>NW_028261386.1:12048708-12711208 GCF_051295495.1 Thamnophis sirtalis | reverse complement strand
TACATTCGCGGAGGAGAATTACAATGCTGATCTGGCCCTCAAAGAAAATTCAATTTGACACCCCTGCTGCAGAATCAGAGAGCGAGGGATAGAAATGAATGTAACTGCAACCCTGTTTCTTGTTTAAACACAACACTCACTTAGTTGTGTAATTACTATACATTTCCATTGAGGTTCTGGTGCTCCATGGATTTTGTTCGTTTTAAGGCTGCATGCTGGATGACTTGATATGCGTAGGATGATCATCAGACATGCTGGTGTTACCTCCTCCAAACCTGAATAATTAACCCTAACTTCGATACAGATAACCCTCAACTTACAACAGTTCATTTAGTCACCAGTTACAAGAGCACTGAAAAAAGTGACGTAGCGAATGTTTTTCACACGACCATTGTAGCATCTCCGTGGTCATGTGATCAAAATACAGACGATTGGCAATGGACGCCTATGCTTGATGGTTGCTGTGTCCCGGGGGCCGCGTGATCCCCTTTTGCGACCTTCTGACGAGCAAAGTCAATGGGGAAGCCAGATTCACTGTTAGTAACTTAACAACTGCAGGGATTCACTTAACAGAAGTGGCAAGAAAAGTCATAAAATGCGGGGGGGGGGGGACTCACTGAACAAATGTCCCACTTAGCGACAGAAATATTGGGCTCAATTGCGGCGGTTCTTTGTCATGAAGCAGCTTGTCGGGATTATTATATAAGAATACTGAAAAGTAGAGATGGGGAACTATGGCCCTTTTATGACCATGTGGACTTCAACTCCCAGAATTCCTTGAGCCAGCTGGCTCAGGAATTCTGGGATTTGAAGTCCACAAGGTCATAAAAGGGCCATCGTTCCCCATCTCTGCTGTAAAGTGAAGCTCTTTAAGTAGGGAAACACTTTTTCTTGTTAACAGAGTTTGACAGGAAATTCAGGCAGGGTCCGTCCTCTTCTATTTGTAAGCTCCTTGTGGTTACTACTACTACTCCCCCCCCCCACCATAGCAGTGGAAAAGTGTATTAAGTATTGAAAAAGGAAATACGTAGTTCCACAGTGGCCTAGAACGCAACATATGATAATGTTAAATGATAATGGGGTGGGTTATTTTGGGAGCTAGCATAATGCAAACTGAGACATTGGCTCTGTGATGTGCTACAGGCCCTTGGTTTATGCAAAAAAACAGGTTGTTTTTTTTTTAAATCCTCTATTGCATGTACACCTACAGTATGCACACCCATTAATATTGTGTCTTTGTTCACAATGGAGAAAGGCTAAAGAGTAGTGGTGGGTTCCGGATCCCGTTAGAGTGCTGTATGTGCATGCGCATTCACGGAAGCGCCAAAAACTTAAAAGATCAGTAAGGAGCTCGGGCGGATGGGTGGGCCCTCCAGAGCACCGTACCAGGATGGTATCCGGTGCTCCGGGCAGGCTCCGGTATGCCTGTACCGGGGTGTACCACCTGCAACCCGCCACTGCTAAAGAGGTCGTATAACAATAGATTTCCATGAGGAAAGTCATACCTCTGCTTCCCTTCCCCCTCCCCTCCTCTTTCCCTTCTCCTTCCCCTCCCCATTTCTTCCCCTCCCCCTCTGCTTCTCTTTCCCCTTCCCTTCCTTCCCTGTCCCCTTCCCATTTCCCTTCCCTTCCCCTTCTTTTTCCCTTTCCATTCCCTTCCACTTTCCTCTTTCCTTAGCCTTCCTCTGTCTCTTTCAGCTCTTTCCTAAAAATACTGAGAATTGCTCTAGATCCATGATGGCAAATGGCACCTATGGCATGGGTGCCAGAGGTGGCACACAGAGCCCTCTCTGTCGGCACGTGCGCTGTCACCAGCTGCTCTTCTGGTTTCCTGCGCCAACATGCACGCTGGCCAGCTGGTCTTCGCGGGTGCCGGACCTCCAAAAAATGGCCTGAAAACAGCCCCCAAAACAGGCATGCGTGTCCCAGCCAGCTGGTCTTTGCATTTCTGGTGTTCCGCCCCATACATGCACACATATTCTAGTTTGGGCACTCGGTGCCAAAAATGTTCGCCATCTTTGCTCTAGATCAGTGAGGCCTAACATGGGGCCCACGCCAGTGGTGGGCTCCTACCGGTTCAAACCGGTTCAGCTGAACCGGTAGTGGTTTGGCGGCGTGGGTCACTGGAACTGGCAGCGATCCAGGCCTGCCACGCCCCCGAACTGGTTCTCCGGGTGATGCCGTAGGCACCATCATTTTGATTTTTGCTTCTGCGCATGTGCAGAAGAATTTTTATTGCACTGCACATGCACGTGGAGCACGCATCAAGGGCATGCATGCATGCAAAGTGCGTGGACGGCACGCACATAAGCGAACTGGCAGTAGTGCCTGCTGGAACCCACCCCTGGCCCATGCTCCGGGGGGGGGGGATTTGATTTTTAATGGGGGCAATTTGAACCTTGTTTAAACCACATTAATGGCCATTTAGGCTTCCTCCGTGTGAATAGAGTTCACTTTTTGAGTAAAGTAAGAATTATATGTCATGGGGGGGGGTCATCATGATTTTAGAGACGCTCAGGTGGGGCATGGCCCAAAAAAGGTTGAGAATCACTGCTCTAAATCCCGTCAAGACCATTGGTCGTTTGTGTTACTTGCATTGACTACCTATAGCTCTCTAGGATCTTTGCCATGCCTGTTGATTTGGGAAACACTAAATTGGGAGTGGGTAGGTGTGGGAGAACCTAACTCAGCCTCTCAATTTTCCGAAACGCTGGAGGAAGCCATCTTGGGATGTTCTAAATTGAGAAAAGGTGTGGCCAAAATTTGGGTGTTTTGTGGCTATGTTAAGGGTGGGGATAGAAGTTCTTTGCTAGGCGAGACTTCCTCTTCCCTTCCCATTATCCCCAAACCAACAAAATAGGTAGAAACCAAGCTATCATAATTTGGCCATTTTGGATTGTATTTCAATAATGCAATCTGGAGGCTGTGGGGAGTGGCCTAGAGGTGGAGCTCTCACAAACAGGAGGCTGTGAGTTCATTCCTAGGTAGCGGCAGATATTTCTTTCTCTGGGCACAATGAATAATTATCTCCTGCGAACTCTGCATTGGCGACAGGAAGGGCATCTGGCCAGAAAACAGCTCCAGTCAGTTGCC
Organism: Thamnophis sirtalis; assembly: GCF_051295495.1. NCBI lineage: Eukaryota > Metazoa > Chordata > Lepidosauria > Squamata > Natricidae > Thamnophis > Thamnophis sirtalis. The sequence goes on along the minus strand of NW_028261386.1, from coordinate 12,708,115 downwards.
CTAATTACACCCCGATGTAAGGGATTATGGGGTCATCAAAAGACCAAAAAAAAATATATCTGGGTACTGTGGCATAAATGGGATGCTAGGTGGTACTGCCACCTCCCACTTTAAAGAGAGATATCAGGGCGTTCTGTATCCAAGTTAGTCCCCAGTTCTTTAGAAAATTTCATTTAGTGCAATACCCCAATAGCATCAAAGAAGCTAGCGGATCAGTGGTGGGTTCTGGCCAGTACGCCCCGGTACGGGCGGATCAGTGATAGCTGGGAGCAGCAGCCACCATACCAGAATGGTGCTTTGGACGGCTCATCCATCTGCCCTTGTTCCTTACCTCTATTTGAGCTAACCGGGCCATTTGTGCACACACGCACAGCGTACTGCACCTGAGTGATCTCCGCCAAGCAGCTGCAGCGTCACAGGGTGGTGGATGCACATGTGTGAGCAGCGCACGTGCCCGTGGTGGACGCCAGCCCCGTCGCAGCATACCCGTTGCGACGGGATCCGGAACCCACCACTCTAGCGGATGCATTGTGCCTCTGCCATACAGTAGAACCTCTGATCACGACCATAATTTGTTCCATAACTTTGGTCGCAACCCGATTTGGTTGTGACCCGAACCTAACCAAAATGAATGCAGCGGCCACACAAGGTCGCTGTTGTTTGGCGCTTTAAAAAAAAAAAAAGGAAATCAGCTGTGGCCGTGTTTGATTGCCACCTGAGTATGTGTTGGTGACCAGATTCAAAAATTTTGTGAATTTTTGGGTCGGAATAGAATAGAATAGAATTTTATTATTTGTATGCCGCCCTTCTCCGGGAGGACTCAGGGCGGCGAACAACAGTCGCACAACCATACATGTCGAGAGGGGAGGGAACTCATCACCCCCAGGCCTGCCGGCAAAGCCAGGTTTTGACGGCTTTTCGGAAGGCCTGGAGAGAGGTGAGGGTCCGAATCCCTGCGGGGAGTTTATTCCAGAGGGCCGGAGCTGCCACAGAGAAGGCCCTCCCCCGGGTAATAGCCAGGTGGCATTGGCTGGTAGATGGCACCCGGAGGAGGCCAACCCTGTGAGATCTAATGGGTCTGTGGGAGGTATTGGCAGCAGGCGGTCTCTCAAGTCGATTTGGTCAGAAGCATTCGTGACCAGAGGTTCTACTGTATCAATCTTTATCTGCTTAAACCCAAGTTTCTCTTCAACTTCGTAGTTTTAGGCCCAATCCCAGAATTTTTCAGAATCTGTGCTTGCGTGTGTGCGTGTTAGCCACAACATTGCACGTTGATTTTCTACTCTTTTTTTTTTTGCTTGCCCAAAGAGCAAAAACCCTACTCACTCATTGCCCCTTCTCTCTTTTCTTTCCCTGATGTACAACGTAGCCCCTAGATGGATACCCACCTTGGAAAAAGCTTACACCACTGTGAACGGTATGTTGCTTAGATGAGGCACTAAGAGATGGTAGCAGACTGGAGACTGTGTTATAGTGTTGCTGTGATAATAAGATTATTGGGGGGGGGGGTTGTCCATTTGAGGTTATTTGTACATTCCAGATTCCCTTTATGTATCTGTAAGATCCAGATGAACATCTGGCAAAAAAAAATGCAATAATTCGGATTACTTAAGAAGGTTTCACAGAGGTTTAGCTATACACATCCTCTTTCTCCTTCTTTTCCACACCTTTGAAGCCAATGCTGAAGGGAGAATGATTGGTAGGCTGTTGGGGGTGCTGTAGGGTGAAAAGGCCTTTAAAAATTGTTTTAGGTTTAGGTTTAGGTTTATTTATATGCCACCCTATTCCCAGCGGGACTCAGGGCGGCTCTCAAACCCAAGAGGGGAAGGGAAACACAATAACTACAAATACAAGCATTTAAAATAACCAACAGACACACAATCGAGAGGGGAAGGGAACTCACCAACCCCAGGCCTGCCGACACAGCCAGGTTTTAGTGGCTTTTCGGAAGGCCTGGAGAGAGGTGAGGGTTCGAATCTCCACGGGGAGCTCGTTCCAGAGGGTCGGAGCAGCCACAGAGAAGGCTCTCCTCCGGGTAGTCACCAGTCGGCATTGTCCGGCGGATGGAATTTGGAGGAGGCCTAATCTGTGGGATCTAATCGGTCTATTGGAGGTAATTGGCAGCAGGCGGTCTCTCAAGTACCCAGGTCCAATACCATGAAGGGCTTTTTAAGTGACGACTAGCACCTTGAAGTGTATCCGGAGACCAATCGGTTTTCCTACTGCTGTGTGACCCAGTCTTTTGCAGGCCGCATCTTGACTTGCTTTCTTGACTGCTTTGAATTTTTAAAATAAAACCAACGAGTCTTAAATCTTATCTTTACTCTGGTGTTAGCCTAACCTCAAGATTTCTCCAGCTTGGCATTCTTTAGAAGGGGGGGGGGAGGGGGAGAGAACTATGGCCCTTTTATGATGTGTGAACTTCAACTCCCAGAATTCCTGAGCCAGCATGGTCATGTGAACACAGGACTCTGCCAACAGCTGTAAATGTGGGCTGGTGATGACTGGTGACCACTGGGGGAGTGTGTATGTGTGGGATAACTATCAGAACTTTAGACATTAGTAACTGCCAAGGGATCCATGGTAACTGAATGGTCACTAAGCGATTAGTCATAAGTCAAGAATTCCCACCAGAGGTGGGTTCCTACCGGTTCGGACCGGTTCGGCCAAACCGGTAGTGGTTTGCCGGTCTTGGTAGCCGGAACTGGCAGCAACCTACGCCTGCCATGCCTCCAAACTGGTTCCCCAATTAGTGTGGCATGGTCCCCCCCCCCATTTTTTAATGTTCTGCGCATGCACAGACCTATTTTTGGGCAACTGCGCACGCGCCAGTAAAATGAATGCTCGTGTGCAAAATTGTACATGCCCCGAACCGGCAGTAATGCCAGCAGCAACCCATCCCTGATTCCCAGGATTACTTTAGTAGGGAGTAGAGGTGAGATGCTTGATTAAATAAGGGCAAAACCATCTTTCCAACCATCTTTCCTGTAAATGGAGCTATAATTCTGAGAATGGGCTGATGATTCTGAGAGTCTCAGGGGGACACCACTTAGAGCAGTGTTTCTCAACCTTGGTGACTTTAAGTCCTGTGGACTTCAACTCCCAGAATTCCCCAGCCAGCTTTTGCCAAGGTTGAGAAACACTGACTTAGAGAATGTTGGGCTAATAATATCGAAGCAACCTTTATATAGGAGAGAACAACAAATTTGGAAGGGACCTTGGAGGTCTTCTAGTCCAACCCCCTGCCTAGGCAGGAGACCCTACACCACTTCAGACAAATGGTTATCCAACCTCTTCTTAAAAGCTTCCAGTGTTGGAGCATTCACAAGTTCTGGGTGCAAGTTGTTCCACTGATTAATTGTTCAAACTGTCAGGAAATTTCTCCTTAGTTCTAAGTTGCTTCTCTCCTTGATTACTGTATTTTTCAGAGTATAAGACACACTGGAATATAAGATACACCAAGGTTTTGAAGAGGCAATTTTTTTTAAAAAAAGGGCTTTGCACTCGGCAAACCTCCCAAAGACAGCCCATTTTTTGCAAAAACGGGCCCGTTTCCCCCCCCCCCCAAAAAGGCATGAATACCCTTTAGGGGACTTGCAGAGTGTTCCTGGGGGGTGTGGCCCCCCAAAAAACAAGCAAAAAATGGGCCGTTTTTCGCAAAAACAGGTCCGTTTTTTTAAAATGCATGCATAGCCTTTAGGAGGCTTATAGAGTACTCCTGGGGGCTGGGGAGGGCAAAATTGGGGAAAATTGCCCATTTTTCACTCATTTCTGTCTTCCCCAGCCCCCAGGAGCTCTCTGAAAGCCTTCTACAGGCTCTGCACGGCCATTTTGGTGAAGGTGATGGGGCTTCGGGAGGCAAAAAATGCTGTATTCAGTGTATAAGACACAACCAGATTTTCAACCTCTTTTTTGAGGGAAAAAGATGTTTCTTATACTCCAAAAAATACAAGTTTCCACCCATTGCTTCTTGTTCTGCCCTCATGTGCTTTGGAGAATAGGCTGACTCCCTCTTCTTTGTGGCAGCCCCTGAGATATTGGAACACTGCTATCATGTCACCTCTAGTCCTTCTTTTCATTAAATTAGACGTACCCAGTTCCTGGCCTCTTTTGTTTTCTTTTTCGTGGCCACAGAGCTTCCAAGGCTCGATTGTTTCACCTTGCAACCTCTTGGTGCTTCAAGGTGAAGTACAGAATGAAATACAGAAAATGAACAAAGCACGGTGGTAAAGTCTTTCTGTGCACCTACACTGATGTCTCTCCAAAGCCTTGAGCACAACCTGAAAAATTGCAAAGCAACAACAACAACAAAAAAAAAAACCATACCCAATTGGGTGATTGGTACTCCAGGATCTTTTAGAGGCTGCAACTGTCAATTATTTCTCTCTCCCATCAATTATTTCTCTCTCCTCCCTCCTCTTTGTCGCAATGCACTAATTAGTAAGGACAACACACAAGGATTTCCATTTATCAAGCCCTGACAGGCCCAGAACAAAGAGAAATGATATCATGCAGAAGCTGGCAATATCTGACTGGGGCTCTGGGCAGCCCTTAGGCTAATTTCATGCAAAAGTTCAGTCTGGACCTCAGGGAAGAGGTATTTGCTCAGTCCCTGCAGGTTGATGTTTGGAAGTGAGACAAAGAAGGAGAAATGTCAGAAAACACAGCCATGAAATGATGGATTGCTTGTTGCTGCACACTGGGAGTAGAAAACTGAGCAGGAAGGAAGTGACATAGCCCGGAAGAAGGCATGGCTGGCTGGCTGGTTAGGAACAGTATTGCATTGAAACGGAATGATTGTACATTCAAGAGAAGGACTAGAGGTGACATGGTCGCAGCCTTCCAAGCTGTCACGGAGAATAAGATGTCGACCTACTCACCAAAGCCCCTGAGGGCAAAACAAGAAGTAACAAGGGGAAGATCATTAAAGAGAGATCCAACTTACAACTGAGGAGAAATTTCCTGACAGTGGGAACAATTAATCAGTGGAATGGTTTGCCTCCAACACTGGAGGTTTTCAAGAAGAGATGAACAACCATTTGTCCAAAATGGTATAGGACCATGATGGAGAACCTATGGCACACGTGCCAGAAGTGGCATGCAGAGCCATGTCTCCGGGCATGTGAACCGTCACCCGTTGCTCTTCTGGGTTCCGGCGCGCTGGCCAGCTGGTTTTCACATGCACAGGAGCGCCGGAAACTGGAAGATCAGCTGCCCCGTGTGCATGCGCGTGCCGGGAAGATGATTTTCCGGTTTCTGGTGCGTGCGTGTGCACTGGCCAACTAGTTTTTATGCTAGTTGGAACCGGAAGACTAGGTGGCCAGTGTGCATGCCAGAAACTGGAAGATCATCTTCCCGGCGTGCGCATGCGTGCCGGGCGGCTGCTCTTCTGGTTTCCGGTGCGCGTGCTTGTTTTGGCACTTGGTGCTGAAAAGGTTTGCCAACCCTGGTATAGGGTCTCCTGCTTGACAGGAAGTTGAATTAGGAGACTTTAAAGGTCCTTTCCTCCCCTATTATTCTATGTCCTACATCCCATTGTATATGATGGTCAATTGTGATGAACTTAGAAATCATATCCTTGCAAGAATCCATATGTAATGTTTAGGTACTCCAAGTATTTTCGACGTTTGGCTACGTTGACATTGATGGTTCATTGTTTGTAACTGGCCTCAGGGTATGAAATTCAGTAGCATTCTCAGGTTTACATTTTTATTCTGCCTTTATCTGCTACCATCTACACCGGGGCTGTCAAATTCGTGGCCCACAGGCCAAATGCCTCATGCACTGGCCATGCAAAGGGGGGAAGAGTCCTGAGACATCATGTGATGCCGCCGTGACAATGCGAGTTTGACAGCCCTGCCAAAAACGAGCATGAACTAAGTAGGTTAAGTGAGGAAAGGAAGGTGTTGATCTGTGGTCCTTTGGTTGACCCTTCCTTTCTCATAGCCTTTCCTGCAGCTTATCCAGCCCTTGAAAGCTAAAGAGATCAGATCCCTTATGGTAGCTTTGATGCGCATCCCATGGAAGGACCAATAGATGCTCATCTTCTGAACCTCTCAAAAGCTTTGCCCAAAGCCCAAAGTAGGCGAGATAAGGGCAGTTTGTAATTCAAGACCAGAGACTGTTGTGATGAATCCAATCAGTAGTTCTAATTTTATCTATTTATTTATTTATTGGTCATTTAAAAGCAATTGTGGAGAGCCTCACAGTGCATTAATGAGGCTGTCATTTTGGCCATTAGCATTTCCTGAACCTCCATGTCTCTTGAGAACGTTATTAATTACATCCGTGAACAGTTGGGGTTTGGTGAATAGGTAAGGGGTTTGAAGGTTTGGATGGAAGAAATACTGGGTTAAGAAAGAATAAAAGCTTTTGTTGTTTAAACACCACTGATCCAAATGTGTCCACAAGGAGAGGAGTCCAAAGATGGTGGCCATAATCATGTGATCAAAACCCCTACTCTTTAAATGGGCCCGGAGTTTTAATCACATGGTCATGGTGGCCATCTTGACATTTGGACCCTCTGAGAAGGCCCCTGCTCAAATCCAGTCTCATTGCTTTTCCATCCATGTTGGATTTTTTTTTTCTTGTGCCATTCTGATGTGAGGCCCTCCTTCATTTAAATCCACAGATCTTCTTCCTATAGTACTATCCCAGTACAGTGCAGGAACATGTCCTTGCCATAGAGAGTGTCCCAATTGTACCTCAAGTTGAATCCAATTCTTGAGCCATCATGGTCCCAAAGCAACAATAGGTTGTTCTTGTACTCCATCTGCCTTGTCAGCCTGCTCACATCCTACTACACTGTCCTTTCTATAAAGACTCACAGACCCACTTCTTAACACCTGACTTGCTAAAACAGTTGGGGAACTGCTCATCTTTGTTTTTAGATACAACTGCTGTTAATCAGATCAGTAGGATGTAGTCTGTTTGGGTGTAGCGAAATTTTGTTATACTGCCTGCAAAATTAGGCAGACTTGAGTGCCCATTGATGATCCAGCACAAATTGTAATATATTGTCTTGTTTTCATTATTAAAGTCCCAAAATTGTTAAAGCACTTGAACTTTTTCATTTTCTATGATTTTTCTCTATTTTATGATCGCACCAATTCTTCTTCTTCTTCTTCTTCTTCTTCTTCTTCTTCTTCTTCTTCTTCTTCTTCTTCTTCTTCTTCTTCTTCTTCTTCTTCTCCTCCTCCTCCTCCTCCTCCTCCTCCTCCTCCTCCTCCTCCTCTTCCTCCCTCCCTCCCTCTCTCACAATGTTAGACTGAGATGAGCTACTGAAACTGTATGTCAGGAGGTTCAGAAATGACCAAAGGAAACACTTGTTCACAAAGCACATTTGTAAAACAGCAGTAGAAATAGCAACAGGTTTAAGGGTCATTTTCTTCCTATTCCTATTCTTTAATGCTCCTTGTTTCTAACACTGGTCTGTGACCGTAATACAAAATGCTATTATGCATTGTCACCCTCCCTAATAAAACAGTCACATTTTAAGAACTGAAATCTTTGGTTGTTCTTTGATCTATTTCCTTAAGATACTTTCCATTACTCCATTCCAAACAGACACATATTTTGTATGCTTTCAAAAGCTCTGCCTGAATATTGGCATCCCTCTTAATTATAGAATCTCTTCTAAATTTAGAATTGCTTCTAAAACAGGTTTTAATCCCTGGAGTTTTCAAGCTGCGTTGGAAAAATCTTCTGCTTGAACCTCGAGGGAGAATATTATTACAGTAGTTAAAGTATTACACTAAGACCAGGAAAATCTAGGTTCAAATCCTTCCTTGACTAAAGAGCGTTCTTGGTCATTTTGGGCTGGTCACTATCTCAGTTGTTGCAAAGATAAAATGGGGGGGAATTTAAAGATTTAGTTTGTAACGTGATGGCGCAACTGGGAAAAAGGGCTGTTGAACTTCTCCTTGAGCAAGAAGAACATCAACTGGATGTTTTTAAGAAGAGTCTAGGCAGTCACTTATCTGAAATAAGATGTGGAGACTCTAGAAAGAGTACAGAGAAGAGCAACAAAGATGATTGGGGGACTGGAGACTAAAACATTTGAAGAACGGTTGCAGGAACTGGGAATGTCTAGTTTAATGAAAAGAAGGACTAGGGGAGACATGATAGCAGTGTTCCAATATCTCAGGGGTTGCCACAAAGAAGAGGGAGTCAAACTATTCTCCAAAGCACCTGAGGGTAGAACAAGAAGCAATGGGTGGAAACTAATCAAGGAGAGAAGCAACCTAGAACTGAGGACAAATTTCCTGACAGTTAGAACAATTAATCAGTGGAACAGTTTGCCTCCAGAAGTTGTGAATGCCCCAACACTGCAAGTCTTTAAGAAGATGTTGGATAGCCGTTTGTCTGAAACGGTATAGGGTTTCCTGCCTAGGCAGGGGGTTGGACTAGAAGACCTCCAAGGTCCCTTCCAACTCTGCTATTGTATTGTATTGTAAATAGTATAGGTTCTCCTGCTTGAGCAGGGAGCTGGACTAGTAGGCCTTTAAGGCCCCTTCCAGCTCATTCATGCTATTTAAGAAGATCCATAACCTAGAGGTGTTGGTTTCTTTGTTATGGGAGTACTATAAAGGCCCGTATTATTTTTTTAACTTTCTTTGCATCCTGGAATACACAAGATTTCAGATGGGAAAACCCAGGTAGAAAAGAGCTTCAATATTCCTTTGTTTAATACTGTGCCTCAGATCAAATCTACCTCCTCTTGATGCAGTTATTTGGGAAGAGAAAGAAAGTTACTATCTGGCATATCTCATCACCTCGAAAGAACTATAAGCATTTTTTAAAAGTGCTCATAGAATGGCTGGGCGGGCAGAACTCGATGTGGAAAAGATGTGCCTGCATCTAGGGCACTAATTCGATAGGATACCAGTAGAGGTTTTTCAGTTAATTTTAACTAAAGGTTCGCCATCATTGCTGGGTGACCAGGAGTTAATCTGTGCTGTTTTCAGTATACCTTTGAGCCCTTGATCAGTTCCCTTCCTTCTAGGATAACACAATGAAAAGTGAGAGCAAACACATTTTCTCTGCTGCCTGAGTCACAAGACCTTTTTCAGGAGCTTAAGTTACATAGGGAGTCCTCTACTTATGGCTACAATTGAGCCCCAAATTTCCACTAAGGCAGACGCTTGTTAAGTGCATTTTGCCCCACTTTAGGACCTTTCTTGCCACAGTTGTTAAGAGAATCACTGCAGCTGTTAACTTAGTAACAAGGTTGTTAAGTGAATCTGGCTTCCTCTTTGGCTTTGCTTGTCAGAAGGTCGCAAAAGGGGACCCACATGAACCCAGGACTGTCATAAATACATGCCAGTTGCCAAATATCCTAACTTCGATCACCTGACCATGGGGTGCTACCGTGGTTGTTTAGTGTGAAAAAAAGTCTCTTCGGTGCCGTTAGGGTTTTGAACAGTCACTAATGTGAATGGTGGTAAGTTGAGGGCCAATAATAGCAGGTAGGATTTCACATGGAGTACAGAGAAATATCTGCAGTTACATGTCTTTTGAGCACTACAGCAATACAGCCAATTATTTAATGGGGTGGTAGCAGGGGTGGGCTGCTGGGGGTTCGCAGGGGTTCGGGAGAACCTCTAGCTAAGATGCTGTGTAGTTTGTAGAACCCCCAAATCCTACTCCTGGCTGGCCTCGCCCACCCCATCCCGCCCCTCCCAGGAGTCCCCATGCAGCCCGTTTTGGATGTAGGTAAGTGCAGGGTGCGCACCGAGGCTTGGTGAGGGCAAACAACGGGCCTACCAAAAGTTCAGTAAGGCCAGAAACGGGCTCATTTTTGGGCTCCAGAGAGCCTCCGGAGCCTGGGGAGGCCATGTTTGCCCTCCCATAGGCTCGAGAAAACCTCTGGAGCCTGGGAAAGGCAACACCCCCCCCCCCGCCGTGATGCAGGAGGCCTACTAGGCCACGCCCACCCAGCCATTGGACAGAACCCCTTGCTAAAATTTTTGAAGGCCACCCCTGGTTGGTAGGCTCTTGTTTTCTGGAGGAAAAGAAGAAAGTGGACTTCTGGAAATGCCCCAGCTGTGGATTTTCCATACTGAGTAAAGATTTGGTTGGGCCATGAAGTCAGGATCAGACAATGTAGTCCTTCTGTAAGGGATTCTGTCATGTAATCCGTAGAAATTGCCTGGATGTTGCCACTGAATTTTAATTTTTAATAAAGCAGAAGAGGAAATGTGTTAAATACCCTGGGAGTAATCATATTAATTGCTTTTAATTAAGTTGAAGATTCATCAGAATTGAATAAGAATCCCATTTAAATAAGAAATAAATGGAAAAAGTAAATACAATTTAGATTTTATCCTGGCCATCTTCACTTGTTGTTGTTTTTTCTAGCCTAACCGTACTTTTTTTACAGGGTAAGGAAAAAGCATGTGCAATGGGGAAGTACTAAAACTGGTACCCAAAATGGGCCTTGAACCTTCTTGGTTTTATTGTTCCCTCCAATTCTGGGATATTATGAGACTACTTTCATCATCCAAAGATAAGGAATTTAGTGAGCGGAGGCCAGTTCTAAGATTTCCCATACAGAGCTGGCTGGTCTTTGTAGGAACTAGATACCTTTGTCTTAAGGGAGAAGTAGTGGTGGGATTCAAATAATTTAATAACCAGTTCTCTGCCATAATGAACAGCTCGGTAGGTGGTCATGTGACTGGTGGGCACGGCCAACTCAACATCACTCACGTCAATGGGCACTTCACCTTAGCTGTTGCAGTGTAATAAGGGTTAACCGGAGAGGCAGTTTCTGTAAGTAGGGCAATAAAGATTAGGCTAGAAACAACACCAGAATGTTTCCTTCCTGCCTTCCTTACAAGATTAGCCCTGTAAAGTGGGGAAAAAACAAAATGAGATTTCTTCCAACAACCAGTTCTCTGAATTGCTTAGAAGTTAATAACTGGTTCTCCCAAATAGGTTCGAACTGGCTGAATCCCACCACTGGGTAGAAGGCAATCTCTTGGGAACAGTATGTAGGTGAGCGTGGCGGTTTTGTTGCAGATGTTTTATTACCAAACTAGGTAACATTATCAGCAGGTAGCATTGATGGTGTTACCTAGTTTGCTAATTAAAACAATCAAGCTCAGAGACCACCAAAGACTCCCCAGTTCAACCCTGAGCTGCAAATATTCTTTTCTATCTGAACAGGTGGTGTAGAATCCACAGCTGGGGCATTTCCTAGAAGGTGGCTGTCTCCTTTCTCCTTGAAGTGGTCTCTGACAACAGTATGCTGGCTGTTAGTACATAGGCCTCTGAGAAAAGCTGTTTGTTCTCCTTCCATGTATTCAGTTGATTTAATATGATCATTCTCTAGCCATGCCTGGAATGATTTTCCCCTTCCATCCCATTAAATAACAACCTGGTGTCCACAATGGGAAATCTGGATGCTGCATCCAAGGCTTTTGAAACTGTTCCTTAAATTACAGCTTAAATTACATCCTTCTGGCCTAAAGCGGGCGGCACAGTGGCTCATTGGTTAAGACACTGGGCTTTTTGGCTGGAAAGCCGGCAGCTCAGGTTCGAGACCCAAGCACCACTTGATAAGGGTGAGGACAGGAACTCACCAGCTCCTACCAAACTAGCAGTTCCAAAACATGCACATGCAAGTAGATAAATAGGTACCCTTTGGTGGGAAGGTAACAGCCCTCCGTGATATCATGCTGGCTACATGACTGCAGACAGTGCTGGCTCAATGGCATTGGAACGGAGATGAGCCCGCCCCCCTGTAGTCAGCAGACCCCTCTCTTAAATGTCAGGAAGATTGTTTCATTCATTCCATATTGATTTATCTGCAGTGCCCTCCATAGAGGCCTACACTGCATCTCCCAAAATCCATGTTTAACATGCTGCCTGAGAGTTCTGAATCCTAAAGGCTCAGGACACAGGTTGGAGAAGGATCTTCTCGTCCATCAGTGGCAGTCCAAGACCCAAGGCTACCTACACTTCCAAGGAGTATCTTCAAACCAGCCTTGCTGAAAAACGAAGGTGTTTTTTTTCCTTGCTGTTATTACGGCAGGAAACATCCCTTAATCCTCCTGCAATACCTGCTTTGTGTAATTGTCTCCATCCCCGAGGACACTTAAAGAACAAAAGGGCAATGTCAGCCGGAGGAGGAGGACTGTAACCTGATTGGACCCTGTGATGGATGTGTGACTTGGGGGCATGAATTTGAGTTTTTATTTGGCATCAAGCATGATGCTACGTATTTTCATATATGGTGGACATGTCGTAATGTTAAGGCATTTTGGATAAAAATTTGGTGGATCCTGCAAAATATCTTTAAAAAAGAGTTTTTATTTGGGTGGGGGAAACCTTGAGTCCCTTACCAGCTGCACCAATACGGCATTCCTAATAAATTCTTACTGTTGAGGAAACTCCAGGCCTCAGAGTGTTGATTTTGTTGGGACTGTTACTTGGAACCAAGAGTGGTATTTACTTATTTTCCCTACCGGTTCGCAAATGTGAGTTCAACCCCGTCCATGCATGCACTTTGGCTTGAAAACGTGCCTAAATAGGACGGCATAGAGCCGGGGGGGGGGGGGGGGGCACGATTTCCACTACTACCAGTTCTAGCGAACCGGTCCAAACTGGCTGAATACCACCTCTGCTTGCAACCCTGACATTTTCCTCTCATTTTCCACCTCCAGGGCCCTGTAGGATAGATAGGGCCAAAGAATAATGATTGGCCTAAACTTATCCAGTGAGTTTCCAATGAGTGAGGGTAGACTTGGACCTCCCCACTCTTGGTCCAACATCTTCTCTGCTACGTCACTCTGGTTCTCTCAGGATACTCACGAGGAAGAGCTACTAAACACATGACCTTTTCTTCCTCGGCAGATGAGGACGATGCAAATCGGTTGGGCGAGAAGGTGATCCTCCGAGAGCAAGTGAAAGAGCTGTTCAATGAAAAATACGGTAGGTTGCTCTATTTGGAGCGTAGGGCTCGACTGTCTTGTAGGTTTGGGGGGGGGGGCAGTGGTGAAAGCACAGCTGGAAATTCTGGGTCCAGGGTTCAAAGGCAAAGAAGCAGATCTCTTGATCTGAATTTCTGGTTCCTGGATCCCCATTTTGGACTGGCTGGTTGCTACGTCTCAACGTCATCTATTCCACTGGGCTTAATGCAAAAACTGCTGAAGAGGAAAGGCTTCTAAGGCATTGCCTTATGAGCCATGGTGGCGCAGTGGTTAGAGTGCAGTACTGCAGGCTACTTCTGCTGACTGCCGGCTGCCTGCAATTTCGCAGTTCAAATCTCACCAGGCTCAAGGTTGACTCAGCCTTCCATCCTTCTGAGATGGGTAAAATGGGGACCCAAATTGTGGGGTGCAATATGCTGACTTTGTAAATTGCTTAGAGAGGGCTGTAAAGCACTGTAAAGCGGTATATAAGTCTAAGTGCTATTGCTATTGTCTTGAACTCTTATGATTGAAAGTCAGGGTGCAAATCATATGCAGGTAGTCCTCATTTACCAACCATAATCGGGGCCAGTAACACAGTCGCTAAATGTTACAGTTGCTAAGCAACAAGTCGCAAAGGCACGCTGGACCTACCACATCACTTCCAGTTTCCTCTATCAAGCAAATCACCACAGTCGTTAAGCGAGACATCCTGTGGCCCCGACTTGCAATTCCACTTCCACATTCTCCCGTTAACTCTGCTGATTGGAAGTGGATTGTCAACCTCGGGTGATTGCATGACCACAGCAACACTGCAATGGCTGAAAATTCGAGGATTGGCTGCACAATTGGGCTTTTTTTTAAACTGTTTGTAGCCTCAAGCTTCAAACAAGACAGTCATTAGGCGAGGACTACCTGTAAAGGACAGCATTTTCAGTGGTTTGTTGTGTTCGATAAACACTCCTGGGGAGAAGTCAGATTTAAGCCTTCCATCCTCCCAACACAATTCTTGTTGGAATGTTGTGACCTGCTTTATTTGAAAAAAAATGGGGGGAAATTCTCAAATGCCCTGTTTTGACAATGTGCGTAACCAGCTCAGTTAAAAATATAGTGCATGGTCTTCATACTATGGCCCGCGGGCCACATGCAGGCCACCAAAGTCATTAATCTGGCCTGTGCAAAACCACGAGGCTGCCCTGCCCACATCGCCCGCCCACTCTTCAGCCGAGCGCAGGACTTATCTTCGCAAGTCCTGTGGGCTGGAACTAAAATGTAAGGCCAACAACTTTGGCCTGCAGAATGCTTCTGAAGGTGGGGGTGGGGGTGGGGGTGAAAAATGGGGCACACAGATGCCCCAGGAGGCAAAAAAAAAACCTGGCAAAAATGTTTCATTTTGGCCAAAAAATGAGCCATTTTTGCTTGTTTTTGGCCTGCAGATTGCTTCTGGAGGTGGGAGGCAGTGGGGTGAAAAATTTGGTGCACAGACACCCCAGTAGGCCAAAAACAGGCCAAACCAGCCCTTTCCCCCCAAAAAAACAACCTGTTTTTGCCTGTAGAATGCTTCTGGGGGTGGGGGGTGAAAAACGGGGCGCACAGATGCTCCAGGAAGCCAAAAATCTGGCAAAAATGACCCATTTTTCATCTCCCTCACCTCCAGAAGATAGACAATGATAGATATATAGAGAGCCGAGGTGGTGCAGTGGTTAGAGTGCAGCACTGCAGGCTACTTCAGCTGACTGCAGTTCAGCAGTTCGGCTGTTCAAATCTCACCGGCTCAGGGTTGACTCAGCCTTCCATCCTTCCGAGGTGGGTAAAATGAGGACCCGGATTGTTGGGGGCAATATGCTGACTCTGTAAACCGCTTAGAGAGGGCTGTAAAAGCACTGTGAAGCGGTATATAAGACTAATTGCTATTGCTATATATAAACAAAGAGAGATGGGGGCAGAAGGGGGAGAGAGAGAGAGAGAGAGGCAGAGATTTCTCAAGCTCCTTGGGGCTGAGAAGAATTGCTGCAAAACTGAGTTTCCTGAAGTGGACCAGTAGACTCTCAAACAACTGAAAAAAACGATCTAGTAAAAAGAAAAGGCAACCAAAAGAGCCACATGCAAACAAAAGCAAATAAAACACCTCCAGGAGCAAAACAAATTAAAGTTTAATTTTGTGCATTGTTCAATGGACTGTTAAATTGACCACGCCCATCTGATCACATGACCTAGCCACATCCAACCAGTCACATGACCACCTAGCCACGCCCACCCAGCCGGTCTGGCCTCCCAACAGTTTGAGGGACTGTGAATTCCCCCCCCCCTCATTTAAAACATTTGAGGACCCCTGATTTAGTGGATACTTTGGCACCACCAATTTAACTTTAATAGTCCTAAGCTTGGTCATTGATTGATCTGTGACTTATCATGTTGTCCAGGCTCAGCCTATTCAGTTAGTTTAGGTTCAGCGTACAGATAGTCCTCGACTTAAAACCATTTGTTTAGTGACCGTTCGAAGTTACAACAGCACTGAAAAAAGTATGATCACTTTTCACACTTAGGACCAGTGTAGCCTCCCCCTGATCAGGTGCTTGGCAACTGGCCTGTACTTATGACAGTTGCACCGTCACAGAGTCATGTGATCACCATTTGTGATCCCAGCGGCTTCCGACAAGGAAAGTCAATTGGGGGGGGGGGGCAGATTCGCTTAACGATCATATGATTCACTTAAAAAACCACAATGATTCATCGAACTGTAGCAAAAAGGTCACAAAATTGGCTGCAACTCACTTAACAACTGTGCTGCTTAGCAACCGAGATTTTGCACTCAATTGTGGTTGTAAGTGGAAGACTACCTATATCTGTATTTTAAATTTTGGAAACTGTGAATAAGATTGTCTCAAAGGTGCTTTTTCAAGAGGCAACTGAAGCTTCTTAGATGAGAAGCGAAACATCTTCAAATGAAAAGAAAAAAGCCAGATAGTCCAGTTACCTCTTCAAAAAGCGGCAAACATAAAAGTATCTTCTTCACTGGGGCGGGGGGGGGGGGAGCGGCAACCATGAGCTGGATGACTGAGAATCTCCCCAGACCAAGGTCAGCAACCCGTGGCTCTGGAGCCACATGTGGCTCTTTCATCCCTCTGCTGCGGCTCCCTGTCCCCGGTCAGCTCCACAGTTGAGGGGCTTTCGGTTAGGACAGGCAGAGGAAAAAGGATGCATGCTAGGAGGAGACTCTATGGTGGGGGGAACCAGACTTCTGGTCAGCAGAGGAAAAAGGACGCTGCCCTAGGAGGAGACTCTATGGTGGGAGAACTGGACTTTTGGTCGGCTCCAGAATTGAATGGGGGGCTTCCGGTTAGGATCTTTGTGGCTCTTTGAGTGTTTAAGGTTGCCAACCCCTGCATAGACGTTTACAAATAAGATTGAGAAGGAAGGTTGGTTTCCTCTGCTTTGTGATGTGATAGTGGAATTCTTTGTTTTTGTTTCAGGGGAAGCTTTAGGCCTGAACCGACCAGTTCTGGTGCCCTACAAACTGATCAGGGACACACCTGATGCCATCGAAGTGAGCGGTTTGCCAGATGATATCCCGTTTCGGAATCCCAATACTTACGACATCCATCGGCTAGAGAAGATTCTGAAAGCACGCGACCGGATCCAGATGGCCATTACTAGCCAGCTCCAGTAGGATTCCATTCCCCAACCTTCCTTTTCATTTTATATATTTACTTATTGCAATTATTGCTGTTTTAATCCATTGGTAAGCTCACAGTGCCCTCTGCTGGCATTCAAATGTAACTACACAATTCATTGGATCAACGTGTCCTATCCCCCCAAAAAATCAAGAGAGCAGTTTCTGGAATCCCCCCAAAGAGAGTCGTGAGATTACCGTGTGAACATATTTGCCAAAGGTTACATTAGCAAAAATGAGAAGTTTAATATTTAAATCTGCCTTTGTACCAGCAGTTGCCAAGTTACCCAAATACTGTCTCACACATAGAATCCTAGAGTTAGAAGGAACCATTCTCCCCCTGCCACCCAAAGACCAATCTTCTGCTTAATGAGCCGAGGTGGCGCAGTGGTTAGGGTGCAGTACTGCAGGCCACTTCAGCTGACTGCTAGTTCTGCAGCTCGGCGGTTCAAATCTCACTGGCTCAGGGTTGACTCAGCCTTCCATCCTTCCGAGGTTGGTGAAATGAGGACCCAGACTGTGGGGGCAATATGCTGACTCTGTAAACTGCTTAGGGCTGAAAGCCCTATGAAGCGGTATATAAGTCGAACTGCTATTGCTATTGCTATTAATGCAACAACCCAATATAAAGAGTCCCTGGCATATCTTTAAAGAAGAATATTTGTAGCTCAAGCTTGACATGAGGGGTCCTTGGTGCTCTCTAAGCTTGCTTGTTTTCTTGCAGAGGCTTCATTACCCAAACTGTCCTACCACTGATGATGTTACCTAGTTTGGGTAATGAAACCTCTTCAAGAAAACAAGCAAGGTGAGACACATATCTTTGTCCAGTCAGTACTCAAACCGATCTCCTGCGCAGGTCACTGATTCTACTGTCAGTCTGCTCTTAACTGGGTATTTCACGGTTAGATTTGCACAGTGTACTAGATTTGACTGAACATGTAGAAAACTCGACATTATCTTAACATATTAAGGTGTTAAGCTGTAGTATGATTTATTTGTTTGGGATACCAAATTGTATTTTGTTAACCTAGCTTAATTTGAAATGCATGACCTTTTAGAATCATTGGGGGTAGTTTTATAGTAGACTAATTGATAACCTGGCATTGCCTGGGTATTTATTTATAGGGGGGAAATGTTTAGACCAAATGTAATTTCTAATGTTGGATTTCTGCCCTTACCAGAGGGAGCCCCCTTGTGGAGTACTCATTTGTATCTTTCATTCCCCATGCAGGCCGTTTGCAGATGTAGGTCCTGAGGCCAAACCACCAGGTAAGGTGAAAAATAAGTACATAGGATTATTATTTTTTAAGTACTTGTTTTGGAAGAGGATTTGTCTCTCTTCGTAGCCATGCAAAAGGAGCCTTGTGATTCTTTTTAAATTACCCAAGATGGATCCACATTTCAAGAAGCTTTCAATGAGCTATTGAAAGATCCGGGGGTTATTCGTAGAAGGAAGCAGCTCAAGTACCCTGGATACCAGGGAAAGGAAGTAAAAATAACTAATTTCATTTCGGCAGCATCTCTAAACGAGCAATATCTGCTTAAAATGAGGGCCAATGATGTAAAGCTTGCATGTCCATAAAGCACCCATAATACGATGACACGATGCCCACTGTCTCTTGATTTTTTAAGAAAAAGGAACCCGGGGGGGAGGGGGGGGAGATGAAAGATAAGCCACATCTTGAATGATCTTTGTGTTCTGATCGTATGAACTCCATTTTAAATCCAATGGATTGAATCTATTTTTAACGGGCATATATTGTGTTTATAAGCTTTTTTTGTGATACTCGTGGAATGGTATACAGTTGTTCTGCATTAACGTCTGGTTAATGTCTAAGGCAGACAACCCTTAGGAGTGGAAATATTTTGGATTTGAATTATTGTTCGTAAGTTGGGTACTTAATTTGGAAGGAAATCTGGGGGGGAGTTAAGACAACAATGGATTTATAACTCTTCCCCCTTGAGCTGCCTTTTTGCTCCTAATTTCTCCCATTCCTAAAGCTACTTTCGCCTTAAGGATTTACAGAGTTGAAGTCCATTTTGGTCTAGACCAGTGATGGCCAGCCTTTTGGTCGTCTCGTGCCGAAAGTGTGCGCATGTGTGTGCAAGAGCACACATGCATACGCCCTCACTCATAATACAATGTGCATGCAACCCCCGTGTGCACCCACGCATGTGCACACAACCCCCCATGCTCCCCCACCACCCTACACATGCGCCTCACCCCCCTCGCCCGTTTTTGGCCCATTTCTGTCCCATTTCGCCCATTTTGAGGCCCAAAATGGGGCACGGGGGCCCTTGCATGGCGCCCCCATGCATCTTTGGGCCTGGAAGTCCTCCTGTACCAAGAAGCCAAAATGGGGCACGGGGGCACTGCACAAGACCCCAAAATTAAATGCAAGCGCCCCCCCCTGTGCATGTGTATACCCATCCCTGCATGCCTTCGAGGCCCAAAATGGGGCTGGGGGGGGCCACACGCGGCACCCTCACACCCATTTTGGCTGGGAAGGCCTCCTGCACCAACCTGGAAGCCAAAATGGGGCGCAGGGGCGCTTCGTGAGACCCCAAAATGAAATGCAAGTGTCCCCCGTGCATGCGTACACGCGTCTTTTGCATGCACCTTCCTCCTCACGCATGCGCAACAGACACTTAAAGACCAAAAGGCTGGCGGGATACGCGCACGCATGCACAGTGGAGCTGGGCTGAGGCCACAGCTGGCGTGCCCGCAGAGAGGGCTCTACATGCCACCTGTGGCACACGCGCCATAGGTTCGCCATCACAGGTCTAGACAAAACTGAACAAAAGTAGACCCTGGTTTGTATACGGACATGTCTAGCAGGAAATAATGGACTTAAATTTTTTTTAAAAAAAAACTTCTCTGCCCTGTCTGCTTTATTCCTGTTTCTTCTGCTTTAAACTTAAATTGTATCTTTATAACTGGCTTGACTTTGACAGCCCTTTACACAGAGGACTGTTTTCTGGAAATCAGGACAAAATGCTACTCCAACGTACACCATCTGCTTGGGAATAATTCTGATTAGATTACAGGCTTGTATCCAAGAGAAACAAGTCCTTCCTTTTGTGGGTCTTTGCAGAAAGATTGAATTAGACAGCGGCTGCGTTTGCAGAATTTGCTAAGCTTAGTCAGTTTCAACCTTGGTTAGTTTTCTTTTTGGAGCGGGTTAGGTTTTTGCAGAACCGCAACCTATTCAAGTAATTCGTGGTCCAATGTATTGCCCAAAAGCAGATTAAGCCAGTAACCAAGTTGAGTGGGTTACATGAACTCAGCCGGAGAGAAAGTAGCAGGTCGTTGACAATTCAGTTCAACCAAGCTGCTTAACTTGGTTATTGGCCAAATCCACTTTCTAGATTTGCACAATCTGTAATTGAGGCAACTGTGTTGAGCTCGTAGAAATACGATAATCCAGAAAGAAACAGACCAGGCAGCCACAACTCCCTGCTTCAGGAAGACTGTCCTCTGAGAGCACCTACTTGGCAGCTTTCCCTATCCTCTTGCTTTCAGAAGCATTGGACCACAACTCCCATGAGCCCACAGTGGATGTAGCCGGAGTGGGCGATGCTCAGCACCATCCTGGGGACAGCTGGCATATGGGGCTGGGATGTCTGAGACATATGCAGCCATTATGGGGTAGAGGCCAAAATCCCAGTCAGGTGGGATTGAAAATTTTTAGCAACTGCTTCTCTGCCCGGTTGCTGGCTGGGTGTGGCCATGGGGGGCACGGTCTACTTGGCCTTCTGCATCATGGCGAGGGGGAATTGCCCTCCCCAGGCTTTGGAGGCTTTCCTTGAGCATCCAGGAGGGCGAAAACGGCCTCCCCTGGGCTCCGGAGGCCGGAAACAGCCCATTTCTGGAACTTCCAGGAGGCCCATTTTTCACCCTCCCCAGCCTCTGGAGGCTTTCCTCGAGCTGCCAGAATGGCGAAAACAGCCTCAGTCTCCCCTGGGCTTCGGAGACCCTCCGGAGGCCGAAAACATGGCCGTTTCTGGACTTCTGTAATGCCCTTTTTCCGCCCTCCTAGAGCCTCTATGCAGGCCCTGTGTTGAGCTCATCATCTGCTCTGATGAACATGTAGAGATTCCTGGGAGGGGCAGAGTGGGATGGGCAAGGCCAGCCAGTCCTTCCAACTACTGGTTCGGTGAACCAGATGCTAAATTAGTATCTGGTTTGCCCGAAATGGTCCGAACCAGCTGAATCCCACCCCTGCAGAAGGTACAGTAGCTCCTTAGGGGAGCCTCTATGGTTTGAAGTAGAGGAGAGGGATTCTTAACTTCTGCTTTAGCACGCCACTTCTCCATAGCTAATGTTCTGGAGGCTTACATCGATGGAGAAGACGTTAGAGACGAAGAAGAAGAATCATCCTAGTTAAAACTCTTGTTCTCCTTTGAATGCCACTAGAAAACAACAGCATCGTCACTAAACGGAAGCGGAAGAGGATCTCAGAAGGGAATTCTGTCTCTTCCTCCTCGTCCTCCTCCTCGTCCTCCTCCTCATCAAATCTAGAGTCCACCTCATCAACCAATCAGATCTCACTCGTGGTAAATATAATTATGGCTGCTTGGTTTTGAGGGAGGAAGGCATCATCAGTCTGTGCCGGAATTATTGTATATTGTCTCAACCAGGGGTGTCAAATTCGATTTCTCTGAGGGCTGCGTCAGGGTTGTGTTTGATGGGTGGGTGGGGAAGGGGCGTGGCCAGGTGAGGCGTGGCCAATTCGACATCACTCGTGTCGGGGGCGCCTGTTGTGGCCTGAGCGCTCTGCCAGCAAAAACGGGCTCCCAAGCTCCATTTTCGGCTGTGGCACCCTCCTGCAACCCTCTGCCAGCGAAAACGGAGCTCGGGAGGGCCGTGCTGGCAGAGACACCATGGGCCGGTCCTTCACTGTTCCAGGGTGGTCCCATGGGCCAAATCTAAGTAACCCACGGGCCAGATCCCACCCACGGGCCTTGAGTTTGACACCCCTGGTCTAAACTATATGATTTCAGATTGCAAGCGGGGATTCATCTTCAGGATCCCATTTGGGTCAGTCACCGGGGACCAGAGGTTTAGTCTTCCCAGTTTTTGGGCTACGCTGGAGCCCCTTCTGGTGAGAGAGAAGTTCCCTGAGGATGGGCTCCAGCATGAGTCCAAAAGCTCAGAAGATTAAACCTCTGGTCCCAGTGACTGATCCAGATTGGGACCGGCAGTTTTATCCTGGGACACATATATTTGCCTTTGTTTGTGAGAGATTTCTCTGATGAGACACTACTACCTTCCGCATGAAGAAAACTAGCAGCTCAGTGATAGTATTCAGCCGGTTCTATTCGGTAGCGGCAGCAGCGGGAAGCTCCGCCCATCCATCCAGATGTCATTAGGTCCCGTTTTTTGATGCTCTGTGCATGCGCAGAGGTGGTGCGTGCAAACGCAGTGAGCATGTGTGCTCCCGTTTGGAAACCGGTAGCGAAGGTAAGTGAACACCATACCTGACCTCAGTAAGAAGTTAAGGGCAAATATTTTCCTGAGAAACTAACTTCCTGGCATTCAGGATTCTTTATCTGATGAAAAGGACTTATTGTCAGGGCTCCAAGTAACACCCCTAATGAAAGAAGACTCCAAGGCTTGTGTTTCCTCAAAGTTCCATTTTATTAGAGATGCCATATTGGCACATCTGGGAAAACCCGAATCTGAAAGGCTCACGGTTTTCCCCACCCAAATGGAAGTCCGAGCCCCTGCTTAGCACCCACACGTCCATCACCTGGCCCAATCAAGCACTGTCCCAACTGGAGATGCCTCCCAGTCACGCCACTCCAGGTGCAGGGCAGGATGACCTTGGCTCTCTGAGAAAGGAATGTTATTTTGACTATATCTACCCCACTCCATATAATCCCCCCCCCTCCTGGTTTCCCACAGCAATATATGTGGCAGGCCTGAAGGCCCCATGCAAAAGATGGCTTCCAGGCCTGACACTTATATCCCGCAGTGCTACGTCTTAAGTACACAGTAGTAAACATTTAAAATATTATAAGGACCAGAAGAAAAGCTCGTGCAAAGAGAGGCAGGAGAACACCCACCCCCATTTCACACAGAAAAGCCGACCAGACTGACTACTGCTTCTTACTTGGACACTGCTGGTGGAAAGATGTCCTCCATCGCAGTGGAGATCACTGGCTAGAGACGAATTTCTTCTGAGCTGAGCTGATTTTGTTATTGAGAGGAACAAAACCTAAAGGGTGAATTGAGGTTAAGTTCCCTCCTCCTGTCTTCCCAGCTGTTTGCTATCACAGGGGGGGAGCTAGTTGCCCAACTAAAATGGGAGCACCGAGCTCCCTCTCCTTCTTATCCAATATTCAGATATCCTGTAATAGCAATAGCAATAGCAGTTAGACTTATATACCGCTTCATAGGGCTTTCAGCCCTCTCTAAGCGGTTTACAGAGTCAGCATATTGCCCCCAACAACAATCCAGGTCCTCATTTTACCCACCTCGGAAGGATGGAAGGCTGAGTCAACCCTGAGCCGGTGAGAGAGCTAGTGGAAGCCATGTAAAAATGAGCGCAAGGAACCTGTATCTCTTCATCTGATAGCTTCCCGGGAAGTAGGTGGTGTGTATCATTCTGAATATAAGACAAAATGGACACGCTTTGGGGCCACTCGATTAGGCCTCCTGGGACCTGATTCTGTCTCAGCACTTGCCCTCTGGAACACCATCCTGCCAGGATTAGATTTCGGAAGCACTGAAGACCTGGAGAGCAGAGGTGTTAGAGGTTAAATGGCTTATGAGAACAATAGCAATAGCACTTAGACTTATATACCGCTTTATAGCACCTCTAAGCCAAGGTGGCGCAGTGGTTAAATGCAGCACTGCAGGCTACTGCTAGATCAGCAGGTCAGCGGTTCAAATCTCACCGGCTCAGGGTTGACTCAGCCTTCCATCCTTCCGAGGTGGGTAAAATGAGGACCCAGATTGTTGGGGGCAATATGCTGACTCTCTGTAAACCGCTTAGAGAGGCCTGAAAGGCCTATGAAGCGGTATATAAGTCTACTGCTATAAGCAGTTTACAGAGTCAGCATATTGCCCCCAACAATCCAGGTCCTCATTTTACCGACCTCGGAAGGATGGAAGGCGGAGTCAATCGTGAGCCTGGTGAGATTTGATCTGCCAAACTGTGGGCAGCCGGTGATCAGCAGAAGTAGCCTGCAGTACTGCACTCTAACCACCGCGGGTCTCTATATACCACTTTATAGTGCTTTACAGCCCTCTCTAAGCAGTTTACAGAGTCAACATATCTCCCCCAATAATCTGGGTCCTCATTTTACCGACCTCTGAAGGATGGAAGACTGAGTCAACCTTGAGCCGGTCAGGATCAAACTTCTGGCAGTGAGGAATGAATTAGCCTGCAATACTACATTCTAACCATTGCGCCACCACAACTCAATAAGATGTTATATTATTGGGAGTGTTGATTAAGTTTTTTTTACCACTAATGATAGTAAGTTTTTCATGTGTTATTGATATTGGGGGGGGGGGTTGTATTTTTTTTACATGTTGTTAGACAGAGCCACATCTGCAAGATAGGTGGCCATATGGATTAAATAAACAGGACAGAATAAGGCAGTTCAACTGATTAATTTTGGGAAGGGAGTTATTTTAAACAATCCCAGGTTTATTTAATAACATGATTTTTAAACATCTGGAATGGTTTTTCAGCCAAACTCTAAGTGACTCATAACAACCAAGGCTTCCTTAGATGTAGCTATGTGCACCGTCTTCACTCAAGGCAGACGTTGTCCCCTGTTGGATTATTTTAACGTATTCCTCCAGATAGACCATTTGTAATGCCTTTTTCTTCTTCTTTTGCCCTTGCAGCAATGGCCGATGTACATGTTGGACTATGGGGGTCTCAATGTTCAGATCCCAGGACCTATGAATTATTGAGACCTCACCTTCTGCAGATGAACCTCAAGCAAAAAGAAAGAACTGCTCGTGATGTGTAATTTTTTTTGTACAAAGTGTATATTCCAATATGTAACAATGCCTTTTAGTTTTTCCAATGATTTTTACACTATATTCCTGCCACCAGGGCCTTTTTGAATAAAAAAAGAAAGGAAGTGTTGCCTTGCTCTGAAAAAAAAAATGTTTTTAAAGTTATTCCTCATCACGGTTGCATATTTCAAGACACATAAGAGTCAAGAGTTTAAGATCAAAATATAAATGGGTTAGGAACATGGTGGCTCAGTGGCTGAGACTCTGAGCTTGTTGATCAGTTTGGCGGTTCGAATCCCTAGCGCCGCGTAATGCAGCGAGCTCCTGTTACTTGTCCCAGCTTCCGCAACCTTGCAGCTCAAAAGCATGTAAAAATGCAAGTAGAAAGATAGGAACTACTTTTGGTGGGAAGGTAACAGCATTCCATGCGCCTTTGGCATTTAGTCATGCCAGCCACATGACCACGGAGACGTCTTCAGACAGCACTGGTTCTTCGGCTTTGAAATGGAGATGAGCACGGCCCCCTAGAGTCAGGAACGACTAGCACATATGTGCGAGGGGAACCTTTAAATTTACCTTCATCCTGGATAAAGACTGTGAATCTTATTCAGGGAAAAGGCATCTCCAAAGACAACAAAACCACTGGTGAGGAAGGGTTGAAAATGTAGGCTATTTTATGGATGCTGAAGGATTTTTAAAAATAATAAGTGCATCCAGCATATTGGAGGCATAATACCTCTCTTTGTTTTTACATTCATGAAAATCAATACTAATTTGGGAAACTGTACTGGGAGTCAGCTATGTAGGCAAGAGGGGCTGTCTGCCCCTTAGTTAAACCCAGTTTGTTAACTTTGACAACTTTAAGATGCGTGGACTTCAACTCCCAGAATTCTGGGAATTAAAGTCCACGCATCTGAAAGTTGCCAAGATTTACAAACACTTATCTGGCCTATATATGACCAACACCCTCTCTTTTCCTTCTCTTTGTTCTTCTTTATCTCAATCTCTTGTCCTGTCTCTCTGGGCCTTTGTCCCATCCCTAACTATCAATACCAACATTATCAATATCAAATAATATCAAATGATTCTAGAAGAATCTGAATCTACTTACAGAATTCTGTGTAGTTGACATTATAGCAACAAAATTTTGGCTCTCAGTTTGGTTAGACAACAAGATGGTTTTATTTTATTTATTTATTTATTAAACTTGCACGGCTCCCACCTTGCCTAGAGGCAACAGACAGACATAAACATACGCTATTGAATTTGTCTTCTGGGACATTTACATATTCTTGGCAATAGATCAGAACATATTGCCATTGTCATCAAGTTGTGTTTTTTACTTTCCAGTCAAGGCCAAAAGCCTTAGGGTTTTGGCCTAGACTTAGCTTCCTCCAAGTATTAAATATATCCAACAATAACCCGTGTTGCCCGGGTATTTTTTTATCCTAATCCTGTATTAGACAGGAAAAGCCCTGATTTCGGCAACAATTAAGTTAGTTCCAAATGTTTTCCCTGTGCTCCCAGAAGCATCAAGAAAAGTGATACCACCTTAATTTCTAATGTTGGACTTTCCCCCTTACCAGAGGGAGCCTCCTTGTGGAGTACTGTGAAGCCGTTACCATGGCGACTCCACTGCGCTGCACAATAGAAGCCATTTTATGACAGCCATTGACCACTAGAAGCCATTGTAAGGCGCAACAGGCTGTATCTTAGCAGAACACCCACCCCAAGAGGTGTTAGGGGTGTCTTACCCCCCACAGTATTTGTTTCCAGAGCATAAGTCATCTGTGTACCAAGTTTGGTTGAAATTGCTCGAGGCGTTCCAGAGTTATGCTGGAACACAGACACGCAAAAGCTGTTTTTATATATATATAGCTCCTGCTTAGTTTTTTTTTTTCAAAATTAGGTAGGTGCTGCTGTCCCCTGCTTTAGCTGTCCAACCATCTCCTTTATCAATATTATTGGAAGGAATACTAGGAAGAAAACCAGGTGTCAGTCAGAAACTACATGTTTGTTGAGAAAATAGGTAAAGGCTTAACAGTGTATCTATTGTTATTATGGATTAGCAGACCTCTGCAGTGATTAGGGAACACTGCGCAGTTTGCTAAAGCTGTATTTATTTAAACTCCCTGTCAACCCAGCCCTATTCCGTTACAACTAAACATATTGTGTGTTACCCAGAAAAGGGAGTTGAGCAAGTTATATGAAGGCAGCCCATTGATCTTATTTCTAATTCTGCTTTATTGCTTTAAAGCAAAATGATGTGGTCCATTGTTGAAAGAAATGTCCTTTTGGGTTCAGCTCCAAGTGGGGAAGAAGACACCGGAGACATGGAGGCTGCTTGGAAAGATGGTTTATTGTTGGACAGGACCACATGGCTTGAGCCCTGTACAGAAAAGGTGATCACATGTTTCAATGTTGATGGAGAAGAAGAGAGAAGGGCTGAGGAAGGGGCTTGCTAGGCTTTTATACCCTGTTCAGCCCCACCTCTCTGTTTCCTGTTCCTGTGTAAGAAATGTATTCTGACTGGTTGTCAGACTCCCATGGTGCCATGCAGGGGGCTACTCTCTAGGCTGTGATGAGTTCTCAGATGCCTTGTGGTCAGTTGAGTAATATCCCTTCCCCCTACAGCGGCAGTGAGGAGAAGTCTTTATTATGTAAAGTGGGCTAGCCTGGCCATCTTAATGGCCCATTAGCTGGGGATGGGCAGAAAGCTATAGGCAACTATTGTCTTTTAAAATATGTTTCTTTTCACATCCAGAGAAATATTCTGCCTTTTCGATATTTCCTAGGATATTTCATTTTTCTGGGAGAGGGCTGGATGATAACTTCCAACACCATAAAAGGAAATACAAATTGAACAGGTACAGGCAGTGACCATAATTGGGACTGGAATGTCCTTCGCTAAAGGAGAAAGTTATAAAGCGCAACATGTCACCGCATCATTTTACAACCGCAATCACAGCGGCTCCGTTGCTAACGATGAGGACTTCATCACAACTTGTTACCAGCTTCTAGCCAGCAAAGTTAGCGGAAGCTGGCAGGAAGTCCCAAGGTGGCTTGCAAGGAGGCTAGAAGGCTAGTGGCTGCTGGCAGGAGAGAGAGCATACGCAAGAGACTGGCAAGGCATGGTGTGAATGCAACAGGCCTGAGGGAGGCTGGGGAAGTGTACATTGGAGAGCAAGGTGTGGCAGGGCTGGGGGTGGCTGCTGCTGGTGAGGGAGAGCTTGCAAGGAAGCAGGCAAGAAGCCCCAGAGCCATGGGGGTTCCCCATATGTGTGGCTGGTATGGCAAGCCCAGCAGAGGAGAAGCAGGGAAAGACAATGAAAGGCAGCTATGGGGGCATCTGGAAGGAGGATTGGTTTGAATTTGTATCATTAACAGAGTTGGAAGGGACCTTGTAGGTCATCTAGTCCAACCCCCAACCGAAGCAGGAGACCCTACACCATTTTGATGAAAGAAATATCCTTCTGGATTTGGTTCCAAGTGGGGGAAAAGACACTGAAGAGACATGGAGGCTGCTTGGAAAGATGGTTTATTGGTGGACAGGACCACATGGCTTGAGTCCTGAACAGAAAAGGGGATCACATGCTTCAATGTTGGTGGAGAAGAAGAGAAGGAAGGACTGAGATGCTGAGTCCCTGGTTTTATGCCCTCTCTGGCCTTTGATCTTGAGCTTGTATTCTGATTGGTTGTCAGACTCCCATGGGGCCATGCAGGGGCAACTCTCTAGGCTGCGTTTTGAGTCCAGGTTTGGTTGAGTTCTCAGATGCCATGTGGTGAGTTGGGTAAAGGGCCAATATTATCATGCCTTAATCCCATCCCCCTGGAGCTGAAGGGGAGAACTATTATGTAAAGGACTGGCTTGGCCTTCTTAATGGCCCATTGACAAAGAGGGTGGGGGCAGGAAGCTACAGGGAGCTATTCTCAATTTAAAACATGTTTCTTCCTTTTCATACCCAGGGAAAGCTAATATTCTGCCTTTTCAATATTTCCTAGAATATTTCATTTTTCTGGGAGAGGGCTGGGTGATAACTTCCTACAATTTCTGACAGATGGCAATCCAGTCTCTTCTTGAAAGCCTCCAGTGATGAAGCTCCCATAAGTTCCGAAGGTTGATTGCTCTCATTGTCAGAAAATTTCTCCTTATTTCTAGGTTGAATGTCTCCTTGATCAGTTTACATTGATTATTCCTTGTCTGGCCTTGGAAAATAGCTTGACCCCTTCCTCTCTGTGGCAGCCCCTCAAATATTAGAAGACTGCTATCATGTCTCCCCTGGTCCTTCTCTTCACTAGACTAGCCATGCCCAGTTCCTGCAACCGTTCTTCATATGTTTTAGTCTCCAGTCCCCTAATCATCTTGTTTGCTCTTCTCTACACTTTTTCTAGAGTCTCAACATCTTTTTTATAAGCGTGGTGACCAAAACTGGATGCAATATTCCAAGTGTGGTCTTTCTATGGCTTTATAGAGTGGTATTAGTACCTCATTTGATCTTGATTGTATCCCTCTGTTAATGCAATTTAGGATTGCATTGGCCTTTTTGGCTACTGCTGAACACTGCTGGCTCATATTTAGCTGGTTGTCCACTAAGACTCCATGAGCCCTCTCACAGGCACTGCTATTAAGCCTGGTCTCACCCAGAGGGGTCTCTGCAATGGTCAAAAGTTCAAGGACTGGTTACAAGTCCATTTTTTCAATGCCATCGTAACTTGAAATGGTTGCTGAGTGAGTGAACATTGAAGACTACCAGTGATACAAATGTCACACAAAACAGCAGACAATCTTCATTATTCTCTGCAAGGTTTTCTCAGTCTAAGCTTAAGGTTTCCATTTTTGGCAACTTTTAAGACCTATGGATTTTTAACTACCAAACTTTCCCAGCCAGGCATGCCGGCTGTTGAATTCTGGATGTTGAAGAAGTCCACAAGTCTTAAACAGTTGCCAAGGTTGAACACCCTGTGCTAAGCAAAGCAGGGATGCTGCATTTCTGACAGAAGTTCCCAAATGGTCTTTATAATCATGACAGTTCAATTGGTGTCCCTCCAATCCCCACACCTGTAATGGACTATAATGAAGACCATTTTGAAATCATTAATGGTCTTTCTCACTCTCTCTCTCTCTCTCTCTCTCTCTCTCTCTCAATCTCTCTCCCTCCCTCCCTCCCTCCCTCTCTCTCTCTTTGTGTATTTATATACTGTATATAAATTTCTGTCACAGAAAGTCAAGAATTTCGAAAGGTGTTTTGGCTAAACAAGAGCTTTGAACCAACCAGTTCTTGTTTCAAAAAGAACCAAACAACATGTTATGATTAGCTACATTGTAAATCAGGGTTTCCCAACCTTCGCCATTTTAAGATGTGTGGATTTGAACTCCAACATCTTAAAATGGCGAAAGGAAACACTGATTTACAATGAAGCTAATCATAACTTGTTGTTTGGCTCTTTTTGAAAAAAAAATGTATCAGGAAAGACTCTAAATCCAAAACCACAGGAGGACAACAGATCCGGGATATGCAATATAACACTATTCAAAACCACAGGAGGACAACAGATTACCAGGCCTCGCTGTCAACAGTTTGCTAAGCTCACAATGACATGTCAATAGATTCCAACCTTTGCAGCAAGCCAAGTAATTCCATTACAAAAAAAGATGTCCATAGAGTTTAATTCATTGACTGGAGTTAATAAACAGGGTACAGGTAGCTGAATATATTTGAAGTGCTGGGGTTTTCTCCAGGACAAGCCAAGATGCAGATCAAAATAAAAATTCATTTTTTCCTGCATTGGATCAGCTCTGACTCTCAGGACACAGGAAAGCAGTAGATATAGCAGCTTTGCTAAAAGGGAATTGAGCTGTATCCAGGGATGTATGGAGAGTGTGAATGTCAAAGTGTGGCTGAGTCTGTATGGTCTAAACTGGTATATCAATAGATGGTGTTAATAGTGTGTACAGTTTTTTAAAAATTAATTATGAGATCTGTATTGCCCCATAGCACCAAATTAGCAAGAGAAAAAAGGATCAAAATGTTATTTCCTAAAAAATAATATACTACAAATCGTAAGGGTCCATGACCATGAATATAATCACGGTAGGATGCTCAAAATAGATACGGCTGTTATTATAGGTCCAAAAACAATTTCTATGCAAAATCCTTTTCTTGCTTGCCATTCTTATTTCTGAAACTAATTTGGCTATTGTGGCTAGGAGAGCCTTTGCACAACTTCACATAGTGCGCCAATTGCACCCTTTTCTGGATTGTGAGGCCATATGCTCAGTCACTCACGTCCTGGTCACCTTCCACTTGGATTATATTGCAGCATGCTCTATATGGGGCTATCCTCGAAAAGTATTTGGAAGCTACAATTGGATCAGAACGCAGCAGCACATACAGTTCTGGAGGTCCCACCTGTGTAACACCAGTGTTACAAAAGCTGCACTGGAGATAGCAGAATAGAAGAGAAAGAACTGGAGAAGATAACAAAATACAAAAACCTGCAAGTAGAAATAAAACAATTCTGACAAAAGAAAGCAAAGGTAGTGCCAATTTAATTGAGGGATGCCTCAGGGTTGTGTTTGACCTCCTGGGGATGGGGTGGGCGTGGCCAGCTCAATGCCACTCATGTTAGGGGTGCCTGTGGTGGCCCAAGCGCTCTGCCAGCGAAAACAGGTTCCCGAGCTCCATTTTAAGCTGCGATGGCCTCTGCCAGTAAAAAAGGAGCTCAGGAGAAGCGTGTGCGGTCCTCCCAAGCTCTGTTTTTACTGGCAGAGGCACCATAGGCCAGTCCTTTACTGTTTCCAGGGTGGTGGCCCGTGGACCAGATCTAAGCACCCTGAGGACTGGATCCAGCCCCCAGGCCTTGAGTTTGACACCCCTGTCCTACACCATCAAACAACATCTGCCTATTCCCGGTCCTTTGGAAGGACTGGATAGGTGGATAAAAATGCTAAATCCAGTCTAAACATCTGGCTGATTGTGTGACCAACCATCATAATAATGTATTAAACTAGTATGGTGACTTCTGGGCAACTCATAGCAATCAAAGAAATGACAATAAAACAAATGAAAGATAAAAGATGACAGGTGTGACAGACCAGATAAAAGTTCTGATTTCACAGTCTGAATATACTTTTAATTTTTACAAGGTCAACCCACATGAAATTAAAAGACAAATTCAGTCAGCAGATTGGTACAGAAGATTTGGCTAAGTCAGAATACCATTTATTTTATTTTGTTGGAAGAAATGTCCTTCTGGGTTCGGCTCAAAGTGGGGGAAAAGCCACTCGAGACACGAAGGCTGCTTGGAAAGATGGTGGACAGGACCGCATGGCTTGAGTCCTGAACAGAAAAGGGGATCACATGCTTCAATGTTCGGTGAAGAAGCGAAGAAAGGGCTTGCTGGGTTTTTTATACTGTGTTCAGTCCCACCTCTCTGTTTCCTGTTCCTGTGTAAGAAATGTATTCTGATTGGTTGTCAGACTCCTATGGGGCCATGCAGGGGAACTCTGTCGGCTGTCTTGAGTCCAAGTTTGGTTGAGCATTGCTTTTTCCCAGGTGCCCTGTGGTGAGATGGGTAAAGGGCGAATACTATCATGCCTTAATCCCATCCCCCTGGAGCTGAAGGGAGGAAACTCATTGTTATGTAGAATAGACTGGCTGGGGCATTTTAATGGCCCATTAAGGGGCTATTTAATGGCCCATTAAAGAAAGTGGGGGCTCCTCATAGAGAGAATCAGTTTCCTGCCTAAAACTTGTTTCTCCATTTCTGATCCAGGGAAATATAATATTCTGCCTTTTCAATATTTCCTAGGATATTTTTTTCTACGAGGGGAGGGGGGAGTGCTAACTTCCAACAATTGTTAAAAAAATATTACTAATTGTAAATATTAAGTGTAAGGGATACAAACACCTGCCAGAATACATTAGAAAGATGATACATACAAGCTTTATTATAAATGATTATTATAAATTAATTATTATAGAAACACACGCATAGTAATTGTTCATTATTGAAATCAATACTATCACACTACAGTATATTATTAGGGTGGAGTTACGCTTGAAACAATTACTTCATTATGTTAACGCTGCTTTAATATGAAGCAGAGTAACAGCCCGCAATCTGATGTCTTGTTTTCAAATCAAGGTGCCACTCTTTATCTTATTTTAAACAGAACACAAAATATTATGTATTTATCTAACTTATATTTGGAAAGAAGATAAATGTTGTAGAAAGCATAGTAGAACTGCAGTCGTTCACATTTTCTACGGGCGACTTCTTGAAGTGTAAGGTAAAATGATCATTCCAAAAAACTAAATATAGTAGGTCTAAATTGCAGTTCCCATGACCTTGGGAGAAAAATTCTGTACTTGGGGAGTGTTTTTGTTTTGAAATATGCTCGGATTTATTTTCATGTTTTCCATAAATCGACGATAGTTCAGAGATGGGGCAAAACACTACTGTGGCTGCCCCTTGTCGTTCTTATTAAGAGCAACGCTAATCAGCGAGGGAAAAAGGTGATCCTGCCGGTCCTCAGAATCCATGGAGGACGTGCCTCTTTTCTGAGGGCTTCCTCTCCCTTGCCAAATCTCCAGCCTCCGCAGCAAGATTTCCCCCTCATTGTGCAGCGAGAAGCGGGTGGGACACCTATGTCTCTCTGTAGGCGCGCTCGTCTGCCATGTCCTTCTTCACCTCACAAACAAGGTGTGCAAAGGATGCGCGTGTGTGGTGTGTGTTTATTTTTATTTATTTATTTCCTCAAGCATGTATTAGATAGCATACATGAGTATAAATATGATTTGAATACATGAAATGGATACGAATAAAAGGGAACATTAGGACAGGGACGGTAGGCACGTTGGTGCGCTTATGCACCCCCCTTACAGAGTTGGCCATCCCGCAAAGGTTTTTAAAACGTCCAAGGTGGTGGTGGGTCTGCAGACCCTTCCCCGCTCCTTTCCTTGCTTGCACCCGCGCCTTTCTTGTCTTGCAAGGCGTTCTTCCCGTGGGAAGGAGCTGCAAAAGGCCTTAGCAGGTCTACTCGGCTGCCAGGGCTACAGTAGTCTTTCCTCAGCCACGGTTGTCTCTTCCCCAGTCACCTCCTTCTCTCCCCCCCTCCCCCCACGCAGCCGCTTCAAGCTATGCACAGCCATGTTTTTCCCACCCTCCCACTCCTCATTGACTCTCTGGTCCTAAAGAAAAAGAGGCCAGCGTAGCCTTTCCAAGCACGGCCCGTGCGCGGGGCTTTCTGGGAGTGGTAGTCCTCCTTTTCCCTCCCCGCCGCTCGGAGGGGCTGAGGCAGAACTACGTTGCCCGAAGTAACCCCGCGGAGAAGACGCATGCGCAGAGGCGGGTTGGTGGACGAGAAGGAGAAAAAAAAGACCACCCTCGCCCTATTCAGCCTCCTCCTCCTCCCCCCTCCCCCCCACCTTCTGCTCGGTTCTGGGTTCAGGGTGAGCCGTTGAGCTGAGGCCCGCGCGCCGCCCGAGACTTGAGGATCGAAGAAGCAAGCCGAGCGCGGGAGAGCCGAATCGGCCAGACCCCGGGAGCCTTCAGCCGAACGGCCTGCATTGTTTTCGTGAGGGTGGAAGCGCGGAGGGACGGGGACGGGCTACTCCCCCCTCCTCCCCCCCCGCGACTCCGGAGCGACGAGTGAGTGGGGGAGGGGAAGAGTTCGGGAGGGGGGTCTCGGGGAACGAGCGACTTCTTTCTCCTCACGCTCCCCCTCCTCACCCTCATGTGGGGGGAGAGAGCGGGGGGGGGCGAAGGGGCACTTCCTCACATTTTTCCGTAGGCGCGTGAAGGGGGGGGAAGAACCCCTCCCTCGCGCTGTTGGCGGGGGGGGGGTGCGAGAAACTTAATTGGCTCTTTTTACCTCACAACAGGCTCCGTTGGGGGAGGCGGCACAATTCATTTTAATTCATTTCTGCCTAATGATCGCTATCATCCTTATTATCGTTCCCCCTTCTTGTGCCTCTCACTTTCCTTCCCACACTTCTGCCTATTTCGGTGGGGGAAAGGTTTGCTCCACTTTATTTTATTTTATTTTAAATATCCTCCCTTTCCCCCTCAACCCCCCCCCCCCAAAGCCCCTTCTTGGAAAACGAATGTCGCCCTTGCTGCTTTTCGTGCCGATTTTTCTTAGCTTAATCTGAGGATTTTCATGACTCCTCACCGCGGTGACTGTAGGTGTTTTGTTGGTCCTCTCAACCCTTCTCCCCTTTTCATTTGATCGCTTTTGAGAGAGTGGGAAAAGGTATATTCCTTCTTAGAAATGCAATCAATTTCTCCTGCTTTTCCACTAAAAAAGGTTGTAAGTGTGTTTAAAAATATTGTAGACTTAATGTTTCTTTCCCTCATACTTTTTACCAGCTGTATTTTCCATTGAGCAGATTCATGCTGTTAAGTAAATTAATTAAATAAAATTAACTTTTCTTCCACTGATGCTGTTCAGAAAGGGGAATGTTTTGAAAAGTTTCAACTCCTATCCTTTCTGGAAATATAGCATAAAACTTGCAAGGATTTCAAACAGAATCAGTAAGCTTTTCTTTCTGAAAGTTGGGGATAGAGGTAAAGATAATTTTTTTAATTAGTGCTAATAATTAAATTATTCAGAAACTGTCCCTTTGGAAAGGAGTTAAGGTAAACTCAGAAAAATTGACTGAGGAGCTCCCCCAATGGCCTAATGATTGTAATTGATAATAGTGCATTTGCATCAAAAAGTATTTGATACAAAGTATATGCCTTATTAGAAGCAAGCAAACACAATTAAGACTATTATAACTATTGAGGTACCCTCTGGAAAATTAACAAGGTATCCCCTGAAAAACAGGTGCTGGAAAATTATTCTATTTTTCTTTCACAAACCTAAGTTTCTGTTAATAAGGGGTAAACTTCCTTACTTATTTTTTATTTACCATATTTTTCAGAGTATAAGACGTACTCCCCCTTTTTATTTATATTCCACAACTATTATGTCTATAAATAACTCAAGGCAGAAAATGTACACAGTACTCTTTCCTTCTATTTT
Source organism: Thamnophis sirtalis (assembly GCF_051295495.1). Classification (NCBI taxonomy): domain Eukaryota; kingdom Metazoa; phylum Chordata; class Lepidosauria; order Squamata; family Natricidae; genus Thamnophis; species Thamnophis sirtalis. Next base: position 12,672,518 of record NW_028261386.1, on the reverse strand, counting down.
TCCCACAACAATCCTGTGAAGTGAGTTGGGCTGAGAGAGAGTGAGTGGCCCAAAGGCAGCTTTTATGACTAAGGTGGGACTAGAACTCAACAATCTGGTTTGTAGCCTGTTGCCTTAACCAGTAGACTGAACTCTTTCTATATGGAAAAAGATATATCTTGAGAGTTGGGTAAAAAAATCTTGACATGAACTGGAGGAGATAGTGTTTACTTTTTCTCATTCCTTTAATCTCCACCTCCACTTTCCTTATTGTAGCAGAATTTTTGTGACCAATTTGGTTGAGGGGCTAACTCTTAGTATTATGCTATTTTTACTATCATGTTGGCCCTTTCACTTTAGGGACAGGAGAAGGGGAGACATTTTTAATGAATTTTCTTCAAACTCTTCTTCTCTTGTCCAGAGAAGGCTTCTTCAGCCAACTTTCCAAAGGGAAGCTGAACACCTATTTTGAGAAAGGGCCAATGAAGCATTTTCATTTTAGATAAAAGGGGTGGTATTGCTAACCATTTACCATGAATTGTGGTTTAGTGGTCCTTTACTATTTTCTTTTTAAAACTGACTGAAAAGAGAATATTTGAATATGAAGTCTTCCACATATATTTCCCCAAGACAAGAGGAAAAGAACAAATCTGCAACATTTATTTCCCTGTGTATTTGTCTCTTTTTAACACACTTATTTACAGTGGCCAGATGAAAGCCTCTTTCCCATCTTGTTTCCTTTCTCAAAAGTAGAGGGGACCAATTCAATTTTTGTAATCATCTTGGTTTTTAAATGTAAGAGTTTTAATGTATTTTAAACAAAAATTACCAGTTTTGGATAGGAATGAATCATAAATGTGGGCCCTTGTAAGCTTCTTTAGTGGTGTAGTTCAGAAAGCAGAACACTAAATAAATAATTAAATAGGAATAATTCATATCCCCTCTCAGTTGTCCATATTTTCTTTTTTCTACTGTCTTCCCTTTACATTGTTTTTCTTAATATGGCAAGCTTTTTCCCATATATGTAGGATGGAAAGAGATAAGTAATATGATACTCCTTTTCTCAGTTCCTAGAAGTCAATTCTTTAAAAATTTGTCAGCTTATTGGCAGAAAGTGGTATTGTAAATATATACAGGCATAGTTCCATAGATACTACCTGATTATATAGATAGCCTATAAATAATCATTCAGAAATAAGTCATTTTCCACATATATTATTCCCAATTCTCTAAATAGCTTTGTAGTTGCCCTTAACCTATTTCCAATTTGGGAGATTCATGCGCATCTTTGTTTCTTTCCTTTTTATAATGTTTGAGTGGAACCTTTTGTGTTTTTTTTCCTTGGCTGTGGATTTAATTAGAAATTATATAATATCAGAATGGGCCTTTCCACCCAGAATTCCTCCAGTCCTCAAATCTTTTAATGAATCATGGTACAGGTAGTACTCAACTTACAACAGTTCACGTAGTGACCATTTGAAGTTACAACAGCACTGAAAAAAGTGGCATGAACATTTTTCACACATGACCATTGCAGCATCCTCAAGATTACATGATTTACATTTGGATACTTGACAAGTGATTCACGTTTATGACAGTTGCAGTGTCCCGGGGTCATGTGACAAGAGAAGTCAATGGGGAAACCAGATTCACTTAAATCATGTTACTAATTTTAACAAGAGCAACAAAGAAGAGCAACAAAGATGATTAGGGGATTGGAGACTAAAACATGAAGAATGCTTGCAGGAACTGGGTATGTGTAGTTTAATGAAAAGAAGGACATGGGGAGACATGATGGCAGTGTTCCAATATCTCAGGGGTTGCCACAAAGAAGAGGGAGTCAAACTATTCTCCAAAGCACCTGAAGGTAGAACAAGAAGCAGTGGGTGGAAACTAATCAAGGAGATAAGCATCTTAGAACTGAGGAGAAATTTCTTGACAGAACAATTAATCAGTGGAACAGCTTGCCTCCAGAAGTTGTGAATGCTCCAACACTGGAAGTCTTTAAGATGATGTTGGATAGCCATTTGTCTAGACGGGGATGGACTAGAAAACATCCACGGTCCTTTCAAACTGTGCTATTGTATTGTATTGTATTAACTGTAGTATTTCACTTGACAAATGTGGCAAGAAAAAGTGTAAAATGAGCAAAACTCACTTAACAAATTTCTGACTTAGCAACATAACTTCTGGGCTCAATTGTAGTCATATGTTGAGGATTACCTGTATATCTTTTCCTTTTATTGCTGTATTTAGGAAAAGCCTCTGAATGAAACCTTTGCTACCCCACCACAATCTATGCCAGTTTATATAGATATTGTTGCCCAAATTTTCATTCCTGCTTCCATGGTAACTTTTGTTTTCTGCTGGCACCATTTTGCATTTCTCTTCAGAAATCCAATTGCTACTTCTTGCTTGTGTATGATCTTGATCTTTTCATGCTGAAAATTTAGAGCTAATCACACTTCCCTCATTTCCCTTTCATTTTTCTCCAAGCCTGCAGATAAAGGAGCATTACTGCTGGTAGTGTTTGACTTTGTACTTCTCCAAATTAATGCTGATAATGGGAAATGACTTACTTTAAACAAAGCTGATCTTCTTCTTTACCTTGCCAGAAATACAAGGGATGAGTAGTACTAATTTGTTTTTGTTCTGATCCTTCTCTTTCTTTCTCTCCCTTTCCCCTATCTGGTTGAAGATAAACCTTTGAATTTTGTCATGATACCCTCCCCCTACCTAACATCAATGAAAGCAGTATGCTTTGAATAAAGATTTATTTTTGTGATGTTAGGGAACACATATAGGTTTAGTTAGAGCAGGGTTTTTTTTAAAGAAAAAAACTCTTCTGAAGAATGCACTTGACTAATTGGATTTTATCCTCATTTTTTTTCTTTTTGTACTACTTCAGTGTAGTCCTTGATACTTTAATACATGTTGCTTCAATGCTCTAAATCCAAATAGAGAAGGGGCATTCCAAATCTTTTTCTGTTCTGGAATGGAGCATAAATTTTGCTATTAGAAGATCAGATAGGTTTTGAGGTTTTCTGTTTACTTTCAGAATTCTGAAATAATACTTTTTAGTTTCTGGACATCTGGCCCTTTATCTTTTTCCTAAGAAATTTGTTCATTCCACAAACTCTGTTTAAATATTGATGTGCCCCAAATCCTTGGGCTGAAAGCCAGTTTAGTATAGTGCTTAAGGTATCAGCCTATGTGAGTTTTAGTCCTGTCCTAAGCACAAAGCTAGTTGGATGACGTTGGGCAATTCGTTCTTGCAGCCCTTGGAAGGAGGCAATGACAAACCACTTCTGAAAAACCTTGCCAAGAAAACTGCAGTAAGTAGTCTAGGCAATCTTCAGAAGTCAAGGACTAATTCAAAGGCACAAACAAACAGACATGGAGACACACAAAAAATTATTGAACAAGATATGCAAAATATGTTTCTCTTCACTAAAATATGTTGCATACTTTTCAACTGAATGCTATTTTACTTGGGGTGTAAGACATTTATCATAGTCTTGGGTGACTCACAATGTAAAAATAATACAAATAGAACAAAATAAATAAAAGGACACTAATAAAAATAAGTTTGCAATTGGACTAATATCCAAACATGTAGCATGTGACAAACACAACTAAGGTTCTATCCCCCCCCCCTACCCTGAGGCATTGGTAGATCAGCCAGATCTTTAAGGCCATCTAGAATACCATCAGGGTGAGAGCTGCCCAGATCTCCCATCTAATCCAAATACCAGCCATATTTTAATATGTTTTGTTATGTAGGGTTTTTATTTGTTGCATTTGTATCATGCATTTTGATAAAGGAAGGTTTAAAAGGTACATGAACATTTGTCAGCTGAAAGAACTTTTAACAGATATTTTAATGTCACCCTAACATTTTCCAGACACTTACATTTGTAATTGCCTGTTCTTTTTTTAAAAAATTTGTAACACTTTTTATTTTGAAATGTATTTTTAGCATTGGCTAATTGAGATTAAATGGATTACTCTTCATAGTGGTCCTTCCCTATACAAATATGGTAGAGAAAGTTACATTTCTTAATAAAGTTAATTTTCAGGCCAGTCTTGGCAAAAAAAAATGGCTGAAGTTTCAAAGTCCTAAAGGTATTAGTTACTAAGTCCTTACATGAGATTCTAATTAGCTTCTTCTTTAAAAAATAATTTTATTGAAGGTTTTAATCTTTAAAAACAGTAAAGAAGATACAACAAGAAAAACAAAACAAAACACAGAACATACATAACTATACAATAATTTCACAGCTTTCTATATCAGCTTTCTTGCTTAGCTTTTATATTTCTCCCTTCTACATTGCCTTCCTATTGCTTTAAACTTGTTCTATAAAGTAGCAAACGTAGCATTAACACTTATAATAATATTCATTATTTGTATCACCATATATTTATATTCCCTATTTTGTGTTTTGGCTTCTGATTTCTAGCCACTTATACATATTATTCCATACTTTATAGAAGTCCGATTCTTTTCTCTTAATTAGATTAGTCAATTCCCTCTTAGAGCTTTTCTTAGAGGGGCACGTTTTAACTTGTTCAGTTGAATGGTTGGCAAAGACTAATTTTACCTTCGGTTTACTTAAGTGTTTTGGATAGAAGCTAGACTACTATTATTGGACCTAACACATAGTATAGTGAATTAGCAATACTTACTGTTAAGATTACATTTATATCACATCTTTCCTTTGAAAGCTCAAGGCAGCATATATTCTGGGCCTCCATTCCCACTTCCCCAAAATAGCCAGTCTTTTCTTAAGTGAAGTAGGAACTTGAACATGGGACTGTGTAATCCTCATTGAAACAATAAACTACCTCATATTGATGTATTAATGTCGTCTGAACTATTTAGTAAGTCTTTTTCCTCTAAATGTTGCCTATTTTTGAAACATTCTTTGTTGATATGGAAGCTTTCAAATACAATATGTACAATTATTTAAAATAACACCACAAAAGCGGGAAGTATAATTATGTATGCATATATTTCACCGTATTTATAACTGTTCCAATTGGAAAGACTTTTCACTTTGTAATGTTAGAGATGCTTAACATTAAAAGAGCAGTTGTAAGTATATTTACTTAGAAACGAATCTCATTATATTTAGAGGCTGCGGTTCTAGCCATAAGTTTTGTTAGTAAAGATAATTAAATTAAGTGGGATATCTGAGTAACGATGCATGAGATTAAGAAGTACATGCAATAAAATAGGGAGGCATATTTTTTATCAAACATTTATATTACGTTAACAGGATGACAGGATCCTGATTGTTGCAGCAATATATACTATTAGGCTATTTGTATGGTCTAGCACTCAACATTACACATTAAGAATTAAGTTGCCTAGCCCAGTGGTCCCCAAACTTTCAGTTCACCATTATTCAGATTTAATGGACTCCAAATATTTTCAGGTACTCCTTGACTTATGTCTGTTTGTTTAATGGTTTGAAGTTAAGATAACCTTGGAAAAAGTGATTTACAATCCATCCTTGAAGTTACAACCATGACTACAAACATATGAGCACAATTGGGGTACTTGGAAACTAGTTTACATTTAGCATCTTGCAGAATCTTGTGGTCATGTGATGAGCATTTGTGATTTTCCCATATGGCATATGACAAAGTCATTTTGGGGGAAGCCAGGTTCATTTAACAACTCTGATAGAAATGGTAGTAAAATTGGATCTAGTCATTTAATGACTTGTTTAATGTCTACATTTCTTAATAACTGAAATTCCAGTTCCAGTTGTGGTTATAAGTGGAGGGTTACCTGTATTATATGTAAATAATTTCATAAATGCTACCTTAAGCAAAAAAAAATACTATGAATAATATTATCAACCGTTTGGATAGTTCTATCAAACCTTGGGGATTGATGTTGATCACTTTGGGGACTCAGATCTAACCCCTTTCCCCAATTTAGAAAAGTCATAGAACAATACTTGCCTTATGTACAAAATACCACTTTTCAGATACATTTTTTTTGTTATTTCAGGTTCCATTTTATTTGTGCAGAATTCTTATAATGCAGAGAATAGGTATGAACATACAAACTGAACTTTTATTAGCTTTTGAAAATAAGGAATGTTTGAAATGTATTTGAATGGTATTGTAGCTTGTATTGGTAATTGGGCTGTTGGTCTAAGTTCTGAGCTTGGCAATTTGGTTGCAAACGTTTTGTCACCATTCAAGGAGACATTGTCGGTGCGCTTTGAATTGTGCTCTTCTGTCTGAACACTGGCCTTTAAATATCTTTTTATGTGATGCAAATTAATGTGGGTGTTACAGTCACACAAATGTGCATCAATAAAAATGTATTTAAAGGTTAGTGTTCAGACAGACGAGTAAAATTCAAAGCGCACTGATAATGTCTCCTCAAATGATGACGAAACGTTTGCAACCAAATTGCCAACCTCGGAGCTCAGACGAACAACATATAAGGAGCGTTTCCCAAAATGGTATATGGATGGGGATATCAATATATATTGATATGCATTTGTGGATGAAAGTTGGCAAATCTGCTTTTTATTGGTACTGCCTTAAAAACCTTCCTAATTATGAATCTTAGACTTATAGAAAGAAATAGATAATACTGTCAGTGTTATTGCTTTGAGCATGGTAACAAAGAGTATGTAACACTTTGGATTTAATCTGGAAGAATGATTTAGAATGTAGCATACTATAGAACTAGATAAATGGCAAAAAACTTTGGGATAGAAATTACAAATTGACAATGGCTACTACATATAAGGCAAATCTTTATAAAATGTTTTACAGGTGGTATTTGCCACCAGCAAGGTTAGCAAAAATGTTTAACAACATGTCCCCCAAATGTTGGAAATGTAATCAGACTCCAGGTACTTATTATTATATGTGGTGGACATGTATGAAAGCAAGAAAATATTGGATGAAAATACACACTTGGCTGGAAAAGATAATTAAGTGGCATATAGATTTAAGCCAGAAATATTTTTGTTAGGTATAATACCAGAAAGTTATGATAAATGGACTATAAACTTGTATTGACAGCAGCGAGTATAGTTTTTGCACAGTATTGGAAAAATGAGGACACAGCACCAGATGAAAATATAATTTGAGAAATATTGGACTGTGCAGAGATGGATAGATTGACATTGAAAATAAAAGACAAAGGAGATACATTTAATGTGGAATAGGTTTTATCAATGGTTAGAAATAAGTGGTAGAAATTAGATTAAGAAAGATCACTGTTATGTGTAAGTAAAATATAAACGTTGTTTATAACTATAAGTACGCTAGTATAATTAATATATAAATTAGCTAATATAATTATAAATATGGTTATAATTATTACATATATTATCATTATCACTATCAGTATGTCTGTTGTTTTTTTAAAAGTTATCTAAAATGAATTGCCCGGACAATACAGTCTTCAAAATACATATATAAATACAGTAAAAACATGACCTAAAAAAAAAAAGAATCCGAATTTAAAATCGGCTGACATATTTCCCAGTTATTATGTTGCCTGCATTTTTGAAAAAAAAAATGGTGGGTAAGCAACATTGTGGAAATCATTTGTCGAACAAAATGATGCATTGGTAACATTTATGCATCTGTGAGGCTGCTCATTCATTTTATTGGCCTGAAAGACAAGATGTTTGTTGGGTTCCAGAACTACATCTTATTTGCGTGCTTCCAGCGTCTTCACTTACATCATCAGATCGACAATATCAATTCCCAGAAGCGACGCTAAAGAATATGGGTGTAAATTCAATAATAAATAAGCAATCGTTTGAATTTGGCAGTACGAACAGTACGGACTTCGGCTTGGGAACCATATAAAATACTCACTTTAGGCTTGGGAACCTAGGATGATCTGCCGAATTGTTGGCTTGGGAACCGGACAGATAGCAATAGCAATAGTAGCAATAGTTAGACTTATATACCGCTTCATAGGGCTTTCAGCCCTCTCTAAGCGGTTTACAGAGTCAGCATATTGCCCCCAACAACAATCTGGGTCCTCATTTTACCCACCTCGGAAGGATGGAAGGCTGAGTCAACCTTGAGCCTGGTGGGATTTGAACAGCCGAACTGCTGAACTGCAGTCATCTGAAGTAGCCTGCAGTGCTGCATTTAACCACTGCGCCACCTTGGCTCTTAATACCCATACAAGGCTTTGGAATGTCGAGGAAGAAACCAAACTACAGCCTTGGGATCCTGGACCAAGAAACCCACCTTTGGCTGGTGTTGCATGGCTATTGCGCGTGCCCCCTATGGCGATGGGGTTGCTGTATCAAGTGCTTTAACTGGTAATGACAATGTCACCATAGACCAACGCAATATAATAGTAGTAATGATGTCTATATAAAACAAGCAAGATGAAACAGTAATAGAATGCATGTGATGTCATACAACTTCCTCAACTTTGTCCCTATTTTTAGGGCTTTGTACATCAGTGATGGAAAACCAACCCTATTTTTTAGGAGGTTTAAAACATGCTCTTTGTAATGGGAATGATTTTAACAGTTCCCAGGAGGTCTTTTTTTTGTAAAAGTGAGCTGAAGATACCATATTTTTGGCGTTTTTACAAAAACCGTCACGTTTACACTCAATTTTAAACTATTGGAAAGCAGTAGGAGAATGAAATTTTATATTCGAAAACCTTGTGTGGCTTTCCAAAAGTATTACGCACAAAGTTTCACTTTTCTCATACCTTTCCTTACAGAGATATAAAAAGCCAAACTTTAACCTTTTTTCGAGCCGCAGTCATTTTCGGCCAACTTTGCTCCAACTTATCTAGATGGAGATCATTCGTGAGAATGTTTTTGTTATTTTGTTTAATAGAGCACAACAAGTTGTACAAGATGGCCAGGTTTTGTTTCTCTCAACAAAATATTGCCGGAGATATTATGCCTCAAACTTGCTGAATCCTCAGGGTCATAATGTAGAAGGCTGCAGTATGGGGGTCAAACAAACGACTATCTCCGCAAGTATTGCATTGGCAAATGTAACACTTTACCAATGTTCATTAGGGACGTGTGTGCATGTTCACACCAAATTTCATTGAAATCGGTGATGGTCGAGCAGGGAGCCCCAGACCACTTGACATGGAATGACCCACCAAAAGACACAATCCCTCTCCACAAGATATAGTTTTATCTATCAAAAACACAAATCTCTCCTCACAATCCCTATGGATCAAGGAGTCATCCTGATATTTCAGGCATAATTATATATGTACAATATTTGCCAAAGCCATAGTTGCAATGGAAGATGATAGGGTAGCATTGCATGAATTTTGGAAAGACTACGCTATCCTCCATTGTATGAGAAATGTCAAAGTAGCATGGCAGGATGTTAATGTGAAATGCACAGGAAATAATTCGACATAATGTTTGAAACATTTTCTGTTGTAAATAATTTTGAAGGATTTGACCCAAATGAAAATAAAATGTCGACACATAAAATTATTTGATTTAGAGCCTGATACTGAATATGTGAAAAAGTTAGTAGCCAACACTGAGGGAGAGCTTTCAAATGAAGGTTTAGTTGAATTGAAGAAAGAATTGGAAGCACAAAGTTTTGTGGAAAAAAGGAAGAAGAGGAATCCAAGATTGAATGGATTCCAAGATCCAACATATCAACAAAATTTATCAGAATTGGAAAGTATGGATCTAAATTTAGAATGTTTTGGAAAGGTACATTGGGAAATTTATGAAATCTCAAAAGTGTTACCATGACATATACAAATGACATAATTTTGCATCACCTTTTCTTTGTGCCATAACTGCTAGGCATGTAATTGCCTGCCTCATACTGAGTGGTAATCCTTTGTTCCAAATGTCCAGTGAGAAAAATGGGGAAAGATTTGGAAAACAAGTGACTCAACTGGTAATTGTCCGTGCTCCAGTAAATTTATTGAGTGACTTAATATTTTCATTAATAAACCGTAGCTCCTCTCCCAAATCATCTATAATGTGGTTTTCACTCTGTGTGTGTGTGTGTGTGTGTGTGTGTGTCTTAGAGGAGGGTAAATCCTTATATTCAGATATAATTTTGACTAACAGCACAGTTTTTTCTTCTCTGTAGCAAAAATGGCTCAAGCAACAATGGCAGCAGCAGCAGCAGCTAGTCATGATGAGGACTCATCTGAAAGCAGAATGGTGGTTACCTTTCTCATGTCAGCCCTTGAGTCAATGGTAAGATACAATAAGAATCTGCTATACTGTGACTTTTCCTGCAGGGCTTATATCTCCAGGGACTTTTATATATATGTTTGTCTGTTTCTCTTTAATCATCAATTCATTTTCAAAACAGATTAGAACTATTTGACAATCTGGACCATTGTTTCTTAACATTGCATCAGAGTATAGTACAGGTAGTCCTCAATTTACAACAGTTCTTTCAGAGTTATAATGGCACTGAAAAAAGTAACTTGCGATCATTTCCCACAATTATGACCATTGCAGCATGCCCATAGTCATGTAATTTACATTCAGGTGCTTGACAACTGGTTCATATTTATGACAGTTGCAGTGTCCTGTGGTCATGGGATTCCCTTTCCCGACCTTCTGACAAGCAAAGTGAATAGGAAATCCAAATTCACTTAACAACTGTTACTAATTTAACAACTGTAGTGATTCACTGTAGTGATGTTAAGAAACTGGTAAAAGTGAATAAAGCGGAATACTGTGTAAATCTGATCTAGCACCTACAGCAATACTGTAGACGTCACATTCTTTTATTACTGTTGTTTGCATAGGTCTCAGTTTGTGCAGGTTTTTTTCTGTGAAAAAGCTCTCCTTTGCAGAACAGGCTGTAGCCATGGTTTTAAAAAATAAAACAGTGCCAGAGAGAGAGAAAAAATCATTAAGTGTGTATATATACGTTTTCATATTAAACATTAGTTCTTGCTTTTACAGTTCTAAATGGCGACCTTTTATTTCCATAGTGCAAAGAGCTTGCCAAGTCTAAGGCAGAGGTTGCCTGCATTGCTGTGTATGAAACAGATGTGTTTGTGGTGGGCACTGAGAGAGGAAGAGCCTTCGTCAATACGAGAAAAGATTTTCAGAAGGATTTTGTGAAGTACTGTAAGTCTGAATCAGAAATTCACAGACTTCTAAACTTGTGTAGTTGATTAGAATCTGTACATAAACATTTTTGCTCATGTAACATTCCTTTTATGTCTAGTAATACTGTAAATAAATAAGGTGGGCTATTTTGAGAACATTGATGCAACTTCCGTGCCCATTTTCTGTAGCAGAAGGTAACAGATTATGCATTTGGTAGCATTATACTTCACCACCACCCCCAGAACAGAAAGCAGTGCATTATAATATGTCTTACCATAATTGCAAACTGGTGCTGAGTATTGAGAGGACCAGTGAGGAATGGTAGGAAATAATTGACATGCTTAGATTATGGGTTATTAAGGACATTGGGGAAATGTCCAGTTAATGGATTTTTCAGAAACAGAATATTGGTATCATATTTTCTCTAAAAAGTGAAGCCCCCTCCCCCCAAAAATCTTCTGGAAATTATATATTAAAAATTAGTCATACATTACATATATAATAATAATTTACAGAAGTTCATTAAAACAGTATCAAATCCATAATGCACGTAGTGTGTCTAAATAATGCCTTTTTCCCAAACAACTGCATTCCTAGAGATCTAATTCAACAATGCTGGCTGTGTAAGAAAATTTATTTTATATGATTTATTTTTATAGAGCCATGGTGACACAATGATTATAATGCAATATTGCAGGCTACCTCTGCATTCCCACTGCCAGGAGTTTGATCCTGACCAGTTCAAGGTTGACTCAGCCTTCCATCCTTCCAAGGTTGATAAAATGAGGAGCCAGATTGTTTGGGGACAAGATGCTGACTCTGTAAAACACTTAGGGAGGGCGGTAAAGCACTATGGAACAGTATACAAGTCTAAGTGCTATTGCTATTATTTTGACAAGGTAGTTTGAGCACAAGAAATGGGATGTCTGAGAAAGGTCTTAATATATAGATAGACTCGTGATTTAAATTAGTAGTTTATGGACAGTTTCATATTTCATAATTTCTTCCTAGGTATTAATGAAGAAGCAAAAGCTGTAGAATTGCAGAAGGCAAAATCATCCTCTCTTGATAATAGGATGACTGTAGATGTTGTGGAAATGGAAGCTCTAAAGAAATCTGTTGAGGATTATTTCTGTATTTGCTACGGTAAATATTTAATTTTAAATCCAAATTGCTTTTCAGAGAAGAACTGTGATGTTTCTCATTCTAGATTTAAATGCAGTTGATTTTGATTTGAGGAAGGCAGTTAAATGATCAAGATTTGATTTGAATTCTATTTCAATGATGAATGTGAGTTGCTATCTGTTTCATGGGATTGGTATTAATTAACTAGGTATATACAGCTTGCTTTATTTCTTTTAAGAATTATACAGTAAAGGCATTTTATAAATTCCTATATAAATAAAATATACATTGTACATAAAGTTAACCTTCATAATAACTAATATAATGAATTAGTTCTTGATCATGCTTGTTATTCTTTCCAAACCAGCAGAATGTTGGAAAGAATTTAGGTTAAAAAAAATCTCAGTCTCTGCCTTGATTTCAGCAGATTACCTCTATGAAAATAGAACAAGACCAAATTTGATGTGGTGAAAAAAACTGAATTTGACTGCTCCATTCAAAATCTCCCACCCACTCATAAAAACACAAAGATGCAATTTGAGGAAAAAGCAGACACTCCCCCTCCCAAAAAAAAACCCTTACACACTAACCTTGGTTAGAGCCATACATGTGCTGAGTTCCTGCACAGAAGGTGCTGATATGCATATGTCTACACACAGATTCAACTGGTACTACCTCCCAAAAACTCATTTTTAGGATTGACTGATTGACTTACAATCTTTATCTGCCTCATTCATGAAATTACAAATTTATAACTAAACCCCACAAAATCAAATATAGATAAATGCTTCCACAAAGGATAACTAGGGGTCAAAACCTTCAAATATAATAAAGCCTTGGAATGCTTATGGAGCATTCCAATCGCATAGAGGCTAAATGCACCATTGAGGAGAGAGTTTCATAATAAGGGAGATGCCACAGAGAAAGCGTGTCATAATAATAAATAAAGATGCTGCTGCAGGATGATGCTTTCCTTTGAAGTATAGCAGCTTCTCATTTTTTAAAATAATAAATAAATAAATTAAAAAAAAGAAAATCAGGATTCTGTGTGGATAATTAGTTATGTTCACAGTGCTAAATCAGAGAACTCCATTGGAGACCTGAGGGCTAGTGAGTAGTTAAACTATTTATTTCATCTACATAGAAAGAATTATTGGCTGATTTTTGTTTCAGAACAAGTTCAGGCATCAAAGAAAAGGACATGTTTGCTATTGTTTTGTTGTTTTATGAACAGAAATGTTACTTCATCGGTACAAATTGATTTTCTCCTATCTAGGTAAAGCTTTAGGAAAATCAACAGTAGTTCCTGTGCCATATGATAAGATTCAGAGGGATCCATCTGCTTTGATAGTACATGGGCTTCCAGAAGGACTTGCTTTTAAACATCCCTCCAGCTATGATGTCTCAACACTGAAGTGGATTTTGGAGAATAAATCTGGAATCTCATTTATCATCAAAAGGTACAAACTGAATTTTGCATTCAATTTCCCGAGAAACTTTGAGCTTGCAGCAAAATGTTCTTAAATTACTTTGCATAAAGAATGTAAATAGGGGTTATTAATGCCATTTAACTTTCTAGCAGGACAGTTGTTTCCATGTAGCAACAGAGTCCCATATAAACCTATGCAGATTCCTGGAGAGCAACCCTTCCCAGGAAGAACATATCCTTCCTAGTTCAAAAGACCAAATTTGGGAACAGATGGGATGCTTATATGAGGAGGACAGATCATTATCACTACATATTTTTCTCTTCAGATAATTCAATAAACGTTCGAAACTTCTAAGAAATCAATTGTTCTGGCATTGGAAAAGAGGAAGATTTTAGTAAAGAACAATGATTTCACAGAATCACCAAGACTTCTCTATAAAACTTTAAATTAATTTGTAATAGTGTGGAAATTTCCTTTCTAAAACTGTGACAAATGATACCATTCAGCTGTGAATCAGATATGTTTGTTTATACTATTTTCACCATTCCTTCATCTTCCATCTATGGTCCAAAATGGAACTTGTAACATTATAGATGGTTGTAGGAAATATGGAGAAAATATTGAAGACATGATCTGAACCCTCTTAATGCCATTATTATGCTTATAAATAGATCTTGTAGAATAATAGAATTTGTTCTTTCTTTATATAGACCTTTCCTTGAGCCAAAGAAACATTTAGGTGAGTCTTAATTTGATCTTTTTAAAAAATCATTTTCTATACAGTAGCAATTATGTAGGTTTTTTTTAACATAAGTTGATACCTGAAAAGAAGTATACAATACTGAAAGTTCTGATTTTTTTCAGCCTTTTGTGGGACTAGAATAATTTTCTTGGTTATGCCACCCCCACCCACCTCCAACATCTCATGCATGAATTTATTTTTGGTAGTCTCTTATAGTAAAGCAAATCCTATTATTGAGAAGTTATATAATTGTCTCAGATATTGCAGACCTGTATGGCTGTGAAAAGCCTGGGCAGAGGGGGAGGAAAACTTTGTGCACAAGCATTTAAAACAGCACCTCTTTTCATATAATTAAAGAAACTATCATTTGCAAAGCTAGCCTGTCTGTTTCACAACTTATTCCCAATGCCATCTGTATATACATTTGAATATATACACCTGAGACAAATTCTTTGGGTGTCCCATCACACTTGGCCAAATAAGAATATTCCTATTACTATATGTATGTGTGTGCTGTATTGCTTCTATGCTAGACCCTGCAACTGACATTTTTTAAAAGGTGTTTTTTGTGCATCTCTTACATGTTGCAACACATTTCTTTCTAAGATTTTGCAGTTGTTTATTCATATTGAAAAAATATATGCTATCAGAATTTTCAGTAATGGTAATTTGGAAGGCATAGAGCCTTGAATAACATTGCCATGACACAGAGTCTATACCATTAGAACTGGGGGGGCGGGAGGGTGTACAAAATTCTCCTGACAAAGTTCTGAATGAATTTACAGAGAGATAAAAGTGGATAGTCCAGATATTTTTTAACACAATCAAGAGCTATCAATGCTAAATGGAACTATAAAAGTTCCATACAATTATATAGTAACAGGAAAAATATGAGTTTTCTTCATCAACTGTAATATTTTACGTTCCCATATATATTCTGTATTCAGATTAATGTTTGCGTGTTAATAGATTCTTTTTTCATTTTTTTTCAGGCCGTCTTTCAGATTCGTCACACATGATGACATCTCCAGGTATAAGGTATAAATCATTTTATGGCCGCCTTATTTTTCTCCTACAGCTTTTCTACAAACAGTATAATAGTATTTTTTTTCCAGTGGCAAAGCATGAGGTGGAAATATTCAGTATTTCTGTCTTTTAGCTGTAATTCACAAGTTTGTGGATGACAGATTTGTCATAACCGTAATGCTAAAATTTTAATTTTATGGTTTAAAATTAGGGTTTTAGTGCCAGAACCACCTACAACTGGCTTGTGCTAATCATCTAATGAGGAATTTGGATCGAGTTGCACATCAGATGCAATTGTCTAAAAGTTTGCTATAACTATTTTAAGGCCCTTTCAAAGCCTTTGAAGCATAGGAAGTCTGGAAAGAATATTTCTTTTAGTATCCTGGAGAGCCAGTTAACCTAGTGAGTGCTCATTTAGTTGAATCAAATGACAGAATAAATTCATATGATATGTTATACTCACCGAGAATTGTCTATTCTCTAGTTCCATTCAGGTGAAGACTGAGCCCAATGAAGATTCTGGTACGCATTTGTTTCTTTTGAAAAATACTAATTCCTTGAACTTACAAGGATATTGTTCACAGCAGTGTGTGAATTGACATCAATCTGTGTCCATAAGAGCAGAAGTTCAAGTATCTCTGCTGTCAAAATTATGTGAAGCTTTTTTAAAAATATTTCCCTGAAACGTATTGTCAAGTGCATTTTCCTAATATACATGTTTTATTTGAATTTTTCAAAAAATATGCATTTTTAATATGAAGCAGCCATTAATTATTTTTAGTCATTTCCAAATTTCTACTAATGAGCTTCATGGCCTAGCGAGGCTGCATGACTTACATTGTAATTAGTGGATCTTGAAAATGTCTCTTTGCTAGGAACTTACTTTAATACAAGGTTTGGTCCTAACCTTTCATAATAATTATAAGAAATATTTACACATGGGAAATTGAAGCCTCGTCAGGTCCTGCATTTTATTTCCTCTGTCATTTGACCAAGAACATCCATAAAAATTATGGCTATTGCTAAAATACTTACTTGCAAGTGTGATTTTCTAAATACCCCCCCCCCCCCACGCAAGTGCAATTGTCTATTTTCCAGCCATGAATTGGATAATTGACTGGTCACACACCTTTTCAGAAATAGTACCCTGTTTCCCTGGAAATAAGACCTAATGGGAAAATAAGTCCTAGCATGATTTTTCAGGATGCTCATAATATCCTTAAAATAAGCCCGAGTTAAGATGGCAGCTAGGTGGATGCATTTAGCTCCGTATTTCCCTGAAAATGTAGAACCTTATTCAATGGTGAAAAGAGTAAGGTTCTACATTTAGGCAAGAAAAATGAAATGCACAGGTACAGTATAGGTGGTACCTTGCTCAATCCCTGTGAGAGGGATCTTGGAGTCCTAGTGGACAACCATTTAAATATGAGCCAGCAGTGTGCAGCAGCCAAAAAAGCCAACACAGTTCTAGGCTACATAATAAAAGGGCTAGAATCAAGATCACGTGAAGTGTTGACACCACTTTATAATGCCTTGGTAAGGCCACACTTGGAATACAGCATTCAGTTTTGGTCACCACGATGTAGAAAAGATGAGGAGACTCTAGAAAGAGTGCAGAGAAGAGCAACAAAGATGATTAGGGGACTGGAGAATAAAACATATGAAGAACAGTTGCAGGAACTGGGTATGTCTAGTTTAATAGAAAGAAGGACTAGGGGAGACATGATAGCAGTGTTCCAATATCTCAGGGGTTGCCACAAAGAAGAGGGAGTCAAACTATTCTCCAAGGCACCTGAGGGTAGAACAAGAAGCAATGGGTGAAAACTAATCAGGAGAGAAGCAACTTAGAATTGAGGAGAAATTTTCTGACAGTTAGAACAATTAATCAGTGGAACAGCTTGCCTCCAGAAGTTGTGAATGCCTCAACACTGGAAGTCTTTAAGAAGATGTTGGATAGCCATTTGTCTGAAACGGTATAGGATTTCCTGCCTAGGCAGGGGGTTGGACTAGAAGACCTCCAAGGTCCCTTACAACTCTGCTATTGTATTGTATAAATAAGACCTAACCAGAAAATAAGCCCTGATGCATCTTTTGGAGCAAAAACTAATATGACCCAGTCTTATTTTCGGGGAAACACGGTACATACTTTTTGGATCTTTATTCTGGGTGTAAATTTCTTAAAAAATTAAAAGCTTAAGTAAAAAAAATCATTTGAATGTAAAAATAAGAAATAGAAAAATATAAGTTCTTTTTCAAATTTTGGAGTCTTTTATATACTGCACTACAGGTAAACAAACATTGTTTAAATGGTAATACTCATTCATAAGACATGCAGTAACAGGAAAACCTTGTGAAGAACAAAAATGTTTTATAATATCTGATACAGCAGAGATCTTCAACTTGGCAACTTTAAGACTTGTGGACTTCAACTCCCAGAATTCTCCAGCCAGCACAGCTGGTGACTAACAATTCTTACCCATTGCAATACGTAAGGAATGTAGAATTGGCTGTGGTTCAGTGTTTCAACGTAGAAAAATCTTGAGCTTTCATTGGTCTATATAGTGATTTGTATTAACCAATCCTTAGATACATGTGGTTTATCTGCAGCTGTAGAAATACAGCTGCCAACCCACTTGGCAAATGTCAAGTGGGTTTCTTACAGATTGTTTCTATCCATGCTTCTTAGTTGGACTGAAATAAATATGTACATACTTTGTTTTCGGTTGATTTTGAAAATTGAGTGATAGGCTAGATTAGGGTTTGATCTGATAATTCTCAAGAAGAAAAAAACCTACAATTTTCTGTCAATAGCAATAATAGCAGTAGACTTATATACCGCTTCATAGGCCTTTCAGGCCTCTCTAAGCGGTTTACAGAGAGTCAGCATATTGCCCCCAACAATCTGGGTCCTCATTTTACCCACCTCGGAAGGATGGAAGGCTGAGTCAACCCTGAGCCGGTGAGATTTGAACCGCTGACCTGCTGATCTAGCAGTAGCCTGCAGTGCTGCTTTTAACCACTGCGCCACCTTGGCTGTCAAGGTAGATGAATGGAGTTATAATGGTGATTAGTGCACTTGGAAAACCAGGATAGGGACAAATCATTGTTGCTACGAGTCAGCACAGACTTCAACGGCACACAATCAGTTATTTATAATAGTGACATTGTTGAGAGTCCATTTGTTGCATGAACTTGGGCTTTAACATGTTAATTGCAGTTACCATATTTTTCGGAGTATAAGATGCACCTTTTTTCCTTTAAAAAGAGGCTGAAAATCTTGGTGCGTCTTATACATCGAATGCAGCATTTTTTGCCTCCCGGAGCCCCGCCCTCTTCACCAAAATGGCTGTGCATACCCTTATGGAGGCTTTCAGAGAGCTGCTGGGGAGGGCAGAAATGAGAAAAAAATGGACCATTTTTTGCCGCCCCCAGCAGCACTCTATAAGTCTACATAAGGCTATGCACACAATTTTTTTTTGACAAAAAACGAGCCCGTTTTTGCGAAAAACGGGCCATTTTTTACTCATACCCCCCCCCAGGAACACTCTGCAAGCCCCCCCCCCAAGGCTATTTATGCCTCTCTTTTTTTTTTGAAAAAAAAAAGGTCCATTTTTGGGAGGTTTGCAGAGTGCAAAAACTTTTTTTCCTTTCGAAAGCTCTTTAGTTAGAGTGACTTATGAAAATTAGATTGATCAAGTTCTGTGCCAGCAGAAACAAAGTCTTAGGTGCTGCAGATTGTCAATGATTTCTTTGTCCAGCACATGGATAAATACACCTGGAAACATCTACCTACCTATCTACTCTCTCGCGCGCCCTACCTACCTACTGTATTTCTCTCTCTCTCTCTATCCCTCTATCTACCTACCTACTCTCTCTCCCTATCTATCTACTGTATTTCTTTATCTTTTTCTATTACTCTCTCTCTCTATCCCTCTACCTACCTACACCCTCTCTCTCTCCCTACCTACCTACTGTATTTCTCTTTCTCTCTCTCTCTATCCCTTTATCTACCTACTCTTTCTCTCTCCTTACCTACCTACTGTATTTTTCTTTCTATCCCTCTCTATCCCTCTATATATCTACCTACCTTTTTTTTAAAATTGCCTCTTCAAAACCTTGGTGCATCTTATACTCCGAAAAATACGGGTAACTCAGAATGTGTTGATTTTTTTAATGCATATGAAACAGCAAAGGGTGAGCATTCATTTAGATTACTAATTACCCATGCAAATGGAATATTAATTGTTTCTATTTCAGGACTTGAGATGGTAACAGTTAAAGAAGAATCAGAAGACCCTGAATATTATCAATTTAATATTCCAGGTAAACCTGTGAACCTTCTTTTATACAGTCTGAAATCTTGAACGGTAAATTATGCAGGCAGAAAAACTGAATGAAGGACAATGTAGTTGGAAACCAAAATAGGGTTTTGGTTCCAGTATAATCATATAGTATTTGAAGCAGAACTTGTTTTGGGTTAGGTGAGCCTTATCTAGTTCCAGCTCAATTGTGTGCTGCATTTGCTCCCTAGGCACTATTGTCTATGCTCCCCTCCCCCTTTTCTTAAAAATTGAGAGCTGTTTCTGAGTGTTTTAAATAAATTAAAGTTAAGTATAATAACTATCCTGTCGATAGTCAAACTTACTGCCAAATACCAAGTATTACAAATCTGTTGTGTTGGAGGGAAGAATGGAAGGATAGTCTGCATGGGGCAATGCCATATGAAAGTTTTATATATCTCAACACTTTATATCGATTCTTATTAATGATAGCTATCAAAAACTATGTGGGCTTGTGTACTTTATTTAAAAGACACAAAGTCACTCTTGTTAGGGACTATAACTTTGGTCTGCTTTCAAACAGCAAAAGTCATAAAAACACCATAAAATCTGCCAGTTCCTCCCAACATCCCATATATATATCAATAATAACTTTATCAGGCTCTACCGCAATGCTTGACATAAGAGCCGGTTTTTCAAGGCTTTCTAGAAATCTAGATGGATAGTAGCTTATCAAAGTTCAGGAAGAAGAATGTTGCAAACCGTAGGAGTTACTATCAAAAAGATACTTCCAAGGTTGAGCTAGACAGCAGAAGACCTTCCACCTTATCTGTCCTGGTGAAATAATCCGCTTAAAAATTACAGAGATGATACCTAATACAAAATAAAAAAAGAAAACCACAGCAATTATTTTTTAAACTTAAGTGTATTCAAACTGTTTTTGCCCTCTTGTAATATCCATTTGGAAGTAGCATCCTGACTGCAAGCAAGCTGTACATACATGGTGTAGTATGGTTTGGCTGACATTGTCTACTTTGGCATACAATTAAGGACTAATGAAATGTGTAAATTTGTAATGTGGCTTTTGCAGTAGCTGTATAAAAATTATTCTGAAAACTATTTCAAAGGATAGCATCATTCAACTTGCCCTATTGGAGACATAGGTAGCATTTAATTCAATAAATAAGTAATTGTTGAATGATCCCAGCCTAATGTAGTTTCCTGGGGCTAGGGTTTAAAATAAAGGCACAGAATTGAGTAACCTTTAGAAAGGTAACCAGGTCTAAATCTGATTGGTTCTTGGTGGGAGACCACCTTAGAGCCCTTTTTTTATGTCACACTAAATTTTAAAATGGAAAATTAGGGTTTTATATTATTAAAAATTGTAGTTTCATTTCTTCCTTCCATAATTTACATTTATCTTCCAGGAGGCTATTTTAATGAAAAGCTAGTCACGTTCAGTATCTTTTGTCAGGGTATTTCTTCTTTCTCCTTCTTCTTTCTGCTGACCCAGATGAGAGTTTTACTGGTTTATAGTGCCCTTAAAAAAAAAAAGACCCATTCTGAGCAAGATGCTCTGCGAGGAGACAAACATTGAGGATGAACAATGCTAACTGGACAACTGTCCAATTGTGACCCGTTGCCTAGTGCTGGCATTGCAAAACATCACAGCAAGGTCGGTTTGCACCAGAATGCTGAAAATAGTGTGTAGCTGACAACAGAAACGGTATAGGATGGAAGTGGATGTATATTCTTTACAGAACCATATCAGGCTTTGTTTATGTAACCAAGAAATAACAACATAAAAAACTGCTTTGCTTACAGATACCTTCTTTCATGTCTCAAGGATAATACTGCATTGCTCCGTTCCCCAATCTCCTTTCTATAGTCCTTGAAGCCTTCAGTTATAAGAGGCAGTAATGCCTTTATAAAGGGCAAGTGATACATGTATAGGGGTGTGGTTCCTTTGTGTAGACTTTCTTTTTGACTTTATTATATCTTATTTCATAAAATTATATTGTATTTCTTTTATTGAGCAAAACAAAAATAGTTGTGATGGTGATACACATTTTCAAAGAGAAAAAAACCTAAAATTAAAAAGTTTTTTAAACAAGTGAAAAAATATGAGAAAAAATATAAAATAATTACAATTTCAATATATATATAATGCAAATTTATCTAATGCAAATCTTATTGAAGTACATATATATTTCTGTACATTTATGCACTTTTTTTTAACTTGCTGTATTCTGAAGGTCCCATATTTCATTATACTTATTTAAACAAGTGTTTTGCAGCATTGAAAAAAGAAATGTATGGCTCCATTTAGTCAATGGATTGGACATAATTGCACTTATGAAGCTATAGACATACGATTGACTTTAAAAAGTAGCTGTTAAGATTATAGAAGAAAATATGCAAGTCGGCATTTGAAAGCAATTTCTTAATATGTAACTGACCTTTTTCAAGGATCAGCATAGTGCCTATAGAGTTGAGGATTTCTGAAGTACCCCTAGACAGTTTCCATGGAACCATAAATTTTAAGCAAAATCTTTGGTGCGAATCTCATGAGACTTCAACGCATTGTCACATTAAATTCCAAAATTTCATGATTGGTTTTTTTTACAAAATTACATTGCAGAAAACCTCCACCTATTTATTTGAAAAAGGGCATAAAAAGCCCTTCGTGGGCAAGGCATATTTAATTGAAATTTCATTACTGTTCTAAAATGCCTTGAACTTTGATTTAAGAGTTCATCTTGGATAAATGGACAGTGTGCAAGCATATGAATCACTAATAAATGGTCTCAACAGTATAGCCAGAAGACTGAACCCCATCATGCTTACTGTCTTGATGACACTGGAGAGTGTTCCTGCCTTTCTATTTCATTACAGTTTTCTCAGTTGATGGGATTTGTCATGAGACTGATAGTTGATTAAAAGTCCATTCTTAAATACAGAAGAAAAAAGATTGCTGAGTAATAATTGCCCCCAAGAAAATAATTGTATAAGTCTTGCATTGTGATGCTGGCTGAGGAAGTTGTTATCTGTCTTTCTTGCAGCATGGGAAACAATCTGAAATTTAAATAGAACTGAAAAGGTATTCAAAATGTAAATATGCATTCGCTAAATTTGCAAAATATACACATTTCTATGTTTTCTGTGTCAAATTTTTAAAGGATGGACAGAAAAGGATATTAAAAACATACCTCCATTTAAGTAACAGGTCAACAGAAGAAACTTACCAACAGTTTAGTATTATCTGAAGTGACAAACTGTGGTTTATATTGTTTGTTAAAACTGAATTGGAAGCCATGGATTTAAAGTAAAATTTCAAAACTATACAGCTTGCGCTGACCATATAATAGTTGATAGATTGTAATTATGCCCATTTCTTGACTTCCAGAAATTATGTGCAAAGATTAGTGTGTTGAATGAAT
Source organism: Thamnophis sirtalis (assembly GCF_051295495.1). NCBI lineage: Eukaryota > Metazoa > Chordata > Lepidosauria > Squamata > Natricidae > Thamnophis > Thamnophis sirtalis. The sequence goes on along the minus strand of NW_028261386.1, from coordinate 12,649,412 downwards.
AGGCAGATTTAAATTATTGCTTGTTTTAATGGTGCTGAAAATGTATGGAGTGCAATATAATTTGCTGTCATTCTAGGATCCAGCGGTAAATCACTCTTGGAATTCTTCACACTGCTGTAATTCTTAATTGTATTTCTGTGTCACATCAAAAATGCTGAATACAAATACTTCCCATAGATGGCCACCATAATCTTCTCATCTATCGTATTTTTCGCACTATAAGACACACTTCTCCCCCCAAAAAAATGGGTGTAAATGTCTGTGTGTCTTTTTTTTTTTATTAAATGTTTTTTAGTTTTAGTTTAAAACTGGTACAACATCTTTCTTAATATATCAATCAATTACAGATAATACAGAAAAAGACAAAAACAACAATCAGAAAAACAAAACAAAACACAAGTGTCTATTATGAAAAAATAAGTATATCAACTGGTTACAACATGTTTTGGTGCTTCTCTTCCGTTGACTCCTATTAATTCAAATATCTTAACTCGAATATTTACCATATCAACATCATTATACCTCCGGTTTTAATTATTATAGTTATTTAAACATCCTTCATCCTTAGTTATGCTAAGGAATTAGTCCATAACACATGCTGGCAGTTCATTTACTTATTTGTAAAATCCTCTATTATCATCAAATCCTCATATTCTATTTTAACTAAACATCCATAATATTCAATTATATCATATATCCTAACATTTTCCCAATATTGATTAACATTTAATTATATGGATTTTATTTAGTTTTTTAATAGTGCTAATTATTATAGTTAATACTCTTTATGTATAACCTAAAGGTATTTTCTCATATCCAATTGTTAGTTATCATATCAACTCCACATTATATACATTACTATCAATATCAATTATTATTCAGCAATATCTGTTACACGAAAAAGCAATTAGGTTTAGCTAGTTTTCAGTTGTATTCATCAATCTATCAACCAATTCCAAATTATATATATTGCTATCTATATCAGTCATTATTCAGCTATATCTATTACAAATTGAAGTAATCCGATCTAGATTCTATTTTAGCTAAACATCCATAATATTCAATTATATCATATATCATAACATTTTCCCAGTATTGATTAACATTTGATTGTATGGATTTTATTTAGTTTTTTAATAGTGCTAATTATTATAGTTAATACTCTTTATGTATAATCTAAAGGTATTTTCTCATATCCAATTGTTAGTTATCATATCAACTCCACATTATATACATTGCTATCAATATCAATTATTATTCAGCAATATTTGTTACACAAAAAAACAATTAGGTTTAACTAGTTTTCAATTGTATTCATCAATCTATCAGCCAGTTCCAAATTATATATATTGCTATCCATATCAGTCATTATTCAGCTATATTACAAATTGAAGTAATCCGATCTAGCTAATTTTAAATTGTATTGTCCCATCTGTCAGCCTGTGTCCCTCCAACAGCAAGATTTCCTCCGTCCAGTAGCCATTCGTTGGATAAATTTACCAAATGTTTCCATAAGCAAGTCCAAACAAAAATATTTCGGCACCTTTGGATTCTGAATGTCGGTGATGAAATAATAAAGTTGTCCTAGGCTTATAAAGCTTCCCAATTTAACTTTAATTCTCAAGGGTGGATTCTCCATTCCTTCTGCACACTGTCTCTTTAAATGAGTCGTCTTTATGGCTTCCCCCCTCCTCTCTTCCTCTGAGATAGACCAGACACCATTTCTCACATTTTCCGTTTGTGTTTCAGGAACATTTAAGCATTCAACGATCTCAGTTTTAACTTCATATTTTAGAATCAATTGATCCAGTTTTCTTTCCAGTTTTTGGTAAGAATGAAAGAGTCCTCTACACGCAGAGAAAAGAGTCTGAAATGAAATCTTAGAGGTATCTTGGGACGCCATGATGTGTCGTAGTTAAAATAGAAGCTCTCTTTTTTTTTCCCCAGAGGCTTCGAAGCACTTTTTACTTTTTTTTTTTTTAGTCTCTTACCGGCTGTCAATCTTATCTAGTTGTAAACAGAACTAGATAGTAAAGTAATAAAAATGTCGAATCGTGACGGGCTAATTAGTAGGAGATAAGTTTTACGATCCACTTAGGGAGATTCAGAGGGGGGAGGGTGTCGCGGAGTTTCTTGAAGCATTTAAGAGGTAAAGTAACCACCAGTCATAAATCCATTAGAAAAGCTAATTCGCCGCTAAATCTTCTTGTTGTTTGGTTTTCAATTAGCTTAATTTTTAACACGAACAGTCTCTCTTGGGTAATAAAATCAGCTTACCAGATGACATCACTTCTTCCATTCTTAGGGGCAACCTGCAGTTTCAGTTAGCACACAGCTAATCCAAAAAGGAATTGGCACGGGGAGTTAATACCCTCCCCCAGAGATTTGCGAATATCTCTGGGGTCCTGGGTCCCTCCCCACCTTCACTGTCGTCTCCGGGACAGCTAGGGTTCAAAGAACCCGTCCAAAAATCCTTTGGTATAGAGGAATTTCAGGAGTAGCCTAAAACTCCATCTTCTCACTGCTAAGCCCCCGTCTGTGTGTCTTATAGAGCGAATATTGCGGCAGGGGGGAAGGGGGGTTGGTGCAGCAGCGGTGTTTGCCGCTGCCATCTGTCATTGCTGCTGCTGTTTGCTGTTGGGGAACACGAGCCTTCGTTGCCAAGCAGCTGATTGGTGGTTGGATCAGCCTCCTGGAATACCACTGATCAGCTGTTCTGGCAGCGGAGATTGCTGCTGCTGCTGCCGCCTATCGGCAACAATAGGCAATAATCCCCACACCTAGAACAGCTGATTGGCGGTATGCCAGGAGACCGATCCAACTGCCAATTAGCTTCTCAGCAAAGGCTCAATTGTTCCCTTGTGGTAGTAGCTCAGTTGACTGGTGGTGGGTTCAATGGAGCGGAGCCCTGACAAGCCATGTGCTGGGGTTGCGACAACGTGCTGAGGCTGACCAGGCTGTTTTCTGTTTGCTGCAAGGACACTAACCAGATGAATACTGGATGGATGCTGGGAGGCAGATTTTTTTCTTTTTGTTTTCCTTCTCTAAAGCTGATGTGCGTCTTAGAGTGCGAAAAATACGGTATTTAGAAAATGTTCATGGCCACTCATCAGACAAATAATTCTAGGTACTAACAATATAGGCAATATAAATCTAATGAAAAATAAAATTAATAGCAAATATAGTAGATGTAAGAGCTGAAAAATCTCACAAAAAATGACAATCCCAAATATGCTTCACAGCTTCTGCCAACAACTCAGCCCCGATGTCTACGTCGGGTGTCAAACTGGTGGTCCACGGGCTGGCTGTGTCACACACAGGCCATGCCCACCCCAGCTCTACGAAGGGAAAAAATGTCTGATACCTCACGTGACAGCAATGTGGTGTGGCAAATTTGACACCTGTCATCCAAGAGAATTGCCAGGTTTTCAAAGCCCTCTGGAAGGCCAACAGAATCGGAGCCATCTGGATCTCGGAAGGGAGGTGGTTCCTTAGAGTGGGCACCATGATAAGGAAGGCATATCTCCTGGATCCAACAGGATTGCATTGTTTCATTGAGGTGACCCAAGCATGCCTACCCCATAACATCTGGTGGGTAGAAGTTACTGGAGACAGGTGGTTCCACAAAATAACTTCTGTGCTTTATGAAGCTTTAAAAGTTGATAATCAACGTCTTGAATGACACCTAGAAGCCTACTGGAAGCCAATGCAGCTTGCTTAGTAGTGGGTTACATGGGTGAATCTTGATGCACTGCTGCCTTCTGGACCAAATGAAATTGCCATCTGTATTCCAGAGAGCCCCATTTAGAGAGTGCTGCAGAAATCCATATAGAAGGTGGCTCATCTGTCTATGGATTGTTCAAGGGAAAATCTGGATTATACAAAACTCATGACTTCTCATGTTAAACCATGCAATTCATTGCAACTTGAAAATTACATCAGAAAACCCATGGGCTGGTATGTGTTTTATACAAATGACATATAGAGGGGGGAGGCTGTAGATGCATTTGGAACTTGTTCATGCTAACCTTTAATAGCGGTTTAAATATTGTTCAAAACCTCTCCCCCATTATAACTATTATTTTTCCTGTAATTGCTTGGTTCAGCTCAGCATGCTCTCATAATGAAAATGGAAAAATCTTAGTGATTTTTTATGGCTGTCTTTATTTGCAAAGCAGGTCCTTCAGAAACTTCGGCGATTGATGAGAAAATCGCCATGGCAAAGTCTTACACAGGTATAGCAATTCACTTGTTCATTATCATGGTACTATTTCTCACATTAATGCCACAGTATCATATCCTGCTTGCCAGGAACACTGTTCATCTAAATTTGATTTCAGATCCATGGCCTGAATTATACTGACTAGTGATTTCTCCCCCTCATTACTTTCCTATTTTGGATTCATTCAGATACGTTGTTTCTGCTTATAGCTGCTTCCTCCTTTTTCCATTTGTGGGAAATAAAGAAACCTTTTAAAATGCCTTTTTTGCACACCTTTCTCTTTTCCATATTTCCTAACCCTTCATATTGGCAAATTAGGAGGGTTAGCAATTCAGTAATACAAAGGAAATCCGTTGGATATAACGGGAAAATGTGTATAGCTACACGCTTTCATCCATTCCCCAGTTCTTTTTAAAATCTATACTCTTCCAAATTATCAGTGACCTAAATACTGTACTTTTGGATTTTCGTTTTAGTTTGACTTTTTCCATAGATTTTTGTTTGCAGTGATCTTGCTGGAGGCTGGATGCCAATGTGCCATAAAACGTCTACTCAGCCTATTTAAGAAACTAATTCTGAAATTTCAAGTGTTGATTAGCATCCTCCACTTTTTTATGATGGTATGTTTATATTTGTCTAAAGGGAGCAACCAGGGTTCCGATTGCAGTGAAGGAACAGATGTGGAATTACCAGTAGAAGGTTAGAAATATGTAAATTTTAAAAAATAAACTCTGGTAAGGTATTTCAAAAATTAAAAGAGCACAGTGAAAACATATCCATTGTGTTTGTGTCTTGCATTCTTTTTTTCATATTCCACATGGTTGTGTATTTATTGTCCTCCCCTTGAATTGTGTTCCCGCATGTTTATTGTGGAAACTATTGAGAAATATTTTCAATATAATCTCCTTTCCCTTTCTCCCTTCTTCCATCTTCCAGTAAACTATAAAAGCTATTTGGAAAGATTTGATAGTTGGTTTCCTCCATTCAATTAGTCTTTTCCATCAACTTTGGTGGATTTTACTTATCTTTTTTCTACTGAGTAGGCAATAGTGCTACTACATAACAGAAGATCTGGAAAGTATGAAGGCAGATAATGTGATTTTTTAAAAGGTGGCAATGAAAAGTTAGATACATGTAATTAATTTACAATTATAATTAAATTTTATGATTAGGCCCGTCTTATTTCAATATTTGGAACTAGGAACACAAGATTTGGTGTAATGAGATGTGAAAAAAAAGTATAAAAAGTTATTTAGCTGTATGATGCTTGCTAATGTGAATTTTATTGAACAGATTTTCAAATTTAAAGACCTTGTTTCTGAAAAAGGATTGTTGCTGTTGCTACTGAGAATGTGACTGGTGCTTGCCAAAGCATATATAAACTTTCCAGTTGGTTTCAGTGCCATAATATTAAGTATTCTTGTTTAATAAAAGCAGAATTGATGGGCTACAAATTATAGTTCATAGGAATATTTCTATTATGGAAATATTTTTTGAATTAACATACTTGTAAACAGTTTTATAAAGCATTAAGCATGTCATTAGATTTAACTCCCTGTTCAAATTTTAAGATCATATTATATTGTCAAATTACTCTGGTTCCTGGGCCTTTTTTGTGCATTGTAAAATAGAATCTGAAAGTAATACTGTTTTGGACTGATTCCAAAGTAATGATACTGAATAAGCCAGCATTTATATCTATTGATGTATTTATTTTGAATGTTGAAGGAGCCTTCTCTTTTTCCTTTGCTTATTTCCTTTCCTTCCTGTTGCTTATTTGGATGGAGTGAATCTGAAAAACTGAATTTTTTGTTTGATTAGATTCTGAAGAGGAAAATTCAGGTGTAAAAGATGATCAACATTTGTATTAAAATAGTAGGCTTAAGTTAACAGTTGAAGTAGCTTATAGAAACTTTTTAGAAATCCTTTGGGGATATGTATAGGGCATTAAAAGATTCTCAATTCTGTACAGTGTAAAATTGCATATTGTTTGGACATAGAATCTTTTCTTGTTTTGTTAGTAACCTTTTATGCTTTGTAGATCACTTTTACCTGTCAGTGTAAAATTTTGAATCTGTTTGGAAAATGCTTATTTTAAAAAATGAATCACTTGCTGTCCCTTCTGTCTCTGATTCAGATTAAAGAGGAATTCAAAAGTTTGTTTTTGTTCTTCATTAAATAGAGATAATGGTCTATTATCCATACTGATTAATCTTTGCTATGGTTTATTTGAAAGAGATGAATTTCAACCTTTGTTCTGTAATGTTGGCTTAGGTCAACATACGTAATAGCAATTGCACTTAGAAGTTTATCCTGCTTCATAGTGCTTTACAGCCTTCTCTAAGTGGTTATGTAAACTTTCTAAAGTGCAGTTTTTGCACTACAACTTGGTTTGTTTGTTTTAATTTCTGCCAAAGGACATTGAACATGGTTAAACATATGTTTGAATAAATTTTCCCTTATTTCAGATACTTTAAAATTAATGACTAAAATGATGGAAACAGTTCTGCTTGGAAATATTAGTAATTTAGTACCTAACATTTGGTTGACTGGGACATGAATTTTATTTCCTACCCTTTTTCATGTTTATTGGAATTTCTTAATAAAGATGGACGTTTTAACGTTATATGCAGGTGTCCTCAATTTATGACCACAATTAGCACTAGAACGTACATTGCTAAGCAAGGTGGTCATTAACTGAGTCACATGCCTGATTTTATGTTTGTTTTTTGCTGTGATGATTAAGCAAATTTTACGGCTATTAAGTGAATCTGGTTTTCCTTGTTGTAAACTACCTGGGAGGATAGCAAAGAATGATCACATGACAATGATGAAAATACAACTTTTGAAAAACTGGTCCAGTGCCAGTTGTAGAGCCAATTGTAGTTTGGAAATATCAGCTCTTTGAATCAGACTAGGTCAAAAAATGCTGGAATTTCTTCTTGTGTTATTGATACAGGCTTATTTCTCCACCAGGCCTGCCTTGAAGAGCTGTGTGGAAACAAATCAATTTAATAATGGAAGTGGTGGAGTCCATTATCCTTGTTATAACCCCCTTCTGTTTTGACTGTTAGAAAGAGCTATTCATTTGGATTTGATATGTTTTCTGACTTTTGGCACTGGGACTAGGAAAGAAAATAAGAACAGTACCTTTTCAGAATGTCTCATGTTGACATACAATGCTGTATCAATACTTTATGATACTTCCATTATATAAAATGTTCCTGCTGATAATCGATGACTTCAGTGTGGGGCAAAAAGTGAACCACTCAGTAGGTTTGGACAGCTGTAGAATACAAATGAACTACAGAAAATACTATTTGCAGTTACAGTTCTAACCTTTAAACAACAGTTGTAGTGTTAACATACATTTTTAGAAATATAACTATAATCATTCTCATTTGTTTGCATCATAATTGTCTTGTGTGAAAATTTGTAAATTTCCTATATTCATCATTTTGAAAATGTTTGACAGCAAAGATTCAGATGAATCTAGAAAAAAGCTATTAATCTTCCTACTTAAACATCCACATGTTTCTATTTTCATTTCATAAATTTTGTGATAAGCTTCTGATAAACTATTTTGACTTCTATGTTATGGGTCTGTTTTATCCATGATGTACAAGATATATGTTGACTTGCCCCTGTCGAGTAAAATCAGTCTTTCAGTGTGTCTGCGCCGTTCAGATTTGGTTTTTTGTTCTGCTTTTTTCAGATTCTTCTCAGCATGCCACTTCTGAAACAAGTGAGGATCCTGAAGTGGAAGTGACCATTGAAGGTTGGCCATTTTCTCAACTAATTTTATTTTGCTCACTTGTTTCAGAAGAATCTCAGTCATGTGGCATTGTGTACATCACTTCTATCCTTCCTCCCAAACCCTTCCCATTCCATAAGATAAATTGTGTTGGGCAAGCTAGTCTTTTGTAAATGCTGAATTTGAATCGTCATGTTTTCTAAGAGTGGTTGATGTCAAAAGGGGGGTGGGGAATACTCAATCTGATATTACTGCTTACCAGAAGGAAGCAATTTCATCAGGTTCCGTTTCAACCGAGGATGCTTCATTGGGCAATGATTAAAACTATGGAAGTTCTCCAGAGTATTTGAGAAAGATCCACTCATTTGATGATCTAGTAAAACCAAAAGACCTGTTTGTCTGTAATGTCCCCACATCATTTTGGTCTTGCTGAGTTTTGTAAGATTTGAGGCAGATAAAACGAAGTGTTTACTTAAGAAATTCAAATGGTAGATTTGGGAAGTAGAAAATATCTTGTGAAGATGACTGCCTAATGTTAAGATCTGATAATGTACCTCAAGGCAAAGTATTCTCAAATCTGTTTCTTCCTGCACTTACCTCCTCTCCACCACCCATTGCCTGTGACAAATTGATATTTTAAAAACTACACAAATCTCAAAAAAGAAAGAAAAGTGAGATGAAAGAAGTTGAAGAACTGAAAGGGCATTCAGATTTTGCAGTTCCACAGTGATAATTACTGTGCTAAGAGCTAAATCTAGTAAACAAGGTTGGTTGAATACTGATAAGACTGTTTAGATGATGTGTGACTTGATCATGCCTAGTTATTTGGATATCCCTGGATGAGAAATGGGAAAATAAGAGGGATTTCTGCATGTGAAGAAAAGTATACTATTGATAGCTTTTCCTGCATGAAAAACAAAAGCACCATGTTCTGTGATGTAGTGTCATATTTTGTACATAAAGTTAATAAGAGTAAGTCTCTCCGTTCAGTGTCAAATTGTGTTATTTTATTTACTTTGTCATAAATTTGAATGGTGTGACATTGTAGAAATTTAAACTCAGAACATAGTTACAATGCATTTTTTCTTCATCTGTGTCTGTTTTATTTCTAGTAATGGCAAAAGTCAGTCTATTAATTTTTTTAAAGTATTCAAGAATGCTAGTCACTATTTGCTAATAACCAACTCACACTGGAACATCTGTTCATTTTACTTTAAGCAGCTGTTGGATTGACCTGGTGGGCAAATTTGGGTTATGGGGAGGAAAAGGGTGGAAACAAAACTACAAGGGCTATTCCTATTTATGCATGTGTATGTTTGCATCAGACATCTTCTTTTTTCTTGCCTCATAACTTTTTAGTTGATAATTGCATCCTTGAATATATAGTTTAACATACTTCTTAACATAAATGTTTTCCTTTTTAAATGTTTTGGCAGACATTATTGATTTCTTTCTGTTTAAAATGCGAGCTTATTCACATTTATTAGATCGCTAGTGACATTTTACACACCGATTCTTGTTAATTTCAGTGTTTATCCATTTATTGCTGAAATTACAACCCGATTGTCTCTTATCCCACCATGTACCAATATATTTATTTGGTATTCTGAGAGAGATTTATATCCTCTAACTTCATGATATTTTTATTTTCAAGCCATTTAATCTAATGTGGTATCTTTATTGGTTGGAACTCCAAACTGAATGGGGTAGGATAGGTCCTTGTTGAAAGTAAGATTCTAACGCTACTGACATAATTTGAGTTTTAAGTGGGAAAGTTAGGATTAGGGTAGAATTGATTAAAAAAAGAATTGATATGGGGATCCTTATTTTGGAATAGTTTGACAGCAGATTATTTGTCATGATTTTTAAAGACAGTGAGATAATGTCAAGTAACAGCTGTGATGCATATGTTTGTCTCTCTGAAGATGATGATGACTATTTACCACCACATAAGAAGACAAAGAGCATAGAACCAGTTAATGATGCTTCCAATGTGGGGAGAAGAAAAGCTAGAGAGTTCAATTTTGGTAAGTTTTAAACGAAATTTTTATAAATCTTTCATTTTGAAGCAGTTCTAGTTTAGACTTATTCACTGGGAAAGTTTCAACAAGGCTAATTAAGAATGTCCTTCACATGACCTATTTTGTTAGATCATCGTGGCAGGATGGTATGCCTGGGAGGGGTGAGCAAATAAAGGTAGGAGTATATGCCATGGGTATATGTGTTGAGAACCAGAATATAGACATATTAAGTTCTGAGAAGGAAGATAGTAGTAAGTGACTAGGCCTTATTCTTGTCTCACTGGGGGATAAGAGGAGAGAGAGGAGAAGCATAATAAGATTTGCAAGATTGCATTATAGCCTATCTCAATATAATTCTAGTTTTCCTGGGGAATGTGGTGCCTGATCTGGTCTATCTCAAAGGGATGATTATAATACAGGCAATCCTTGACTTAGGGCCACAATTGAGCCCAAAATGTCTATTGTTAAGTGAGATTTTTGTTAAGTAATTTTTGCCTCATTTTATGTCCTTTCTTGCCTCTGTTGTTAAGTGAATCACTGGAGTTAATGTTAGTAGCCTGGTTGTTAAGTGAATCTGACTTCCCCATTGTCTTTGCCAGTCACAAGGTCACAAAAGATGATCACAAGATCTTGAGACACAGCAGCAGTCATAAATATGAACCAGTTGCCAAGCTTCTGAATTTAGATCACATGAGCATGGGGATGCTGTAAAGGTTGTAACTGAAAAACAGTCATAAGTTACTTTTTTCAGAGCTGTTTTTAACTTTGAACAGTTACTAAAGGAATGGTTGTGAGTTTAAGACTACCTCTATAAGCAGAGTCACACAAGGCATAAATGTAATCTCAATTCCCGAGCTAAAGCAAGCAGGAACCCGTGTTGTGCAGTTGTGATATAGGAAGATGCTAGAGATGAAATACGACTTAGTGACAATGACAAAGGGATTCTTTCAAATTGCACAAGAGAAGGCAATGGTAAATTAAGCTGTGTGGTAAAGCCAGAGTTACAGGAGGGAGAGGAAAAAGAGACAGCAGAGCTTGGAATGGGCCAGGAGAGAGCAAAGTCAGACCTTTCCTAGAAAGTCATAGAGTATATCTATAATTATTACATATAATTGCTTTAGAAATTTTATATTGAAAGAGTGGTACCTAATATTCAGTATGGATTTGGAAAAGGCAGAGACATGAGACATTCCTGATTCATACTGGACTATTCAGAAAGCCAAAGAATAGCAAAAATAAGTCAGTATGTGCATTGTTTATAGAACGATCTTTACTTGTCAATCATAAAAAGCTGTGGAATCTGCTTAGAAAAATGAGAAGGGGTGGTAAGGTGAAGGCTCCACGAAAGCAGATCCAATACAAGAGATGATGCCCACGGAGAGGGAGCTGGTATGATTGTCAGGGAGAGGGCATGGGGGGGCAGTGCAGGGAGGATGTGCGATGGAGGGTTGAGCAAGGTATGTTTGAGAGATGCCATGTATGTTAGGGAGGATGGGTGGAGGTACCTAATAGTGAGGGTGCTACACAAGTGAGAGGGTGTGTGTAAGAGGCACTGTGTGGGCTGGGGAGAGTTTGTGGGGGTGATGAGTGCATTGGTCAGGGAAGGTGTGTAGGGCTGCAGAAGTTATAGGCATAAGTCCAGGGGTGGGGGGAGTCTTACGCCAACAATGTGTGACCTTCTCTGCTGGCTTCCCCATTGACTTTCTAGGAAAACTGGGAGGGAAGGTTGCAAATGGTGATCACATGATTGTTCAGCACTAAGCAGCTAGTCATAAATGTGAGTTCTAAGGATTGGTTGTAACTGTTCAATGCTCTTGCAACTTGGAATAGTTGCTGACTGAATAGCAATAGCACTTAGACTTATATACTTCACAGTGCTTTACAGCCCTCTCTAAGCAGTTTACAGAGTCATCCTATTGCCCCAAACAATCTGGCTTCTCATTTTACTTACCCACCTTGGAAGGATGGATGGCTGAGTTAACGTTGAGCCTGGTGAGATTTGAACTGCCAAATTGCAGTCAGACGGCAGTCAGCAGAAGCCACTGCACCACTGAATGGTTTTTGGTTGAGGACTACCTGTAAACGTCTGCAAGATGATGCAAAATCTTGAGATAAGAAAAACATCGAAAAAGACTTTTGAAGAATGAAATCCAAAAAGAGTAGCTACAATATCAGATAGATGATGAGGATGAATTAGAAAAAGATGCTTCACTGGATCTATAAAAGAAACTGGCTGTGACTTCAAAATTTAAAAAAGAAATGTACAAATGAGAAACCAAAAAAGGGACCTGGATAATTCTTTCTGATTGGATTTACAAAAAAGGCTTGTTAAAGCCTCGAAGAACTCTTGATGAGACGAAGCAGAAATGAAGAGAAATCAAATCTTACAAGAATGGTTGAAATACTTTGAAGTTCTCTGACACATAAAATCTAAGATAGTCATACTGGCTATGGGGGGAAAGTATATATTTTGTAGAACTAAATTTATTGCCTAGACATATATTTTAAAGATTCAGAATGTTCATATGAAAGTAGATGTTACGATAGATGTAATCAAGCTCTTCAACAGGCTTCTTTGAATTTAAATATTGTGGAAAGTATGATAGAAGGAAGACAAGGAGGTAGTGATTTGATGTCATGTACAAACCAGTAAGCTAGCCTTTTATAGAATGCATTAATGAGGCTGATAGTGTGGAATTAAGCTACCGTATATACTCAAGTATAAGCCGAGTTTTTCAGCCCACTTTTTGGGCTGAAAAAAGCCGCCTCGGCTTATACTCGAGTCAGTGAAAAATTTGCCCAAAATGGAGGAGAAAAAGGGGCGGGGCCATGCCGCTGGGTGACGCTCGTGAATGGCCCGGCGCCCCTGTGAGTTTCCCCTCCCTCTGTGTCAGTTTGCCGCGCAGCGCGCACCGCACCATCCCCCCTCCTCACGTTCTAATGTAATGCAGGGCTGTCTTACAATTCCCCTTCCTCCCCCTCCTGCATTAGGCCTCAAAAGATACGGTACCCAAACAAGTCTTTTTTTTTTATCCTGTTAGAAATGGATCCCAATACTTCTACCGGTAATCCTGGACCAAAAGAAAAACGCAGGTCATTCGAAGCTGGTTTCAAACTTAAGGTTGTGTCAAGAGCAGAAGAAAGCAATAACAGTATTGCAAGTAGGGAATTTTGTGTTGATGAAAAACAAGTGAGGGAATGGCGGAAAAAGAAAGCTGACTTGGAAAATATTCCAAAGGCAAAAAAAGCTCAACGTGGTTTAACAACTTCATATGGGACTCTAGAGACTGAATTGCATAAATGGGTTATGGAGTGTCGTCAAAATGGTTACTGCGTAACACGCATGGGAATTCGCTTACGTGCCCTTCAAATGGCACAAGATGACAAATTAAAAGCACCAGGCATTGAAAAATTTGTTGCGTCAGCAGGATGGTGTACCCGCTTCATGAATAGGTTTGCCCTATGTTTGCGGCAAAGAACAAAGATTTCACAGAAGTTGCCAAAAGACCTTGATGAAAAAGTGATGTCATTCCATTCATTCATCATAAAACAAAGAAGGATCCATAACTATGACCTGGGAGATATTGGAAATATGGATGAAACACCTATGACCTTTGATCTTCCAAGCAACAGAACTGTGGCAAGTTTGGGAGACAAAACTATTTTTCTCAGAACCACAGGAAATGAAAAAAAAAATTTCACAGTTGTTCTGTCATGTTTGGCTAATGGAACTAAGCTGCGGCCTGTCATTATTTTTAAAAGAAAGACCTTGCCTAAAAAGGTCAAATTCCCACCACGAATTACAGTGCGCGCACATATTAAAGGCTGGATGGATGAAGACGGAACAAAAAAATGGCTGGAAGAAATTTGGAAAGAACGACCAGGAGCAGCCTTAAAGAAAAAACCATCATTGCTAGTTTGGGATATGTTCAGAGCCCACACATCTGATGACATAAAAAAAATGGCAAAATCTTCTCAAGTTACTTTGGCCGTTATTCCAGGTGGGCTTACATCTGTATTGCAACCGCTAGATGTGTGTTTAAATAAACCTTTTAAAGACCGTGTGAGAAAGATGTTGCATGAATGGATGACAAAAGGTGGAAATCTGATGAAGCCCGACATAGAATTGATAGCAAAGTGGGTTCGTGATGCATGGGAAGATATTCCGGAGGACATGGTGCAACACGCCTTCAAGAAATGTGGCATTAGTAATGCTATGGATGGCAGTGAAGACAGCGCTTTGTATGAGAACGACAGCTGTGATGGTGATGACTGCGAACTCAGTGATGATGACAATGTCTATGCTGATAACCTCACACCAGCTAATGCTGAAGCTCTGTTTGGACATACAGATGAGGAGGAGGAATCCAGTTTTGAAGGATTTTAACTCTTGTGTTTTAGCTTGGTTGCTGAATGAGCTAAGGTTTTTGTACTTTTAAAGTTATTGTTGATACCATATTGTTTTTATTGACCCTCTTTTCCACTTACAGAGCTAGTTTACTGTTTTTCTTTGAAATAAATATTCAAAAACATTATTGGTATCTATTTTTATTTTTGAAATTTACCGGTAGCTGCTGCATTTCCCACCCTAGGCTTATACTCGAGTCAATAACTTTCCAGTTTTTTGTGGTAAAATTAGGTGCCTCGGCTTATATTCGGGTCGGCCTATACTCGAGTATATACGGGTAAGTGGTCTTGGGCTTGTTTCATGTTTGTTATGTAATTAGGGATAGCCTTAATCCTGACATGGAGATGGATTGATTCTAAACCAAATCAGAATTTTATTTGGGCCTAACATTCAAAATCCAATATATATTTTGTATATAAATACTTCCATAATTTAGAAGGTCTTCTTAACTTCAGTGGAAGTAAGCTACAGACTCACTAAAGAGAGATAATTTTTCTTTGTAAAAAATGTGATTCTTTATCTGGGAGATAATTAGATGGAGGGAGGGAGGGATGGATTGGTGGGTGGATGGATATTTATTTATTGCAGGCTTTACTGTCTATATTCACAAATTAGCAACTAGATAGAATTAATATTTAGAATGAAATAAGTTAAAAGGTTTGGTTTATCTTCTAAACCAGAGATGTCAAACTCAAGGCTGGCCTGCGGGCTCATGGGACTGCCCTGGAAATCACAATGGACTGGCCTGCAGTGCTTCTGCAAGTGAAAACAGAGCTCAGAAGGGCCATGCACGGCCTTCCCGGAGCTCTGTTTTTGCTGGCAGAGGGCTAGCAAAACAAACTAAAAACAAAACAAGGAGAAATGTTTCCACTTTTGCATTTGAGCATCCAAGAAGGGACAGGAAAGGAGAAAGGAAAAGAGGAAAGAAAAAGAAGGGAAGATGAGAAAAGAGCAAGGAAGGAAAAATAAGGAAAGAGGGAAGGAAGAAGAAAGAATGAAGAGGGAAGGAAAAAGAAAAGGAAGGAAGGAAGGAGATTATAAGAGGAAGGGAGTGTCTGAAGGAAGTGCTTCCTTAGCACTTGGCCACCCCAGGTACCTCTGACATGAGTGATGTCAAACTGGCCCTGTTCCCTCCATCCCCCCCCCTCCTTGGTCAAACACAACCTTGATGCAGCCCTCAATGAAATTGAGTTTGATACCCCTGCTCTAGAGCGCTAAAAGATGCTTTTTTTCCTTTCAGAGAAATGGAATGCCCGAATTACAGACTTGAGAAAGCAAGTTGAAGAATTATTTGAAAGAAAATATGGTATGTGTCTTCTTCCCCCCCGCTCCCCAGTTGTCCAGTTATATTTAAATACTTCTAATAACTTTTTAAAAGTTTGACTTCTTTATGCCATTGAGTCTTTTGGTGTATTGTTCTGCCATTGTCCAAGAGCTGTCAGTGCCAAAGAGTGCTTATAACTGATTGGTTCTGCAGACTTGGAGAGATTGCAATAGGTTTTAGTATTTTCTGCTTTACTGAAGGGCCTGCTGTTGGAAGTTCTGCAAGATAATTGTTTTTAGACTTGGCTTCCTAAGAATGCAAATCCTTTGCATGGAATTTAAATACGCTGCCAAGAAAAGCTGTAGCCAGGCACCTGCACAAAATAAAAACAGTATTAATATTGCATATTTTCCGGGAATTAATTTTTCTCCTATACGGTTTGAAAAGGCATCTTTATGAGTTAATCTATACTGCTTGGAAGATAGGAATCTCGTGACAAGCTAAGCTAGTGTTAATGATGGTACTCTTAATCTCCTCCTCCAATTCTGTTTCCCACTTTACCCAGTTTATGCCTCAAAAAGTTTTCATATTCTACTGAAGCTCAATTCTGTTCATAATTTTATTTCTCTGACTTTTTTTTTTTTTGCACACTTAAAAAAAATCTATGTTCTTTAGTTGTAGAGTATAGTAAAGAATACCAAGTATCAGATTAAGGCTGAAAAAAAGGATACTTTATCTAAGATACACTTCTGGAGCCAGACTGCTTTTTTCTTGGAAACTGGAAAATAATTATCCAGACAATAATTATCCAAGATTGCTGTTTCCAAGGAAGGCTTCTTCTGAATGGGATATGCAACTTAAATACAGTGAGACAACCCCTGGTATCAAAGAGTTCTGCCAGCTTTCTGAAACTGGTTACAAACCAATACATGCTAACTGCCCAAAAGAGCCAGGAAGAGCATGGATTTCCAGCTACTTTCCACTTCATCCAAATCTAACAAGCCGGAATGAATCCTAAATTCCTCCACACCCCACCTAGGAGACGGCATAGATTTTGACAAATTTAAGTATATATGGCAATCATTATCACATTGTATATTTAAGCATGAGCTTTTGTGCTCAAATCAAGTTCATTTTTAGTTTACTGGTGCTCCAGATGTAATTTCTGCCACATCATCTCCTGAAGACCCTTAATATAAACCAAGGCCTTCTTTCAGAAAGAGGTCATTTAGGATATGTCATGTCAAGCTGCCATTCTCCAAATGTTTTGGAGAATTACATTCTGGCTATCAACACGGTGAGCTCCAGTTGCTAGCTCCAAGTAGAATGCCAGCTCCAACCTTTTAGTACTGCCAACACCACAAAACAAACACTATCTTAAAGTAAAAACAAAACAGGGAAAAATAACAAAACAATAAATTAACAAAATAGAAAATTCCTGGTAAGTTTCCACTCAGAGTCAAGTGTATCTGACATTTTGAAGATGTTGATGTGCAGTTTTTGTATTCTATGTCTGCAGCTGCCTAACATTTAAAAAGTTGAATTTAGAGGCAAAGGAAGGGGATGTGAAAAATGTATGAAAATACGACGTTTTTATATTGGCTGCATAGATGTCTTTTCGTTTGGGTAGACCTTATTTACTCCTAACCTATCTCCCCAATCCACATATTGCATTGTTCAGCAGCATTTCCTGGCTCACCGATACTATTTCAGACTGTAGTACAATGGACCAGATGTGCCACATTCCTCAAATCCTAGAAGACCTCGCAGTATTTAAGACCAGCAAACATTTTGCTATTCTATTATTATTTTACTTTGGCTGCGATCACAGTATGAGGCTGATTTCTTTTTTGATAAAAGAGAACAATTGCTAGACTCAAAACATTAAAAGCCAGTTTTCCAGCAGTGGTAAAGCCACTGCACAATTCAAAGATTCTTGAAATTTTAGATGACCCTGAAATCACAAATTACCTGTCCTATTAATTTTGAATCTACAATTCTCCCTTGACAATTTTTGGATCAGTCCAATCTCTGTGCATTGGCAGAATCCGTTAGATATTGAGGATTCTGAAGTGAACTATATTACAGTGTCTTCTTTGCCTATGCAGAAGATTGGGAGACAAAGCTCTCTTATTTTGAGTCACCTTAAGAATAAGAACTGAAACTCCTTCTTTCTTCTCTCTTTTTACTTCCTGCCAAATGCAGGTGTTGCTCTGTTCAATGGGTTATTTGCTCCCACCTCCTCTCCCCCTGAGAAATGATGAGAATACAGAAAGAGGGAGACGTAAGATGGTCCTATTACATTTTTACATCCTGACTCTAGATGAAAACATCCTTTTGTAGGTGTGATCATCCAACTGCAGGCCTACAGAACATATTTGTGAATAGCAAGTAAACTCAACTTCTGGGTTAACATGGACATGGCATAGATTTATAGTTGAGGTTTGGTATCTGTGTGAACTAGTGTGATACTTCTGAATCAGAAAAATAAACAAATCAGAAAATAAAATACAAATTGTTCTGGGTCTGTACCATTTATAGCTTGATGAAATAGCTGCACTAGCAATCCAGATTTATGATCATTACTATAGCTGTAGAGGACCTGCGCTGAGAGATTACAATGTTAAACACATTAGAAAAAATAAAACTAGTTAATTCTGAATCATAGTTTGACTATGCTGTATGTGTTAAGAGCTCAAAACCAGGGTGCTAATATATTGTTAATGAAAATTACTATTAGTCATTGATGCTACTTGGCATCAGTTTCAGGTTTGGAACCTTGGGGGTCCCTTCCTTTATTTAAAATAGGGTCCATTGAAACATGTCATTATGTTGGTTACATTCAACATCCTTGGGAGCAAATAGTTTGGCATTCTTTATTTAAACTGTAATATAATTTTTCCTTGTTTACATTAAAGCTGAAGCTATTAATGCAAAAGGGCCTGTATCTATCCCGTATCCACTCTTCCAATCTCATGTTGAAGATCTGTATGTGGAAGGATTACCAGAAGGAATTCCTTTTCGTAGACCCTCTACTTATGGGATCCCACGTCTGGAACGGATTTTACTGGCAAAGGAACGGATCCGATTTGTGATTAAGAAGTAAGTTGGATTTAACTTTGTGGAGAAATACAGCAGCCTTTTCTTTCCCCCCAAAAGAATGGCTGAATTGTGGTGGTCTCCATCTCTCTTCACCTTCTTGCAAGAACTAGAATCGAGTCAATCGCACACTGAAATGTACTTATAAATAGGGAGTATGCAAAATGAAAAAAAGAGTTCTGTTTCAATTTGGAACAAATCACTACTTTCTACATGTTCTGGGAAACCATTCTAGTTACCATTTGGCCAACATCATACCCAGAATGTTTTCACTGTTCTGAATTTTGGATAAAACATAAATGGATAGGGAAATAAAGGAAGCTGCCTATGTATTCCTCCCTCTCGCTTTCCTCTTTTTCAGCAAGTGCCAACATGTCATATCCCTCAAGCCTGCTCCCCCTTCACCCTAGAGTCTTCTTTTTCCTCCATCCCTTTTGCGGTTCCCATGTATGCATCAGTGCAACATACACTGCTGGCCTGATCTTCAATCTTCCCAATACTTTCCCCTCCTTCAGTTGCCACTGGTGACTCATGGCAACATTACCCAACCCTCTCCACAGCACCATCTCATATTCCAGAATGCAGTCACTATTCATGCCAATCCAAAGCTTTTAGCTGAAGAAGCTTCTTGAATGAGAAGCAAAATGTCTTAAAAAAAAACCACCTAGGAAATCCAGTTGCCTCTTGAAAAAACACATATGGGAGAACCAGGACCCGGAGGACTGAGAATCTCCATAGATATTCACGCCAACATTCCCCTGTATCTGCATTGGAGGGAAGAGAAGATAGATGTTGAGAAAATTGAGGAGAGCAGTCTGTGGAATATTCCACACTGGATACTAGACATGATTGAAGGGAGGGAGAGAAGGTGTAGAAAGCATTGGGAAGATCAAGGCATAGGTGGGCTGATGTGATACACCATGCTGGGAGCTGCTGAGGGGAGAGAGGGAGTGACATGCTTCAGCCATTTCTCCCGTTTCCTCAACCACCAATCCTAATGTCCATAAGTTCCACCTCCCTTCTCCCTCCCATGCCCTCTTCTGATTAGAAACAAATTTGTACACAAACCAAAACATTTGAAACATATGTTTTACTTGAGGCACAAGTCATCTAAAAATAGCTGTCTCATGCTTGAACAGTTTTAGGCACAGATCATTTTGCTAATCTTTACCTTTAAAGTAAAGACAGACAGAAAAAGGAAACTTGCTTTTAAGAAATCTAGGACAATTATGTTTGATCCTGAGCAGAAGCACGGGGAGGGGAGGGAGGGAGCCTGTTAGATAGCCAGAGGGAACTGAGTACAATTTGGACACTGAAAGCAGGTTTTGAATGATGGAGGAGATCCCGTGAACAAGATGAGCATAAGCACAAGCACATTTAACATGATTCTTAACACAACCACTTTGAATAGTAAACATTCAGAGAAAGGAGGAACTAAATGGAACTGTGTGCATGTGGTTTGGCTCAACTGTAACTATATCTGCTGATTATGCTGGAGTATTTTGAGTTTCAAAATTCCACGACTATGTGTTTGATTTGTTGATGGTTCTTAACATCCATTTAATGTCCCTATTGATAATATCAAATTATGCCATTTGCATCTTTGTTTGCCAGTGAGGAAACACTTTGACCATTTTGCCACAGTGGAGCCAGGGCACCCGATAGTGAGTATCTGCTCCTACACATCCTAGAGGCAGGACATAGTTTTCTCTTAATCCTTCCTCCCATGGGAGGGGAATAGTTCCTTTCCCCAGTTCTAGCCTTGCCTTGCTTTGGGGAATAAATCTATACAAAGGTTCTGACAGCTATCCACATGTTAACATAGATCATTGTTTCTAAACCTCAGCAACTTTAAGATAAATGGACTTATGCTGGCTTGGGAATTTGGGGAGTTGAAGTCCACACATTTTAAAAGTTGTTGAGGTTGAATACTTAATAGAAAGTATTATAGATTCCCCCCCCTTTTCCCCCTTTACTTTCCCTTTTATTTTCCTTTGTTAAAAAGCCTAGTTAGCTCTCATGACTAACAACTCACAAATGGAAATTCCTATGTATGGACAGTAGAGAATTTCTCTGATGACTGCAGCCAAAGAAGGGAAGAAAATATCTGCCAAATGCTCAGGGGTGAATAACTATAGACATCTTTTTAATGCTCTATGTCAGGGGTCCCCTATTTGGAACCGGGCTGCACAAACAGCAGGTCAGCATGCACACAGCTTGACTTGCACAAGCGGTGGCCCAGGGTCTGTACATATGCACACACAACTCAACTTGTGCAAGTGCCATCCCACTGTTTGCACAGGTTGAGCTGCGTGCGTGCACGCTGGCCCGCCTCTCCCATGGCCTAGCCCCCCTCCCCCCCCCCAGCCAGACTGCCCAGCTGCAAAGGTTGGGGATTGCTGCTCTATGTGTTGAAATTAAAAGTATATATAAAGCACTCCTGCTACATACTGAAGTATGATGTTTGGTCAAAGAAAAATACTTAGAACATTTTTATTTGAAAGAATGACTGGCAAAACTATAATTATTCACCACTGAGCATTTGGCAGATATTTTCTCAAAATGTCAGTCTTTCAATCAGAATTGCTTTCAAATAGATAAACTGAAGAAGGCATGGTAGTTTTCTATGCTTAGGATGAATATAGTTAATTGCTAGAGCCAGAGAACAGAAGTCCAGGCAGAGACCGAAGTTAGCACTTTTGTGTTGAGACACCAGCACTTTTACTCCCCTGTATGTTCATGAGAGAACGAAAATGAAAAAGACAAATAATGTCTCAGTGTGATTGTGGAAATTGTTTTGACATTGGGAGCCCCTTGAAAGTGTCTTGGGGACTCCCCCAGGTGTCTGACCACACTATGAAAACCACTGTTCTATTGGATGCCCTGCCTTTGGAGGCAAACAGTCATTGGATTTACTGTGAAAGTTTGTAGTATGTAGCAGAGACAAGGCCTCCAGCTCATACCTAATAATTATGGCAGAAAAGGTTCCCCCCCATCTATATCTGCCCCTCTATTCCTAATTTTCTCAAATATTTTATCTTTACGTCTTTTTCTGGTTTATTCTGAAACTGGGAAATAGCTTATCCTTTCCCACTGGAAAGTAGGATTAGAAGAAATCTAAGCCCTGCCTCCAAGATGTGTGGGAGAAGATGCCCACTACCAGATACCCTCTCTCTGCTTAGAAAATTAACCTTTATGGTAAGTTCAGTGTACCATCTTCTCAAGCCAAACTTGGTTTATCACATTCCTGCATAGTGTATTTTCCTGTTGAATGGTGTTCTTAATTTAGGTTTATAAATCTCTGCTATAATTTGGTCTTCTCACATTGTAAAACATATTCTTGTTTAATTTCTCTGTTCATGGGAATGAGTAGAGGTATATGACACATAAAACAATATTTGCTATGGGCTAAAGTTGGTAATCAGTGGAATGTTGATTGCTGAAATACATACTTTGTTTGAATGTTTGCAGGCATGAGTTGCTAAATTCAACACGAGAAGATTTACCATTAGACAAACCAGTTACAGGAGGTAAGTGTGTGCACCCTAGGTGTGGCTGCATTTGATGTAGATTTGTGAACAATTTTTGATGGAAATTGATGGTCAACCATTGACAATGTATCCATGGTTGTAAAAACCTGAGCTTAGAAGTCATCTAGAGAAGTCCATTGACACTTATTTTAATGGGTTGGTGTTTGTGGGGAGAGCTAGGCAAAGATCCTTTTTTACATTTTCAAGCCTTTAAATTTGCTTTAGGTCAATAATCATCAATTTTAGATTTGTAATTTTTTTTTAAAAATGTACCTTTTAAAGATTCTTCATAAAATGTTTTGAAAGTGTCATTAAAATATAGTAAACAAATTAAAACATTTCAGTAAATAAGTCATTGTAATAAAAATATAGATGCAAAACATTTGTAGTAGAAATTATCTATTAACAATTACATTATTTAAGGATACTTAGTTGAGCAGAAACAGTTATACAATCTGATTTATCTCTAGTGAATTGACCCTGCCCACCAAAAATCAGCCCAATTTAATTTCATTGCTTTGAAAGATCTATAACCTGCTTTTAGAGAACTTTTTGTAAATAAACATATATGAATTATTGTACATAGTATCTTTTTACTCCCAGTATTTGCAATTAGTGAAATTGAAATTGTACCAACTAAAAAAATGGAGAACTTGGATCAGTGGTTTGAATAAGTTTAAGACTATGTTTCTATCAATCATGGGCATCTCTTCCTAACCAAAGTGCTGCAAAAATGACAACTTGTGTCATGTTACTATGATACGTGTACATATGCCAAGTTTGCAGTATATGTATGCATTCTCTTTTTTTCTCACATGTACATCCATACATACCAATATTAACATTTCTCCATGTACATTGAGGATACCTATGTGTTCTGACCTCCCTCGTTCCACACCAAGCACACTCCGAGCCAAAGATAAGTTACGGCATTTAATTAACAGACAGACAGGTCCTTGGCAGCAAACCGGCACAGACAAGATTGGGCAGCAATAAACACAGATAAGGCTTGGCAGCAATCCAGCCTGCCAAGCTCACAGTAATGTCCTCCAATATTCAATCCTGCGTTGACTTCTGCAAAGAGGGGCGTGTGCACAAGTAGTCTTTTTATAGGCTGGAGAGAAGCCTAATGACCACCAGCTGAGTGCAATTACCTCCTGTAACTGCGCAACTGTTCCTTACGCCTATTAGCTCTTCAATGCCGGGCATCCAGGAACAACTCACTGCTGGACTCAGACTCACTCTCCCTTGTCTCCTCCCCACTGGTCCAAGGCTCAGGTGCCTCCTGGTGGCCATCCAGCCTCTCTGCACCCTGCTCGGAGTTGGAACCATGTCCAGGCTCCTCCAACTCCTCGAGAGCTGACTCATAGGGCCCCTCGCTGTTGGAGTCTGGTGGCAGCTCCAATGGCTCCTGCTGGGCCACAACACCTATGCTACTGATACGCTGTAAATATTAAAAGAACTGAAATGTAAATAGGCTTGTTTCCTGCTGAATTGGATATTTAGACTGTAATAGCTACTCTGAGATCAGAGGTGCATTTTCTGGTTGTCCTTTTGCCCTGGTTACCCTTATTTGGTCCTTGTCACGTGATTAGCTATCTGTCTGGTGCTTAGAAAAGCTGCAATATCTGCCCTTATTCGTTGTTTTGCCCCTTATTATAGTTGCACTATCCTTGATAGCTATTGCTTATAAATGCACTTATTAAAATTATCTTCCTCTGGCCTTTTCCTCTACCAAAATTATTCATCCTTGAAGATGGAAAGCCTGGAAAAGTGAAATTAAATTTTCTGAGAAAATAAGGAATTGCCTTTGGAATATTAACTATTTTAGTAAAATCCTTATTTCACCATTGATTATAGTGAAAGAAGAATGGTATGCCAGAATTACAAAACTAAGGAAAATGGTAGATCAGTTATTCTGCAAAAAATTTGGTAAGTACACTTGATAGCAATTCGTGGTGCATGTGTGTTTGTAACCTCTTTACAATACCTGAAAAAAAGTCTACCAGTTTGGGCATAACTCTTCTTTCTGTACTGGGATGCTAGTCTCTTATAATTATTTCTAAATAATTATGTGGATAGACAGCTACTTCGTCTACTTGGTTTTATGTACTATAAAGCATCCAGTCTTGGAATCAGGTGATGTCTAAATCTAATTATAATTACTGGTCAATTAATAATTTAAAAATTATAAATAAATATATTGCTTTTCAATGAGAATCCTGCCCTGTAAAAAAGAAAGGAAATAATTTTTATGAGAGAAGCAGTGTAAAAAAAAATAGCATCAAGTACAGTGGTACCTCAGTATTCAATTGCTTTAAAACTTGTCAAATTTGGTACTCAATGCAATTTGACACAAAAAATGTTCTCCCAGTACTCATTCCTTATTTGGTACTCAACACACTGCAAAAGGAAGTGGGGGACAGCAACAGAAGATGGACAGGAAATAGGTCATTCTGGGAAGGTTGCTGACATAGGAAAAGGGACAAATAGGAAATCCTTCCTGGTCGAAACAAAGGGTCATGTAGTTTGTTTGGTACTCGTCCTTTTTAGTACTTGCCGCCTGTTGGAAGCAATTAATGATAAAAGTACCAAGGTGCCACTATATCGTGTTTCTCCCAAAATAAGACAGGGTCTTATTTTTTTACCACCGAAATAAGTGCTTGGACTTATTTTTGGGGAGGTCTTATTATTTTTGAGGTGCAGGAGCTGACGAGCGTGGTCACCTCATGGCTGGTGCTGTGTTGCAATATTTTCAGGAAGTGCTTATTTTAGCGCATGCGCTCAAAAACCCAATTGGGCTTATTATCCAGGGAGGGCTTATTTTCGGGGAAACGGTATAAGTTCAATCCATTTCTGAGATGCTATTTTATAAATCAGGACATTTGTAGTTTAAGTCTTGTTCTTGCACAGAATCTGATGCCTTGTGTTGCTATGTTTTTTAATAGCTGAAGCCTTGGGAAGCACTGAACCAAAGGCTGTACCTTATCAGAAATTTGAAGCGCATCCCACTGATCTTTATGTGGAAGGTTTGCCAGAGAATATTCCATTTCGGAGTCCCTCTTGGTATGGAATCCCTCGGCTAGAGAAAATTCTTCAAGTGGGGAATAGGATAAAGTTTGTAATAAAAAAGTAAGACCAGTTACCTTTGCATTTCAGTATGTTCTTATTACATTTGTAAGATAAAAAACAATCCAATTTTAAGCAATATAAAATATATTAAGGGACACAATGAATGCTTGGCTGTCCACAATATTCTCAGAAGTCTTCTCTGGAAGCAAAGTTCAAAAGTGTCAATACTTTTCTGATCTGGCCTCTTCAAAGCCCAACTTTGTATAGAGTATTTCAGTGAATAATGTTGCTTGATCTGTTTTGATTGTTTGTAGTTACAGATGCATCACAGTATTTGAGTATCTCTACCAAGGGCTTTGGAAAGCACATCCAGTTTACTTTCTTCCGTTTTACATTCATCTTTAATGTCTTTAAGTTCATTCCACTATTCCTCTCTCTCTATCAATTATGTTTAGTACTTCAAAGTGTTTCCTAATGTTCTCTTTGAAAATGGTGGATATAAGATCAAGATCACATTAGAGAAACTGGTTGGCTTTTTCTTTCTTAGTTTAACTTGTGCAAGTTCCAAGTTGAGTCCTTTATGAACTGTTGCATATTTCAGGTCTTCCTGCAGATTCTTTTAATTTAAAATAAAGCAAGTCATCATATTGAAAGCATCAGAATTTACCTTTATTCCAGCCAAGTTATAGGCCTGGTGTATATCCCAGAAATGTTTTTAGAAAATAAAATTTTATGTAGGTTTTGGCTTAGAAGATAAAAATGACATATTTCAGAGCTAAAAAACAACCCCCTATCTTCTTGATCTTCTGGTAAATACATGTGCATCCTTTGTGTAAAAGTTGGGGACTCCAGTTGAAAACCAGTCTATGAATTGTAACGTTGTAAAATTATCAAACAATTTTTTGGGTAGTCTTAATGATGAGTAAAACAAACAGGGTTTATATGTATTTAAAATTAATGAGTGGACTCTGTCCTATTTTGCATTTTGAGCTGCTATAATCTAATTGAGTTGTTTCAAAATAATTTTCATAATATATAATTCAGAAAACAGACCCAAAATATTTGAAAGATAAGTACCATAGAATCATTGTCTATATTTTTTTTAATTCTAGGCCAGAACTACTCACAGTCAGTTCCACAGAAGTTACTCAACCAAGAACAAACATGCCAGGTAAGATAAATGTTTCTTAAGATGATAGGAACACCTTTTCCCCCTTCGGGTAGAGGTGCCTTTCTTTTTTTTTTCTTCCCATTTTATATCTAGAGTATGGAACTCCATTTCTTTTCTTTCTGATACAGCTCGATATTCTCCTTTGTTTTTACTTACCCATTGTGATTTGAAAGGCAAGGGTTTGATAATGCTTAGCATATAAAATTTGCAATCTTCCAAATGTTACAATTCCCAGTATCCCTCATCATTAGTCATGCCAGTTGGGACTACTTTGACTTATAATTAAGTGAGATCTAGCAAGCCATAGATTCTCCTCCTCTACCATAGCTTCTTCAGCTCTGGCTCATTATTCTTGTAATTGGAAGCATGTTACTAACTGTTTCTGACTCTGTCTGTCACATTTATCATGGTGGGAAGAAAAATAAAAGTAGGACTAAACTCAGTTAGTAACCTCTTATGGGCTGAAGTGATAGCTGCTCTCATTTTATTCTTCAACTTAAAAAAGATAAGATTTAATGCAGATTCTAAGACCGGCTATTCATTATTTTTGATAGAATTTGAGAAGTAGCTTTAATTTTTAGTAATTACAATCCAGATTTTTAAAAGGAATAATTGATTCAATTAGCAATAGGAACTATTAAAATGTTTCGCCTAAATAAGTTTAAAATCTTGTGGTCATAAACCTATAGATGATCTTTCATTATTCAATACATTTTTATCATATAATCAAAGTTAGATTATTGAGTAGTTTAAGGTACTAAATCTGTATTTTGAAGATGAGCAAGTAAACGGTACAATTGCACTATCTCTGTTGTTGTAGCTAAAGATGAGACCTAAATACATATGAATATTTTAGCTTTGCTGAAAATATTGGACCATCCTGATAAAGTTAATTCAATCCATGTTATGGATATGTTGCTGCATATTTGGGATTAATTAGATGATTGGGTCTAATCATAACTTAGACCTTAGCCTGAATTTTCAAGCACACTTATTATTGCTTTTTGTTCTCTGCAACAACAGCACCATCTAAAAAATTATTTTAAATTATAGTACTCCAAATGTGATTTGAATGACTGTCTGGCCCAATATAATTATAGATGGAAAAATAATATTTATGAAACAATAAAATCTAATAATCAGTAAATGAAAATTACTTTTTTGTAACTTAGCTTTGATGGAAATAGAATGTATATCTATTAAATATCATTGTATCTTACTAAAGTGCAATCTATATCTTTTGTATTTTATTTTCATTCCAGTCAAAGAAGATTGGAATGTCAGAATCACAAAATTGAGGAAACAAGTAGAAGAAATATTTAATATGAAATTTGGTAGGTGAAACATTGTTTGTTTGCTAGGCAGTACTGATGTTTCACGTAAACACATAGAATAAAATATAAACTGTGTTCATAATTCTTGTGTTCTGATTAATTGCTTGTTTTTGGAAACGGTGTGAGTGAAACTGCACATACCAAAGTTTCTAGAATTTCTATAAAATAATGTTAAAGAATTATTTAATAAGAAATGTAGTATATAAAGAGTATTGTGTATTGCTGTATCTCTAGAACAATTGTGATGCCTTGCTTTGATCTTATTTTGGATATAGTTCACCATTAATCCCAGTAGACTTTTAAATATCTTGATTTGATTTTTACATGAAAAAAAGTAGGAAAAGACAGCAAATAATTGTATTTATTCAGGGAGATACAAATAGAGTAGTATAAGTGCTGAAATCCACTTGGAGAATTACGTCCTTATATCATCTTATTCTCTCTGAGGCAGTTGCAAGGAAAGTAGTCATGCTAGCAGAGAAGGAGATTCATCATTGTGTTGTCTTGCCATTCTAAAATGAAACTTACATTGGATTAATATCTGTGTAAGACATTCTGAAAAGACACTCTTGGGATTGGAATTATCATTTCCTGCTTTAAAAGGATGACTAACCAGAACATATTTTTTATTGAGAGGTTCAACAAAGTTTTTAAAAAGCCCTTTCATTTGATTAAAGGAAAGTTTTCCAGATTTTGTATACTTGGATTGGTATCATAACAAACAAAAACCTGAACTTAATTAACTATTAAGTAGCCTTTAGCAAGATTGAGAAAAATATCTGTGCCTTTGGTGGGTGAGTTTTATCTTTGAATGTCATTTCTATGGCAGGAGCTTGATCCAAATTAAGTTCTTGCCTCCTTTACAGCACAAGCTCTGGGTCTCAGTGAAGCAGTGAAAGTTCCTTATCCTGTCTTTGAGTCAAATCCTGATAATCTGTATGTAGAAGGTTTGCCTGAAGGGATCCCCTTTCGAAGCCCAACCTGGTTTGGAATCCCTCGCCTGGAAAGAATTGTGCGGGGCAGTGGAAAAATTAAATTCATTGTAAAGAAGTATGTGGATAGTTACTTTTTAATGAGTTTGTATTTGGTTTTATTTCTTGGATTTCATTTTTATTGTGCTGTCTCTGGTAGGTTTCTTAATTTAACAAGACATCCGTTTAATTGTGATCTTAGCCCATGTTATCAATAGAGATACTTAATATGATTTTTAAATGATTTCCTGAATCTTTGAGACTAAGACACTTGGGGACATTAAAACTTGTATTTTGAATGAGGCGCAGATAGTATTTAGAAAGTTTTCCCTTTAGCATAACAGATGTCCAAAGCACTTTTGATTATTATCAATTATTCATTTCAAATATGTGAATAGGATTGAAAAACATAATACAATCATAAAGGATCAAGATTACCAATGGTTATGTTCTAATTTCACCAATTAGAATTAGATGAATTCTCAATTATCTGGCTCAGTTATCTAGCTCTGTCTGTGCTGGGGCAATGTGTACATTTCTGCTATTTAAAATGGGTACAGTAGGTGATGTTTACGAAGTTTAGACTAATTGCTTCTTAATCCTAACAAAAGAGGTCATTTCCTTCTAGTCCATTTTCCTTGCAAAATGTCCCCAAACATTATTCCCTACAGTAACTCCATAGACAGATAACTTTTGTAACTTGAGTGATTGTGAGAATGCTTTAGTAAAAATAAACTGTCTGATTTGTAGGCCAGAGCTTGTTACCTCATTCTTGCCTCCAGAATTGGTTTGTAAAGTGAACACTTCAGGTAAGTGACTATGCAGCTGTAATACTACAGAATGGAAAAATCTGGTGTTGAAAGAGGATATAGGCATTTTAAAAATAAATGCAAAGAAAAGGCTTTCATTTTCTTAATATATTGCATCATTTGACTTTTGAAAGCAGTACCACTGAAATTTGTGGTGGCTGTTGAATCATATGTATTCTATTTAAATTTAGATTTTGGATTAGCATTGATTTGATGATGTTACCTAATTTCACAATGAAACATTTGCAAGAAAACAACCAAGCTTGAAGAGAACTCCATAGTTTGTATTAGTACTACTTCTTTCTGTGGGTTTAGGATGCTGGTTAACTGAGATGCATCCATTAAGGACGCTCCATGTTTTCCAAAGTGTGTCCTCCTTGTTCTAGTACAAGGATGTCAAATACAAGACATGCAGGCCGGATCTGGCCCGCAGTATGGCTTGATAGAGCCCATGGGGCTATCCTGGAAAATGTAAGAGTCCAGCCCATGTGGCTTTGGCCCAGTCTACCCAAAGCGAAGAGGAAACATGCCAGCAATTTGGGGAGTGATGTCAAGCTGGCCTTGCCCACCCAGTTGGCCACGGCCAGTGTGTAGTGTCAAGCTGGTTATGCCCCCCCCCCCCCCCAGTCAGCACGTCCCCTCCCCTGAGGTCAAACATAGCCCTGATGCAGCCCTCAATGAAATTGAGTTTGACATCCCTGTTCTAGTAGAAAGATCATTGGAATAAGATCAGCATTTTTTTTCTATGATCAAGAAAACAACCCAAATACAAAAGCTTATCAGGTTTTAATTGCTTATATAACAGATGGGAGTTTTAGCTTAGTTAGGAAAGAACCTTTGTTTTGTCAACATTTAGTGGCAAAATATAATTGGTTATATAAATAAAAAACAGGTTATTTCTCTCCCTTCCCCCCAGTAGACTTAAAGAACCTTATTTTATTTAAGTCCCACTTGAATACTGCTTTGCTTCCATTCATCTCACTGCTATATCTTCCTATGTGCCCCTTGTTGAGGTCATCATAAAATGCAGCTTAATGGTAAACTCTTTGTTAGAAAAGACAAAAGCCATTTAGTTTTATACTGTGCAAAAAGAGGAATGTTTCTCCACCTTTAAATCTGCTGGCAGAAATTTAACATATTCATATTTTATTAATGATGTTAATGATGTTAACAGTTTTCATGTATAGCTTCCTAAATCATGCAAAAACTAATGGTTTTTAATGTATACAAATAGTAAACGTCTCTGTAGGCTCTCAGAGTCCCAGCAGCTCAAACTCTACACGAAGTCCTGTAAGCAACTCTAAAGTTCCAGAGATTGAAGTTACTGTAGATGAAGGTATGGAATTCGCCCAATTATTTCCTCTTAGGGGGATAAACGTTTGGGATTATGTAGGAAATAAGTCCACTTGGAAATTTTTATCAGAACACAGCTTAAAATGACCTGGATGTTTTGTTTGAAAAAAAAACATTCTTAGAACCAGTGTTTTATGATGATCTTGGAGAATTTGAAATGATCCATTTCAAGTCTGAAACTTCATATTTTAACTATCAAACATTCTGAATATTGCTGCTTAAAACAGATAATTTTGTTTTAACCTGGACTTAGAATTCATAGAATGCACATTCTTTACTATAAATTTTGAAACTCAAAAGTTTGCTAAAAAATTGACATGTTTTGTCTTCTCTTGGAGAGCAGTTTCTGAATCTTACCCTATCAAGAGAGTTTTCTATATAGTTCTTAATTTCCCCACATGTATATTGGATTAGTGCCTTACAGAAATATTTTTAAACTGGGAATTGTATTTCTGGATTCTTGGGCAGTGGCCTTTGGAGAAAGCCTTAAGAAAGGTTAAGGAACCAAAAGAGGTATGTTCTTTTCCCATCAAGCAATCGGTCAACTTGCATGAACAAAGCAGTTGATGGAGCATTGCAGTCTTAAAAGGAATTATTTAGATAGCTTTCTGTTTTTGCTTTTTAAATATATGCTTTATTATTCAATTGCAACTACTGTGAGAATAGTTCAGGGTAGATTGCCTCTTGTAATGTGTCTTTTACATTCTCAGATGAAGGAGTGCTATGCAGACTAGGTTTTTAGAAAAACACAGGAAATTTTGACTGCATATTCAGGATACGCACCATGGAATTGAAACTTAAAGCTAGTTCTAAAATGGAATATATTTGTTATGTTTCAATAGGTCCTGCTAATAGGGTATCAACCTCAGATGTTAGAACTAATCCTCAAACCAATGGATCCAATACAGGCTTTAAGCCAAGAGGAAGAGAGTTTTCTTTTGGTAAGTTCATAAGGAAATTTTCTTTTATGTTAAATTAAGCTTCTTAATTTTGTTAATTAGAAGGTGGGATATTTACATGTCTACTAGGTTTTGCATTAACACATTCTATATATCTTCAACTATCCATTCTGGTTTGCAGCTCAGTAAATTAGATGTTGGTTGTTTCTTGGTAGTAAAAAACCTTTGACATTTCAAGGTTTGTAGCCAAAATATTAAATCAATGAGGGAACAACGCCAATAAACAGTGTAATTTTATTATATATTATGTGTTGTGGAATCTATCAGAAACTTGTTCTGAATAAATCCATCTGAGTAATAAGGGAAACAAAAATATAATAGGATTGAATGAAATAATTTCCATTATATTTTGACAGAGGCCTGGAATGCCAAGATTACTGATTTGAAACAGAAAGTTGAAAATCTTTTTAATGAAAAATGTGGTAAGGGCTTTTTATCTTATTAAATAATATGCTTAGCACTTTAGAAAAAATTATTAGGAAAATAACTAAATTCAGTAAAGCATCAACTGTGTATGTAATTGAATTCTCATTTTCTGAAATGTTTGGCTAAATAAAATGACTTAATGATATAGAAAATAAAATTGAACAAGCTCCAAATGTTCCCTGTGAAAGGAGTTCTCTATTGCTAAGAATGTTCTCTTATTCCATCTAATCTAACCATACAGTGGTTAAATACATTCATAATTCTGCATCCTGATTCTCAAAGAATTAAATATTTGGCTATGTCACTTCACATTGCAGATAAGAACTCTCATTAGATAATACTCAGCAAATCGTTTATTTCCACTTATATTTACTACTTAAAACATTACTTTTTAAATTTTGTATTTGCTTAAATAAATAGAAGAAAAAAACAAAAATGGTCAGAAAAAGGACAAAAGACCAAAGCATTATACTTAAAAGGCTCAGTCTTGAAACGGAGCCCATACACTGCAGCATGCATGCAGAAACACTACAACAGTTGTTACAGCTTTAAAGCTTCCTAACTTTAGTGTGATATAAGGGTCCACTGACTATAATCCATACAGAAGATTAATTCCTTAATAACAGGCTAACATTCCAATCTTCTGAATTTTTTTTAAAGACATTGCCTATTGCTACAAATTGTGTTATTTCAGAATTATAGCTGCAGTTTTAAAAAGTAAATATATATTTACCTACATGCAATGTGCCTACCTTGAGATTGGAATAGAAATACTTCATGGTGGATGAATCATATCTTTAATTCAAGCATTATTATCCTGCTCTTAGCTCAAACAAATTGCTTCATTCCTTGATTCACCCATTTTGGCTCAAACCTACCAAACAGATGTGAAAAACTTATTAAATGGAAAACAAATCACTCAGACATATTATTTTATTCCAGGGGAAGCTCTTGGACTGACAGAACCTGTTAAAGTTCCTTTTGCGCTTTTTGAATCTTATCCTGAAGATTTTTACGTTGAAGGCCTTCCTGAGGGAGTGCCATTCCGTCGCCCATCCACTTTTGGCATTCCAAGATTGGAAAAAATTCTCCGAAACAAAGCTAAGATAAAATTTATCATTAAAAAGTAAGCCAGATGTAATGCATAACATACAAATCGTCTTTCTACAAAAGTTAAATAAAGATTAGATTCAGATTATTCAATTACAGATTCCTTAAACAGTTGTGTTTTAATATATGAAGGGTTGAACCTTAGGCCTTCCTAAAAGAGCAGGGCTGTCCAAATAATCAGTTTCATAATATTGAATTATACTCCTCAAAAGAAGAAAGGATTCAAGTATGTGAACATTTACTTCCTTATTTTTTATTAGAAATAGTTGGCAGACTTACCTTTGGAAACATTGGAAAAGAACTTTATCACTGTCCAGACTACACATATGTGAGGAAACTGAATTATAGAATATGCCAAAATTCCTCTTAATGTGTGTGGCTATTTATTTATGGCATTAGATCAGCTGAAGTTACATGGTAGTTTGAATAAACTCTCTGTTCATTTATAACTTCCCAAACAAGCTACATGTACTGCTATATGAACTTCCTGTGTTAATTAGTAAAATAAGAGACTTTAATTCTTTTGATTTCTCTATAAATGAATGCAGAATTATTCAAATTAATTAAATGTAAGAAGTCAAATATTATTAATAAGAGTCGTGGTGGCGTAGTGGTTTAATAGAATGCAGCACTGCAGGTTGCTTCTGCTAACTGCTGGGTGCCAGCAGTTCGATTCACTAGAATTTAGGCCTTATTTAGTGAAATCACATCACATTTCTGAACCCAGCTAGGCTGAAAACCTGCTCACTGTTTTTCCATGTAACATTTATCCAGCCCTTCTGTAGTTGCCCAGAAGAATGAGGATGAAACAAAACCAGGCATTGAATGAGTAATCCACACTTTCATTCTGGGGTGATAGCAATAAATGAGCACCAGGAAACGGCTTTTAACTGGGAGGGTTTGGAGCTATATGAGCTGAAAGATCCTCAAAGTGTGACATTATAATGAAAGTCTCCTTTTAGGGTGCCCATAGAACAGCTGAAGTATTCCCTGAGTTTTGCTCTAATCTTTGGCTCAAGGGTTACCTGGCATTTCTGAGCTTCTG
The DNA here is from genome assembly GCF_051295495.1 of Thamnophis sirtalis. Lineage (NCBI taxonomy): Eukaryota > Metazoa > Chordata > Lepidosauria > Squamata > Natricidae > Thamnophis > Thamnophis sirtalis. The sequence goes on along the minus strand of NW_028261386.1, from coordinate 12,614,864 downwards.
CAAATGGGACAGGGTTTGAAAAGGAAACAGGAATGATTGTGTTGAGGCAATAATTATCCTTGTTACCCTGTGATCAAATTTAATATTCTACCCTTGTGACACTTATATTGAGCTGTTTGTAATTTCTTTCCCCCTGCTTGTTGATTTTAATTCTTTATTTTCTTATGCCAAATCTTAACTATGTTTCTCGGCAGGCCAGAAATGTTTGAGGCAGCAATTAAAGAAAATGCTACTGCTATTCCAAATCCTCAAAGTGAGTTTCACTTTTGCTTTGGCGGTAATTCTCTTGCATCAAAAGTTCACAGCTGTGTTGTTTCTTTCGGGAATTGGATGCTCTTAAAGAGGGACATAGATAAATCTGCAGTTTTTGGAAGAGTCCCTAGAATTTGCTAGAGACTTTGGGCCAATCTATTTCCAAACCCAGGTAGTGCTTAAGTTACAATGGTAATTGGGACCAGAATTTCTAAGCGACTGGTCAGAGCATGATGATAGGTGACTGCCTAATTTAGTAAGAACAGTCCAGCAGTCCCTATTCCATCATTAACCAAGGCAAGGAATCATCCCAATCTAAGCCTCTCCCAGTTTGGTCTCTCCCAACCATGACTCTTGGTAAAGTAAGGAACTGACTGCAACTCTTCCATCCACCTATCTCCCGCCATCTCTGCCAAGGTAGCTGGTGCCTGTATCTGGCCTTCTTCCCAAGGTCCCTTGTTATCTTGTCCAAATCGTATATAGTTTTCTCATGAAGCTTTGGGAGGCTGCACGTGATTTGGACAAGCCTGCATATGGTTTCATGAAGAAGGCTCGGTATGGCCAGCAGCTGCCTCTTGAAGATGGAAAGAAGAAGATGGCAAAGGTCAGCTGGGAGGCAGCAGGTCCAGCAGAGCCCAGGACCATAGAGATGGCACAATACAGAAGGAGTGCCCCGGCATTTTTAAATGCAAGTGGGCTGCCAAGCACTTGAATTTTAATTATGTGACTTCATAACTACCATTTGTTCAGGACTACTGTAACTTTGAATGCTAACTGAATGAATGGAGGTTAAATGAGGACTACTACTATATCATGTGAGAGGCCCCCAGATTTGATACTGAGCTCCCACAATAAAAATAATACATTCATTAAGTAATATCTCCATTTCCTGTCTATTATGGTGTTCTTTCCATGCAAAATTTCAGTAGACGAGCATGGGAGTGGGCACTGCACATCTGAGCCGACCAGTAACATTTCAATCAGATTTGTGATCCAAAATGGATCTGCAGCTACAGGGAAATAGCTTCAACATCAGCTGTGGTTTGCTGACATTTTGCTTCACTAATTATTTATCCGGATCTCTAGCTGCTACTCTGTATGCTGGTCTGTATTTCCTTTCTAGTGGTTTTAAAATTCAAAAGCTGCAGATTTCCGCAGCACTTTCACCCTTTTGTAGTAGGAAACACTGATCCGGTTCTAGTTACAGCTGTCATCTTTCATCTATGTAATCTAACTCTTGCGTAGTCAGTTAGTGTCTCTGGTTTATTTGTTAACCTTTTCACTGTGCACTTTCATAATTAAAAATGGAATGGGGTTTGTTTGAGTGGTTTCAAGCTAATGTTTTGCCTCTGCATCTTTTCTAAGGAAGAACCAGCTTATGTAATACTGTGATAAATGCTGTAAGTGTGCCTGACCCAGTGGTGAACACAGCTGCTGGAGTAGAAGACCTTAACATCATTCAGGTGACAATACCAGGTACTCTGCCCACTTCCTATAACTGAGAGGTTTTAAAAACTGTTGAGTAGCACTAAAAAAAAAGATAACAGCAATTAATAGTATTTAGAACATTACTTTCCTTTGGACATAAAATAGACTCTCATGTGCTTTAGGCTAACCATGAATAAAGGTTCTACCCAGTGGGCACTCAACATAATGCCCTTGGGTCTCCTTTTTTACATTGGTACTAAAAAAAAATGACTTACAACACATGGCCGAAATTACAGCCATTACAGTGCCCCCACGGTCATGTGATTAAAATTTGATGCACTCACTCCCCAGCTGTCTGTCTCCCTCCCACACTCACACAATCTATGCCTTTCTGGCTGCCCTGCATCCTGACTTGCGGGAGGGTAAGCAGTCCCAGAAACACACTTGCCATTCCCCAGCAAGTGCCAGCAAGCATTCACCCAACTACCTTATCACCCCAGTCCCCTCAAGCAACCAGTAAGCATTCATTCACTCAGCTGTCTTTCTGTTCCCCACACTAATCTTTTGTCTTTTGCAGCCAAAGCAGAAGTGGTTCACTACCTGTGCTGTTTCCTTTTCAGGCCACCTTCTTTCACAAACATTTCTTATACGTGACTAAAGCTGGTTTACACTACCTTTGTTGATTCCTTTTTGAGCCCACATTCTCCCAGCACATGTCTAAAACTCTGCTGGGTTAGAAAGCTGCCTTGTGTAGGAAACATTCATGGCAGAAACTGGGTCTGAAAAGGTGATAGCAAAGACTGGGTTCCAATTTGGGTGTCCTGGGTGCAAAAGGTGAAAGGTTGGTGTGGGGAACTGAAGTGGTGTGCTTCTATTTTTCATCTTTTGCTGGGTGCAAAAGACAAAAAATTGGCGCAGGTGACTAGGAGAGTAATAACTGCTCCTGTTTAGATGCCCAGGTCAGTGCCCATTGGAACACTCTGTCTGCAGGCAAACTTTTAAGGGAAGGGGAGACATGGGACAAATTATTTCTGCATTTTGTTTTGAGTATTGGTATATATATGATGTCAGTGATTGGTTGGAAATTAAGGTTGAGATGTTTTGTTTTTCCCATTGAGGGCAGCTTTGTTTGTGTTTTCATTGTTAGAAGGACACTTAAGGCTTAAGCTTCCCTGTTTGCTCTGATTTCCAGTGCTAAACAGCAGGACGTCTGCCAAAAAATTTCAGTCCTTTCCAACAAGACCTGTGCAGAGCTTGGGGATTCTTGGGGAACTACAAATTGGTGTGCTCTAACCCACAATGTAGCACAGTATGCCTGTACAAGAGATGCCTTGGGCTCAAGAACTCTGCCCTCCTCTCTTCCTATGCAGCTAGTAGAAATTCCAACACTTTTCTTCTCATTTTACTTATCCACAGTTTGCTTTTGTCTGAAGTTAAAGATTTGCTCAACTGCAATGTCTTCAGGAACTGTTTTGAAATCCAGTCATATGAAACAAACAAACAAAACATGAATTCCTTTTGGGGTATCTTTTTAGGGGGCTACAAACATGTGCCCATTGGCAAGAAATCAGTCCCCACCTTAGTAATGTAGCACAGTTGAGCAGTGAAGTGGATATGTTCTGTGCTTCTGGTATTCCTTCTCTCTTGTTTCTTCAAGCCCCAAAGAGCAAATCAGCTGGGCCAGGATTTAAGCACCATCCACTACCAGGAGATAGAACAACCCCCAATAGTTCCCCTTAAACTGATCATTAGGTTGTCTTAAATCTTCAAAAATCATTTTAAAAACCATAAAAATACAATAATTACATTTCTTTACATTTTGCAGATGATGATGAGAGAACCTCCAAAGTAGAGAAGGCCCGGCAGCTGAGAGAGCAAGTGAATGATCTCTTCAGTCGAAAATTTGGTAATTAGTGCATTTCCTCTTCAGAAAGTCAAAATAATTACCCTCTCAGCCTTTGAATCCATCGTTTTGCTGAAACAGCAAAACAATTTCACCATTTTTGAAGTTCAAATACAGGGGAGATGTATAAACAAAGAACTTAATTCTTGTTTTGTTTTGTTTTGTTTTGTTTTCTTTTAAGTAACTGTGGATCCATAAAGCACATGCTCTGTGGTAAAGAATAGTTTCCTTTAGCAAGCCTCTCCTAGTTACAGTAGCAATCGGTTTTAGAGTGAGTTAGGCGGATTTATGTGGAATCAGGTGCATTTCTTATCAAAATCATTGCACAAAATGGCAGATGGGTCTGTGCTTGGAACTACTGATAAAATGTCCCAAAGGTGTTTTTTTCAAAAGGCAACGGGACTTTCTTGGATGAGAAGCGAAACATCTTCAAAGAAAAAAACAGAAAGTCCCGTTGCCTCTTGAAAAAGCACCTTTGGAACAACCATGACTTGGATGACTGAGATTCTCCATACACATTTACTGATAACACGGAGGGTGGCAATGAGACCACAGAAAAAACATTGACTGGGGTGAGAGGCATTCAGGATTCCTTAATGCATCTATGAAGAACTGTATGCAGTGGTAACGTGATTTTCTTCTAAGCTGCTACATGAGAAATTCTAACATTCAGTTTTTAACTTAATGTTAGAATAAGTAAGAGCAACACACACAAACACGGTTTAAAAGTAGAATTTACTTAGAACAGGGTCACACACTCTTCCCTTCACAAAACTGGTGCTCACAGCCAGCTGCCTTCCAGTTCAAGGCCCAAACATTTAAATTACACTTGCTCATGTCTTCCCCCTACAATGAATCCTACCTCCAGAGCCACTACTCACCAGGAAGCATCTGGTGCTACTGTGACAGCTCAAGGTTCTTGCTCTCTTTTGCAATGATTTCCCCATCCCAATTTGTTCTATTATTGACTTGGTTATTTTTAATGCTTTGGAAATCAAAAGTAAAGCTGAAGCACTAGTATCAAAATGATTTTAAGACTGTAGCTAAGTTTTCTTAGCTCTTAAAAGAAATCCTATCCCAGGCCGTATGGAATAACAATCAGAGAAAACAGCCACAAATCTGCAGCAGAAATATTATGACAGTGCACATAGAAAATGAAGACTAAAGACTTTAGGGAATAAAAAGGAATAGACCTGGGATTAGAAAGAAGCACTAGGTAAAAAGCACTTTGGGGAAGATATGCCAAGATGGGGAGCCGTTTCCTTAGCAGCCATTGGCCATACCAAAGAGGGCAGAACTTCCATCCAACAGTCCTATCTGGCACAGGAGAAGAAAATCCTTCAGTGTACAGTGTATAATTAAGATACAGTGTTGTTTGATACTAAGAGTGCATTTTCAGATTTGATCTTTTATAATGATGAGCTTTGATAACTACATTTTAAAAGCAACTGTTCCTCTGAACAAAAATAATAATTGCTGAGAAGCAAATAATAGGCAGAAGTTATTACTTTCATTTCCTGATCAGGAAGTTCACTATTATGATGAAACGTATGTGTGCATGATGGATCTTATCAGGATTTATTATTATTTTTAATTATGAATAGGTCATGGGAGGTTTTTTTTAAAACCACACTGTTACTACCTTGAATGAACAAATCAACATGTAATTAAATGAACATTTGGTTCTTTGTTGTGTTAAAAAATAGTCATTTGAAGTTTTTTCTCCCAATACTGTTCTTTCTCATAACTGCTATGCAGTTACCGTATTTTTTAGAGTATAAAACGCACGCGCGCGCACACACACGAAAGTGGATGAAAATTTCTGTGTGTCTTATTCAGAATGGGCAGCGGTGAACTGGCTGTGCTGAACAGGCCGCAGCAGCGGTAAACAGGCAGTGGCAAAGGGGTGCTGAACGGGCTGTGGCAGCAAAAGGGGTGCGCTGGTGGCAAGCGGGCCGCGCCAATGCTGAATGGGCCGTAGCAAATGGGATGGATGGTGGGAGGCAGAGGCAGATCTTTCCCCCTTGTTTCCCTCCCCCAAAAAGCTAGGTGTGTCTTATAGTCTGAAGCGTCTTATACTCTAAAAATATGGTACATTCCAAATATGTTACCTATTCCTCATTCATTTTTATCATCTTGTTCCCAAGGAATATGCACACATTGCAAAAAATACCTCTGAACCCAGAACCGTTTACTTGCCATCTTTGATGAGCTCCTTTTTTCTCTTCTGTAGGGGAAGCTATTGGTATGGGATACCCTGTGAAAGTCCCATACCGAAAAATCACTGTCAACCCTGGCTGTGTGGTGGTGGATGGAATGCCCCCTGGTGTATCTTTTAAAGCTCCCAGCTATCTTGAAATCAGTTCCATGAGGAAGATTCTGGATTCTGCAGAGTTTATTAAATTTACCGTCATTAGGTATGTGACTTTCAGCGGTGCATATTTAGTGTAACCTACATATTTTAATTGTGGATTGGAAGAAACTGTTGTAGATCAGGATGTTGGGTTGGGCTCTCAGTACCCTCAGGCTGGGAAAAGCCAGCGGTCTTCCCAGTGGCAGGCAGGATGTTAAGAGAGCCCACCTTGTCCTCTTCTAGCCTCTGTGTCTTCAGCAGGCCAGCCCTTCTGCAGAACTCTTAAAAGAGGATGTGGTGACTTCATTGGTAATTGGCCTAGAGAATGGACCACTGTCAAAACAGTTTTAAGAAATTTTGAAAGATCAGGAGGGAAGGTTCCCTAAATTGAGGCTTGGCCTGGAGATGAACAATTCTGCATCTGACTCTGACTTGTAGAACTCTCTTCATATTCTTAGGCAGGAAGTCCTCAATTTGCAACCATTCACTGAGTGACCATTTGAGGTTATAACAGCACTGAAAAAAGTGACCTACAACCGCTCCTTACACTTATAACTGTTGCAGCATCCCACAGAGACCTGATCAAAATTCAGAGGCTTGGCATGTATTTAGAACAATTGCAGTGTCCCAGGGTCACATCCTTGCCATTTCAACCTTCCCAGAAGGCTTCTTTGTGTGGGGGGGAGGGAGGAGAGATACCAGATTCTCTTGATGACCATATGATTCATTTAACAACTACAGTGTTTAGCTTAGTGGCCATGGCAAAAAGATCATAAAATTGGGCACAAGTTAAAGCTGCCTTGCTTGGCAGTAGAAATTCCAGTTCCAATTGTGGTCATAAGTTGAGGATTGTCTATAATTTGTAACCACTTTAAGTAGCGCAGAATTGGAAGATCAACTCTTCTTTGGTATAATGGTTAGAATGCTTTATAGCTATCAGGCTTTGTATAATCCATCTTGAAAAAGGATTTGACTGACAGCTTCTTCTCTCATCCCTGCTTAAGACAAAGGAGAACTGATGTGAGGAGATATTTCAGTATCAGAGATAAGTGTTTTGTCCTTGAGGTTTGCCTTGGGTAGAGGCAGAAATAGAATTTTTGGAATGCTTGCAATCTAGGATGGAGATAGCCAAGTTCTGGAATTCAAGTATAGTTGTTTTTAAAAGGATAAATACAGGTATGGTATTAGGTATTGAAAGGAAAATGGCAAAGGTGATAGAATTAAACAGAATTCGATAAAATAGGAAATTCGACGATTATTAGTTTGAACTGGGCATGAAGATATAAAACTAGGGCTGTGTATGTTTTTTATGTTGAATATTTCTTATTGGACTTGCTGAATGATTTAGGAATTATAGTATTGGTAGAGCACAGTTGAAGTTTCTAGATTCCATTAATTCAACTATTTGTTGCATTTATATCCTGCCTTTCCTCCAGGAGCTCAAGGCCGTCTACATTATCCCCCTTCAATTTTATACTTGCAACAACCCTGTAAGGTATGTTAGGCTAAAAGTCACCCAGGGTATTTTATGTCGGACTAGAGATATGAACCTGGGTCTCCACATTCCTAATCCAACACTCTAACCACTATTCCACACTGTGCTTGGTGGCTAGGGATGAAAGAAGTTACAGTCACATATTTGGAGGGCATCAGATTGAAGAAGCCTGCATTAAAGTAACATAGAAAAAGAAAATGACAGTTTTTGAAAATTAAGAGGCTTTATATTGGTTCTAAAATTGGACGCTAAAAACATTTCGTGGAAGTCATCAGTGGAAATTTGGATTAAATAATTTATTTCTGAGCATTGAAATGTTACAATGTTTTCCAACAGACCATTCCCTGGACTTGTAATGAACAACCGTAAGTATTTCATTAACAAAATCAATCTTTATACAATTTTACTAATTGCATTAATTCATTTTACTGTTGTATACTGCTCCGGGCAGTGTACAAACAGCTATGCATTTCTGTCATTTCTATAGTCAGTTTAGAAGTTTTTTCTGCTGTTTTACCCATTTTAGAAATAATCCATCATTTCCTAAATACAATACAGTATGTCACATAGCAATTCAGCAATATGCTGAAGTATAAATTTCTCAAAAATTCTTTATCTGTAGTTGCTTTTCATTTTGATTTGGCTATATCAATCAGCATCTATAGTTCAATCCTACATATTATTTTATTTTAGAAAAATCTCTAACCCTTAGAAATTATAAGTGGTTCAAATGTATCCAAAGATGTTATTGCAGAAAAGGGAAGTGATTTTAATGAGCTCAACTTTTATACAGACAGCAACATTGCTCTGGTGTTTTTCCTATTTGAACTGCCAAAACATTTTAACAGTTTGCACCCCGAAATTGAATAATACTATATCTCTACGAATGACCTTCTGGTAGTTCTGAGGGGCATTGCTTGATAAAAGTTTGATTCTGATCCTGTCCATTCTAGAAATTACTGAAAAAGCAGAAGCAGAAGTCCCAGCAGCCACTGTGCCAGCTCCTGAACAGGTTATACAAGGTAAATTTTGCAGTTATATTCATGGCTTAGTAATTCCAGCATGAGTTCTAAGGAAGCTTGTGCTCATCACAGTTCAAGTTTCATGTGGTTATTATTATTATGTTAATACAATGCATTCTAATTTTTATTTATGTTGGAGGAGATAGCCCAACCCTCCACTGTAGTATTGTGGTATCTAGAAATAGAGTGATGTCATTTTAGATACTCTTCCATTATAAAAGAGGCTTTAGAGACTTCTGTATAGAGTGAAAACAGTCATTCAAAGGCTACAGTCATTGACAAGACAATTTGATAAAAGTTGGCTACCAATATAGAATTAATACCAATATCTATATTCTGTACATATTTTCTTCTAGAGCCAGTTGAAGCAGACCAAATAGTACAAGTATCTGTGGAGGAAGGTAAGGCTCTGTGATCTAATGAGAAGAAAGCAGTTGCTATTTGGATATGCATGTCATGTCCATGAAACTAAAAATAAAGTTAAATCAGTTTTACACCCTTTGTAAACAATCTTGCTAGCTTTTCTAATTATGAATCAGTGACCATATAGTCATACTTGGGTTGAGTGGCATCTCATCCTTAAATTGCAGTGGGTTTTGTGACTCATATCCCATTTGCTGCATTTCTTTCTTTCTTTCTTTTTTGAGCTACTCTTTTGGAGTTTATGAAGATAATTGTATTAGCATCAGGGAAACTTAGCAGCCCTTCTGATTTGTTAATCTTTGGATAAATAGAATATAAGCTCTCTGTGTCTCTTGTTTTTCAGTGTCCTTTGTGTTGTCTAAAAGCAGCAAATACTCTTTGTCTCCACAGATTCAGTACAGACTGAAGAACACTCTCAAATAAAGCAGGAGCCAGATCCAACGTGGTAGACCTGACTTGCATTAGAGTAAAGGACAGTCATAACACGAAGCAGAGTGGTGGGTGGTATTCAGATACTTTTCTAGGTAGGAAATGGACCCCCGACTGTTGCTGTGAATGCAGAATCTATGATCTGACTTCCATTTATATTGGTCCTGTAACTATGTAGATCACTTAACTTGGTGGAGTCCCTCTTACAGTCTTTTAAGTTGTGCTCCTTTTGTCCTTGCGCCACTTGCTTTGACTTCTAGTCCTCCTGAACCTTTAGAGCAATCTTCCACACCCTTTATGCCCTCCGTTTGTTTTGGATGGCATCCTCTCTGCCCATTGGCTTTGCTGGCTGGGGCTGATGGGTGTCAGAGTCCATGTCTGGAGGGCTTGAGATACCTAACAGGAACCAAGTTAAACTGAATGAAATATGTACAGTATGCAAAAATAGCCATTATTTTCATAGGGCTTCTAGTAGCAGTTTATTTAACTTCCATCTCTGCCATTTTGTTTTTTCCTCCTCGATCTCCAATCAAAAGCAAAAGCATCAAGGCTTGAGAAGAGTTTGTTGGGATGATTCTGGCCTGTGTAATATAATTGTATAAGAGAAGTACCTTCTGTCTGTCTGTCCTGTCCTAACGTCTATGGAGATTCTCAATCATCCAGGTCACAGTTTTCCCATAGGTGCTTTTCAAAAGGCAACTGGACTTTGGTTTTTCTTTGAAAACATTTTGCTTCTCATCTGAAGAAGCTTCTTGGATGAGAAATGAAACGTTATCAATGAAAAAACAAAGTCCAGTTGTCTTTTGAAAAGCATCTCTGGGACATCCTATCCTAACTTATCCCATTCCCCCCCCCCTTCCTAGATAGAAATCTCTACTTGGGTCAAAGGTCCTTGGGAATTGTTACAAAAGAGTGATATCTTCAGTCCCAGGCCTACTTGAGAAAAGAGGCCGAGCACATAGCTCACGGTTGTTACTTTTTTGCTTTTGGTAATAAAAATCAGCAGGGATTAGCAAATAAATAAATCTGCCTCCTAGGTGAATAGCCCCTAGATGCATTTTGATCTTTTTTTCCCCTTGAAAAAGGATATCCACCATAGTTCAGATTAATTTAAACTAGGTGGGGTGGGAGTTGAAATTTGTCAAATTTTAATTTCTCTTTCGTCTTTAATGGCTAATTGGATAATAGTATCTGTATATTTGAAATAATTTTTTCCTATGATATATCTCTCAACTCATATGTTTTTAATAAATAAATAAATAAAAAAAAACGGTTTCCTCAGCTGCGGTTTCATTTGAACGTATAAAAAGAGTATGATGGTGGGATTCATATCATAATATGGCGGGAAACGAAGCTGGGCTTCTTAATGGGGATAGTAAGGCCAGGTTTTGTGACCTGTCCTGCCCTCTGTCCCACAGATTCACCCCAAGGGAGGAGGTCCTGTGGCTTTTGTACAGTAGGATCAGGTCTCATTTCATTTCAACAGCCACTGAATCCAATACATTAACCCTTTCAGGCCCCTCTTCAGCCAGCACCGATTCTTCTTTAGCCAGCACAGGTGGTAAGAGACGAGGCAAACTTCCCTACCCTGAAAATTCTGCAATATTGCAGTGGTTAAGCCACGCGGTGCCCAAGGCATGACTGTCTAAAGGCTTCCTAGGAATCTAGGAAAGGGCACAATTGATTCACTAGAGGAAGCTGTATAAAAGCCACAGCTGCTACCTGCTCATCCAGCAGGACCTGTGAACACAGAGGAAAAAAACCCAAATTGCACACATCCTTGTACTATTATTACATACAAGGTTAAAGATTGAATGTACCCATATTTGGGCAAGACCCAGATCTCAGTATCAGTAGGACTGAGTCTGAGATGGTTGCTACCGTTGTGTTTCTTCCATCTTCTGACCAGTGAAGTTACAGGCAGGAAAGGGCAGAAAATTATTAATTCTCTGACTACTGGCTGAGTCAGATTTCCTGCAAATCCAGGGATAGTTGAAATCTCCCATTGCCAGTATCCACGCGCCTCTTCGAAAACGAAAAAGACCTCCTCCGTATCTTCCACTCTTCCAGGCGATCTGTTAAAACAGTCCCCCGGCAAATACTGTTTTTGTTTCTCTCCACCTCCTCTTACCCAAACACTCATCTGTATCAGCAGGTTGCAGTTAATGAACTTTGATATAGCTGTATTGCTTCGTTAAATTTTGAGGATTTCTGACTCCAGATCACCCTTTTACATTTTAAAAACTAAGGAAACATCCCCGTTAATTGGAGAAAAAGTACCATGTACGTTCAGAAAAAGCATACAATATAACAACAACCAAAAAATGCACCTGACGACTTAACGCCCACCCTACCACAACTTGGGAGAACTGATCTTCAAAGACATTTGAAATTTCTTCATGGAAGGAGCCCTATAATGATGATATTTAGAGGACTGGGACCACAACAGAGGCCACTCCCTAGTTCTGATGGTTGATGCTGTATAGTAGGGGTCTCCAACCTTGGCAACATTTAAGACTTGTGGACTCCCAACTCCCAGAGTTCCTCAGCCAGCAAAGACCCCTGCTATATCACAATGCTGTTTTGTTCAGTGCTGTTGTAACTTAGGTCACTAAACAATGACTGTAAATCAAGGACTACCGGTTGCTAAAAAGAGAGATGGTTGCTCAGTGGCTAAGCTTGTCGATCAGAAAGGCTGGCTGTTCAGCAATTCGAATCCCTAGCGCCATGTAAGAGTGAGCTCTCATTATTTGTCCCAGCTTCTGCTAACCTAGCAGTTCGAAAGCATGTAAAAATTCAAGTAGAAAAATAGGGACCACCTTGGTGGGAAGGTAACAGCGTTCCATGTGCCTTTAGTGTTTAGTCATACTGGCTACATGACCACGGAGATGTCTTCGGAGAGCGCTAGCTCTTTGGCTTTGAAACAGAGATGGGCACCGCCCCCTAGAGTCGGGAATGACTAGCACATATGTGTGAAGGGAATCTTTATCTCTTTTACCAGTAGCTAAAAGTGTAAAGCAACATGGCTGCTTTTCTTATTGTCCAGGCTGGCAAGCCTTTTCTTCCCTCAAGCATTTGATTCTGACTTCTTCCTCTTTAATTGAGCCAAAATAGATCTTTTTATCTCGTTCTGGTTTCACAACTGGCCTCTTGAGAGGATGTATGTTAATTAAACCAAGAATTTTCTCCCGTGTATTTGGCAAGTCACGTCGTTACTTTAAAATGTTTTGCATGTTTGTCCTTTGTGGTCATAGCTGGCTTTTCCCCTCTTCTTGTGTGTCTAATAAAAAATACTGAAGCACAAGAAGGTAAAATTTTTAAAGTTTGTTAGCCGCCTCTTTCCAGAACGATACCAAGAAGGGGAAATGGTCTCACTAAAATGTTTTTCCTTTCCTCTGTTTCATTTTTTTAAAGCCAGATGTTGGTGGGAGTCACAGTGGAAGATTTTTAAAAAGACATGAAGGCTATTTAGAAGCAAGAGTGAGAAAAAGAGAACACTATCTTTGATCTGATATTCTTGCTGTCTAATCCTATAGCGATCTTGTATAGTACAATTGTTCTCATATAGACCAATTTCCTTGCTGAATGTTGATTGTAAGATGGGTCACTACAGTATTAGCTGACAGGCTGAAGAAATGTGTTCCAGATGTTACATACACTGACTAAACAGGCACACCAAGATAAAATCTAAAAGGAAATTGCTATTACATGTATACTAGTCCTGTCAACAAGAGTGTGTATAGTCAAGGCCATGGTATTCCCAGGTGCAATGTATGGTTGTGAAAGTTGGACATAAGGAAGGCTGAGCGCCAAATAATTGAGCCCTTTAAACTATGGTGCTGGAGAAGACTCCTGCGAGTCCCTTGGACTGCAAGGTGATCAAACCGGTCTGTCCTAGAGGAGATCAACCCTGACTGCTCTTTAGAAGGCCAGATCCTGAAGATGAAACTCAAGTATTTTGGCCACCTAATGATGGACTCGCTGGAGAAGAGCCTAATGCTGGGAAAGATTGAGGGCAAAAGAAGAAAGGGAAGACAGAGAATGAGGTGGCTGGGTGGAGTCACTGAAGCAGTAGATATGAGCTTAAATAGACTCCAGAGGATGGTAGAGGACAGGAAGGCCAGGAGGAACATTGTCCATGGGGGTCGCAATGAGTCGGACATGACTTTGCGACTAATAACAAGTCCATCAATATTTCAGCAAAAAAAAAAAAAAAATTACAAGTCTCTGCATGTCAGGAAGCAGAAGGAATATTTCATCACATGTGGACACGAGAATATCCTGTGGTTTTCTAATGAAAAGTAGTGCTTTTACATGCAATCTGGCTCTTTTGTTTATAAAAACAACATGATCAGAAGTTAAATCCAAATTAACACCTCGGTCCAGGTTGTTTCCGCTGCAAGAAATCAAAGCATTGTACACCTCTATGTTGCCTATAAGTGAGGAATAGCGACCAGCTTAATTTGGCAAGATGCCGATCAATAAGGAGGACACTGCAGTCATCGCTTCTTGAGTTCTTGTTTCTAACGAAGGGCAGCCTCATCGCCTGAAGGAAGGTCACTTTACTCAACCGTTTCCCTAGAAGCTTGTTTCAAAGCAAGCAATCTGACCTTGTCCTACGCATAGCCCTATGCAACAGTAGTGTTTCAGTTGTGGTGCAATGATTTACTCCATCCTGTTACAATAACCACACCTAGATCACCAGAAGCAGAACTTCTGCAAGCACGTAGACAAAAGATGTTTTGTGGCATCCTGTCCACCGGCTTGTCTATAGAGATGTGTAAAACTGAAGTACGAGAAAAGGAGACAAGTGTAATATTAACAAGAGTATCAGAATTGAAAGAGACCTTGGGGATCTTCTAGTCCAACCCACTGCTCAAGCAGCAAACTTGACATCATTTCTGACAAATGGTTGTCCAATCTCTTCCTAAAAACTTCCAGTGTTGGAGCACCCACAGCTTCTGGAGGCAAGTTCCTTCCACTCGTAAATTGAAATTGTGGAGAAATTGCCCGGAAATTTCTTTGGATCTCTCTGAAAATCTTCCATCTGTTACTTCTTGTCCTGCTCTTAGGTGCTTTGGAGAAAAGGTCAATCTCCTCTCTGAAAGCCCCTGAAATATTGGAATATTGCTATCATGTCCTTATAGTCCTTATTTTCATTAGATGAGACATTCCCAGCTTTTGCAACCCATTCTTTGTATGTTTTAACCTCCAGTCCCCTGATCATATTTGTTGCTCTTCTCTGCACTTTTTCTCCACATCTTTTTTGAATTGTGGTGACTAAAACTGGATGCAGTATTCCAAGTGTGGCCTTACCATTGCGGTATGAAGTGATACTAATAATTTATGTGATCTTAATATACAGGGCCTATGCTGTGAAATTGATCTTAAAACACATGTTTTAAGTTTGATGCTGTACTAGAAGGTAGAATGAGGTCAGCACTTTACACAGTGCTTCCTAAACATGGGTAAATTACCCAAAAATGGGCAAAAGTCATTGTTCTTGGGTAATGACTAGATAAAAGATTTTACAATCTTACAATGGGATTTCACAAAAACATTACCCAACCAATCACAACAGAGAGATTTTAATTGACTTAAAATCTTTTATCTATAATTTACCGATACTGTACACTGTTTCTGATCAATGGTTTCGGTAATAGAGGAAAAAAAATATTTTATTTCATACTAGCCGATAACCCAGCATTGCCTGGGTATTTATTTATAGAGGGAAAATGTCCGGACCAAACGTAATTTCTAATGTTGGATTGTCCCCCTTACCAGAAGGAGTAAGAGTATTATGGAGTACTGTGAAGCCGTTACCATGGCAACTCCACTGCGCTGTACAGTAGAAGCCATTTTATGGCAGTACAGTAGAAGCTATTTTAAGGCACAACAGATTGTATCTTAATGGAACACAGATCCCGAGTGGTAGATGTGTTTGACCCCACAATATTTTTTTCCAGAGAGTAAGTCATTTGTGTACCAACTTTGGTTGAAATTTCTCAAGGCGTCCAGAGTTATGCTGGAACACATAGACGTGCGCGCGCGTACACACACACACACACACACACACACACACACATATACACACAAAGAGCCATTTTGATATAGATAGATAGTATAGCAAAGCAAAATGCAGCATATGCAATCCACAGAAACAACATATAAAATATGTATCAAAATATCAAACACCAGAGCAGTGAATTATTCTAAAAATAGACTATTTGTGTGATGAATTAAATTATGTACCATAACAGATTACTATCATTGATAAAACATTCTAGATCAGTGATTTTCAGCCTATGGTCTGAGGGCCACAGGGTGGAGTGTGATGTCATCACAGTAGGTCTGTGAAGCTTGAAGAATTTATAATTTATATCTTGAGTTAAGCTTTGGGGGTTCGCGGCCATGGTCAGTGGCCACAAAAGGTATATAAAGGGAGTCCATTTGGAAGAAAAGGTTAAGAGTAGTGGTGAAATGCTACCAGTTTGGACCAGTTCACCTGAACAAGCAGTAAAAAAAGCTACTGGTTCGCCTGAACTGGTAGTAAAAAAATGCTACCGGTTCGGGTGATCCGGCATTCCTGACGATCAGCTGTGATGTGCGATTTATATTAGCTAGAAAACAAGATTTCCTTTCTAGCTAATCTAAATCACGTGGCACAGCAGATCCCCCCCCTCCTGCTGTTCTACTTACTTTTGCAGGCATGCTCAGTAGCAGGCTCCGCCCAGACATCACATCCGTTTATTTTTTTTTCTAAAGAATTTTTTATTTTTTTAAACAAACATAGACAAACAAGACACAAAACATAAAACCATCTTTCATTACATACAGTGTATGGATTGGTTACAAAGTTTTTGTGCATCCTTTCCATAGTCATTACTTGCAATTTATATAAAAACGTTATCAAATCTAAAATGTTTATATATTATTATGAATATATGTTATTTGTTTGACTATCACTATTTATTCCTTCATTTTCAACAAGCTATAGTTAATATTGGAATCATTTATATTGTAATAATTCATTACATCACCTTCAATCTATCCAATAATAATAATAACAACAATAATATCTTTATATTATATTCAATATCATTCTATTATTTTTGTATTGATAGCATTCTCTAGTATCTTCCATTTCCATGTTTTTTTATCTAGCCATTGATAAAATAAATCCCATGTCTTATAAAATTGTTTATCTTCTTGTTCTCTAATTTCAAATGTCGATATACTCATTTCTGCACATTCCATTATTTTGTAGATAACTTCCTCCTGCGTTGGTATTTTCTAATTTTTCCAATTTTTAGCAAATACAATTCTAGCTGCTGTTAGTACATTTACAATCAAGTATTTCAATTCTCTATTGTATGTTTCCAGTATAATTCTTAATAAAAAGATTCCTGGTTTAAAGTCTATATGTTTTTGTATCATCTTTTCCAATCAAGTGTGGATTTTAGTCCAATATCTTTTAGCTTCTATACAAGTCCACCACATATGATAATATGAACCTGGTATCTGATGACATTTCCAACACTTTTCCGATTTATTCTTGAACATTCTTACTATTCTTGTCGGGGATAGGTGCCACCTGTAAAACATCGTATGCAAGTTTTCTTTATATGCTGTTGACATAGTCATTTATAATTTTGGGACCACAATTTCTGCCATTCTCTAAGTTGATCCCACTTCCAATATTTCCCCCCCAAGCAATCATGGATTCTAACTTGTTGTTCTTCTAACTTAACCTCTAATAAGTATCCATACAGTTTTTTAATTACGTTTTCATCAGTACCTATCAAAATTTTATCTAGCTCAGTCTGTTTTTGATGCTCTGCAAATTTGCAAACCGGTAGAGTATGTAAATAGACTTTACCCCTGGTTTAGAGCCAGTAGTCTAGCCTTTTAAAGGCTTGTGAGCAAAATTGTTCTGTAAAAGGTATATGGGGAGCAGATAGCCGGTGTCTGTAGTCTCCTTTTTTTCAAGGACGGTTTTAGCATGGCATGGAGGAGTGGAGAAAAAACACTATGCAGTGTTATATCTGTCACTTTCCTTCACTGTCTTGGTGGCTAAATGATGATGTCATCCAAACCACTGGAAACTCCGCTGTTGCTTTCCTGGTTTAGGAGTCTGGATAACCACGATCCTTTTTTGTTAAATTGGATTTACATTAAACTGTTTTTCAACGAGCCAAGATCCTGGTTTATACAACAGGGCAGAGTCTCTTTCAGGCTTGTTTCACTGGTTCTCAAATAGGAAAAATCATGGAGGAGCAAAATAAATTTTACATTGCAACTTACATTAAAATTTATCCTCTTTTCCTTTATCCAGCAATGGAAAATCTGCAGCTTTTCAAATCCTACTGAATTTATAACTCAGTAGGATTATTTTTCTAGGAGGTCACTGGGCTCCAAGATCACCGCAGGTGGGGACTGCAGCCAAGAAATTAAAAGACACTCCTGGGGAGAAAAGCTATGGCAAATCTAGACAGCCTACTAAAAAGCAGAGATATCACCCTGCCAACAAAAGTGTATATAGTCAAGGCTATGGTTTTCCCAGTTGCAACATATGTGAAAGTTGGACCATAAGGAAGGCTGAGCACCAAAGAATTGAGGCCTTTGAACTATGGTGCTGGAGAAGACTCCCGCGAGTCCCTTGGACTGCAAGGCCCTCCAACCGGTCAATCCTAGAGGAGATCAACCCTGACTGCTCTTTAGAAGGCCAGATCCTGAAGATGAGACTCAAATACTTTGGCCACCTAATGAGAAGGAAAGACTCACTGGAGAAGAGCCTAATGCTGGGAACGATGGAGGGCAAAAGAAGAAGGGATGACAGAGAATGAGGTGGCTGGATGGAGTCACTGAAGCAGTCAGTGTGAGCTTAAATGGAATCCGGGAGATGGTAGAGGACAGGAAAGCCTGGAGGAACGTTGTCCATGGGTCAGACATGACTTCACAACCAATGACGATTATTTTTCTGCATTTTCATTGAGGGCTGCTCAGCATTGTAGTTTAGCCATATTTGGGCAAACTTGGGTTTTCAGCTTTATTCACCCAAAGTAAATGTAATCATGGTTCCTGAAACTGCTCCAACTTGTAACACACCTTCCTATTGATTCCCCCCCCCCTCCTGTGGCAGTTTCATACAAGAGCTGTGTTTGCATAACATTGTGGGCCACTAGTTACATTTTAAAGGAGCTTAAACCGAGGCCACTTTAACTTCCTTTAAAAGATGCCCACTTTGTAGAAGAGGGAAGAAAAACGCTGCCAGCCTTCCAAAAATCTGTTGTTGTGCCTTATAAAAATAAAATAGAGATCAGGAGTTCTTCTGATGCCTGTTTCCTAGTGTGTTCTACCTTCAAAGGTTGACATTTATCCAGCCTTCCATTCACTTGGTACCGCTGTCCATTCACCGTGCAACTCTGGGTAGTTAACATCCAATTGAAAACGAGAACAAAATAATCAAAAATTCAAATCCATCCTATCTAAAGCAAAAGGCTTTAAAAAGGGGGGGGGGCGGTGTTAGGGCAGGGAAGTCCAACCTTGGCAGCTTTAAAATTTGCATGACTGGCTGGGAAATTCTGGGAGCTGAAGTTGCCAATGTTAGTTATCCCTGGTGTAGGGCCATATATTAAATGCTGCCTAGAGTCCCATGTGTGAAATGAGCAGCTATTCCAAATCAATCCATCCATCCATCAGCCCCCAGGGGATAGGACCACTGGTGGGTTCCTACCAGTTCGAACCAGTTCAGATGAACCAGTAGTAGCTTGGTGGCCTGGGTCGCTGGAACCGGTTCTCCGGGCAGCGCCATGGCTGGCGCCATCTTGTTTTTTGCTTCTGTGCATGCACAGAGCAATTTTTGTTGCACTGCGCATGCGTGTGCCGCGCACATCAAGCATGTGCCGCATCCCTGAGCAAACCGGCAGTAGCGGCTGCTGGAACCCACCCCTGGGTAGGACATAAATTTCCTGCAGCTCACAGGCTAAGGGACGCCTATTGCAAGTCTGTTTAAGGTTAACCCAAGGCAGCATTCCCTACACCATATTCCCTTCCCAGTGGTGCAAGGTGAAAACAACACGATGGCACATGACCAAACAGTCACAACATTGTGAGAAGACAATATCTGCAAGATGTAGTAGTCAAAAAAAAGAGGCTATGGTGGGGTTACCATATGTGCTACATGCTGCACTTGCTTCTTCTTCTGGCAAAGCTCATGTGCAGGCGTACACTAGGATTGGGAAGTCCAGGAGTCACACATGACCGTGACACATTGTTCTGTTTTTGTCCCTTTTCAAAATATTATGATTGCTATTAATATTACGATCACTTCCTTTATGTACTAACCCATGGGCCTCAGCGGGGAGATAGCAAAAGCAGCCAAAGGTCAGATGTGTCACTGGGATTGAAGCCCCGCCCTTTTTGTAGGTGCATGGTCAAAAAAGGCAGGGCTTGGGCCATGACATCACACACTTAGCATCTTCCGGATTTGAACATCAGGTACAGTCAAGGTGTTTTGCTCTGTTTGTTTATTTGACATATCTCTGTGCTGCTGCAGTCCAAACAACTCTTAATAGTTTATGTAGAAAAAGACAATACGATTTAAATATAGCCAGTACAATAAAAACACACAAAGACTCTAGAACAAGGGTGTCAAACTCAAGGCCCACGGGCTGAATCCGGCCCACAGGGTGCTTAGATCTGGCCCACGGGGCTACTCTGGAAACAGAAAAGGACCAGCCTGCAGTGCATCTGCCAGCAAAAAACAGAGTTCAGGAGGGCCACGCACAGCCATCCCGAACTCCGTTTTCAGCTGTGACGATCTCCTGCAGCCCTCTGCCAGTGAAAATGGAGCTCGTGGCCCCCCTGAGCTTCCTTTTTGCTGGCAGAGCTCTTGGGCCACCACAGGTGCCACCAACACGAGTGACATCGAGCTGGCCACGTCTACATTAGCCATGCCCACCCGGCCCTCCGAAGTCAAACACAACTCTAATGCGGCCCTCAATGAAATTGAGTTTGACACCCCCGCTCTAGAAAAAGTGCAGAGAAGAGCAACCAAGATGATTAGGAGACTGGAGACTAAAACATATGAAAAACGATTACAGGAACTGGACATGGCTAGTCTAGTGAAGAGAAGGACTAGGGGAGACATGATAACAGTGTTCCAATATTTGAGGGGCTGCCACAAAGGAGAGGGTCAAGCTATTCTCCAAAGCACCTGAAGCCCAGAAAAGGAATAATGGATGGAAACTGACCAAGGAGAGATTCAACCTAAAAATAAGGAGGAACTTTCTGACAGTGAGAACAATCAACCAATGGAACAGAAGTTGCCTTCGGAAGCTTCATCACTGGAGGCTTCCAAGAAGAGATTGGACTGCCATTTGTCAGAAATGGTGTAGGGTCTCCTGCTTGGGTGGGGGGTTGGACTAGATGGCCTACAAGATCCCTTCCAATGGTGATAATCTGTTCGTCCGAAGACATTTTTAAAAAAGTGACACCGGAGCCCAGAAAGTTTCTTTGAACTGGCCTGGTCTTTCAAAACACCTGCAAAATCAGCAAAGCAGGAGTTGGCCTGATCTTTATCAGGCAGATGTTCCATGTTGGGGTAGAAAAATGGCACCTCCTCACCTCCCCATCTGACCCTCCACAAAATGTGAGGTTTGCAGCTGTTTCTCCTGGCAGATCTTACTGGTCAGGCTGATGCTGACTGCAATAAATGGTCCTGCAGGAGTCTGAGGCTGAAAACCATAAAGGGTTTTGTAGTCCAATCCCGTTTGCAGGACTGAGATGAGGCCTAGATCCCCAACAGGTGCAAGCGAACAGAAATTAATGCCAAACGAACAAACAAATGGAAACCCGCAGAAGGGAGGAAATCGAAAGCAGAATCCTGACTCAGTAATGCGGGAAAATCAGACTTCCCCTTTTTGTGGTGTATAAAAGCTGAAATCAGAACAGCACAATAGTTGAAGAGAAAAGTGCAAGGAGGACCATTCTTACCACGAAGGACAAGTTCCCAGCAGCAGAGATGGGTGAATCAATCATCTACATCCGGCATATCGAATTGCTGGGATTTGAGAAGAGATTTTTCCCCAGCCAACATTATGTAAGTACTTGGAGATCAAAAAACCTGATTGAAGAAGCTGAATTTGAATTCTGGAGGGCTGGGAGTAGAAGAAACCAACGGACTTCTTTAATAGCTCAGAAAAGTTATTTAAAAGTTATTTAAAATGTCTTGGGAGAACAGACTCTGAAGGTTAAACATGCATTCCACTGTTAAAAGGTCTCTAGTTTAATCCAAAAGTTTGGCAGTTATAGAAAGGGAACAAGATAGGAGTCTAAACATCAGAACAGATAATATTGGGCTTGTTTTATGCTTATAAATTGCTATTTCATCTTCCCCCTTTAAGGCAGATCTTTGAGACAATGATAATTCAATGGAGTAGAATAAAACATACAAGATAGTGAAGGGAGAGGATTTTTCAAAGAATGTTCATCTGACTTAATTTGGCCAGATAAAGACCCAACAGTTGCACTCAAGAGTCTGAACCTGGTTAATTTCTAAGCTTCATGAGATGGCTTGATGGCTTAACCTACATGAACTTATCTCGCTTGTTTGGCTTACACTCCAGTGTAGTAGTGCACAAAATGAGAACATTGATCAATTCAGTGTGCCAGTTAAAGGAGTGCTGCACACAGCTGGATAGGGCATTTTTGGCTGTGAAGCCCGACTTCCAGATTTGGTTGAGAATCCTAATGAAAGTATACCAATCAGATAGCCAGATGGCCTCCACCTGAATACAATCTGGAAAGAGAAAAGCACACTTCTGCAACTCCATTGTCAAAGTGCTTTATCCCTTGGAATTTTTTCCTAAGCATTCAACACCTGCCTTCTTGTCAGTGAAGGCCATTGAAAGATGATTGACATGGAGGAGAAGGGATATGCTAGCACTTTTCAAGTATCTGAAAGAATGCCTTGCACACTGAGAAGATGAAAAATGAGTCTTGATTCCTGTGTTATGATACTTCTGCAGGGATTTGGAGGTAGGGGAAATGCTACCATGTCATTCTCAGTTTGAGAGCAACAAGGATCTTTTGAGAATCCTTGTCACTCTCTTTGTACCGATCAGAGTTTTTTAGATTCTTCTTTCAAATGCGAGGCCTACAACTGGACACGGGAATTGAGGCTGAGGATTAATGCTGAATATATTCTTTTATTTCCAGCCTACTTCTCAAATTTACCAGGATGCGGTTGCATTTAATTTCTGCCTTCTGCCCTCCTAGCCTTTCGAAAAGCACCGAGACTTAGCTTCCTTCCCCAAGCGCTTAGGACAGAATGAAATAGATGAGAGGATGCAATGAAGGACTGTACAGTGGAAGTTTAACTTTGGTGCCAAATTGTTAACGTTTATGGTTTTAATGGATTTAATGGGGGTGTTATGTTTTTATTATTGGTATTATTTTAATTCTTGATTTGGAGCTGCCCAGAGTTTGACACAAGATGGGCAGCTAAATGTTTTAACCAGCCCATCCAAATAAGTTTGTAATTGTCACCTGCAAATGGAATAAGCACTCCTTCCACCCTTTCCTCAAATTATTAATTAAAAAATGGAGAGAACAAGGTTTAAGATTGAACTTTGTGGCCTTGCTCAATATGTAATTTTTAATATTCAAACCCCACTCTGGTTTGATGAAGAACTATTGATATGTCTCTTTGAATGTTAATGTTTTATCTACCTAACTGCCTATTTAACCCCCCTCTTTCTCATCTATCTATCTATCTATCTATCTATCTATCTATCTATCTATCTATCTATCTATCTATCTATCTATCTATCATCTATCTATCTATCTATCTATCTATCTATCTATCTATCTATCTATCTATCTATCTATCCCTCCCTCCTTCCTTCCCTCCCTCCCTCCCTCCCTCCCTCCCTCCCTCCATCCATCCATCCAGGGGTGGGTTCTTGCCAGTTCTAACCTCTTCTATAGAAGAGGTTCCACAAATCTACCGTGCCGTTTAGAACCGGTTCCAGCTCCCTCCCCAGGCCTGTCCGCACTATGCTTGCTCCGTCCGCCACTCACTGATTGGCTGGCTCACCAATAGCCCCGCCCACCTCTAAGAGTCCTATCTAAACCTTAAAGTCTAAAGTTGTCAAATCTGAATATCCCTGGGGTTTTTTTCTAAAGGGTTAGGGGTGCAAGGGTCTTGTAATTTGGTAGCTTTACGACTTGTGTGCTTCAAATGCCAGAGTTTCTGAGCCAACATTTTAGTCAAACCCATATATAACTAGCTTACCATAACTAGAATGCCACCATAACTAGCTTACCATAACTAGAATGCCATGACAAAGGTTTTGCCCGAAATCAAGACAGAATTCAATCACAATATATTATCTTAAAGAACTTGCCTGGCTGGTAAGACAGACAGTATACATCCAGAATATAAAACAATCTTTTCATATTCCGGAACATGAATGAATCATCAGTAGATCAAAGAAAAAAGAAAAACAAATAGTTGACAATCATTGTTGATTTTAAATGCTGTGCTTTTCTCAGGTTTATATGTTTCTGGTGAAATGGCAGGATCTGTCCGAAAAAGTTGTGTATCGGAAGTTCACAGAGATCTATGAGTTCCATGTAAGTATGGATTGGGTCCCCGCTGCCTGAATGTTTTATTATTAGATTAGGTTATGGGGAAGGTTGAGAAAATAATAATGCCTTGAATTAAGTTTCCACCAGTCATAAACTTTGAATCAGTGGTGAAATTCAATTTTTTTTACTACGGGTTCTGTGGGCGTGGCTTGGCGGGCGTGGCAGGGGAAGGCTGGTGTAAACTTCCCACCCCTCTCCAGGGGAAAGATAGTGTAAAATCCCCATTCCCACCCCAATCCCCAGCCAGAGGTGGTATTTGCCAGTTCTCCAAACTACTCAAAATTTCCACTACCGGTTCTCCAGAACCTGTCAGAACCTGCTTAATTTCACCCCTGCTTTGAATCCAACTGCAGATTTCCCATACATAAGTATTATTAAACAACATTATCTATCCCAGGTTCTTTGGAAATATTTGATTGGTGGACAAAAATGCCCAAACCAGTCTAAACAACTGGCTGACTGTGTGACCAACCATAATACCCAGAGCCATGTGGGAAGAAATCTTAGGACCAGCTATTTGTTTGTTTGTTTGTTTGTTTGTTTGTCAGAAATGTACAAGATAACAAGTATAGGTATGAACATGAATATGAACAAAGGAAGCAAATACAGATAAATGGGGAGAGTAGAACAGGGATGGTAGCAGGGGTGGGTTTCAACCGGTTCGTGGCGATCCCCGCGAACCGGTTGGTCGGCAAACCCGGAAGTAAGTAACTTCCGGGAACCGCGAAGGGCCCGCCCACCCGCCCTCCTTTGATGGCACATACAGCGCCTGCGTGAGTCTCCGCGAGCAGCTGGAGCATCGCGCAGGCGCTAAGATGCATGCGTGAACTGCGCGCGTGCACAAGGACGCCGCCGGCCCCGTTCCAACCAAACCGGTTGGAACGGGATTAGCGACCCACCCCTGGATGGTAGGCACGCTGGTGCGCTTATGCCCACTCCATTTACGGATCTCTTAAGAATGGGGTGAGGTCCACGGTAGACAGTTTGAGATTGAAGCTATGAGAGTTTGAGGCTGTAACAATGGAGTCAGGTAGAGCATTCCAAGCGTTGACCACTCTGTTTAAGATGTATTTTCTGCAAATGAGTTTGAAGCAGTTTACCTTGAGTTTGTATCTATTGTTTGCCCGTGTATTATTGTGGTTGAAGTTGAAGTAGTCGTTGATAGGCAAGACGTTGTAGCAGATAAAATATTCTGATTGATTGATTGATTGGTGAGAAGTGAGCATAAACTCAGGCAGAGTCCTCAAAGCTACCTCAATTTAGTTCCAACATATTTGGCTCCCCAAAGTAGCCAAATATCTTAATATTTTTTTTTTAGCTTAGCCTACACATTTGCTGAATAGGCCCAGCTGAGAATAACTTCTGGCAGTCAAGATGAAGGGGACTTTTTCTCTTTTGGATAGTTCCCATACCAAGATTGGCCTTGTGTTTTCTTTTTTCTTTTAAAAAAATACAGCTGGTTGGAATTTTTATACTTTCCAATTTGGACAGGATTATGAAATCATGAAGCTTTCCCCTGTTGTGAAAGTGGAGGAAACCCACAAAGAGGCAATTGGTTACTACTGCCTTTTTTTTATATAGCCCGGGTTTTGTTTTGTATTTTTAGTGTGTACGTGCATGTTTGAAAGAATTAGGAAGGTAGCTATAGCAATAGCAGTTAGACTTATATACCGCTTAATAGGGCTTTCAGCCCTCTCTAAGCGGTTTACAGAGTCAACATATTACCCCCAACAATCCGGGTCCTCATTTTACCCACCTCGGAAGGATGGAAGGCTGAGTCAACCCTGAGCCGGTGAGATTTGAACAGCCGAACTGCAGAACTGCAGTCAGCTGAAGTAGCCTGCAGTGCTGCATTTAACCACTGCGCCACCTCGGCTCTTAGTACTTTCTTTGACTTCAAGAAGAACAGCCTTTTGATTCTGTATGCTTCATTTCCCTTTCTTTTCCTGTTGGAAGAAATATCTTTCTGGGTTCCAAGTGGGGAAAAAGACACTAGATTCATGGAAGTTGCCTGGAAAGATGGTTTAATGATGAACAGGATCACACGGTTTGAGGTCCTGGGCAGAAAAGGGGCAGAGATGCTGAGAGTCCCTGGGTTTTATGCCCTCTCTGCGCTTTTGAATTTGAGCTTGTATTCGGATTGGTTGTCAAACTCCCATTGGGCCATGCAGGGGTAACTTTGTAGGTTATCTGTGACCCAGGCTTGGTTGAGCCTTGCTGGGTGATGTAATCTTCCATGTTTCTCCTTTTCTCATCCAGGGAGGTATAATATTCTGCCTTTTTAATATTTCCTAGAATATTTTGTTTCTCTGGGAGAAGGGTAGGTGCTAACTTCCTACATTCCTATGACTGTTCCTGGTTCCATTTCCTAGGAAAAGAAAATCGATCCAGGGCTGGGAGGCAGAGTTGGCCCAAAATGCTGTCGGAAGAATAATTTGGGGTTCCAACTAGAGCCGGGATAGTGCGGGAATAAATCCAAATGAAATCCAGACCGCTGTGAGGAAAGGAGAAATATTTATTCCCCAAAGCAAAAAGGTTTGCTTTGGGGGCAGATGCAGAGAAATGGGATACAGCAAGATTGTATTTATAGGGACCTTGTGTCCTAGGTGTGGAAATGCATATACTTAAGAGCCGAGGTGGCGCAGTGGTTAGGGTGCAGTACTGCAGGCCACTTCAGCTGACTGTTATCTGCAGTTCAGCGGTTCTAATCTCACCGGCTCAAGGTTGACTCAGCCTTCCATCCTTCCGAGGTGGGTGAAATGAGGACCCAGACTGTGGGGGCGATATGCTGACTCTGTAAACCGCTTAGAGAGGGCTGAAAGCCCTATGAAGCGGTATATAAGTCTAACTGCTATTGCTATTGCTATTCTAGGTAGGGTGACACTTGAGGGACGAATGTGTTTACATTTTTTTGCCACCGGTTTTCTGGGTGTGGCTTGGTGTACGTGGCTTGGGGTGTGTGTCATGTGACTGGGTGGGCATGGCAACTTTTTTGTATTTTTAAAGCATTTTTTACTATCTCTTTGTCTGAACCGGTAGTAAAAAATGCTTTAAGAAATGAAAAAAAGGGTTCATCTGTGCCCTGCGATTGTGGGAACCCCCTCCCCCCTTTTAAAAGCATTTTTTTCCTGCTGGTTCGGGCGAATAGGCAGGAAAGAAATGCTTTAAAAAGTGTGGGGGGGGAGGCTTCCAATGATTGCATGGCTCACAGCTGAGCTGCGCAATCCTTGGAAGCTTCTTTTTTTTACTACCAGTTTGCGGGGCCAACGACAATCGTCCCTACCTGTTCGTGCGAACCAGTGTGAATATGTGGATTAGGTCTGGGTAACTTATGGGAGTGGGGTTTTTTTTTGAGGAAGTTTAAGTAAAAGATTTCCCCCTGTTTGCTATTTTTACTTGATTAACTTAGTGTCAGCTTAGACCGTGGGAAAAGGGACAGGAATTTCCCAGACATGTGCAGACAGTTATTTTTTTAAATTACAGTGATGTCACTGTAACAGAGCTTTTGAAGTAAATAATGTTGATCTCTATTATATAAAATGGGCAGGGCACATTTGGTGAACATGGCAGCAGTAGTTCATTCGCCCAAGATTTATGGGTTGTGAGAACCCAGCCTTGTCCCTTCTCATGGATAGAAAATAGCTGGTCAGCAGGGACAAAGTATTCCCTGCACTTCTAGAGGCCAACATGCTACCATAGATGGTCCAGGAACTTCATGTGTCATAGACCGCAGGAGTCTCCAACCTTAGTGACTTTATGACTTTATGACCACAGCTGGCTGAGGAATTCTGGGACTTGAAGTCTACAAGTCGTAAAGTCGCCAAGGTTGGAGACCCCTGACATACAGCTTAGTTAGTCTTCTAAATCCTTCTTGCTGCTCCTTAACTCTAGAATTGACTGGGCCACATTTTACCCCAAAGAAAGGGTCTTTGTCTGTCCTGGGCAAATCATTGTCCCTGTTTTCTTCTGATTTAGGCAAATTGTGCGCATAAATACTGAGGCACCATGTTATTTACAAGCTACAATTTCTATATCAGGAGAATGTAGTATTTCTGTTTATATTTTTAAAACCACCAAAATTTTCTTGTGGACCACCAGTGGTCCACAGACCACCAATTAGTGACCGCTGCTATAGATTATGGCTAAATTATGAAAATTGAGCATCCTTATTTAGCCTTTTAGGCAGTAACCCACAGGAAGTTGCCAATTAAATTTCCGGAAAGTTTTCTACAGGACTCCTTCCCCACCCTAACACTCCTGGTGTCAAAACAATGGAGAAGAAAAAGGCACTTTCTTCAGTTCTATTAGATAATAGAGAACTTAATGGTGAATTGACCTCGATCTTCAGTTAGATTCTGAAACTGATCTTTTATTCTTTTCTCTTGCTAGAAAATTTTGAAGGAAATGTTTCCGATTGAATCTGGGCAAATTAACCCAGAGTGTAGGATAATCCCTCACTTGTCAGGTAAGTAACCTAACTGTAGCTGCAGTTAGTTGTAATGAAAGTTTAAGTTGACGTGGTTTAGTTCCACCTGCTAATTTGAAATATGTTTTTTTTGTCCCATCCATGACTATTTTGGGCATCCATATGAAGCGCCTATGAATGGACCAATTCAACTAATATCCTGATTGCCTAGGACAAAGGCAACATGTGGCCATCATGAAGTTGCCCTCTGGTTGCAACCAGATTTACTTACAATAATACAATACAATAGCAGAGTTGGAAGGGACCTTGGAGGTCTTCTAGTCCAACCCCCTGCCTAGGCAGGAAACCCTGTACCGTTTCAGACACATGGCTATCCAACATCTTCTTAAAGACTTCCAGTGTTGGGGCATTCACAACTTCTGGAGGCAAGTTGTTCCACTGATTAATTGTTCTAACTGTCCGGAAGAACTGTCTCCTCAGTTCTAAGTTGCTTCTCTCCTTGATTAGTTTCCACCCATTGCTTCTTGTTCTACCCTCAGGACCTTGGAAAATAGTTTGACTTCCTCTTCTGGTGGGGGTTACTGGGAATTGTAGCTTAAAAGCGCTTAAAGGCTACAGGTTCTCTGATTCTGGATTAAATGAAATCAGCTAGGTTTATAACACAGAATTACCTGCTGGTCCATATGGTTCATTTTTCTACTGCATAACTTCTCCTAACTCTATAATTAGTTTAACAAATCTGAAAGACATATAATTACGGTAGAGCAATGGCAATAATGTTTGTACCACTCATAGTGCATTACGGCACTCTCTGAGCAGGTTACAAATATCAGCATATTGCTCCCAACAATCTGGATCCTCATTTTACTGACCTTGGAAGGATGGAAGGCTGAGTCATCTTTGAGGCAGTGAGGATCGAACTGCTGGCAGTGAGCAGAGTTAGTCTGCAATACTGCATTCTAACCAGAGCTCCTAGTCATATAAAACTCTACAGCTCTTGTAATCTGATATAAAATTCAGACTGTGGCTACCCCCCCCCCCCCAAAGAAGCCAGGTTTTTTAGGTCGAACGTAACAAAGAAAGAGATTGGCAGCACATTAAACTTAAATCCCCTCTCGCCCTAAGATTTGTTCTAATCTTGTGCCAATCTAGCACTGAAGTTGTTGCCTAGCTGGGTAATGAAATGTCTACACGAAAATATCTAAAAAGGTTAAATCAGGGCAACTTTTTAGATACTTCTGGCCTGGATGATTGAGTCTTCATTGACATGTCTACAAGAAAGGGATTCTCAGTCATCCAGGTCATGGTTGTCCCAAAGATGCTTTTTCAAGAGGCAATTGGACTTTCCTGTTTTTCTTGGAAGGCGTTTCGCTTCTCATGAGAAGTGAAACGTCTTCCAAGAAAACCAGAAAGTCCAGTTGCCTCTTGAAAAAGCACCTTTGGGGCACACTAGGTATAGTACTCACACTGGAGCATCAGATTGTCTATACTTGTTTATGTGACTGGTTGGGATTTCCTAAGTTTTCTAGCTCCCAGTTGTAAAGGCACTGAATTAAAAAAAAAAAAAGTTGAGTGGTTTCACCCTGATCTCTGAAAATAAAATAAAAACCATTTGCTTACATACAAGGTAACATTTTAATGAATGAATTATCTTTGACATTACTGGATTATTGACCTGTTGTGGCTAAATGCTATCTTAAAAGCCAGCTCTCCTTCCAACCACCAGATGTCTGGAACTTTGTTGAAGTGGAACTGAGACCATGATAGATTTCAAAATAAATCTTTCCCAGAGATTTTCTGGCTTCCTTAAACGGAAGGTTTCGATATTTTCACGATGTGCCCAGGTTTACGTTAATTTTGGGGAAAGGAATGATGGGATCATTGCATATGGGCGCAGGTTCTGGGTTTTTGCACACTAACCTAACATGGTATATAGAAATTTCCTGGAAATGTTGTATTATGGGCCAGAGGCAAGTGACTGACAAGCAGCCATACATTGTCAGTAATGATGGCAGGTGGTTTCCGAATCCCATGCTTGCAAGCAAGCAGCCTTGAAACTGCCTTGTATTGAAACCACTCTGTCATAGAAGATCAGTAGTTATGAGAGCTCCTTATACATATTTCTCCTGCTTTCTTTGTCTCTAGCCTTGAGGTGGTATTCAGCCGGTTCGGACCAGTTCGGGCGAACTGGTAATGGAATTTTTGAGTAGTTTGGAGAACCGGCAAATATCACCTCTGGCTGGCCATGCCCTCCTGCCTCCGCTGTTCCCTATCTGATATTCCCTTGTTTTTTAGCTCAGCTGATTCATGCGACAATCACCTCAGCTGAGCTACACAACAGCTCAGCTCACCAGCACTGACACCGAGAACGGTCTTTGAGTGCTGCGCGCACGCGAGAAGCATGCATTAGGCACACGCAAAGTGTGCATGCGCATGCAAAGTGCTCTCTCATAGAACCAGTAGGAAAAGATTTGGAATATCACTGCTGCTCTAGGCTCTCCTGACAGGGACAGTCTATTGGGAAGTTCAGCCTTAGAGCATTGATTGAGACCTGTTTTCAACTATTGTTCTAAGCCATTACTTAATCGTGGTTTGCTGATTAACCACATTCTGTTGGGTTCACACAACTTCCTACACCATAAACATTCATAAAAGCCAGAACTGGAATTCATATAACAAGCCAAGTCCAAGCCAAACAAGCTGTATTTATGGCCCAGAGAACTCAGACTTAGAAATGTTGTCAAGCTGCCATCATATGCTTGAACTCTGCATTCCCTCGCTGTCAGTCTGCCATGAACTATGGGGGCAGGAAGGGGAAAGTGAAACTGATGAATGCTTTGGGGGAAATGAAACTGATGAAATTGACGGGAAGAAGCTTGCCTCTTAGAGGCATGTTCTGGGAGAAGAATGCATGATCACTTTCAAAATTGATTGGATAATGACGGGGATCATCAATGGGAAGCGTCTAGGAGGGGAAAAAAATTGAACTTACAGATTTGGTGCGCGAACTTCAGTTCTGGCTTTGCTATGTTGTAATCCATTTGACTTTTTAGTAAAGTACCGTATATCTTTCGCTACAAAAGGAGTTGAGGGTCTTTCTTAATTAAAAGACCAAGTTGAGGCAGGTCTGACAAACATCCTCAAAGCTCTTCTATTTCACCCAACTCACAATCTGCATTGTAGAATATGATTATGGCATTTCTGAAAGGTGACCCATTCCTTGTAGGTTTAGCTGACTTCCTTTCTTTTCCTTTCTCCTACCTTTCCTTTTCCCTTCTTTTTCTCTTGCTGGAAACTCAAAACACACAAAGAGGGGGAAATGTCCAAGGCTTGAGAATGTGGAGCAAAATATCTGTCTTGGGTTTAGGGGAAGTAGTACACCAGTTTAGACTTGGGTATTCTGGAACAGGTGGATAAAGACCCACACCTGAGATATTTTTATATATATATGTATATTCCTTTCTCTCTCTAGCTCCACGCTGGTTTGACAGCCAACGCTCCACTGAAAACCGGCAAAATACTCTGTCTGAGTATTTCTCTGCCTTGATCAATCTTCCACGCAAGATCTCCTGTTGTGTGCACATCTTAAACTTCTTTAAAGTCAGACCAGATGATTTGAACCCTTCTACTGCAAACCAGTGAGTATTGGCCAAGCTCTGGAAGATGCAGATCAGAAGTGGTATTCAGCAGGTTCTGACCAGTTCTGAAGAACTGATAGCGGAAATTTTGAGTAGTTCGGAGAACCGGTAAATCCCACCTCTGACTGGCCCCGCCCCCATCTCTTCTCTGCCTCCTGAGTCCCAGCTGATCGGGAGGAAATGGGGATTTTGCAGTAACCTTCCCCTGGAATGGGGTGGGAATGGAGTTTTTACAGTATTCTTCCCCTGCCATGTCCACCAAGCCATGCCCACCAAGCCATACCTACATAACCAGTAGTAAAAAAAATTGAATCCCACTATTGGCACAGATTGGGACTGTCCATGTTTTGGATGGAACCAATGCTTCTAGAATCTTGCTTGATAAATATGGTAAACCATTCACAGTAGCTTACAATCATGGCTTCATCCCAGATTATGCATATACATATGCAAAATGAAATGACTGAATTCATGCAAACACTAAGCCCAAATCAAACAAAACCACAATAGGGAATGGCATCAAGGTTCCAGATAGCATCCTCAATCAAATAAGAACCCGAGGCTAGATATTCCTCAAATTTCCAATTTATTAAAGAAGCCAAGCGGGGACATCTGGGAAAACCCAAATCTGAAAGCTTCCAGGTTTTCCCCCACCCAGTTGAAAGTTCAAGACCCTGCCCAAGGTCCATCCCATGGCTATCACATAGCCTAATCAGTCACTGTCACGAAGGAAGATTCCTCCCATCCAGGTCAGTCCAAGTGCAAGGACAAAGTGACCTTAACTCTCTGCAAAAGAATGTTATTATGGCTACACATCTCCAAGGCTCATACACTCCCTCCTCCCAGTTTCCCACAGTAGAATATGTTTGAATATGTGGCAGGCTGGAGGCCCAAAGGACGATGCAACCTCTGCAGATATAGATAGGAAGATTGCTGGGGGAGTTAAGGAGGCTAACCAGGAAGGAAATCCCCTAAAAGTTATTCATTGCAGGAACACAGTCAGAGCTGGAGGGTGGCTGTGCTCAAATAAAGCCTTGTCCAAATAAAGGGTTTTTATTTTATGTATCAACTTTTTCACATGAAATTGCCCTGAGCTTTGCAATCTGAGGACATTTATTTTGGGAAGTCCTGCAGCGAAGCCGGAATTGCAAAGACGAAACAAACAAAAAATTCTAACCACTCCCCGCCCCACCCTGGGTGTGATGCAAGAGTGTAGCTCTGCAGAGCTCGTGGGCAAATTATTTCTGCAAATGTATTGCCTCATTTCTTCTCCAGGGCCTGTAGATGAATCTGCTTTTATTAATTTGGAAGGCTGCACCAGAGGACTCATGGAGGGGTGAAGGCCACAATCCAAAACAGTAAAACCAAGAAGTGTTTGGGGCAAGGAAGCTTAAGAGGGGAAAATGGGTGTCCTTATGTTTGTGGCTCAGTGGCTAAGACGCTGAGCTTGTCGATCAGAAAGGTCGGCAGTTTGGCGGTTCGAATCCCTAGTGCCGCATAACGGAGTGAGCTCCCGTTACTTGTCCCAGCTTCTGCCAACCTTGCAGTTCGAAAGCATGTAAAAAAATGCAAGTAGAAAAATAGGGACCACCTTTGGTGGGAAGGTAACAGCGTTCCGTGAGGAGCATCGACCCCTCTAGTCGGGAACAACTAGCACATATGTGTGAGGGGAACCTTTACCTTTATGTCTCTGTATTTCAGTCCTTTACATCTCCAGATTCCTCTCCAAATATAATCCAAAGACTGAAAGTTTCGGCCCACCTGGAATTTTGCGCTTGATCAATTGGAAGCTCAGTTGATAAAGAGCAACACGCACAAGGGTTTTTCTGCTGTTTCCTTTCCTTAGCCAGCAACTAGTGGAAATGCAAAGTCTCAGGGAGCTTGGATATATTTCCCTGTGTCTTTTCCTCTGGTGAAATGTGACTGGCGAGTGAGGGGGAAACAGTAGAGTTGTGGAACTACTCACTTGCCATTTGAAAAGTTTTGCATTTTGTTTAGAACTTACCACTTCCTTTTCCTTTCTTCAGCTACTGCTGCAACCACTGACCATGGTTTAAAGACTTTGAGAGAGAATCTGATTGCAAATTTATGAGAGATCGTACCACACTGCTTTCAATGTGGTGTTTTTTTTAATGCAAATGGCTTAGCAGCCAGGGAACTTTCCCTTGAATAAATTCTCAGTTGTTTTTTTTTTTAATTAATATATATTTTTCTTTTTTCCAGTATAAACATACATATTTTGTGGACAGTGCATTGACTGGGTCAAGTCTTTCTTAAACTTTTATTATTGAACGTTAACAATAATAATACAAGTTCTAATCTTCCAACTTCAACAATACTAGCCTCATTTCATATTCCTTTTACATTTTCCCGTTAATTCATTTAAACATAAATAACACTTCACTGCACCTTGTGTTTGTTATCCCTTACTAAATGTTATTATTCAATATTTTAAAAATCACTCATTATTCCACCATAGCATCAATCCCAGAGGATATATGAGCAAAAGGAGCGAAAGGGGAATGGAGTGTGCAGGAGACAATTAGTTCGCTTAATTGGTTCGTGACTCTCTGAGACCCCTTGCCAAGTTTTGCAAATATCGGCCTGGCAGCTCTCCAAGCCGGATAAGGTCTGTGACTGTGAATCCTCCCTTGAAAGAATTTGCTGGAGGTGAATGAGCACAGTCAATTATTAAAAGGGGTTTTTGTTTTTGGTTAGGGTAAGGAATTTGCTTCATGCTCTGGGGAAGCCTAGGTCAGAACAGGAATAAGAAATTATTTAATGGTTTGCTAAAGGCTATTTCATTTACGTTGGCAGCTAATCGGTAATGCTTGAGAAAGTAACAAGTCTTGTCCTTACCCCCTGCAGCCCCAGGAAACCAGAAACATTCCTGATGCCAAAAGATTCAAAGAAGATTGCAACAGGTAAGTCAATGGAAGTGTCAGAAGGAACAATTTTGTTATCTCTTCCATTTGTTCCTAAGTTGGTTGTTTCTGGGTTGAGAATGGAAGAGTGCTAGAGTGTGTCTGCACCAAATCCAGGCTCCCTTAAGACAGTGATGGAGAACCTTTCCGGCACCGAGTGCTGAAAAGTCAGCACTTCACATGCACTTGTCTGCGCTGTGACCTGGAGGAGAACTGCCCAGGGAGAATGCGCGGGCCGGAAAATAAACTCCTGGTTTCCAACGTATGCATGCGTGTCAACCAGTCTTCCGGTTGCTGCTGTGCATGTTCACGCACCAATCAGCTGGCCAGCGCGTATGCTCACTCCAGAAAATGGAAGACCAGCTCTTCTGGTTTCTGGCACTGCCACACACACAAAGGTAGCTGATTGTCGTCCTTGCATACATAGCAATAGCAATAGCAATAGCAGACTTATATACCGCTTCATAGGGCTTTCAGCCCTCTCTAAGCGGTTTACAGAGTCAGCATATCGCCCCCCACAGTCTGGGTCCTCATTTCACCCACCTCGGAAGGATGGAAGGCTGAGTCAACCTTGAGCCGGTGAGATTAGAACCGCTGAACTGCAGATAACAGTCAGCTGAAGTGGCCTGCAGTACTGCACCCTAACCACTGAGAGGGACAGGAGACACCGTGCATGCCACTTTGGGCACACGTGCTATAGGTTTGCCATCGCGGCCCTAAGGCATCAGGTGCCCACAATGAGGTAAAGCAGAATGCCAGATGAGATAGGTCTTCGGACCTGTTCCAGTGAAGGATTCCTATCTCTAGGCTGCCCTTTCTGCGGGATTTTATTATCGCTTTCAGGAAGTTTTAATTCCTAGTTTATCATGAGGACTAGACACCTGCATTTCAAGAAGAAGAGCATGGGGAAAAGCTTTTAAAAAGGAAAGCTCTCAACGCTCAAGGCTAGCTTTTAAGTTAAGTGAAATCTCTTCATTTTACTAGCTCTGGAAATTATCTTTTTGTTTCTGGAAATAAACTCTTTATTTCATATGTGTGCTGCTGTTCCTTTAAGATGCTTAGATTCCCTTTTTTAACTGAAGTGGCACAAAATAACACATGTTGTGGTAAACAAACTAAAGAAATAAACTAATATTTCCCCTTGCAAAAAAGATAGTCCCGCCCTCAGGTTTGCAATTTGAAGAGATAACCCTGCCAAGGAAAAACGGATGGGGAAGAAAGAGAGGAATCTTCACAAATCAGAGATGATCCCATTCCCTTCTAGTACCTCTGGGCTAACCCCGCTCTAAAGGGATGTGGTGACTCAGTGGCTAAGACACTGAGCTTGTCAATCAGAAAGGTCGGGAGTTCGGCGGTTCAAATCCCTAGCGCTGCATAACGGAATGAGCTCCCATTACTTGTCCCAGCTTCTGCCAACCTAGAAGCATGTAAAAATGCAAGTAGAAAAATAGGGGCCACCTTTGGTGGGAAGGTAACAGTGTTCCATGCGTGTTTGGCATTTAATCATGCCGGCCACATGACCACAGAGACGTCTCCAGACAGCGCTGGCACTTCGGTTTTGAAATGGAGATGAGCACCACCCCCTAGAGTTGGGAACAACAAGCACATATGTGTGAGGTGAACCTTTCCCTAATCCCATTCTGTTAAATGTTGGCTAAACTGGGTCCTCTGGGGGCTTCTCATTCCAAAGGTTTCTTCTTTTTCTGTAGACATCACAGGCCCCATCATCCTACAGACCTACCGTGTGATTGCTGACTATGAGAAGAACTCTACCACTGAGATGGCCATGAAGGTGGGGGACATAGTAGATGTGGTGGAGAAGAGTGAGAGTGGTAAGAAAATAGCTGGCTACATTTTTCCCTCCATGTTGCGTTGTTTCAGATCAGTGGTGGGATTCAAAAATTTTTACTACCGGTTATGTGGACATGGCTTTGTGGCCGTGGCAGGGGAAGGCTACTGTAAAATCCCCATTCCTTCCCCACTCCAGGGGAAGGATACTGTAAAATCTCCATTCCCTCCCCACTCCAGGGGAAGGCTACTATAAAATCCCCATTCCTTCCCCACTCAAGAGGAAGGATACTGTAAAATCCCCATTCTTTCCCCACTCCAGGGGAAGGCTACTATAAAATCCCCATTCCTTCCCCACTCAAGAGGAAAGATACTGTAAAATCCCCATTCTTTCCCCACCCCAGGGGAAGGATACTGTAAAATCCCCATTCCTTCCCTACTCCAGGGGAAGGATACTGTAAAATCCCCATTCCTTCCCTACTCCAGGGGAAGGATACTGTAAAATCCCCATTCCCTCCCCACTCCAGGGGAAGGCTACTATAAAATCCCCATTCCTTCCCTACTCCAGGGGAAGGATACTGTAAAATCTCCATTCCTTCCCCACCCCAGGGGAAGGCTACTATAAAATCCCCATTCCTTCCCTACTCCAGGGGAAGGATACTGTAAAATCTCCATTCCTTCCCCACTCCAGGGGAAGGATACTGTAAAATCCCCATTCCTTCCCTACTCCAGGGGAAGGATACTGTAAAATCTCCATTCCTTCCCCACCCCAGGGGAAGGCTACTATAAAATCCCCATTCCTTCCCTACTCCAGGGGAAGGATACTGTAAAATCCCCATTCCCTCCCCACTCCAGGGGAAGGATACTGTAAAATCCCCATTCCTTCCCTACTCCAGGGGAAGGATACTGTAAAATCCCCATTCCCTCCCCACTCCAGGGGAAGGCTACTATAAAATCCCCATTCCTTCCCTACTCCAGGGGAAGGATACTGTAAAATCTCCATTCCTTCCCCACCCCAGGGGAAGGCTACTATAAAATCCCCATTCCTTCCCCACTCAAGAGGAAGGATACTGTAAAATCCCCATTCTTTCCCCACCCCAGGGGAAGGCTACTGTAAAATCTCCATTCCTTCCCTACTCCAGGGGAAGGATACTGTAAAATCCCCATTCCTTCCCCACTCCAGGTGAAGGATACTGTAAAACCTCCATTCCTTCCCCACTCCAGGGGAAGGTTACTACAAAATCCCCATTTCCTCCCAATCAGCTGGGACTCGGGAGGCAGAGAATAGATGGGGATGGGGCCAGTCAGAGGTGGTATTTACCGATTCTCCGAACTACTCAACATTTCCGCTACCGATTCTCCAGAATTGGTCAGAACTTGCTGAATACTATCTCTGGTTCGGACCTTTGGCTCAGTGAAAGAAGGCCTCCACTTTTTGGTTATTCATTTCAGGATGGTGGTTTTGTCAGCAAAAGAATAAACGAGGTTGGGTACCAGCTGCTTATCTAGAACCAATGGATAGTCCAGATGAAGCTGAAGACCAGGAGCCCAACTATGCAGGTAAATAAACTTTACTCTTGGATTTGAAGTGGTCCTCAGTCTAAGGACCATGCAAGCCCCCAGTTTAGCTTTAGAAAGTAGAAGTAGTCCTCAGCTTATGACCATAAATAAGACTGGAGAGTCTGTTGCTAAATGAACGGTTATTGAGTCAGATCTGATTTGATGACCTGTTTTACCACGGACATTATGTGATTTCCTATGGTTGTTAAGTGAATCAACAGTTGTTAAAATGAATCTGGCTTCTCCTCTTGGCTTTGCGAAAGTCACAAAGGGCAGTCATGTGATTTTGAGATGCCGCAACCATGATAAATACATGCTGGTTGCCCAGCACCCATATTTTGATCATGTGACTGAGTTTGTTTCATTTCTAACTTGACTTCGTCCTTCTTTTTACCTTTTACGCTTTGGATGCATAAGCAGGTTTCCACCCTCCACAGTCCAATCTATAAAATGGGTAGCTGAGGGGAATCAAAATTTAAAACACGCATGAAAGCAATTAAATGTTTTTGGGCACCTGATATCAGTTTCAATTCAGAATCACTTCTTGTGAGATAGCCATACAAATTTGATCAATCAATCAAATAAACTCTCTTCTCGCAAGGTGAGCTCTACGTTGTCCGAAAAGGTTACACAGCCGCTCAGGAAGATGAGATTTCCATGAAGGAAGGAGAAACCGTAGAAGTTATCCATAAACTGCTTGATGGTTGGTGGGTAGTCAGGTAAGGCTTCAGCCATTCATTATTCAATATCTTAGGTCTTAGTATACAGTTTTAGTACCAATCACAATCAATTATACATTTAAAGTACATCTATTCATATTCTTTCCAGTCCTTCAATCCATATAATTCTACTATTAACACACACACACACACACACACACACACACACACACACACACACACACACACAGAGTCTAATCACCCATTGTTTGATTGTAACATTTCACTGCTAATCATACTTTTATGCATATTTAATACCGGTATTACTGTCATTCGAAGTCTAATTTTCCATTTCTTCATATCTATTTATATTATTATCCTAATATCTATCACACTAATTATAAAATAATTGTCTAAGGATGACTCTTTTCAGAGGAAGCAATGGAGATGTTCTCTCCTTGAACTTCTCACAAATTGTTCCCTTGCAAATGCACAGAGACAAATTTATAAATTCTGACTGGGGAATCTAGTTGCCGGAGTCCTAACTTGCTTGGAGGACACCTCATTGAAGGCCTCCTGCAGCTGAATGTGGGAAGGGCATTCATCCATGCCAGCTTTCCAATTGTGGAAAGGTGGCCCCACTTACTGTTTGTTGAGGAGATGTTTTTACAACGGAGCCTCAATCCAATGTTCATCTGACCGAATGCTATGAATGCTCCTTCTTTCCAATTTTTGGGCAATTCAAGAACTTGGCATTCAGTCTGAAATGGGCCTTAAGCTTCCCAGATTAAAGTTGTGTGAATCCAGCCTAATTGTCCCAAAAGTGCTTTTTTCAAAAGACAAGGGGACTTTCTTGGGGTATTTTTCCCCTTTGAAAAAGCTTCACTTCTGAAGAACTGAAGAAGTTTCTTGGATGAGAACCAAGATATTTTCAAACAACAACAACAACAAACCCCAAGAAAGCCCAGTTCCCCTTCAGAAAAAGCACCTTTGGGACAACCATGACCTGGTTGATTGAAATTCTCCACAGACCTAAATCCAGTCTAATTGTTTTAAGAGCCAAGAATCCCTTGTCTGCATTGATGAATCTGTCAAAATCAATTTTCTCCAGTTTGGTTTCTCTTCAGTTTCTCTTCACGTTTTTTGAGTTCTCCCTCCCTCCCATGCATGAAGTCATTTGTGAATGTGGTTGGAGTGCTTGATGGCGAAACTCGTGAGCGTCGTCTTTCGTCTTTAGTCATAACTCAGAGGCACAGGGATGCCTGGTGTGCAGAAGTTCTAGGTTAATTCCGAGGTAGACTGGGAAAAACCCTTGATAGAAATTTTGCAGGGGAGTGGTTGATTTCCATACCTTTGACAGCACATGAAGACAGAACTGTAATTGTCCAATGTCCACACATTATTGTACTTTCAGTGTGATCAGGGGTGGGTTGCTGCTGGTCTTACCACCAGTTCACAACCCGCCCGTGTGCCAGATGCGCGCTGTGTGTGTATGTGCTGTTCAGTGTAAATTGTTCTTCGTGCATGTGAAGAACAATTTACAGTGAACTGCACATGCGCAGTCACTAAAAAAACAAAATGGTGGCAATCCAGCAGTGGCAAAGGAACCAGTTCAGGGGGGTGGCAGGCCTGGATTGCTGCCGGTTCTGTGACCCAGGCCTGAATTCCACTACCAGGCTGAACTGGCAGCAACCCATCTCTGAGTGTGATGCTTAAAAGGCAAGTCTCATTCAAAACAGAATAAATACCCAGACAGAGCCCCAAAGAGGCCCTTAGCAATAGCAGTTAGACTTATATACCGCTTCATAGGGCTTTCAGCCCTCTCTAAGCGGTTTACAGAGTCAGCATATTGCCCGCACAGTCTGGGTCCTCATTTCACCCACCTCGGAAGGATGGAAGGCTGAGTCAACCTTGAGCTGAGGTGAGATTTGAACCGCTGAACTGCAGATAACAGTCAGCTGAAGTGGCCTGCAGTACTGCACCCTAACCACTGCGCCACCTCAGCCCTTAAAGCTGAAGTGACAGGTGTCTATGGAAATTCTCAGTCATCCAGGTCATGGATGCTTTTTCAATAGGCAACTGGACTTTCTGGGTTTTCTTTGAAGATGTTTAGTTTCTCATCCAAGAAGCTTCTTCAGAAGTGACAGGTGTTAAAAAGAGGAAGTCTCAGCTGATAGTCATTTGATGAGCGCCTATGTATTGCAACACGGCTTTAAGTTCAGAGCTGAATTAATCGGTGTGTGGGAGATAGCCCTGGAGCGGGACAAATTTAGCTCAGCATGATGTACCAATAGAGGAGAATATATGTAGCTCAAGGTTGAATTGTGGGGTCTTTGGTGCTCTCTGAGTTTGGTTGTTGGCTTCCAGATGTTTTAGAACCCAACGAGGTAGCATAATCAGCGTTTAGGTAGACTTCATCTTTCCGAGAAGGGTCTTGCTATGTCGTGTGACCATAGTTCAAACTATCTCTGTTTGTTTATGTTTATGTGTCAATAAAATGGTCTTCTTAAATCTTAGGAAGGAAGAGATGACAGGCTACTATCCTTCAATGTATCTGCAGAAAGCAGGAGAGGAAAACGTGACTGAGAACAGTCAGCTGAGGAATAAGGCAGCACCACCACGAAGGTACAGTTGGGGTCTCTGGAAGTTTGTTTGTTTGTTTTGAAATGTTGAATTAAGTCTGGTGAAACCAAACTTCAAGTCCATCCTCAGCCTTGGAAACTCACTGGGGGATTTTGGGCAGACCTAATGTCAGCCCAGCCTACTTCACAGGTTCCTGTGGGGACAAAATGAAGAGAGTTCTCTTTAGCATCAGTTTGGAGCCCTTAGACGTAAATGTAAATCAAGAATTTGTTTACTTTGGCCATTGGCCATAAGTAGACATTGTCAGGAACTTGCCAAGACTAATCTCTGAATCAGGGGCTCAGATAAATGCTGGTTACTTCAGCAGGCAGTAAGCAAAATTCATATTTTCTCGGGACAAAGAAAAGACGAGGTTTTAAGCCTGGGAAATTAGCCAATTGCATACAATTCCATAATCGAAAAACTGGGAAGAAGAGGTTGAAGAATCTTTCTCTCAATGCAAGATCCAGATTAAATCATCCCCAGCCAATGGAACCAATGGGGATTTTACAGGAAAATATGCGGGAATTACTCTGCTTGAAAACAATGAGAATTTTAGTCCATTCAACAAGGAAAATGCCTGGTTGGAGAAACCTGGCTTAGCAGACTCTAAGATTGTTATTCATGTGCGTATAGTTTCATTGATGATTTTCTTTTCCTTTGGATGACCGGGCAGGTCTAGCATCGGCAACATCAAGAGCATCCATAATCAAAGTCGCAAGCAGATCAGCCAGGAGACGTATAGGCGGAACAGCGTGAAATACATGCAAAGCAGAAAGAAGCTGAAGAACAAAATCTTGACAAAACCCAGTATTATCGGTAAGTGTGGGGACCTTTGGAAAAATGTCCTTCCAAAATCCCTAATGTGGTTTGTAAGGTCCCAGATGTTTCCCCGAGCCACTGGAGGAATGGGAAGAAGAGGGGAAGGGTAAAGGGGAGGAAGGGGAAGGAGAGAAGGGAAAGGAGAGGAGGAAGGAAGGAAGGAGAGAAGAAAGAGAAGAAAGGGGGTTAGGAAGGAGGGAGGGAAGGAGGGAGGGAAGCAAGGAGGGAAGGAAGGAGGGAAGGAAGGAGAGAAGAAAGGAGGGAAGGAAGGAGGGAAGGAAGGAGAGAAGAAAGGAGGGAAGGAAGGAGGGAAGGAAGGAGGGAATGTAGGAGAGAAGGAGGGGGGAAGGAAGGAGGAAAGGAAGGGGGAAAGGAAGGAGAGAAGGAGAAAAGAAAGGAGGGAAGGAAGGAGGGAAGGAGGGAAGGGGAAGGAGGGAGGGAAGGAAGGGGAGTAGGAGAGAAGAAACGAGGGAAGGAAAGAGGGAGGGAGGGAAGAAGAAGTAGGACCGTTGTAAGATAAGATGGATCTATGGGATGATAAAAAAGCAATCTTCAAGTATACTGTCAACAGTAGGGAAAAATTGTTATAAATACATATTATTAATAACAGTTATGAGATCATATAATTGTGAATGTATATATGAAATTGATAAAATAAAATTAAAAAAAAAAAAGGTCCCAGATGTTTCCCCGAGCCACTGAAATGCCAAAGAGAGTGAGACTCGAGACGAGGCTTGCAAAAAGAAGCAGATTTTTGTTTATGGCCAAAACAAAATACTGGGTGAAACTATATCCAGAACATACAGATACAATGCATGTAAGGAATAGTCATGCCCTTGTGACAGAGCCGAGGTTGAAACTGTGGAGCACATCCTTCTATTTTGCCCCATGTATAACACAGACAGATCTAAGTTACCGTCTCTTCTTGAAATCGTCCCTTCTAGACCTAATGGCTGTAATTTGCTTGTATATTGCCTTGGAGATGGCTCCCCATATGTCACCTCTCAGCAGTGGTAGGATTCAAATAATTTAACAACCGGTTCTCTGCCCTAATGATTTCTTCCAACAACCAGTTCACCAAACTGCTCAGAAAGTTAACAACCGGTTCTCCCGAACTGGCGCAAACTGGCTGAATCCCACCACTGCCTCTCAGGTTTCTAAATTTTTCTTAAGAGCTGTAACCATTAGAGGAGAAGCTGTAACTTCCCTTAGTTAAGCTTTTGGTGATTGATTGCTATGATGATATGATCAATTCCCTTATGTCTCTTTTGGCGTACTCGTGTTTTGGTCTGTGACTGTAAATAAAGTACATATATAATGCATGTAAGGAATAGTCACACCTTGGGGAAAGTATGGTGTGCTTTTATACCTTCAGAATACCCAATTCTGTTCCCGTAGCCCGTGCCTTCCTTGTAGTCCTGCATTAGCTGTGCAGCAAGGAACAAGGGGGTTGAGTGTTTAGCAACAGAGGGGCTGGGTGCTTAGCAACCCCGCTTCTTGAGGTGGTACGGAATGGTACAGAAAAACAAGCGGATGTTACGTCACTGGTAGAAGCAAATGGCAAAGGCAATTATAATTCTTACAGGTGCAAAGCAATTCCTACAGAAGTGAAATAGCAAGTTATTATTATGTCCCAGTTATTCTGCCTATTCTACTATTATTATATCTCTATAGGTTAAATATGAAAAGGTGACGAAGCACAAAAAGGATGCCTCTGACCACCTAAGCCAGTGTTTCTCAACCGTGGCAACTTGAAGATGGGTAGACTTCAACTCCCAGAATTCCCCAGCTGGTGATTTGCTGGTTGGGGGATTCTGGGAATAGAAGTCCACCATTTTCAAGTTGCCAAAGTTAGTAATGATATCCTCTTTTCTTCTCTTGAGTTTTGATTACTTCCTCTTTTTAATATCAGTGCACAACTCAAACAACAAGATACTGGACACTGGGCAAAAATCACCCAACTGGGAAATTCTGGGATTTGAAATCCACTCATCTTCAAGTTGCCATGGTTGGCAAACACTAATCCAAATATTTAATTCTGGTTAAAGGTTGAGAAACACTAACCCAAACATTTAACACTGGCTAAGAAGGTCCTTTCCTCTCCTTTTATTGATACAAATATCTTCATTTCCATGGAATATTTGACCTGACATGATAGGCAACACAATTATTAGCCTACTCTAATATTGGGGCAAATTAAGCCTGTGGATATTAATTCTCTAATGACCTCAGGTTTGCACCATTACAGATGCCAGATCTGAAAGAAAGTAAGTCTTGCTTTTCTCCACCACAAATCAGGAAGTTGGTTTGGAATGTTGTACAAAGTTTTGCTGTATCATCTCAAGGCTGTTTTCCCCTCCCCTCCCTTTTATTTTATATAGAGGAAACAAATGAGAACGATGAACCCAAGCCTGTAATTCCTCCGAGACCCAGTAAAGATTTGATTCTGATTCGTTGTTCTGAGAGCACAAAGAAAAAAATGCAGTGAGGAAGAAAAGGAGGAATTTATCTCTTCGTCTTTGCTACCATCACTAAAAAGAA
This sequence comes from Thamnophis sirtalis, assembly GCF_051295495.1. Lineage (NCBI taxonomy): Eukaryota > Metazoa > Chordata > Lepidosauria > Squamata > Natricidae > Thamnophis > Thamnophis sirtalis. The sequence continues at coordinate 12,569,924 of NW_028261386.1, read as the reverse complement.
CTTGAGTTATTTACAAAGAATTGTCTGAGGATCTCTGTTTTTGGAAGAGTTATTGCAAACAATGTCTAGTTGCAGGCAGCTCTTGTGTTCAGAGAGTAATGAGCCTTTTTCTGCTTGCTTGACCAATCTTACAGAGAAGACTTTAGAACATAGAATAATAGCACGTGGCTATTACAACTCTACAGTATATAATTATAATTGCACATAGAATTTAGCACTGATGACTTCTTACACATTTTTCCATAGAGTCTCTTATTGTATCAAGAGGGTAAAGCTATACTGAATAGAGTTTAGTGTTAAATCAGTTAAGTTTCCTTTCCCTTGAGTTTGTACGTTTTGCCCACCTAGGCTGCTTAAACAGAGTATTTATAACTCACATACCTTGGTTTCTCTGAGCATAGGTTGTTTTCCTGCAGATGTTTCATTACCAGACTTGGTAATATCATCAGTGTAGGGGGCAGAATGGACTTTGTTGGTAGTTTATATAATAGTGGTCTGGTTTATATAATAATGGCCAGCCTTGCCAGTTGTGATTGGAATGTGATTTCTTCCTTGAGCAATCAACGACTTTAACTCTCACCTATCACCAAAAATACCATGAACACAATGAGTCGCTAGTTTATGATTCAAACGTATTGTTTGAATCCAGAAAACAGGCTAATTCAGTAGCCAGTTTAAGTATGTTGTAAGAATTGCATTCATGCACCATTCTTGGCCATTTTAAGTCCTGATAATAGTATTTTTCCTACATTCTGAATTTTCACTTCCATTTAGTATTTTGTTTGAGGGATGTTATTTGCCTGCGATTTAGCTCCTTTGGTTAGTTTGTGTTCAATTTGTTAATTAACATTAAGCGTTTTTGTAGTTTATTATATATGATTAATTTCATTGGGATTGTAATTTGTAAATATATGACGGTATGTTTTATTCTGTTTGCATGTGTCTAACTACTGTTTAGTCCTCATCTGATGGTTTTTTACAATTGTAATTGTTTTGCTTTCTGCAAATCTAGAAAAAAGAGTTTCCATAGCCACAGAGTGAATGGCCACATATGTCCATAGATGTTGTGAATCTTGATCAGTGGGATAGCTGGCCCTATAGGGCAGGCACATACATTGAGCTTATGATTATTGATTATGATGCACAAGTCTGTCAACTTAGTGTGTTTATTTTCCATGTGTCAAAGGTTGTTACCTTTGAGATAGGTTGCTTTTTAAAATATGTTTTGGGTAGATGGGATCTTGCCTTACATCCATTGTATTGCACTTGCAACATCTGTGGCTATATGACTAATAAATAACCTGCAGTAATCAAGAGGTCCTTTAGTCTTCTTTTCAGCAAGTCATTTCCAATCAAACAGCAGTGGTTGTGACACAAAGGAAAACCTCCTCTTGTACTTTAGACCTACAGATTGCTCAAAAAAGCCTCTTGCATAAGATTCTGGGCAGGAAAGAATTTGCAAACATTTAAAAAGAAGGCAGTTTTTGAGAAAAGTTGAAACTGAATTTTCAACCGCAAGGACATTACAACCTCACATCCTCTCCAGTTTACCATTTCAGCTTCCAGCCAGTCTAATGTATGCCTATCCAGAAGTTAATAAAAACTTGATTTTCCTAAAAGGTCTTGGGATTGACTATGAAACCACAGCTTACTTTGTAAGTGTTTCTGTCTGCGCATTGTCTTTATTATTCCATAAGGTAAAAGTAAAGGTTTCCCTGCACATGCGTGCTAGTTGTTTCCGGCTCTAAGGGTGGCACTCATCTCCGTTTCTAAGCCGAAGTGCCAGCCCTGCCCAAAGACATCTCCGTGGTCATGTGATTGGCATGACTAAACACTGAAGGCACACGGAGCGCTGCTACCTTCCCACCAAAGGTGGTTCCTATTTGTCTACTTGCATTTTTACGTGCCTTCGAACTGCTAGGTTGGTAGAAGCTGGGACAAGTAGCGGGAGCTCACTCTGTTATGTGGCGCTAGGGTTTCGAACCGCTGAATTGCCGACCTTCTGATCAACAAGTTCAGCGTCTTAGCCACTGAGTCCCTACTATTATTCCATATGCCTTAATATTTTTGTTATAAAATTTTCAATCATATTTTCCTGGGGGATTTTGCAGTAACCTTTCCTTGGAGTGGGGAGGGAATGGAGATTTTGCAGTATCCTTCCCCTGCCCACGCCCACCAAGCCACATCCACAGAACTGGTAGTAAAAAAATTGAATTCCACCACTGCTTTGCATCTCTGTATTTTTGTCCCCTCTGAAGACTGTTCTTTGTGAACGGGATTGTGCAAATGTTGATGATAATATCTTTAATTAATCCTTAATCCTTAGTTAATCCTTAAATTGCTACAAGGTTGATTTTTCTGCAAAAGGCAAAGCCAACTGCTAGTTCTCTGGAAATTGGACCAAGAAGCAATCTTTTTGGCTTCATGCATGCATTCTGCTTTTGGACTATTTCCCTTAAGTAAACTCCCCTTCCTGTTACAACACGGAAAGAAAGCTTTTTTTTGCCTACATGACCATTTCAACCATTTCAAGTTCTTCTTTCACTCACTTTTCTGCAGATTCAACCATTTATTGGTGAGGCTTTCTAATCCCCATTGCATTCAAATTATTTTGGTGATCTTTACTGGAAAAATAACCGTGGCTAGTTTCCAGTTTTGTTTACACCCAGCCCACTCTTGGCCGGTTCCTTTCCAGACCAGAACAAAAGTACGCCCAACTCAGTTCAATTGGCAAGATATAATGCAGTTTGATTTTGATTAATTAAACTTCAGCAAACTTCAGAAACAGAGCAAAAGGAGGGAGAGAGAATCATGGATAATCATGAACAAGGTGATAAAAGGAAGACTTAATACCTTTTTGATGGCGAGTGTTGAAAGTGCATGCATGTGAAAGTGTGTGTGCGCATCCCCCATAATGCAATCTGTGTGCCCACCGTGTGCATATGTGTCCTCGTGTGCACCCTGACCCCGCACATGCACATGTGACCCCCCTGTATGCGCCCTGCCCCCCCTACATGTGCGTGCATCTCCCACACACAGCAGAGACCCAAAAATCAGCTAGGTGGCAGGAAGTGCGTGCGCATGCATGGCGGAACTGAGCCGAGGTGATGACTCGCATGGCCGCAGAAAGGGCTCTGCATGCCACCTGTGGCACGCTTAACCATAAGTTGGCCATCACGGACTTAATATATCCTTATATTATAATTCACAGACTATTCCACAGCTCCTTGAAACACATAGCAAAGAATTAGCCAAAGATAACAGAACCAAGATAATAGAACCAAGAAGGAAAATGCGGGTAGTCTTCAACTTACAAAAGTTCATTTAGTGACCATTGTTACAACAGCCTTGAAAAAGTGACTTATGACCATTTTTCACACTTATCACCATTTCAGCATCCCCATGGCCATGTGACCAAAATTGAGACCCTTGGCAACTGACTCATATTTATGACGGCTACAATGTCCCGGGGGTCAGTTGATCACCTTTTGCAACCTTCTGACAAGTCAATGGGGAAGCCAGATTCACTTAACAACCGTGTCCCTAACTTAACGCCTGCAGTGATTTGCTTAACAATTGTGGCAAGAAAGATGGTAAAATGGATCAAAACTCACTTAACAAGTGTCTCACTTAGCAACATACATTTCGGGCTCAATTGTGGTCGTAGGTTGAGGACTACCTGTACGCAAGGATCCTGTAGTTAAACTTCCTGATATTTATTTGATTTCTACAACCGCCCAATTCAACCCATACCCAACTCACATTTCCATAGAACAAAATGGATGGAAACATATTGTTGAACCTGTTGAAAGTTAGCACCCACCCCTCTCTTAGAAGAATGAAACATTTTAGGAAATATTAAAAAGGCAGAATATTATATTTTCCTGGACGAGAAAAGGAGAAACATGCTTTAAAAACAAAGCAGCTCCATCTCCCACCTGCCCCTTCAGTTCCAAGGTGATGGGATTAAGGGATGGCCCTCAGGACAAGATAGGGTTAGCACTCTACCCATCTAGCAACAGAACTCATCACATGGCACCTGGGGAGATTGCATCACCCAGCAAGGCTCAACCGAGCCTGGGACACAGACAGCCTACAAAGTTAGCTAAGACCCCCTCTCCCGGGGAGTCTGACAGCCAATGAGATACATTTCTTGAACATGAAGCTCTAAGGTAGGGCCCAACAGAGGGTATGAATCTATCCCTCTCTCCTCTCCATGTGCTTCTTTTGCTCAGGACCTCAAACCATGTGGTCCTGTCCACCATTAAACCATCTTTCCAAACAGCCACCCTGTTTGCAGTGTCTTTTTCTCCACTTGGAACTGAACCCAGATGGACATTTCTTCCAACAAACCTAAATATTTTTGAAAAGTTATTTCAGCTAACTTTACTTGCTTGCAATAGGTTGGAAGATGTGGTCCTGCAGGTATTCTGCTGTCCCGTCATAGAGTCTTTGGAGTTGGAGTGACTTCCCACTTCTGGAAAGTTTCCCCATTGTTTTTGCTTGTTGGATGCATTAAGAATCACGATTGTGTGACGGCGGGGAGGCTGCAGCGGCCACAACTTTGCACATAAAACTGTTCTTGATTATCATAACAAGAGCCGAGGTGGCGCAGTGGTCAAATGCGGCACTGCAGGCTACTGCTAGATCAGCAGTTCAGCGGTTCAAATCTCACCGGCTCAGGGTTGACTCAGCCTTCCATCCTTCCAAGGTGGGTAAAATGAGGACCCAGATTGTTGGGGGCAATATGCTGACTCTCTGTAAACCGCTTAGAGAGGGCTGAAAGCCCTATGAAGCGGTATATAAGTCTACTGCTATTGCTATTGCTATAACAATTTCAATTCCACAGGATAAATGGGCCCCCACATTTGCATTCTTCAAGTTGGCGAGTTTTAAGCACCTTGATTAAAAAAATAGTTGTGACATCACGCACTGTTTGGGTTAACCTGAGGGTACCAACAGATAAACACAATGTGAATTTTAGTACTGCAATGTATAGATAAAGGAAAAAAAAAACATACCTTTGAGAGGGATTTGGCTGCTTGAAATGCATGAAGCTTAATAAACTCTGATTTATGCCACATGTATGATATATATATTTATTTTAATTTATTTATTTTGTCAAGCATGTACGAGTTAACAGGTATAAGTATAAACATCGACATGGACAAAAGAAGTGAGTACAAATAAATGGGCACAGTAGGACAGGGATGGTAGGCGTGTTGGTGCGCTTATGCACGCCCCCTTTATGCACCTGTTAAGAATAGGGTGAGGTCTACTGTAGACAGTTTAAGGTTGAAGTTGTGGGGGTTTGAGGATGTAACAAGAGTCAGGTAGAGCATTCCAGGTGTTGACCACTCTGTTTCTGCAATCAAGTTAGGAGCGGTTTACCTTGAGTTTGTTATCGATTGTTTGCCCATGTATTATTGTGGTTGAAGCTGAAGAAGTTGTTGACTGGCAAGATGTTATAGCAGACAATTTTGTATACTGTGCTTAGATCATACTGCAGGGGCGCAATTCCAGATTGTCCAAGCCCAAAATTTCAAGTCTTGGTGGCATAGGGAATTCTATTGTGAGCAGAAGAGTGGAGTACTCTTCTCGTGAAGTACCTCTGGACCTGCTTGATTGTATTAATGTCCACCCGGAGGAGGGCCTTCTCTGTGGCTGCTCCGGCCCTCTGGAACGAGCTCCCCGTGGAGATTCGGACCCTTACCACCCTTTAGGCTTTCCGCAAAGCCCTTAAAACCTGGCTGTTCCGACAGGCCTGGGGCTGATGAGTTCCCGTCCGCGCTCGAATTGTGTGGCTGTTGATTGTTTTTAAATTGTTGTGTTGTTTGTCCGTTGCCTCTTTTTTCTTGTTTGTATCCCCCCCCCCCTTACTTGGTTTGTGAGCCGCCCTGAGTCCCTCTGGGAATAGGGCGGCATAGAAATACAATAAAATCAAATCAAATCAATCAAATCTATATAGTGTGAATTCCAGGCAGAGCTGTATTCTAGAATTGGTCTGGCAAAGGTTTTGTATGCCCTAGTTAGCAATACAATGTTACCGGAGAAGAAGCTTTGCATGTATGAGACATATGATGTGATTTGTGTAGAGTTCAGTAAGGGCAGTTTTTCAAGAATAAGGTAATGTTTTCTTTGAATTGAGCTTGAAGTCCAGGAAGCGCAAAGCCACATCTGTGCAATTTTCTTATTAGCATCTGCAGTACTGAAGGGGTTCCCCACAGTTCTCTTCTGGGAAGTTGTGTGACCTGCAACACTTTAAAAAAGCCATTATATTGTGTTTGTTACAAGTCTTCCTTTGGAGCATCTTTAAAGAAACTGGTTTCAGTTTCCCCTTAAGTCTCCCTCTGTGTTTCTTTTTAAAAATTTTATTTATTTATTTATTTATTTATTTTGAAAACAAACACAACAAATAAAATCTTCCTTCTTTACATATTATAGAAAGTGTTTTATTTTGAAAACAAACACAACAAATAAAATCTTCCTTCTTTACATATTGTAGAAAGTGTATCAGTTGGTTACAAAAGGTTTTCGTGCATCTCTTCCACAATCATCAAGCATAATTCATATTAACTCAAGTATTTTAACTCAAATATTTATACGTTACTCTTATCCCTCCATTTATATTTGACTATAATTATTTAAATGTCCTTCATCATAAAATATACTGAAATTTAATACATAACCACATACTGGCATTTCATTACACATCATAACACTACACATTGTATACATTATTATCATTATCAATTATTTATTTATTTATATCTATTATTACTAAATTTCACTAAGTTTAACTAGTTTTAAGTTATATTCTTCCATCTATCAACCTGTATCTTTCCAATAATATCTTCTGCCATAGTATTTTAACTCAGATATTTATACGTTACCCTTATACCTCCATTTTTATTTGACTATAATTGTTTGAACGTCCTTCATCATAAAATATACCCAGATTTAATACATAACCACATACTGGCATTTCATTTAATATTTCTAAAATCCTCCAATAACACTGAATCCTTATGTCCTATTCTAGCTAAACATCCATAATATTTAGTAACAAACTTTTCTAATCCTCCTTTCCAAATCACTGTTTGCAATTTTCATCTAGTTTCCTTATATTGTACCCATACACACACACACACACACACACACACAGAGGTTGTCATCATTATCCCTCCTTTATTTGATTATATCCTGTATCATAACATTTTCCCCCTAATAATCAAAACTTAACTGTATCTAATTTAGTTCTTTTTTATTAACCTTTGTATATAATCCAAAAGGATTTCTAACCCAAAGGGATGCAACTTGAAAAATCCTATACCGGTAGTCCTCCAACAGTTCATTTAGCGATCATTTAAAGTTACATCACTGAAAAAAATGATTTATGACCATTTTTCAAATTTACGACCCTTATCAAAATTCAGACAGGTGGCAACTGATTTGTATTTATGATGTCTGACTGTCACTGGCCTAATATGAAACCATCTGGTGCGCCCTGGGTCCAATGAATGAAAGGCTTGGCTGAAACTGACAATTTACATTCGTCTCTTGGTTAACAGTACTGTATCACGGCAATCTCTACGGTGTCCTTGGTGCGCCTGCGCAGAGTGAAATAACAGCGAAATTACGGCTCAGCTCCCACAGGGGGCGCTAGAGATACGGACGCGTCCACGCTGTTAAAATCAGAAAAAAAAAACACACGTTCCTGATAAAAGTACCCCAGAGGCTTTGACCGAACAGTAAATCGTGCGCATGCGCAAACAAGAATAGCTGCACTGAAAAGTCACCGCCACTGCGCCTGCGTATACTACCGGCTGGCTAACGATACATCGGAGTCTTGCCTATATTATCAAGGCGGTTCTTTTGAGGGGGAGTTGCGCCTGCGCAGGACAAGGGTGAAAGGTTAACAAGATGGCGCTGTCCATGATCCCAAAATGGTGATTCTTTTCAACGTGATCCGGTGATCTCTCCAGGCAAGAGATCTGAGATGGCGCTTACTGGCTGCCTGACTGCCTTCCAGAGAAGGATCTGCGTGATATATGTAGGATCCAAGAAGCAGCTCCTTCAGCCACCTACAAGCAAGGACTTCAGTGGCGGACTCTGCACAAGGCGGCTGTCTGGGGGATGTTTGAAAAGGGGACGGGCCTCCCCCGGGGTGCTATCCCTGAATCCTTCCCCCCATGGTCCCCCCTGGTCCTTCCTCGGCCTTCCCCTCGGCCTCTTCTTTGAAGGCCGGCATCGCGGCTTCGCGAAAGCTGCCAAGCCAAAGAGCGTCCGGCATGCCAAAGCCGCCGACGAGGCTGCTCCCATTTTCCAATATGTGGGAGACCGAGCCAAAAGGAAGGACCGGGTCTTCGTGTGTGGCTTCACCTACTCGGGGGCTCTGGGCATCCCTTCCTTTATCGTCCCGGATGCAGGGAAAATTCGAAGGCGGATCCAACCCACGCCTTACCGCCTGGACATGAACGAGAAGGTGAGAGAGGGGAGAAAACTTCCTGCTTCCTTGGAGTTGGGTCGTTTCAAGAATAAAGATGGGGTAGCACCTACTTCAAGTTGCCACTGAAACCCCAGCCAAAATCAGACCCAATAAGGGTTGGGATGGGTGACCACTATCACAGAAATCACAGGAAAGCCGGTGTAAGCTCTTTGAGATAGTCTAATTGGGAAACTAAAACAGGAGTACTATTACTTTTGTGATAGTAAATACATTTAACAAATAAATAATAGATAGGATCTTGAAGAGATCTCTGGTTCTCCCTATTCTATTATTTTCTTCTATTTCTTTGCACTGTTCATTTAAGAAGGCATTCTTATCTCTTCTAGCTATTCTCTGGAATTCTGCATTCAATTGGATGTACCTCTCTTTCTCCCTTGCCTTTCACTTCCCTTCTTTCCTCAGCTATTTACAAAGCTTCCTCAGACAGCCATTTTCATGCAAACTATTTATAAACTATTTAACTTAGATGCAGAGAACATCATGAGAAAGGCAGGGTTAGATGAATCAAAAAATGGAATTAAGATTGCCAGGAGAAATATTAACAACCCCAAATATGCAGATGATACCACTCTAATGGCAGAAACTGAAGAGGAACTAAAGAGCGTCTTGATGCTGGTGAACAAGGAGAGTGCAAAAGTTGGCTTGAAACTCAACATTAAGAAAAGTAATATCATGGCATCTGGCCCTCTCAATTCCTGGCAAATAGGAGAAGAAATGGAGGTAGTGACATATTTTATTTTCCTGGGCTCCAAGATCACTGCAGATGGGGACTGCAGCCAAGAAATTAAAAGACACTTGCTCCTGGGGAGGAAAGCTATGGCAAATCTAGACAGCATACTAAAAGGCAGATACATCACCCTGCCAACAAAAGTGCATATAGTCAAGGCCATGGTTTTCCCATTTGTAATGTATGGCTGTGAAAGGTGGACTATAAGAAAGAAACGCCAAAGAATTAAGGCATTTAAACTATGGTGCTGGAGAAGACTCCTGCGAGTCCCTTGGACTGCAAGGTGATCAAACCTACAGTCAGTCCTAGAGGACTGCTCTTTTGAAGGCCAGATCCTGAAGATGGCAGGATTGAAGTCAGTGTGAAGGCAGCTTTTGATATCTCTGATCAGCATTCCTATACTTGAAAATGCAAAGGAGAAAAATAAGTGACTTTTTGAGTTGCTGAATGAGAGCCTGATGAAGTTTCTGTATACAGTATTCTTTGCTTTTTTCTTATTCAGAGAGTTGGTTGACTTCTTTCCTTTTTTGACATTAGAAATGCGGAATTTGTGTTTTCTAAAAATAATATTAAGAGTGTCTTTCTCGTTATACATGATAATTAGCCTGTTAGCTTTGATGAGAATTAGGATCCAAAAATAGTGAACTACAGGTTCCCCATCTTTATTGTATGCTTGTTTATACCAAATTGCGGCTAAACTGCTTATCTATTGTTTTAAAGATTTCTTCTGCTGCCTGTGGCTACGGGTTCACACTTCTGTCATCCAGAACAATGGATATTAACAAGATCTGGGGAATGGGGCTGAATAAAGATTCTCAGATTGGATTTCACAGGAGCAGGAAAAATAAAAGTATGTAAAACTTTGCTAACTTTAAAAGGCTGCATGCTATCCTTGTTCTTTTACTCCCATGCTTTTAATGAATTATTACATATTTATTCCATTCTTCAGTCATCTTCTCAGAATGCTTGGCAGAAAAAAAAGTGAACTGTTAAAATTATACAACATTATAAATAAACACGGATAGTGAAGTCAGGCTAAAAAGCAGTCTTTAAATTTAAAATTAATATCTATAATTCTCAAAAGATTGGGAAAATTATGTAAGCCGCTTTGAGTTGCCATGGGTGAATAGGCGGCAATATATATTTAATAAATTAATAAATATATAAAATGTCTTTGCATGGCATGGAAAACCATTGGGCAGTTGTCTGGCAAATCTGTTGCAGGCTAATCTTACATTTGGACCAAATAAAACATTTGGCATGACCCAGTAAATCTTTCTATGGGTGGTACCTACAAATAGAGCATGTGTTCAAAAGTATATGATTGGGGACAGTAGTTGTCCTAATATAGTTATTGGTGGTCTTGTGGAAACATCTTTCTGCCTTTTATTACAAGGCACTATGCTAACTATGAACAGCCCACCTAGAATGGGTCTTTTAAAAAAAATGTGCATGGCACTGGTGGTGACTGTGTGCCTAGCCACAAATAATAGTAATTATACCATAAATTAAAGGGAGTTTGAAAATGAGCATCTTGAAATAATTTAAATCCATTAATTGTGACATTTGTTAAGTGTTAGTAACTTCTGTAGTATATTAAAAGTACTCTCTTTGTAATACATTGAAAATACATTGTCTGTTTCTTTATTTTTAAGCTAAAGGCTATGAATATGTCTTGGAGCCAAGCCCTGTTCCCTTGCCACTGGCCAAGCCACAGCACAGCAGAGTTTTGCAAGTATCTTGTGGGAGAGCACATTCTTTGGTGTTAACAGAAGAAGGAGGTTTGATGGTACTTTTATACTTTATAGAAAGAGTCTGACACTAAAGTTAATACATAACTTTGTCAACTTATGGGAGAGATGGGCAGCATAAAAAATAAATAAATAAACAAACCTGTCAGGTTTTTAAAGTACCAGTTTACATGCACCAATGTGGTGTAGTAGTTAAGTATTGAGCTGTGACCTGGGAGATCCTGGTTCAATCCCATCCTTAGCTGTGGCTGTTCATTGGGTGATGTTGAACCAATCATTCTTTCTCAGGCCAGCCTATCTCATGCAATTGCTTTTCTAGAACTTAAAATAACGGGAGCTCCATAGTAATCTATTACCAGCCATAATGATGTCAAAATACTATCGGGTCAAAAATGATACAAATTGTTCAGTTGTCTGAACAATTCTAGTCCATAAATTGCGCAGTGATGTCATGTGGTTTCCTCATTTGCGGATACCTATGGAGAGATCTCTCTCTCTTAGGCTCCCAGAGGAAAGATAGGATAAAATTATAAATTTGTTGATTCATGAACAAGTGGCTGCATTATTGCATCATGATAAGTTATAATCCAGAGTTTAGCAATCATATCATCTGGGTTTGATATTGTGCTGAACCAAAACCAAACTAAAAGCTGTAGAGTATGGTAAAAATAAATGCTTAGCATTAGATGTCATACAAACCTGGACAGATTAAAAATTAAGCTGGGTAGTGGTGAATTTATGTTCAGTACATCTTCCCTGATTATGGATTTTAGGGTGTCCATTTTCTCAAACTTTTACTGGCAGTGGAGAAAAGGGATGGTTAATTTATTTGACATGTTACATCTTCCTTAACTGTATTTCCAGAACCAAACTCTCAATGTCTTTGTATGAAAATCTATATATAAATGAATTTAAATGAACATTGTTCTTGGAGTATTTGAAAGAAAAAAATAATTGCATGTTCCCTTTCCATATTTATCAAAAGGAAGATCTTTCTGAAAAGACATTTTTTTCCAGCTAAGCAGAATATTGAATATTTATCTGACGGTGTCTCAATTTTTTTCTTTCAGTCTTTAGCATGGGCAACAACGCTTATGGCCAGTGTGGCCGAAAAGTGATTGAAGGTGAAATATACAGGTGAGAGAACCTGTTTGGCTTCATATAATGGTTCATGATGGAAGTGTGTCTCTTAAGCAAGGCTAGGGGTTGAGTGATTGACTTTGTTTTAACTGGAATCCTGATTCAAGTTTCATACTTGGTACTTTGCATTCTGAAATGTTGACATCAGAAGTTATGTAAAAATGCATGATATGCTGCCATTGGCTCTCCTCCTTAGTTATTGCTTCATGACATCTCCCACCAGTTCCAACAGGCACCACCAATGATGAAGGATGCAGAGAAATGTTGCTTAGCAACACCTGAGGGTCAGAGCCCTATTCCTGTTCTAAAGGATCCACAAGATTTCCCTGAGCTCATAACATGTCCCTGGATTGGAGGAAGAGTTGTTCTAATATTACAACTGATGTAGACTATTTTCTTCCTATTGGAACTTTTAAGGCAAAAAACAGAACAATTGCCCCTCAAGTATTCCCCCCCCCCCTCTGTCTGTTGCTGGGAGTGCTCTGTGATTTCAACTTAATATTCAGCTGGGATGCTTTAAATCTCAGAACAATTCCATGTAACAGTTTCAAATACCCCAAAGCCCTTATTGCAGTGTCAGGAATGTGCTTTGGAAAACACAGGAAGCTAAAATACAGGAAGCTAAATAAATACAGGAAACACTTTGAAACTTTGTCGATAATCGGCATTTGCCCAAACTGCCTTTTTTAAAAGTTTCAGCTGTTTACTTTCTTGATGGCTTGTTTCACTTTCTTGTTATGACTTTCTTTTCTTTTTTCTGGGCAAAATGCAGTGAGAGCCAGATCATTAACAAACTACAAGGATTTGAAGACAGAGTGGTCCAAGTAAGTCGTGCCCAAAAACCTGTATCCTCTTTTTGAAGGAAAAATTTTTGCATGTGTCTTTGAAGAGACTAACAGGCTGAATTAGACCAAGGATCAGTCTAGTTTAGCACCCAGACCCTAGTCAAATTTCATGTGGCCTTTGGCCTAGTCTCCAAGATGGGGTGTGGGAGGAGTCTCTGAATAGGCAATTGGGTCATAACAATACCCATTAAGTGACTGCTCCCACACCACCCTCGAGACATGCAGTTCAGGTAGGACCCACTGACAATTTCAGACCCCTAAAGCAGGGGTGTCAAACTCAAGGTCCGGGGGGTCAGATCCGGCTGCAGGGTACTTAGTGCTGGCCCGTGGGGCTGCCCTGGAAACAGTGAAGAACCGGCCCGTGGTGCTTCTGCTAGAGAAGACAGGCCCCTGAGCTCTGTTTTCTGCTGTCACGGCCTCCTGCAACCCTCTGCCAGTGGAAATGGAGCTTGGGAGGACTCATTTTTACTGGCAGAGGGTTGCAGGAGGTTGTGGCAGCTGAAAACAGAGCTTGGGAGCCTGTTTTTGCTGGCAGAGTGCTTGGGCCACCATAGCCCCCCCCCAACAGGAGTGACGTCGGGTTTGGCACACCCACCCTGGGCACACCCACCCCAGCCTCCCTGAGGTCAAACAATCCTGATGCGGCCCTCAATGAAATCGAGTTTGACATCCTTGCCCTAAAGCAAAGAAATCATTTCAGAATTTGCATAGAAAAAGATGCCAAAAATGAAAAAAAGTTTTAAAAAATATAGTGTTTTTGTTTATTTTTGGTTGGGGTCCCATTTTTTCCAGCTCTGCCCACAATGACCTCAGAGGAGATGCAACTGACTAATCAAAGCCAACTTTTAGCTGCCATCTAGAATTTTTCTCTGGGCTTACGAGAAATAAGAGATGCTTCTTAAAAGCTTGGATTTTATCATCTTCCTTGTGTTTCTACAACTTAGCACCTCACAAAGATTTTGGCTGCCCAGCACCCATTGCTTCCCTGGCCAGCCTAGGGATGATAGGAGTTGTAGTCCATGAAATTAGGAAGGATCCAGGTCAGGAGAAGGCTGGCCCACACAGACTACATTCAAATAAGCAGGCTTAACCAGTTCAGCTAAAAATGTAGTCACTGCATATTACAACATGCTAAGTTGGGTTAGTATTAAATTTGGGTTCATTTATTTTGGGGGTATCTGTACTACAGTATGCGAACTCAGGAAATGGTTTAATTCATAACAGCTTACAGTAAATGTGCAAACAGAGCAGTGGTGGGTTTCAAAATTTTTTAGAACCTCTTCTGTAGGTGTAGCCTGCTTTGTGGGAGTGACTTGCCAGCCATGTGACTGGGTGGGTGTGGCTTGCCAACCATGTGACTGGGTGGGTGTGGCTTGACAGCCATGTGACTGAGTGGGCATGGCCAACTTGCAAAGTGTGGTGGAATTCACTTAACAACGCTCTTGCTTAGCAACCAAAATGTTGGCTCAAAATCTGACATTTGAAGCACGCAAGTCTTAAAGCTGTCAAGTTGCAAGACCCTTGCACCCCTAACCCTTTAGAAAAAAAAACCCAGGGATGTTCAAACTTGACAGCTTTAAGACTTGTGGACTTCAACTCCCAGAATTCCTCCTCTCGTTCTTCATCTTGATGATGTGCGGACCGGCGGGGGGGAGAGAGCTGGAACCGGTTCTAAATGGCCCTGTAGATTTGTGGAACCTCTTCTATAGAAGAGGTTGGAACTGGCAGGAACCCACCCCTGAAACAGAGCCAGTAAAAAATAGCAACCCCACAACTGTTTTCTTATTTGTTTTAGTCACAGAAGTCTTGGTTTCATTGATTTATTTCCCTCCCCTACCCCCCACCCCCTTAGGTCCCTTTGCCACTCCAGTCATATATGATTCTGGTTCTCGCAGAAGAGCTTTTAAATTTTAATAATTCCACAATAATGTTTGCGAACTACAGGTAGTCCTCAACTTACCACTATAATTGAACCCGGAATTACAGTTGTAAGTCATGATGGCCATTTAGCAGTTCATCACATGACTCTGCCTTGATTTTACAACCTTTTTGGCAGCAGTCATTAAGCGAACCCTGGAGTCATAAAGTGAACGGCCGGTTGTTAAGTGAATAGTAATAGGAACTAAATGCTAGTTTCCAGCAAAGAAGTGACCATATGATGCTGCAAGACAGCCTTAAAAGTGGGCTGTTCACTGAGCCCCCAAAATGTGATCATGTGACTGCCAGGGGCGCTGTCTGTCGAAACTTTGAATCCAGGTTGTAAGTAGCTCTGGGGAGGTTTGTCATAATTTCAAGTAGCTGCTAAGCAGCTGGTTGTGAATTGAGGACTACCTGTAAATGCCAAGTTATAATAGAAACACCTGGTTACAGAAGATTGTTTTAATCCTGGTTTCAGAGGTGGGTTGCTCCTGGTTAGTGGCTGCGGCGGGAGGCTCCACCTATCCGCCTGGACGCTTCTGCACATGAGAGCATGAGCGAACCGATAGCGCTGGGATTTGCAACCCACCTCTGCCTGGTTTCCTCCTCATACCTATTTAACTTTGACTCAAAACGGAACGTTTGTTTGAGCAGCAAGCTTAGCGTTTAAATCCTAAATGTTTGAATAAATCTTTATTTTTTATTTTGCCTAAAGGTTGCCTGTGGGCAGGACCATAGCCTCTTCCGGACGGAGAAGGGAGATGTCTATTCTTGTGGTTGGGGAGCCGATGGCCAGACAGGTAAAATGTCTGAGATGGATCGTGCCAGCAATTTAATTTAATTTAATCTTGTTTTAATAATTGAATTGAATTTAGCAATTCTTTTTAACTTTTGTATTATGTGTTTCTTTTAATGTTGTACGCCGCCCTGAGTCCTTGGGAGAAGGGCGGAATATAAATCGAATAAACCTAAACCTAACTTAGCAACCAGGAGAAAAAGAAAAAGGAACAAGGAAGAAACACAAAAACGAGGTTTATAAGCTGCATAAAATTGAATAGGAATTTTCAAATTAGGTTAATGCTTCACATAAGGGTGATTTTTTAAAATCAATTTTGCACTTGTTAAAATCAACTGAGTCATACCAGAGGCAGCCAGTATATGGTCAAAACTGTCAATCGGAATAAACAATAGCAATTGATCCAATCTGATCTACTATGTCCTTATAATGCGTCAAACAAAATCTAATACTGCATAGTTATGTTGAGAGAAACCTGAATTTTGTATATGGTGTAATTCCATGTGCAGAATTTATATTCTATAAATGGTTTCCAGGGCAATTAACTTCACTGTCAAACACAAAAAGTTGTGTTTTTTTTATGACAACAGTGCCAACTTTTGAAGTTACTCTGTTGTCCTTCTAAAAAGGAATTGTATGTAATTTCAAGTTAGAAGCAAAGTATTCTAGCAGCTGTCAAGATATAGTTCCAACTCTGTATAACTTTGTAGGAATCTAAGCCTCTTAATGTTCAGTGGAAAAAGAGCTGGCACAAAAGAAATGGGAAAGTTGATATTTACCATTGTTTCATTCTGTGGTAAATCATTTTCCAGAATGGTTGAGGTTTTGTGACATTGCCACCAAGCGTATAAAGAATGATTCAACCTGATAGCTGCATTGCCAGCAGTGTTTTTGAATCTGTTCAAAGCCATACAAATGGAGACTGGAGCATTGTTGATTTTGCTTCTGAAGTAGAAGTGATTTTAATTTATTTTGTACCTATTGAGCAAGTCCCTTTGGAAGACAGAAGACTGCTGTATAAAGTGAAGGAAAGGCATAGAAATGGGTTACACCACTTCTGACTTGCAAAAGAAATATATTAATTAAAGAAGAAAGATGGGGAGGCTCCCCAATGGCTCAGTGGTTAAAGACCCTGAGCTTGTCAGTTGCAAAGCTGACAGTCTGGGTTTAAGACCCAAGTGCCACACTATGGGGTGAGCTCCCTTCTTTGCCTCAGCTTCTGCCCACCTAGCAGTTCAAAAGCACGCAAATGCAAGTAGATAAATAGGTACCAATTCGCTGGGAAGGTAACAGCATACAATCATGCTGGCCACATGACTATGGAAACATCTTTGGACAATGCTGACCCCCTTGGCTAAAAAATGGAGATGAATGCTGCCCCCAAGAGTTGGACATGACTGGACAGGGGAAATCTTTACCTTTACCTTAAGGAACAATATTTTTAGAGTCATGGATGAAATAGACCAGAGGTAGTCAAACTGTTGCTCATAGTCCCAGCTAATCAGGAGGGAATGGGGCTTTTACAGTATCCTTCCCCTGCCACGCCCACCAAGAAATGCCACGCCCACTAAGCCACGCCCATAGAACCGGTAGCAAACATTTTTGAATCTTAACCACAGGCTGACTACATTCTGGTGATTTTCATAACTTAATTCAATCCTTTAATTTTGCCCTAAACATTATTTATCAGTTAAAGGCAAGGTTATGGTTATAAATATTACAATAGCTGTGCTTTAAGTTGTAGCATGGGTTCATGTGCATACATACAAAGAGGGACGCACACATGGTTTATGCGATGATCCGCAAACAGTCCTTTATCATTTTTAGTGGTCTTAGAAATTAAAACAACATAATTTAGAAGCATTGCTTCATTCATTCCAGGAATACATATATAGCAGTAACTTGAATAGAGCCATTATAATGAAAAGTCTAAAGCCCTGAATAATTGAGGCATCATGCATGCATTTGCCTCTCTCCACTTGTTCATGTTCTGTAGAAGTGAACAAAGTGTCCTCAAGTTGTGGTTAAAAAAAAAAGGCAGTGCCTGCAAAGTTCACTTCAAAGCTCTACCTATTTTGGGTTTGTGTTGATGCCATCTTGACTGTGGAGCACAACCTGCGGATTCTCCCATTCAGTAGAACTGAAAATCACCCTATAAAATGCTCCTCCGGCCAGCTCCTGGGGTGTGGGATCAGTTGTGGTGGACGAGAACCAGGAAAAAGCTCATGAGGTCCCATTAGATTAGCCCAGATTGCTCAGTTTGTCTAGTGCAGGGGTGTCAAACTCGATTTCATTGAGGGCCACATCAGGGTTGTGTTTGACTTCGGGGGGCTGGGGTGGGCATGGCCAGGGTGAGTGTAGTCAGCTTGACATCACTTGGGGGCGTCTGTAGTGGCCTGAGCACTCTGCCAGTGAAAATGCTCCCGGGCTCCATTTTTGATGGCAGAGGCACCATGGGCCAGTCCTTTGCTGTTTCTAGGGCAGCCCTGCGGACCAGATCTAAGCACCCTGCGGGCCAGATGTGGCCCCAGGGCCTTGAGTTTTACACTCCTGGTCTAGTGGTTAAAGTGGTGTTCCAGAAACCAAGAGATTTGTGAGTTCTACTACTGCCTTAGGCAAGCAAAACCACTGGGCAACATTAAACCAGTGATACACTGTCAGCCCAGCTCACCTCATAGCAGTGGTGGGTTACGACTGGTACGCTCTGGTATGGGTGTACCGGTGCCTGCTGGGAGCACCAGGTATCGTTCCGATATGGTGCTCCGGAGAGTCCACCTGCCTGCCTGCTTTCCTTACCTCTGTTTAAGCCGACTGGGGCATTTGCGCATGCACACAGATCATATGGCACCTGCGCAACGCTCCACCCAACAGCTGGAGCATCGCGGGCAGTGGGTGCACATGTGCGCGCAGCATACATGGTAACAGCATACTGGTTGCCACGGGATCCAGAACCCACCACTGCCTCATAGTCTATATTGTTGTGGGATAATAGGAGAAGGAAGGAATATTGACATGCTCATTACCTTGAGTTAGGTATGAAGAAAGGGATACATTGTAAAAAAAAAAAGAGAGAGACTACCTTGCAG
Source organism: Thamnophis sirtalis (assembly GCF_051295495.1). NCBI lineage: Eukaryota > Metazoa > Chordata > Lepidosauria > Squamata > Natricidae > Thamnophis > Thamnophis sirtalis. The sequence continues at coordinate 12,551,153 of NW_028261386.1, read as the reverse complement.
GATTGTTGTGAGGATACAACTGGCAGGGTGGAGTTCTACCTGCTTAAAGAGCAGTATGGGTAATCCTTGACTTATAATCGCAATTGAGGCCAAAATTTCTGCTGCTCAGCAGCACAATAGTTAAATGAGTTTTGCCCCATTTTACAACCCTTCTTGCCACAGTTGTTAAGTGAATCACTGAACTTGTTAAGTTAGTACCACGGTTGTTAAGTGTATCTGGTTTCCCCATTGACTTTGCCTATCAGAAGGTTGCAAAAGCTGATCACATGACCCCGGGAAACTGCAACCATCATCAATATGAGCCAGTTGTCAAGCGGGCGAATTTTGATCACATGACCACGGGGATGCTGCAATGCTCCTACGTGTGAAAAATTGTCACTTTTTTCAGTGCTATTGTGACTTCGAATGGTCACTAAGTGAACTGTTGTATGTTGAGCACTACCTGTAGTGCTTAACTTACCACATTCCAGTGAAAATATAAGGGAGCTCCAGATCAGAGAAGGTGAACAGAGACTGGATCTAACAACAAAACTGAGGTTTCTTCATTTCCTTTTTCCTCTGCAGACAATCTATTGACGGTCTAAATCTGTGTTTCTCAACCTTAGCAAATTTAAGACATATGGACTTCAATTTCCAGAATTCCCCAGCCAGGTATGCTATGCTGACTGGGGAATTCTGGGAGTTGAAGCCCACTTATTTGAAAGTAGCTAAGGTTGAGAAACCAAGCGGTGGCTCATTTGCTAAAATGCTGAGCTTGTCGATCAGAAGGGTCGGCAGTTCGGCGGTTCGAATCCTTAGCGCCGCATAACGGAGTGAGCCCCCATTACTTGTCCCAGCTTCTGCCAACCTAGCAGTTCAAAAGCATGTAAAAATGCAAGTAGAAAAATAAGAACCACCTTTGGTGGGAAGGTGAGTCCCCTTCGAGGAAAAGGGCGGCATATAAATGTAATAAATCAATCAATTAAATCAATCAAGGTAACAGCATTCCATGCACTTTTGGCATTTAGTCGTCCCGGCCACATGACCATGGAGACATCTTTGGACAGCGCTGGCTCTTCGGCTTTGAACCAGAGATGAGTACCGCCCCCTAGAGTCGGGAACGACTAACACATATGTGCGTGGAGAACCTTTACTGTTACCTTTTAATACTATATAATCCAAAAGATGTGGACCAGAGCTATCACTAAACAAATAGCAAGTTGAGGGCTACCTGTATGGAATTATTAATTATTTCTTAACTGGTTGGTTTTCATGAGTATGCATATAATGCACTGACTTTCCTTCTCTTTCTCTCCCAACTAGGCCTAGGCCACTACGACATAGTGAGTGTTCCCACAAAACTGGGTGGGGACATTGCAGGTGTCCGCATTGCACAGGTCACAACTTATGGAGATTCTTGCCTGGCTGTGTCCGAGGCCGGCGAGCTCTTTGGCTGGGGAAACTCCGAATATCTTCAGCTGAGTTCTGTTACTGAGACAACCCAGGTTAGAATGATTGCCACTTGCACAACATGACAAGCCATTTGTGCCACAGGAAAAGAGGGGGGCTGGATTGGCTGGTGGGGATGGGGGATTCATGTTTTTGAGAGGGTCACGCATGCACTCATCCTCTGGGGTGCATGCTGAAGGTCACCTTCTCCAGAACTCTAGGCATGGCTAAGATTGACAGGTGAGAGTGGGGGGAATTGATTTCTTTGAAATGTCAGGGTAGTTAGAATTACATATGAGCTGTGGTGGCGCAGTGGTTAGAGTGTGTTATTGCAGTCTACTTCCGCCGCCTTCTGGCTGCCTGCAATTTGGCAGTTCGAATCCCACCCGGCTCAAGGTTGACTGAGCCTTCCATCCTTCTGAGGTCGGTAAAATGAGCACCCAGATTGTTGAGGGCAATATGCTGACTCTGTAAATCGCTTATTGAAGGCTGTAAAGCCCTGTGAAGTGGTATATAAGTCTAAGTGCTATTGCTATTACTACATTAATTAAAATAATGAGTGTGTTAATAATTTTTCGGCTCAGCCAAGTTTTTTGCAGGTTGGGTGCTCAAATTCTGAACTTCTGCATTAGGCAGAACGAGAAGGTCTATCCTAAAGCTCCATAAAGCAGTGATCCCTACTAGGCACAGCATAACTTTCCTGGCATCTGCTAAAGATCAGGCTGGAGGCATAGTAAAAAGAAATCAGAGCTCTGTAATTTTGGAGATGCCTAAAGCGATATCTTCATGTTGGATACACATTGCTCTCCTTTGGTTCAAATGAAGAGCTGGTGGCTGAATACAGTCCTCCACTTCCAACCATTCATTTAGCAATTGTTTGAAGTTACAACAGCACTGAAAAATGGCTTATAACCAATCCTCACCCAACCATTGCCGCATGATCAAAATTCGGACACTTGGAACGTGTATTTATGAGAGTTGCAACATCTCAAGGTCATCTGATCACCATTTGTGACCTTCCCAGCCAGCACCTGACAAGCAGAGTCAATGGGGGGGAAGCCCAAATCGCTTAACGACCGTATGATTCACTTAAAAGCTGCAGCGATTCCTTTAACAACTGTGGCCAAAAAAAGGTCATGAAACGGGGCACAACTCATTGAACAACTGTCTTGCTTAGTGATAGACTATTGGGCTCAATTGTAGTTGTAGGTTGAGGACTACCTATACCTGGGCTGCATTTTTTTTGCAGAGCTCAGGATGGCACAATGTTCATCCTTGGTGTGTGTGTTGGGTATGTATGTGTGTAAATGAAATTTCAAACTTGTCAAGCTTTGGATTTGTCTTTGTAAAAGAGACGGTTCCACCACAATACCGCGAAGCCCTTATCCGCGGAGACATAAGCGCGAGGGCTAATCCGCGCCGTCCGAATCGCTAAAGCAAATGCGACCTTACCGCGCTGACATAAGTGCGAGGGCAAATCCGCGCCTTCCGAAGCACTCAGCCTAACCTAACCCTAACCCTAAAGCTAACCCTAAAGCTAACCCTAAAGCAAAGCCCTAAACCTAATCCTAACCCTTACCTTAATTTAAATCGGCTTTCTGCCGCCGCGCTGTTTTAAAGCGCCCTTCTGTCGCCGCGCTGTTGTCGCGGCGGTGATGACGCGCGGTGATGACGTCGCGGCTTTAGCGACGCGATTTTATCACCGCTATTTTGACGAGCGCGGTTTTGTCGTGCCACGAAAAGAGACTGTGATGCTCTTCTTTCAGTTGAATTCAATACAATTTATTGATGGTCATTAACCAGTACGTAAAGCTCTTTTTTCTGAAAGTCTTAAAATAACAACTTTGTCGCCTTCCATATTTCTGTTCATTGCAGGTCAATGTGCCCAGACATTTGCACTTCGGTGTTGGGAAAGTGAAGGAAGCTTCCTGTGGTGGAACTGGCAATGCCATCTTAACTGGTGAGCCTCTTGGTCACCCCCCGCCAACCCTGCCCCCAACCCAAAATAAGATAGAAGTGAGCAATATTGTAAGTTGCAATCCTTTAGCATGTGTTGTGCTGGCCGAGGCTGATGGAAGTGAAAGACTACTTTTCAGAAGATGGATTTTTCTGCTTGTGATTCAATAGCAGTAGCAATAGCAATAGCAGTAGACTTATATACCGCTTCATAGGCCTTTCAGGCCTCTCTAAGCAGTTTACAGAGAGTCAGCATATTGCCCCCAACAATCTGGGTCCTCATTTTACCCACCTCGGAAGGATGGAAGGCTGAGTCAACCCTGAGCCGGTGAGATTTGAACCGCTGACCTGCTGATCTAGCAGTAGCCTGCAGTGCTGCATTTAACCACTGCGCCACCTTGGCTCTTTGAGCTCTTGGCTCAAAGCACCTTTGTAAAGTATCATGAATGCTGGTTACGTTAGCTGACTGCTTTCTGGTTTGTGTGCTGCTTTGGGAAGCATGGTCCTAAAAATGGCTTAAAACAATCTAATTCAGTGTATCTCAACCTCAGCAATTTTTAAATATATGGACTTCAGTTTCCAGAATTCCCCAGCCATCATGAAGTTCACACTTCTTGAAATTGCTGAGGTTGAGAAACACTGATCTAAAAGCCAGGGCATAAATATCCTTGGAATTAAACCAAACCAAACCAAGATGACCCAGATGGTAAATAGTAACTCATGCTGATTGGTGCTCATTGCGAGGCAGCCTGATTGTGGAAGCTTCCTACAATCCTTTTGCTTTTCTTCATCACAACGTCTAGCTGACAGCTTCAGGGAGCGGAGAAAATGGAGAAGTCAAATGGAAGAATAAGATAAATGAAGGCAATTTATAGCCCTTCCCAAATTGTGAAGTTGGTTGAGTTGTCATGCAGTCCCTGGGAAACATCTAATGTGTAGCCCTAGTGCTTATATGTTGTGCTATAATGGCATACGGCAAAGAGATATACGGGATACAGGGACACACACACACAAACACACACAAACACACACACACACACACACACACAAACACACACACACAGTTTCCCTGAAAGTAAGACCTCCCTGGATAATAAGCCCAACTGGGCTTTTGAGTGCATGCGCTAAAATAAGACCTCCCCCCAAAATAAGACCTCCCTGGAAATATTGCAACACAGCAAAAGCCATGAGGTGACCACGCTCGCTGCCTCCTGCATCTCAAAAATAATAAGACCTCCCCAAAAATAAGGGCCAAGTGCTTATTTTGGGGGTCAAAAGAAAATAAGACCCTGTCTTATTTTCAGGGAAACACAATGAAGCTCACACTGATTTTGTGCCAGTGCAAAAGTGGGATTTCAGCAACACTGAACCAAGCATGGCCTGCCCACCTAGCCCCATTTCTGTATAAACTAGTGACTTGTCTAAAGCCAGCTGTTGTTATCTTACCTATTTTTGTTTCTAATAATCCAGAGGAAGGCCATGTTTTTGTGTGGGGCTATGGAATTCTTGGGAAAGGACCAGATCTTATGGAAACAGCCGTTCCTGAGATGATACCACCTTCCCTGTTTGGCTTGTCAGACTTCAACCCTGATATTTGTGTGGACCGGATCCGTTGTGGATTAAACCAGTTTGCGGCGATCACTAGTAAGTATCTTGGAGTAAAATTGTAAGTCCATCTGTTTAGGAAAAAGAAGTCTCTTTAGTGAGAATTACTTCTATCTATTTATGTAAGGGGTGTGTATTATCTGCAAACCTTTAAAGTTCTATCCTGTTTCTAAATCTAGAGTCATTTTCCCCTTGTCTTCTATAAATTATATTGCTTTGCATAAGTATATTAATCCCAAATAATATTTTGTAGTACTCAAAAGTCCTTTTGTAGATGACTCAGATTGTTGGGGGCAACATGCTGATTCTGTAAACTAGCGGTCACCAACTGGTGGTCCGTGAGAAAATTTTGGTAGTCTGCAGAAAAATTATTTGTATTTTTTATATTGCACGAAATCAGGGGTCCTCAAACTACGGCCCCTGGGCCATATACGTGCAGAGGGGGATGGAGGGGCAGAGGGGGGCAGAAATTCCGACTTGGGATCTGCTTCAGCCTCCTGATGTGGGGTTTTGGGTGAAGGCTGGAAGGAAGTGCTGCTGGTGGCAAAGAGCCAGAGGGCCTTGGTCCAGTGGAACAGCATCATGGCCTGAAACTGGATTACCATCTCAACCTGCTGAGCCTCCAGCCGCCAGTACCTGGCCTTGTACTCCCGCAGGTCTTCCCTCTGCTTGGAAAGCATGTGCTCGTAGTCCTCAGTGAGGTGCTTCTGCTGAGCTTCCTTCTCGGTCAGATCCAACTTGAACTGAGCCAACTCTTTCTCCTGGTGGCTGTTTATCTCCAACAACTGCTTCCTGTTGGGGCCCTAAGGAGCCCGGATGGGCAGGCGAGGAGTGGCTGGAAAGGGAGGCACCTCTCGATATCAGTGACATAAGTTGGCCGTGCCCATCTAGTCACATGACCACCTAGCCATGCCCACCCAGCCTGTCATTAGGCAGGTCATATTAGTGGTCCATGGGATTTAAAATTATGAATTTAGTGCTCCCTGAGGTCCAAAAGGTTGAGGACCAGAGGTGGGTTCCTACCAGTTCAGCCTGGTTCAGCCAAGTAGGTAGTAACTCCGCTGGACACGGGCCTGAACCGGTTCTGTCGGGTTTTTTTTTGTTTTGTGACTGACTGTACTTTACTTCTGCTGCCCCCCCCCCCCCGCGAAGTGCCCATGCCCCCAAAGCGCGTCCCTGAGTGAACCGGCAGTAAAAGAAGCCGGAACCCACCCCTGTTGAGGACCCGTGCTGTAAACCACTTAGAGAGGGCTGTAAAACCACTATGAAGTAAGTCAAAGTGATATTGCTATTGAATGACATTTGAATTTTTTTTCTGTTGGTTTGCAGACCATGGAGAACTCTTTATATGGGGCAAAAATGTGCGAGGATGCTTGGGAATTGGCAGGATGGAAGACCAGTACTTCCCCTGGAGGGTAAGAAATGTCCTTGTTATGGTTTGTTACATAGTCAGCCAGATGTTTAGACTGGACTTGGCATTTTTACCTACCCATCGAGTGCTTCCCAAGAACCTGGGGTAGGCAGATATTCTTGTTTGGTGGTGCGAAAAGGCATCGTCACGGGATGTCAGCTGTTCCAAGTAGAGCTGCCTTTTGCAATTGACTGATGGTGATGTTGTCAATGTCAGTGGGTTCTCTATGCTACTCAGCTCCCAGCACCTCTGGGCTGTTTACAAACGATTATAAATTTGAAAAACAGACAATAGAAAACAAGAAACAAAAGAAGAGTGGAGATTGTAGAAAAACAGACAGGTAGAAACAAAATAGTCTAGGTTAAAAGGAAGCTTCATTCAATCTCACCAAAGACTTGGATGAAGCGTTTAGTCTTCAGGTCCCTTCATAATCCCAACAGGGTTTTGGAGGTGGGGTGGTGTTCATTCAGATCTTGAGGGGGAGCCTCATTCATTCCAGAGTCTTTTGAAGAGTATTTGCTTTTCAACAGGATCTTACTGCAACTGTAGGATTGGGCGGCAGCTGCCTAAATAAAAATGTCAAATCAGCAGATAATATCTGTATTCCAGCATCCTGCGCTCCATGAGATAAATTGGGATGCTCCTGCTTTTGATTAATTGTAGCTTGCCTACCAACCCAGCAGATACTATTTTTTGCTAATGTGGTTTTTTTTTTGCTATTTGGTTTTGGTCCTTATTACAAGCTTTATTGGTTTGAAGCAACTACAAAGCTGGACTTCGAAATTTTGAAACCTGCTTTCCTGAAGGTCAACTCTGGTTTTTTGGGCTCAGTGTTCAACATGGGAAACTTTCCCAAAGCTACATCCAGAGGTGGTATTCAGCAGGTTCTGACCAGTTCTGGAGAACCGGTAGCGGAAGGCTTGAGTAGTTCGGAGAACCAGCAAATACCACCTCGGACTCTGGCTCTGCCCCCATCTATTCTCTGCCTCCCAAGTCTGAGCTGATTGGGAGCAAATGGGGATTTTGCAGTAACCTTCTCCTGCCACGCCCACCAAGCCACACCATGCCCACCAAGCCACACCCACAGAATCGCTAGTAAAAAATTTTGAATCCCACCACTGGCTACATCCTAGTTATATTGGTGGAGAAACACACACTCTCTCTCTCTCTGTCTGTCTCTGTGTGCGTGTGTGTGGAATGGGAGTCTAAAATGCTCCAACTGGTTTAAGAGCCTCCATACCTACTTAGTAGCAATATGTTCATTTCAAAAATGTTTCAGAAGTGATTTGGACCTCATGGAAACAGTGCCTCTTAGCTCTTTCTAAAGCAGCCCAGCCTTTTGCAGCCTTGTTCATGAGCTTGGAAAAAAAATATGTTGCTGCCGCTGGTTTATGGAATCCACTTCTTAAAATGAAGATGGGTGCTGTCTGGTGCAAATTTCAAAGCACTTTTTTTAGTTGTTTCTGAAACATGTGCAGCCCTAATATGAGCCGTGGTGGCACAGTGGTTAGGGTGCAGGACTGCAGGCTACCTCTGCTGACTGGCAGCTGCCTGCAGTTTGGCTGTTCGAATCTTACCAGGCTCAAAAGTTCACGATTCAAGGCTCACCAGGCTCAAAGCCTCCCATCCTTCCGAAGTGGATAAAATGAGGACCCAGATGGTTGGGAGCAATAGGCTGCCTCTGTAAACCGCTTAGAGAGGGCTGTAAAGCAATATGAAACGGTATATAAGTCTATGTGCTATGGCTATTTTACCCAGGGATGTATGGATCTTGTGCTTGAGGCTCCCAAACTCATTATTTTGGCAATCAAAATCTGTCTTTGCAAAATCATATGGCATCCAATATGAAAGGATAAGGTGCAGGATGCTAGACCTGGGTTTTTTTTTTGGGGGGGGGGGGAGTGACTGATCTAGATGAACTCCAGGAACCTTCTACTGGATCACCCTGAATAGAAGAGGGTGGCCCATCTTAGGGGCCATGAGACTACTTGAACATGCTGCTTTTTGCTAGGCAAATTTGTAAATTTCAAGCTTTTGCCATTTCCGAAGCCTGGCACGGGAAGACAGTGAGCAAGACTGCTAAAAAGAGAGAGAGATTCTTGGGATTCGCTGTAAAGGCGGGGAAAAAAGATGTTTGCAAGTGGATTTTAATTTTCCTTTTCCCTTTCAGGTGACAGTGCCAGGTGAGGTGGTGGACGTAGCCTGTGGCGTTGATCACATGGTCATCCTGGTTAAATCTTACATTTAGTAGCGTGCCTGCGCACGAGTGCCTCTCCAGATGAGCAGGAGGCCAAATTGTACAAGCCTTTGCTGCGGCCCTGTGGTTGGCCTGAGGGTGGAGAACTCACCGAAGCTAGGAAACACTTTGTAAGCCGTCTGGGAGAGACTGAGCATGCAGTAACTGAAGCCCGAGGAGCAGCTGAAGGAAAGGCAAACAGGATCAAGTGTAGCCTTTGCAGTTGGACATTTATTGCTAATGACAGCCATCCTGAATTTGTTTTTTGAAAAGCACTCCTGTTTTCCTGGGTGTTGTAAGCATGTTGCTACCGTTGAGGTCCAGAAATAGCACAAAAAATATTTAATAGTAAAGGAAAATGTGCTACATTGCAGGGTGTTTCTAACAACTGTAAATAGTCCTTAAGTATGGGAAGAGTCTATTTTTTTAAATGAACAGTCTTACCAGATCACCAAGAGTCTCATGAGCTTTCAGCGTAATCATGTGAAATCTTGGGAGTCAGTTTTGGTGGCGCCATTAAGACTTATGCCATTGGTTAATAAAATTATGCATCTCATGCCAAAAAGATGCTGATTCAACAGTCTTTCATTTAAGGGTAAATACTGGGAGATGAACCTTGCTTCCAAATACCATGTTTTCCCGAAAATAAGACAGGGTCTTATTTTTTTTTGATCCCCGAAATAAAGGATCGGCCTTATTTTTGGGGAGGTCTTATTATTTTTGAGGTTAAGGAGGCAGCAAGCATGGTCACTTCATTGCTGCTGCTGTGTTGCAATATTTTCAGGGAAGGCTTATTTTCGGGGGAGGGCTTAGTGCATGCGCTGAAAAGCCCGATTGGGTTTATTATCCGGAGAGTTTTTATTTTTCAGGGAAACAGGGTAGCTCTTTGATTATTGTTCTTTCCTGAAGGCCATTCCTCTCTCTTTGTAAGACTATTTTTATGGAATTCTTTCCTGGCCTGTCCCCACTGATGTCATTTTCATCACAGGCAGTTGTGTCCTTATTCTATCTCAGATACCAGTGCTTCCAAAATTTCCCGGCAAGAGAAATATAATTTTAATCCCCTGGCTGAGACAATTCCATGTTGGAATCAACTTGGAAGGAACACATGATGTTGGAAAACTTTGCATTTACTTTTATGCCAGCGCAGCCAGTGTATTCGTCAGCATCCCCATTACTTAGTCTGACATGACCAACTCAAGATTTGAACCAGAACAAATAATGAGTAGTCTTTTAATTGCGGCTTACTGAAACAAGCTACTTTCAAGTCAAGGAATATGAAGGGAGATTTTGTTTCGCTCAATTATGTTTCCTGCACAAGGCTGAGCTGTTAATTGAAATGGAAGCTAGAAATGGCCTTCCTTACAGTTGACTCATAAAACTAGTTAGGAAGCGGGAAAAGCTTCCATTGAAACGATTGTCCCCACCATCAGAGGGGACAATAGCACTTAAGACTTATATAAGACTTATATAGCACTTTACAGTGCTTTACAGGCCCTCTCTAAGTGGTTTACAGAGTCAGCATCTTGCCCCCAACACTCTGGGTCTTCATTTTACCCATCTCAGAAGGATGGAAGGCTGAGTCAACCTTGAGCCTGGTGAGATTGGAACTGCCAAATTCCAGGCAGGCAGCAGAAGTAGCCTGCAGTACTGCATTCTAACCACTGCACCACCATGACTCATAACAATAATAGTGCTTTATAGGGTTGGAAATTCTCAGACCAGAAAAAAACATCAAATCACATTGAATCCTGGAATTCAGTAGTCCTGTCATGACCTGGTGGGAGTTGCACCAGAATTATGTGTTGCAGAATAAATTTAATTGCTGCTCTATTTCCAATTTCTGGCTGCTAAATTCACGGCCGACTAAGCGTGTTTAGATTTTACTGAACAGTGTAGAGTTAGTCCTTGACTTACCACTACAATTGAGGCCAAGATTTCTGTTGCTCAGCAAGATAATGGTTAAGTGAGTTTCCCCCCATTTTATGACTTTTGTTGCCATATTTGTTAAGTGAATCACTGCACTTGTTAAGTTAGTACAGTTGTTAAGTGTTAGTTGTTAGTACAGTTGTTAAGTGAATCTGGCTTCCTCATTGACTTTGTCTGAAGATTACAAAAGATGATCCCATGGTCCATGGTCAACCATGAGCCGCATTAGGATTGAACTGCTGTCTCTGGGCAGTGTCAGCCTGCAGTATTGCATTCTAACCACTCCATCACCATGGCTCTTCAAGCAAAAGCGTGAAGTGGCTGTTGATACACACATTCTGGTGAGACAAAATCTCTGGTCCTGGTGGATCAACCCAGATTGGATCCTGCAACGTGATTCTGGGACACACACATTTGCCTTCATTCACTAGTAGATTATTATTTGCTATCTAGTAGATAAAAGAGGGGAGAAAACATTCAGAAGGACACCAAAACTTAAATTTTGCACCAAAGATGTATTGGGAGGCCGCAGAAGGCTCTCTTAGAGGTATACAATTGCAGCAACACAGAGGAGATATTTCTAAGTATAAGTATTCAGAAATCATATTTTACATTTCCAAAACACCACAGCTTAGGCTCAGCCCTTAGGAATTACATAAAAAAAAAATTAAAGTACCTTTTTTCCTCCTTGCAACTGAACTGGATGTAAGATAATCCAAGTGCTTTGAGAGGGGGCTAGGAATTTAAGAGAGTCGTAATGCCCATCTTGTTTAGAGGGCTCCAGGTTGGTGAAGGCTACCCCTTGGGCAACCTGAGCCCATACCTTGCCCATTATTATTATTATTATACTTGTTGTTGCACCCTTTCCCAAGCTGGTGAAAAATGAGCTAGATCATGCTGGTTGAGAATTAATGGTGCTGTGGTCCAGCACATCTGGAGAGCACCTTTAGTGGATTAAGTAGAAACATACAGGTGCAAAATTCACTGCTGTTTTAAGCAGCCTTCACCCAGACAAAGAAATGCTGCAGGCAAGAAGAAAAAATTCTATGTTAGGCTAGGCCCATGATGGCAAACCTGTGGCACGCATGCCAGAAGTGGCACGCAGAGCCATCTCTGGGCACGCAAGACATTGCCCGTTGCTCTTCCGGGTTCCGGTGTGCTGGCCAGCTCGCCTTCATGTGCAGAGGGGAGTGCCAGAAACCAGAAGAGCAGTCGCCCGGTGCGCATGTGCACATAGGGAAGATTATCTTCCGGTTTCCCATGTGTGTGTGGTCTTCTGGTGCGCATGCATGCGCAAAGACCATCTGGCCACTGTGCATCCACACGTCAGAAACTGGAAGATCATTTTCTGGGCACACACATGCACACTGGTGGCTGCTCTTCTGCTTTCTGGCAAATGTGCACGCACGCTCCCGTTTTGGCACTCGGTGCCGAAAAAGTTTGCCAAGACTGGGCTAGGCTACCTGGACAAGCAGTTCAGCCTCGTCTTCTCTGGCTGTCGTGGCTTTCAAGACTTCGCATCGGGAAGGATCATTTTGCTTGGACCGGCCCTGGAACTTTTTCAATGTGCAAACTATTCCTGCCAATTGATGTGCCAGCCAGAGCTGATCACCCAATGATACCTTGCAGCTAAAGGCCTCTCCATGGTCATTGTTGGAGAAACAAGAATACAAGAGGAAATACCATATGCCTTTTTTTGGAATCTAGAAGGCTTCCTTTCCTTTCTGTAATCTGGAGGAAAGCAGGGAGAAACAAAAGTCCCAAGATAGACTCCCCCCCCCCCCCGCGCCCACACTTTCAAGAGACCAGAATGAGGCAATCTTTTTGACCCTTTGGGAATGCGAAAGCCTGTGGGAGCTGCAATTACAAAATGGCCACTGGGGCATATGTCCGTGTGTTTCTTCATCCACAAAATGGCAGCCGCAAATAACACAGGTATACCTATCGCAAATCATTCATCAGAGAGAACACATAAAGGAGCCAGTGGGTGAACTTTCCTGCTTGCCAGCTGCCTTTTGACTTAAGAATTTTGTTTTTGTTTTAAAGAAAATCTGCTGTGGAAGGAAGCCTGCTGTGACAGCAAGGAGAACAGTCTAGCTATGCACGTCACCCGTGTTTTCAGAATTAATCCAATTGTCTGTGTTAGCACAATAGCATTGCAAATTAACCAGCCAGAAAGAATATATTTCACATTCATTCTAGTCTCAGTTCGTGCAAACGTTTGTCAATGGTCATACATACTATTTCAGCCAACAGTTTGGGATAAAAGGCCATTCACAAATCATTTGCTTACACACGTTATCTGGTATTTCCACCCATACAATTTGTGAAGACTGCTATTACTGAAGAGCTGTTTGGGGTATTAATCACAACAAAGTTATTCTTAACCATGATGGGGTTTCCCGGGAGGTCTTAACATGTGTGATCCAGTGTCCCCCAGTCTGTGTTGATTTGCTTGCAAATCCAGGGCTTTCTATTCCTCTGTTTTCCTCTCAATGCATCTTTTATTTTTCTACTCCCTTCCCAATAAAAACCAGAGCATTCAATTTCATTTTTCAGCTGAAATGTTAATAGCACAACCAGAAATATTCCTGGATTTCATTCTAAATGTAGGACTATAGTCTAAAATGTTTGGTTTGCTCAAGGGAAAGCAACACTATTCAACATTTTCTTCTCCTTAAGTCTGCTACTCCACCATCGGTCCATACAATCTAGTTTCTGGTTGCTAACCAGCACGCTGGCACTTGCCAGCCAGGCTGGGTCATCTTGGAATCAGCAGCTGGTGAGAGCACAGCTGCCAGGATCAAGAGCCACCCTTTTCCCTTGGGGGCAAGTCAGAGCCAAAACAAAGACTGCTATATATTTGGCTTAGTTTAATTTAAATGAACTTTAAATCTGTTCCATTCACATGATTACTCCCTACATATTAAACACGTTTCCCTATCAGTCACATGAACAATCTTAAATTGACTAATTGGCAATGTTTGGAAGAGTTGTGTGTGTTGCATCCAAGGGTTGAGGGAAGGGGGACAATCTTTGAGTTCCTAGGCCAGTGATGGTGAACCTTTTCGGCACCAAGTGCCTAAACTGGAACGCACATGTATGCATGTGCATGCGCTGGAGCGCGGGAAATCTGAAGACAAGCTGGCCGGCAGGCACATGCCTGGTTTTTTTACCATTTTCAGGCTGTATTTTGGGCCATTTTAAGGCCGTTTTGGGGACATTTTCAGCCATTCTTCATGGGTGCTGGAGCACTGAAAAGCGGCCAAAAAAGGCCCCCAAACAGCCTAAAAAACAGCCTGTTTTGGGCTGTTTTCAAGCCGTTTTCTGGTGCCCGGCACCTGCAAAGACCAGCTGGCCAGTGCCAGAAACCAGAAGAGCAGCTGGCGATGGCACGCATGCCCACAGAGAGGACTCTGCGTGCTACATCTGGCACACATGGCTCACCATCATGGTCCCAGGCTAACATGAATTTATCAGAGAGGGAAATCTTAGTGTTATAATCTAAACGTGGGCTCTGGCTCCTTGCTCTTCTAATCAGACCAGCTTTGTAAATCAAGTCCAGATCAGGATTTGCAGAGACAAACCAAGAGATAGGAGGATGGGCATGAAGCTTAATCAGGACTCAGCAACCTTTCAATGAGACGGATCTAATCACTCGTGATAGCAGGAACATACACGCACACGCACACATACACAAAGAGGTGGGTTTTGGCATTGTCACCTGAACTCTCAAGGAGATCTTACGAAATCCTGCTAGATTTGGCCATGGCAATTGCAATGTTTTGAGGGCCGTTTTGAGTTTTGTGGGCACCAACAAGGCATGCCCCAGGCCGGAGAGTATCCGTAAGAGCTTGTGGCCGATTCCTGGAAAGCCACGTCGGGTTGAGAAGTTAGGAAGGCTGAAGTCCAACACATTCACAAGTCCGGATTGAAAAAATGCTACTTCCTGTTCCAGTCATTTCTGGGTACGTTGACCCAAGCCGGCTAGCAAGAAGATCTCCAAACAACATGAGACACGCTGCTTTTTTTTCTTTTCCTGATCAAATGGCACCACCAGCAATTCCAGGTTCGCATTTTCAGTGAGAATGCAACTGTGGCATATGCCAACTACACCAACCAAAGGAAAAAACAAAAAAAAACAAATAGCATAATAGTGACATTTCGCTTTCAGAGCGCAATGTCAAAAAACCTTCACAGTGCTTTAATCCCAAAGATTCTTTCTTCATCTCCTCCCTGCTTATATATATTTATTACTATTTTGTAAAAAGCTACTGGGAGTCAGTTTGCCTATGCAATAGTCTTTTGTTTCATCACTTCTTCGTGGCATGGCAATATTTCTCCCGTGCTCTCTTTGGAGTAAAAAAGAAAAAAAAAAGAAAAGAAAGAAAGAACCACCCACCCCATTGCTAGGAAATACTGAGAAGAATTCTTTGTTTTAAAATACACCTAGGTCCCATTCTGGGGGGGAAAAAATTAATATTTTTCAGGTTGACTGACTTGGAGTGCATTGATAACACCGTTGATATTTTCTTCTGGAACCTATGAGAGGGAAAAACAAACAAAGAAAGATCAGAGGTTGGATAGCAATAACATTTAGGCTTATATACTGCCCCACTGTGCTTTTCAGAATTCCCTGGGTGGTTTACAATGTAAGCATTATTTGCCTACTGCCCCCCAACAATCGGGGTCCTCATTTTACCAACCTTGGAAAGATGGAAGGCTGAGCCAGTCAGGATCGAACTCCTGGCTATTTGCCTGCAATACAGCACTTTAACCAGTAGTGGGATTCCAAATCTTTTCCTACCAGTTCTACGAGAGTGTGCTTTGCGCGCGCAGCACTGAAACACCCCCCTTGGTGTCAGCGCTGCTGAGCTGAGCTGGTTTTTTTAGCTCAGCGAGGCACAGCAATCCACTCTACTGCAAATCAGATGAGCTAAAAAAACAAGGGAATATAGGACAGGAAACCACAGGGGCGGGGCCAACCAGAGTTCATATTTGCTGGTTCCCCGAACTACTCAAAATTTCCGCTACTGCTTCGCTCGAACCGGTCCAAACCGGCTGAATACCATTTCTGACCACTGAGCCACCAGGGATCGTTTCTCCTGATCAAATTCAGCCTACCAGTGTGTTCAAACTCTGCTGTTCTAGGTCCCAACCAGCAGTGGGAGCTCTAAGATGGTTCTCTGTTATAACATGTTATAACAAACTTTGCATTTGTGAAGTATCTTCTTGCCTGCATTTTGCAGAGCAGAGATAGTCACCTTGTTCTGATGGGACATTTGGTGTGTGGATGATAGTTCTGGTCCACATCTTTTGGATTGTATTGTATTAGGTTAGGTTTATTTTTCTAGTATGCTTTAGATCAGTACTTCTCAATCTTAGCCACTTTAAGATGAGTGGACATCATCTGCCAGAATTCCCCAGCCAGCATAGAATTCTGGGAGTTGAAGTCCACTCATCTCAAATTGACTAAGGTTGAGAAACACTGATCTAAAGCATACTAGAAAAATAAACCTAACCTAATACAACACTGTATTTAGACCACCAATAAATTGTCCGCAGAGGAAAAAGAAAATGAAGAAACCTCACCCTCTGCTCACCTCTGATCTGAAGCTCCCTTATATTTTCATTGGAGTGTGTGGGAAGTTAAGGTCCTCAATTTACAGCAGCTCATTTAGTGACCAGAGTTACAATAGCACTGAAAAAAGTGACTTACGACCATTTTTCACACAACCATAGCTGCATCCCCATGGACATGTGATCAACATTCAAAGCTTGGCAACTCACTCATATTTATGACATTTCCTGGGGTCATATGACCATTTTGCAACCTTCCGACAAACAAAATCAATGGGGAAGCCAGATACACTTAACAACTGAGTTACCGACTTAACAACCACAGTGATTCACTTAACAACTGTGGCAGGAAAAGTCATAAAATGGGGCAAAATTCACTTTAACAACTATGTTGCTCAGCAACAGAAATTCTGAGCTCAGGTGTGGTCATAAGTCAAGGACCAGCTGTATGATGCCATGAACCAATCCCTTGGAAATCAAGTAAGTGCGACAGATTCACACGTCTCCCATTAACATTTCACAATTTTTCTTCTTCTTCCCTTTGGAAGGTACACAAGTTACTTTTTATTAAGCCGAAGGGAAATGATCAAAACCAAAACTGGAATAAGGATTTGTGTCAGAGTTTTCCCACATCAGAAAATGCAGCAGGTCTGAAGGCCCCATGTGAAAGGTAGCTTCCAAGCCTGAGAATTTGGTGTTGCTCTAGCAGAAAAGTAATTTACGTGGAGACAAGGGCTTACCTTAGTTTTCTCCCTTGACTCAACAAATTCCCCACCTGGAGCTTATTTATGGATAGATGAGCATTAGTAAGGTGAGAGCCTCACCTGAAGAGGTAGGGCCAGATGTAGACGGTATCACATGAGTGAGAAATAGGTCAGTGTGTTAGTTTTGAGATAGGAGTGGATGGGCTTATCTCACTGCTATGGTTAATGTTCAAGGAAAGTAAACCCAACTGATCTAATCATTTGACCTTCGCTATCTGAGATCATGTTGACTTTCTGCTCTTAAATACACACCACAGCTTCCAAGCTGGAAAAAGAAGGTGATGCTAATAGCAAAGAGACAGTGGGGAAAAAGGAGGTGCAGTTTTGACTTTTCTGCTCAAGCTTTTAACGGGGGAAAGGCGCTTAATGCCTTGTTAACAGGAAAAATAATGGACATCCCGTGAGAATTGAAGAGGGTGTGTTGGTAAGGGCAGAAATATACAGTGCCTGGCTTGAAAAGCTAGATGGTCCGGGCGTGGTGTCAAACAGAAGAGAAAAACTGTTGAGAATTTGTGTAATTCTCAACACCTCCCCATAATGATCAGGTAAAGAATGGTAAGCAAATAGATTTTGGCATTGAAACTTGTTGGAAGTGAATTTGCACACTTCACCCTCGTGAGATTTTTGCTGGGTGAATGTGAGGTGGGCAAAAATTGGTTTCAGTTGATTCTTCCCTGAGGGGAAAATATTTTATATTTCTTTTTTAAAGTATGCAGCATGGTGGAGGGTCATTCTAGGACAAAGGTCTTCAAACTTGGCAACTTTAAGACTTGTGGACTTTAACTCCCAGAATTCTCCAGCCAGCATAGCTGGTTGGGGAATTCTGGGAATTGAAGTCCACAAGTCATAAAGTTGCCAAGTTTGGGGACCCCTGTTCTAGGAGGTATTGGAGAAGAAACTAGTATTTTCAAAAAGCCCCCAGGTGTTTCAGATATTCTTGGCTTTTTAATAAGGAAAAAGGAATAAAATTCCCACAGCCAACTCATGCACTTTTCAAAAATAAATCCAAACTTTTCTCATTTTTGTTTGGAGGGGGGAGATTGCACTTTTAAAGAAAATGGCAATCAATACAAAATGGAAAGTCATCCCTACTGACAAGGGGCATTTTGAAAGGTTTCAAACCTTCAGCCAAACGCAGGAGGGAATTTTGTTAGGTATACTTCCTCTATAAGCCCCATACACATAAGCAATACAATGTCCTTCAGAATCTTGTACTTTTTATAAGAAAGACTAGCTGATAACCCGGCGTTGCCCGGGTATTTATCATAATCCTGTATTAGACAGAAAAAGCCCTGATTTCAGCAACAATTAAATCAGTTGCAAATGTTTCCCCTGTGCCCCCAGAAGCGTCAAGAAAAGTGATACCACCTTAATTTCTAATGTTGGATTTTCCCCCTTACCAGAGGGAGCCCCCTTGTGGAGTACTGTGAAGCTGTTACCATGGCGACTCCACTGCACTGTACAATAGAAGCCATTTTATGGCAGTACGGAATGGTAGAAGCCATTGTAAGACACAACAGGCTGTAACTTAGCAGAACACACACCCTAAGGGGTGTTAGGGGTTTCTTATCCCCACAGCATTTGTTTCCAGAGGGTAAGTCATCTGTGTACCAAGTTTGGTTGAAATTGCTCGAGGGAGGGAGGGAGGGAGGGAGGGAGAGAGAGAGAGAGAGAGAGAGAGAGAGAGAGAGAGAGAGAGAGAGAGAGAGAAAGGGAGTGAGAGAGAGAGAGTAGCATAGACATTATTCATCTCAATCAACTCACCAGTGCATGATCAAACTTAAAAGTACTGATGTAATAGGCAGGGATGTCTGCGGCAGCTAAAGGCTCAGAGATCTGAGCCACGATTCCACACTCATCTGGGGAGAAGAAAAAGCGCATTACAACTTCACAATGGCAAAAAGAGAAGTTTGGATGTAGTTCTCCAAGACCCCAAATTAATTTACAGCAGCACCGTCAACTCTGAAGCTGGCTAGATGATGGCCATCTTACTATTCTACTGGGGTTTCAGTGCTGACACAGACTGGAGTCGCGGGATAGGGAGGGGAGTGCAGAGATAGCTGGGGTGCTATAACCAAAAGAACATTCTTTCCCCTGGGAACCAAGGTCATGTGCGCAGGTGGTTGGGAGGTAGAGACTAAGGTCATTACCACGTCTGGACTGTGTGCTGATTAGACCATGTGACTGATGCCTCTGGGGAATTGAAAAACTTTTACTTTTAATTAGGGGGGAAACTGGCGGGAACTTTTAGATCTGGTTTTCACCAGCATCTTGCCAATATGACATGCTCTAATAAAATGTTCTTTGAGGAGACCTCATGTCTCAAAGTTCTTTTGTTCGGGGAGGCGTTAGTTGGAACCCTGACAAAGACTCTGCATAGTGGCCTATTTCACATTATTCAGAAACCTCTGCTTAGTTCATGAATCAGAAACCCCTTTGAGCGTTGCAATAGACATTTCAGCAACGCTCCTCTGTCTCCTAGACCAGGGGGCCCCAACCCCCCGGTCCGTGGCCTGGTGCCTGAAACCGGTCCTCACAAACAAGTGAAGCCCCTTTGCGGCATGCAGGCAGCATGCAAAACCACGCCCGCAGAAGTCAGTGGAAAAACCTCCCTCCACGGAACCATCCGTGGTACCCAAAAGACTGGGAGCTGCTGTCCTAGACCTTGTGAAATTTCAAAGCTCATCGAGCAGGAGTGTCTCCATTTTCGGCAGCTGAAAATGGAGCTCAGGAGCCTGTTTTCACTGGCAGAGCTCTCAAGGCCTGGGGCCCAGAACCAGCCCGCGGGGTATTGAGATCTGGCCCGCGGGACCGAATTGGAAACAGCGAAGGACTGGCCCACGGTGCTTCTGCCAGTGAAAACAGGCTCCTGAGCTCCATTTTTGGCTGCCACGGCCTCCTGCAACCCTCTGTCAGTGAAAACGGAGCTCCAAGCTCTGTTTTCACTGGCAAAGGGTTGCAGGAGGCCGGGGCAGCCGAAAATGGAGCTTGGGAGCCCGTTTTCACTGGCAGAGCGCTCAGGCCACCACAAGCGCCCCCAAGAGGAGTGACCTTGAGTAGGCCATGCCCACCCTGGCTCCACCACCCCAGTGCCCCGAGGTAAAACACAACACTGATGCAGTCTTCAATGAAAGTTTGACACCCCTGTCATAGAGTCTATAGAAGACACATCTGCCAGGCGGTTCCACCACAAAACCGCGCTCAACTAAACCCCACCCGACTAAACCGCGTTGCTGACGTCATCAACAGGGCGACAACAGCGCGGAGACAGAAGCACGCTGTAAACCCTAACCCTAACCCTAACCCTAAACCTAACCCTTAACCTAACCCTAAACCTAACCCTTAACCTAACCCTAAACCTAAACCTAACCTTTAACCTAACCTTTAACCTAACCCTAAACCTAACCCTTAACCTAACCCTAACCCTAACCCTAACCCTTAACCTAACCCTAAACCTAACCCTTAACCTAACCCTAACTCTAACCCTTAACCTAACCCTAACCCTAACCCTTAACCTAACCCTAACCCTTAACCTAACCCTAAACCAAACCCTAACCCTAACCCTAACCCTTAACCTAACCCTAACCCTTAACCTAACCCTAACCCTAACCCTTAACCTAACCCTAAACCTAACCCTTACTTAAGTTGAATTGGCTTGCTTTCAAAGCGCTATTTAAAGTGCCCTTCTTTCTCCGCGCTGGCTGTTGTCGCCCTGTTGATGACATCAGCGACGTGGTTTAATCGGGCGCGGCTTAGTCGAGCGCGGTTTTGACGGGTCACGCTGCCAGGCAAAACTAGTGAAATCTTGCCAGACATTCCACCTCCACCCACCACCATTTTTTTTAATTTCAGAGCTTTACAAAGGGCCACTTTTAGGTGCTGCATTGTTGGTAAATCAAATTTTAAAACAGAAGCACGCATTTGTTTCAATCTGCATATGCCCACATTTTCACTTGTCCCAAGGAGGATGCCAAATATAACAAACGGATATAAATAGTGGCATGTGTTTTATCATTTCTACCAGGCCATTATTAGTTTAGTGGCAGGATGGACAGTTCCCTTTGGACTATGGTAGCAATTCTTTTTTGGTCCCTCTGGGATATGCCGGAAAAATAAAACAAAATGGTGGACAGTTGCAGCAGCAGCTTGCCTGTTTCATAAAAATGGAATGATGGAAGACACTAAGAAGTGGCTGCTAAAATCAGCCCTGTAGCAGGAGACAGAAAGAGCTGTCCTTCCCTGCCTGTCTTTTCGAAGCTACAGCCCTTCAAGGCAATAAGGATAAGAGGTGAATAATACATTCCAAGAGATATTTACCGTATTTTCCAGAATATAAGATGCACCAAGATTTTGAACAGGTAAATTTTTTAAAAAAAAGATTTTGCACTCTGCAGACCTCCCAAAAACGGCCCGCTTTTTTGTGAAAATGGGCCTGTTTTATTTTTCTTCCCCAAAAGGGCATGAATTGCCCTTAGGTGGCTTGTAGAGTGCTCCTGGGGGTTGGGGGGGGCAAAATTGAGCAAAAAAACGCTCCATTTTTCAGAGTATAAGATGCACTAAGATTTTGAACAGGTAAATTTTTTTTAAAAAAGATTTTGCACTCTGCAGACCTCCCAAAAACGGCCCGCTTTTTTGCGAAAATGGGCCCGTTTTATTTTTCTTCCCCAAAAGGGCATGAATTGCCTTTAGGCGGCTTGTAGAGTGCTCCTGGGGGCTGGGGCAAAATTGAGCAAAAAAACGCTCCATTTTTCGGTCATTTCTACCCTCCCCAGCCCCCAGGAGCACTTTGCAAGGTTCCTAAAGGCTCTGCACAACCATTTTGGTGAAGTGGGCATAGTTTCTGGAGGCAAACAAAATGCTGTATTCAGTGTATAAGACGCACCCAGATTTTCAGCCTCTTTTTTGAGGGAAAAAGGTGTCTTATACTCCGAAAAATACGGTAGTTTAGTCCTACTTATCATGTGGACACAGATATATGTAAGGTGATTTAGTCGGGGGTGGGTGGGGGGATGGCATAGTTCTGCAACTATTTTTAGAGCGAGAATTAGGATTTAAATCTTCAGAACTTGTTTGTTTGCCGATTTTGCAACAAAGCAAAGCCAATCCATCTGCATGACGTGCCTCAGGGAGGAGCACCTCTCAGCGAGCAAGGATTAGAGGAACTGCAGTCCAAAATGCTAGAAAATAGTGGGCTAAAAATGAAACATGGATGGATGTGATTCAGTTAACTGGTATATGCTATTTCAGTCTCCACTTTTCCCCAAGGTGTTATAGATATACCGAAGCTACAATTCTCTATATTCAGAGCATCTAACAGTGGCCGGATTATTTTACTGACTTTCTATATATGGAAAACGGTCACAAGCAATAGTAAAAATGTGAAAGCCTCATTAATATTAATACTTTTGTGCAGGGGTGGGATTGAAAATGTCAGCAA
Organism: Thamnophis sirtalis; assembly: GCF_051295495.1. Taxonomy (NCBI): domain Eukaryota; kingdom Metazoa; phylum Chordata; class Lepidosauria; order Squamata; family Natricidae; genus Thamnophis; species Thamnophis sirtalis. The sequence goes on along the minus strand of NW_028261386.1, from coordinate 12,528,807 downwards.
CTGGTTCTCTGCCTGGTTGCTGGGTGGATGTGGCCATGGTGGGCGTGGCCTACTCGGCCTCCTGCACCATGGCGGGGTGTGGGTGTGTTTTTGCCCTCCCCAGGCTCTGGAGGCTTTCCTTGAACCTCCAGGAGGGCAAAAATGACCTTCCCCAGACTCTGGAGGCTGGAAATTGACCCATTTCCGGACTTCCGGGACGCTCGTTTTGCACCCTTCCGGAGCCTCCGCGTGGGCCCTGCACTTACCTGGCATGATGAACGGGCCATGTGGAGACTCCTGGGAGGGGCAGGGTGGGAGGGGCCAGCTACTCCTTGCAACTACTGGTTCACTGAACCAGATGTAAAATTAACATCCGGTTCACCCGAACCAGCTGAATCCCACCCCTGCTTTTGCGTCGGAAGCACCAATGTGCTTCTGTGATGAAAGGATTTGCCGGTGACACCATCGTTGCCCAGGGGATGCCCAGTTGGAGGCTCCTTCCATGTCCCTACAAAGTTTCCCACTGAAGTGGTATGCATTAATCTCCTGGCATGCTTGCAAACTGCTGAGTCAGTGGAAGGTGGAGCATGTGGCAAGAGCTCACCCTGCCCTGCGGCAGCAACGGGTCCTGAACACGAGGCTGCCAATTGTCAGCACAGCGTTCTAACCTTGTGAGGCCACTGCTCTCCTTTGGAAAGCCTTATTATCATTGCACCAATGGCCAATTTACTCTGACACTCTCACAGAGGCCTTCTCCTCTCCACTGCTGAAGGAAGCCTCAGATTTATGAGACTTTCCTCCCTTCCCAGCTCCACCGAAACAAAGGCAGCCAAGTGAATAGAATGGAATAGAGTAGAATAACAGAGTTGGAAGGGACCATGGAGGTCTTCTAGTCCAACCCCCTCCTTAGGCAGGAAACCCTACACCACGTCAGACAAATGGTTATCCAATCTCTTCTTAAAAACTTCCAGTGTTGGAGCATTCACCACTTCTGGAGGCAAGTTGTTCCACTGATTAATTGTTCTAACTGTCAGGAGTGTATATTAGAAGAGACTGCGGAGATTGTAGCAGTGACAGTATCACTGTCTAAAAAAAATATCTTACTTTCTTCTAACTGATCCTGTAAGTTGGCCTGCAAGAAGAATTAATGGTAGCTGTCATGTAAAACTAATGGGCCAAATCTGCCTTCTTTTTCTTCCTGTCTCTGAAAAAGGGATGTTTTAGGAAGGTCATCCATTCCTTGCTCTGAGCTCTTGTCCTTCTCATACTGGCATTTCTTTGGCCTCAAAGCATTTGTAAATGCAATACAATACAATACAATAGCAGAGTTGGAAGGAACCTTGGAGGTCTTCTAGTCCAACCCCCTGCCTAGGCAGGAAACCCTATACCGTTTCAGACAAATGGCTATCCAACATTTTCTTAAAAACTTCCAGTGTTGGAGCATTCACAACTTCTGGAGGCAAGCTGTTCCACTGATTAATTGTTCTAACTGTCAGGAAATTTCTCCTCAGTTCTAAGTTGCTTCTCTCCTTGATTAGTTTCCACCCATTGCTTCTTGTTCTATCATCAGGTGCATTGGAGAATAGTTTGACTCCCTCTTCTTTGTGGCAATCCCTGAGAAATTGGAACACTGCTAGTGTTCTTCCCTAGTCCTTCTTTCTATTAAACCAGACATCCCCAGTTCCTGCAACCGTTCTTCATATGTTTTAGTCTCCAGTCCCCTAATCATCTTTGTTGCACTTCTCTGCACTCTTTCTAGGGTCTCCACATCTTTTCTACATTGTGGTGACCAAAACTGAATGCAGTTTTCCAAGTGTGGCCTTATCAAGGCATTATAAAGTGGTATTAACACTTCACTTGATCTTGATTCTATCCCTCTGTTTATGCAGCCTAGAACTGTGTTGGCTTTTTTTGGCAGCTGCTGCACATTGCTGGCTCATGTTTAAATGGTTGTCCCCTAGGACTCCAAGATCCCTTTCACAGTTACTACTGTTGAGCAATGTACCACCTATACTGTACTTGTGCATTTTGTTTTTCTTGCCTGTGTAGAACCTTACTCTTTTCACCATTCAATTTCATTTTATTAGATAGTGCCCAATGTTCACGTTTGTCAAGATCCTTCTGTATCTTGAGCCTATCTTCTGGAGTGTTGGCTATTCCTTCCATCTTGGTGTCATCTGCAGATTTGATGAGTTCCCCATTTATTCCCTCTCCAAATCATTGATGCAGATGTTGAAGAGTACTGGGACCAAAACAGAGCCTACTTCCCTCCATGAAGATGCAGTTCCATTGAGGACTACATGTTGAGTGCGGTTGGTCAGCCAGTTACAAATCCATATGGTGGTGATGCTGTCCAACCCACATTCTTCTCCTTTAACTAGTAGTAGGTTATGGTCTACCTTATCAAATGCCTTACTGAAGTCCAAGTAAACTATATCGACAGCATTCCTCTGGTCTACTAATTTTGTCACATTATCAAAGAATGCAATAAGATTAGTCTGGCATGCAGGGGAGAGCAGTTAAAACAAGGCATAAACAACCATGTAGGCTACAAATTACATAATCTTTATTGCAAGGAGAAGGTAAAGAACGGCTGGGAGAATAGGGGAAGCCTGCAGACTTAATAATGAGGGATTTAATACTGTTAAAAATTCCTCGGAGGGAAAATAACAGAGGAAGCTGAGATGCAGAACTTTAGATAATAGGGAGCAGGCCACAATCTGGGCCAGACCTAACCTATCATTAGACAGAGTGAGATGACTGCCTCAAGCAGCAGACACCAAAATGTGGATTCAATGTACTTATTCAGACATCCTCAGCATATGGAACTGTATATCATATATCTTACCTTTTTTGCCCAGACACTAAAAATGTCTTTGACTGGGCCTGGTTGCAAGGATCTATGACAGGGGCGTCAAACTCGATTTCATTGAGGGCCGCATCAGGGTTGTGTTTGAATTTGGGGGGCTGGGGTGGAGGGGCCAGGGTGGGCATGGCCAGCTCAACGTCACTCTTGCCTGTGGTGGCCCGAGCACTCCGCCAGCGAAAATGGGCTCCCGAGCTCCATTTTCGGCTGTGACGGCCTTCTGCAACCCTCTGCCAGTGAAAATGGAGCTCAGGAGCCCATTTTCGCTGGCAGAAGCACCGCGAGTCAGTCCTTCTCTGTTTCCAGAGTGGTCTCACGGACCAGATCTAAGTACCCCGTGAGCTGGATCTGGCCCCCGGGCCTTGAGTTTGACACCCCTGGTCTATGACAATTTGCCATGATCAACTCCTCACAGCCAACTTGCTGTGGGACAAGAGTTACATTAATATCGAAGAAATGGTGGAATCGAATCATTAAAGAAAGAATGCCAAAGGAGGGACAGAATGAAACGTAAATGACATAAATCAAAATGATTTTTAAATTTATTTTAAATAATTAAATTGAATTGTTAAAAAGTCCCCCATGGCAAGAAGGCTGTGGTGGGTTGTCCCATTCTGGGTTGCAACAGCTGCTCCCAGCTGTGTAGAAGTCATCTGGAATTAGGTTCTCCAGGGACATTGTTCATGAAGAAGAGTCAGCCCATTTATCCCTCTGGCCTCTCTATGTCAGTAGTCCTCGACTTATGACCGCAACCGAGCACAAAATTTCTGTTGCTAACTGTTAAGTGAATTTTGCTCTGTTTTACGACCTTTCTTGTCACAGTTGTTAATTAAATCTCTGCAGTTATTAAGTTGGTAACAAGGTTGTTAAATGAATCTGGCTTCGCCACTGACTTTGCTTATCAGAAGGTTGCAAAGGTTGACTGCATGACCCTGGAATACTGTAACTGTAATGGTCATAAGTGTGAAAAATGGTCATAACTCACTTTTTTCAGTGACATTGTTACTTCAAATACACTGTTGTAAGCTGAGGACTACCAGTATGACCTGAGATGACAGTTATGAAGCACATAAGGTACAATGCTGTTCACTCTGTGTAATCACTGTGTATTCAACTGAGTTGGCAGGAAATCAAATTTATATGTGAGCCCCTCCAGCACACTGTTCAAAGATCAGTGTGGCTCTTAGCCTGGAAAAGGGTAACTTAATCCTAAAACAATGTTCAAATCCCAAAGAGATCTGGATTCAACCACCCTTTGGTCATGAAGCTCTCTGAGTCACCTTGTTTTCCCCAAAATAAGACCCAACTGGAAAATAACCCCTAGCATTATTTTTCAGGATGTTCGTAATTTAAGCCCTACCACCAAAATAAGCCCCAGTTAAGATCATCAACCAGACGGATGCATTTACTATTGTATTTTCCCCAAAACAAGACCTAACCAAAAATAAGCCCTAATGTATCTTTTGGAGCAAAAATTAATATAAGACCCAGTCTGATTGTCAGGGAAACACGATACTTTCCTATAGCTTGAAATGATTTGGTAACAGAACTGCCAATCAAAACACATTAACACAGAGTACTTCCCTCTCCCCCCCCCCCCATTTATATTTTTGGGGAGGTGCGAATTAAGGGGAGAGAGATTTGTGCGGGTTGGAGGGAAGGTCAGATTCCGAGCTTAAGAAAACGTTCATCTCTCTGAGCGACATTAAATTTCCAACTCTTAAAATGATTTAATAAAGTTAATGTTTAAACGAGGGATCCAATTAACCAAGTGACTGTGCAATTTTATACTTTTCCCAAGTTCTGCCTTCTCAAGTTACCACAGATGTATTTGGAGAAAATATGGAGAAAAAAGAACCTCTAAAGAAGGGAAGGGCATGATGATGACATCAAAACCATTAAAACTCTTGTGTCTGTCTGTCTATTTGTTTGTAGCCTTTGACTAAGCAAAATGGAGTATCACAGAGCAACCATTTTTAATCAACATATCTCAAATGTTCTCACTTACAGAATGCATCCAAAATTCAAGAGCCATGACTCATGTCGGATTGAAAGTTGCAAGCTTCATCATTTCTAATGCTCCCTGCCAGCTTCCTATAAGAAAATTAATGGTGGGGGAAGCTGGCAAGAAGTTGGAAATCATGCCTGCTCCCACTGATTTTTGCCTGTCCATCATTTTATGACTGTGTCGCTTAGCAAAGGTCCCAATGACTGCCATTAAGCAAGGACTACCTGTAATACTTTCAGAATAATGATTCCTTAACATCAGCTTGGAGGGCCAGTTAGCAACAAGGGCAGATAATCTTCCCAGAGGGATGCACTTTTTGACATTATTGGATGGGTATCAGCAATAAGTTTTTTTTTTTAAAAAAACCCACAACAACTGCAAAAGGAACAGAGGGGTTTCTCCTGATCCAGATGGGACAACAGAGAAAAGCAGCGGCCCACCAGTATGATGTAACATACCAAAGCCGAGAGGTTGCCCTCCAATGCGAACCATCTTCCAGAGTTCTCCTGATGCGCTTGTAAACAACAGATTAGTAGGAAACCTAAACAGAGAAACAGACATAGAGAAAATAGCAGAAAAAGAAAGAGGTGTCAAAACAATATATATAAATATACAACCAATTCTAACAATCAATTCTGAATCAATAATTCAATGGTAGCTGAGGGATGTCTACAGACATCTATCTTTATCTATTTATCGCCTATCTGTCTGTCATCTATCCATCTATCTATCTATCCATCCATCCATCCATCCATCCATCCATCCATCCATCCATCCATCCATCTATCGCATCCTCTTTTTGAAAGGATTGTTTGGTTTAGCCCAGTAAGAGGCAATCTTTATGGACTGGGAATATAACTGGAATTTTGAGCCTATCTCAGGAAATGGCTGCCAAGAGAAACTTGTCTTTTTGTAAAATGGCTGTCTTGGTGGGGGCATGGCTAGTTATGAAACATCCATTTTTCAGAAGGTGGAGGAGATCCTCAGAATACTCTCTATCTCACTCCAATCAATCAAATATTTATTACAGTTATAGATCAACATATATCCTACTCTAGGGAAACCTAAACACATTCTTGAAGATAAGTGTGATTCTAAAGACTAGCATATTGACTCTGCAGCAGCATGCATCTTTCTATCTGATTTTTTTAAAATAAAAGACCAAGAGAGTTATGGAGGCATCAAAAGAAATTCCTGTAAAAAAATGGTAATCTGACCAAGAACCTCTTAATTATTCTGGGATATTTTTCAGTCCCTTCTCGACAATGCACATAAAGACATCCAAAATCTTGAGAAGTATTTCAGATTTGTTTCAGCTCTTACCTTTTCTGCGTCTGTACATCCATCACCAAAGAAATGTATCCCTCAATGAGAGAAAATGAGAAAAAACGAATGTGTTCAGAATCTTCATTGCTTGCCACTAAATCTTTTACTCTGGAGTAAAGACAAGAGGCAAGGAGAAGCATAGTTAGGGCCCATCCAGCTTACGCAAAGTTTACTGGAAATGGACTGTGGGTTGTCAAATTACTGTTCCTAGTTATTATGGTTTGGAGATATATTATACTGGACTTTTTTCTCAGTGTCATAGAAAGTTGAGAGGAGTTTTTCTAAGCATCATTTCTCAAATTGTGAATCTGCAGCCACCACTGGATTTCAGCATTGCCTAGAAGGGTCCTATTGGTTCCTAGATAGCAGTTGAGAGAAGACACTCTAGGCCAGAGGTGTCAAACTCGCTTTGTCATGGTGCGTCATGTGGTATATCACAATTCCTCCCCCCCCCGCTAAACCGGATATGGCTGTGGCCAGCGTGTGCGCATCTGGCCTGTGAGCCATGAGTTTGACAGCCCTGCTCTAGGCAAATGGCCTGAAGATGTGATATCTAAAATAATAAAAATATTATTCTTTACTTGAATTTAAACTTAAAACATTGTCCTCACAAAATTAGATGAGGGCAATCTTTCAGTAATAATTATTCGATGCTCCAGCCTTCTTACTAGTAAGAGCCATTCAAGGATTTTTAACCTTTTCAACGATATCCCAGAATTAAGAAGTCTGAGAACCTATTTTCTGGACCACATTCCCTTGGTATTCTCAATCATCCTGGTCATAGTTGTTTCTTGGCTTTTTTCCTTTGAAAAAGTTTTGCTTCTCATCCGGGGTGGGTTCCTGCCAGTTCTAACCTCTTCTATAAAAGAGGTTCCACAAATCTACAGTGCCGTTTAGAACCGGTTCCAGCTCCCTCCCCATCATCAAGATGAAGAGCGAGAGGAGGAATTCTGGGAGTTGAAGTCCACAAGTCTTAAACCCGGGGGGGTGGGTTCTAAAGGGTTAGGGGTGCAAGGGTCTTGTAACTTGACAGCTTTAAGACTTTTGTGCTTCAAATGCCAGTTTCTGAGCCAACATTTTGGTTGCTAAGAGCGTTGTTAAGTGAGTTTCACCACATTTTACAAGTTGGCCATGCCTACCCAGTCACATGGCCAGCAAGCCACTCCCACAAAGCAGGCCACACCTACAGAAGAGGTTCTAAAAAATTTTGGAAACCCACCACTGTTCTCATCCAACAATACTGGTGAGGAAGTGTTCAGCAGTCCCAAAAAGATTCCAGACCCATTTATAATCTGATTCAGGTGACCCTGAGGATACAGATAAACCCCCATGTTTGCTCACCAATCCAATAAAACAATTTGTTGAAATGTAATTGGACAAGTACAGGTAATTAAAGGGGGAGACGGAGAAAGGGGAAAAGTTAACCATATGCTTTGGGCGCGAAAACTCAGATCCGGCTTTGCTACGCTGCAACCAATTTGCCTTAGTAAAGCATACTTTCTTTCCTAAGAGCCTGACTCGAGACAGCTGACCAAATCTGAGTAACATGGTTAACGTATTGCAGCTTTATATGAAAAACAAAAACATGTAGCTGTGCCTTCCCTCTGAAGGGGTTGGATAACAACACTTGCTGGCTGGGGATGACTGGAGCTATAGTCCAAGAGACACCAGGGCCAAGGGAAGGCTGGTTTAGTTTGAGGACATATTTACTGAGGAAAGATCTAACTTTATCTCACTGCTGTGAGAAATATTCTTAATGGGATTAAGATAAGCAAGTTTAGAATAGAAAATAACCCAGTATGAACATACCCATTGGAGTAAAACATGACATCCATAAGGAGTGTAGCAACAGAGGGAAGGGTATCAGGGTCCAGGCTGGTGACACAGAACATGTTACTCGGACTGGAAAGGGGGTGGATGACAGGCCTTTGCACTGAAAGAAAAGGGAGAGAGAGACAGAAAGGCTGAAAGCATAATGAAAATAAAACTGCAGTATGGATTCCACCTTTCTAGCAGCACTAGAAATACAATAATGCAAATATTTTTTTACAGAGACAAAACTAACATGACAGCAAACATTTGCTTGGCATGCCAGTTTTCTACATGCAACACAATGGTATTCAACTATCCCCATATCCTGCAGTTGCAAGATTAATGGCAGATTGCATGCAATGGCAACTTGTTTGTAATGCCAAAGATTGCTACCTTATATGCCAAAGGAAAGCATCTTGAGGACTATAGGTCAGATGTATCTACTACAGGTAGTTGTTGACTTACAACCATAACTATGATCTCCTGCTCTATTTTTCACTGTATGGGTTGAGAAACAAGTTTGTCCTTGAAAAACCCTGTGCAGGCCTATCAGCCCTTTCACCATCATTGCTATTGATGCTGGTAATAAAAAAGGTAGAATGTTGAGGAACATTTCTGAGTTGCAGAATTCATTATCCACTCATTTCTTCGACATGCCCCAACAAGAAGAAAACAAATGACAGCCTTCCAAAATAGGAACACTAATTCTGCATCCCTTTGGAGGCAAGAGAAAGGAAGAGTGCTAAGAAGCTCTTTAAAAAGATAGCTGAAAAGTGGGATAGGAATGAGGAAAAAAAAAGCCATGTTCCATTAGGCTACACCTAAATTCCAGGTTGGAATGACACAAACTTCAGTAAGGCATTTGATAAAGTAGATCATAACCTGCTACTAGATAAAAGTAGAAAAATGTGGGTTGGACAGCATCACCACTAGATGGATTCGTAATTGGCTGACCAACTGCACTCAATGTGTAGTCCTCAATGGAACTGCATCTACATGGAGGGAAGTATGCAGTTGAATACCCCAAGGCTCTGTTTTAGGCCCGGTACTCTTCAACATCTTCATCAATGATTTGGATAAGGGAATAAATGGGGAACTCATCAAATTTGCAGATGACACCAAGCTGGCAGGAATAGCCAACGCTCCAGAAGATAGGCTCAAGATACAGAAGGATCTTGACAAACTTGAACATTGGGCACTATCTAATAAAATGAAATTCAATGGTGAAAAGAGTAAGGTTCTATATTTAGGCAAGAACAACAAAATGCCCAGGTACAGTGTAGGTGGTACCTTGCTCAACAGTAGTAACTATGAGAGGGATCTTAGAGTCCTAGTGGACAACCATTTAAATATGAGCCAGCAGTGTGCAGCTGCTGCCCAAAAAGCCAACACAGTTCTGGGCTGCATAAACAGAGGGATAGAATCAAGATTACGTGAAGTGTTAATACCACTTTATAATGCCTTGGTAAGGCCACACTTGGAATACTGGATTTAGTTTTGGTCGACATGATGTAAAAAAGATGTTGAGACTCTTAGTGCAGAGAATAGCAACAAAGATGATTAGGGAACTGGAAGATAAAACATGTAAAGAATGGTTTCTGGAACTGGGTATGTCTAGTTTGATGAAAAGAAGGACTAGAGCTGACATGATAGCAGTGTTCCAATATCTCAGGGGTTGCCACAAAGAAGAGGGAGTCAAACTGAATTTCTCAGAGGGAAGGTGTTGAAAACCAAGGATTCTTAGGCACCTATCAAGGTGTTTGAAATATATTCTCTCTCCTTAGGCAATCAGCTTTTGTGGGTTGGATGAGAAAAGAAGCATTAGCCCTGAAGTGGGATAGCTGAAGAAGGCAAGGGAGTTCTTTACCCAGTTTTGGTTTCATAAATCCGTTGGTTATCCCAAGGTTATCGGCTGCCACAGTCTCCCCATTCACGACTCTGAGGATGGTGAACTCAGAAGCCAGGGTGTGAGTGACAAAGGCCAGGTCCCTCTCGCGTACCTGAGGAGAAAAAAAAAATTAAAATCTCCTGAGGGGAACGAACATCATGTCAACTTTCAGGAATTTAACTCTTCCTCAATGGAATCAATTGATCTGGCATAGGAGCTGGGAGTTCTTATAGATCACAAACATTTGCACTTTGTGTGTGAAAGCTACCACCAAACTGGGCCATGTTTGTATTCCAGGTTTATTGCCCTGTTCCTATCTTTTTTTTTTAATTATCATGGGTGGGTTGACATAAGATGCTCAACTCTTAGCTCTTCTTTAAAAAAATACAGTTGCTGCCTTCACACAGTATGTATGCTATGCCTGAATAATTACAAATATTGAACTATGCCTCTTCTTTGGGTCTCTTGCAATGTTTGACTGATCAGGTAAGACTTCTAAACTATTGATGAACTATTCTGCATTGAAGTAAGCGTTCAGCATTCTGAACTTCACAAATGACAATTAAGTAGGCCTTTCTCTAAAGCACTTCACGTGCCTTATTCACTATTACTTAGCAACCAAACCTTTCCTGTATTATTAAATTCCTTAAACCCGCTGTTCCAATTTTGCAATTGGTCAATGGATATTAAGCAAGAAATTGTTGAATACACATATGATAATTATTTATTTGTTTGTCTTGTCTTGTATGCCGCCCACTCCCGGAGGACTCCGGGCGGCTCACAAAAGACAAGGGAAAGGGGGGAACAAGACAAAGACGACATATTAAAAACAAAACCAACATTCACAATTTCTGTGGAGGTAGATGCTTCTCAGCTCCCCCCAGCCTGCTGGAACAGCCAGGACTTGGTGGCTTTGCGGAAGGCCAGGAGGGTAGTAAGGATCCGGATCTCAACAGGGAGCTCGTTCCAGAGGGCCGGAGCTGCAACAGAGAAGGCTCTCCCCCGGGGAGTCGCCAGCCAACATTGGCTGGCAGATGGAATCCGGAGGAGACCCAACCTGTGCGATCTAATTGGTCTGAGAGAGGTAATCGGCAGGAGGCGGTCTCTCAGGTACCCATGTCCGATGCCATGTAGGGCTTTATAGGTAGCGACCAGCACCTTGAAGTGGATTCGGAGACTAATAGGTAGCCAGTACAGCTCGCGGAGGATAGGTGTAACGTGGGTGTACCTTGGTGCACCCACAATCGCTCGCGTGGCTGCATTCTGGACTAATTGGAGTCTTCGAACACTCTTCAAGGGCAGCCCCATGTAGAGCGCATTACAATAATCCAGTCTTGAGGTCACAGATCACAGACTAGACTAGACTAGACTAGACTAGACTAGACTAAAATGAGGTGGAAAGGACCTTGGGGGTCTTCTAGTCCAATCCCCTGCTCAAGTAGGAGAAACTATACCATTTCAGATAAGTGACTGTCTAGTCTCTTCTTAAAAACATCCAGTGATGGAGTGCCCATGATTTCTAAAGGCAATCTATTCTGCTGGTTAATTGTCCTCATTGTTAGGAAGTTTGTCCTTAATTCCAGGTTGGTTCTCTCTTTGATTAGTTTCCAGCCATTGTTCCTTGTCCTGGTTGGAAACTAATCAAAGAGGAAAGCAGCCTGGAACAACGACGTGTCACAAAATATTGCAATACAAATGCTGATGCACAGCATTAAGTCTTCCTACTTTTCCATTTCCAATTCCTGTCCTTAACCCACATCAAATATTTTATTGCTACCAAGTGGTTTTTTCCCATTTTTCTACAAACAATCCTAATTTAGAGACTGCCTCGTACAGTGACTGTCCATAGCAGTAATGAAAAAGTAACTTTGTGCCCGATCCTTGTATTTATGACTTTCACAAGTCTCTAAAGCAAAGGAAAGCTGAAATAAGATTACAAGCACAATCATGATTTCATTCAGCAACCGCTTCACTTAAATGACCAAGTTGTTGGTCCCAACTGTGGTTGATAAATGAGGACTGTTTGTACTCAAAAAGCACTCAGCATTCAATGCATGAATATTTTTGGGTCCTTGCTCTGCATGGTTGATGTAAAATTAATGTCATTTGTTGCTTGGAAATACAGTGTTTCAACTTTTTTTATTAGAAAACATTTTTTAAAAAGTGCTAAAAATAGACTGGCAGCAGTTATTGTGGCCCGCCAGCATCCAGTGGAGCTGACAGCAGATTCGGACAGTAAGGAGGTTGGGGAGGAACATGGGCCAGTCCTGGAGTCTGGGGAAGGCTCTGTTGAGGGCTCTGTGTCGGAGGCAGAGAGGAGACCAGAGCCGTATGCCAGTTATCAGCTGCCTTCAGAGTCAGAAATCAGTCAGGCAGACGAACAGCTGGAGCCTGTTCCCAGTGTGAGCATACACAGAGCTGCCAGATGAAGGGAACAACTAAATAACAGGGGTTGACTTGGGAGTAAGGCCACAGGTGGACGATGAATGGCCCCTCCCAGAGGAAATAAAAGAAGAGGGAAAGGGGGTGGAGTTTGCAGGAGACAATTAGTTTGTTTAATTGCCCTGTGACTTTCCGAGACTCTTTGCCAAGTTTTGCAGGTATTGGCCTGTCAGTTCTGCAAGCCAGATAAAGTCTGTGACTGTAAATCTTCCCTTGAAAGACTTTGCTGTATGTGAATGAGCAGAATTCATGGTAAATTAATAAAATGGGGTTTTGTCGGGACAAGGAATTTGCTTTATGCTTTTGGGAAGCCTAGGTCAGAACAGCAGCAAAGACATGAAACGTATTTTCCAAAAGACAAAAATGCATTGTCCTGCTTACTCAAAGAAATTGAGAAAGATCTGAAGGATAACAATATAAGATTCGAAACATTTAATCAACAATCACAGATTAACAGATGGTTTCAAAATGGGCATGCTAATGTCTATGGTTAAACTGTGATTCTGGTCAATTAGGGGAAAAATGCAAACTATGGTTTTCTGAGTCCAGCGGTTTGGCTCAGCTGAATTCAAGAAAACAACCAGCCGTGTCAAAACGTACCATGCAAATTATAATAATTTATCATGAATCCAAGGAAAAATCAATGTGAAAATAGAATGATAATTTAGCTTCACCCCTTCAAATGTGGGATTAATTCTTATTAGGATGTCTATAGAGATTCTCAATCATCCAGGTCATGGATGTCCCAAAGTTGCTTTTCAAAAGATAATTTTCTTAATCCAGCTGTCTTTTGAAAAGCACCTGTTGGGACTCTTCTAAGGATCTTGGTGGAAAGAATGTGCCTTCTTCTCCCGGCATTTGTTCACCTCAAGTTTTCCTTACCAGAATAAAGTCTGTCTGATAGGTGGAGAGCATAAACACTGAGATATTCTGATTGGCTAGTGGAGCTATGACTGATTTGGCAATTTTGGTCACACCGATAGGCTGAGAGCCGGAGAAGCCACCTCCTCCCGAGACGACGTTGAGGGCCAGCCATGTTGCATCGGCTACACTCAAATGTTCTGATGAAGGGAGCTCTGAAACAGAAGGGTGAAAAAGCACAGAAAAACAATTTTATTTATTGCCTTTTAAGGAGAAGAACATAAGCACTGCCCTGTTGGATTGGACCTCTTGGCCCACCTATAATCATCTATTGCTATTTATGCTGCTGAGAGCCAATTTGGTCTAGCGTTTAAGGCACTAGGCTAGAAGCCAGGAGACTGAGTTCTAGTCCTGCCTTAGGCATGAAAGCCATCTGCATGACTTTGGGCCAATCACAAGGAGACTGAGAGTTCTAGTCCCGCCTTAGGCATGAAAGCCATCTGCATGACTTTGGGCCAATCATCAGGAGACTGAGAGTTCTAGTCCCACCTTAGGCATGAAAGCCAGCTGGGTGACTTGGGGCTAATCACCAGGAGACAGTGAGTTCCGGTTCCACTGGGTGAATTTGGGCCAGACAATCAATCTCAACCCAGCTCATGTCATAGGGTTGTTATTGTGGAGAAAGGAGGAAGAGGAAGGAATATTATTATAAAAATAATAAATGCAGGATAAAAATCTAATAAATAGATAAATGTTGGAATTCTTTAACTGACAGAGTCCACTTGCATACCCTTCCTACCTGACTGACATAATGGGATGAAGACGGTTTTATCATGTAGCATTTTAAAGGTCATAACCAACACTTTCAATTGAACCCAGAAGCAAAGCAGCTGTCAGGGTTCCAAAGAGCATCCAAAATTAAATCAGAGTCCAAGGCAAAGTATTGCTCAAAGTTCCAATTTATTAAGAGAGCCATGTTGGCACATCTGGGAAAACCCGAATCTAAAAGCTTCCCATTTTCCCCCACCAAGTTGAAAGTTCAAGATCTTGCCCCCATACCCACAAGTCCATCACATGGTCCAATCTCCCACTGCCACGCTGGCAGTTCCACCCATCCAGTTCCGGTCAGGTGCAGAGGTACAAAGACAAAGGGTGACCTTGGCTTTCTAGAAAGAATTTTGTTATGGCTACATAGCATCTCACTCTGTACAATTTCCCCTCCCATTTTCCCACAATAGAAAATGTATAGTAGAATAATAGAAAGTGTGGCAGGCCAAAGACATCTCCCCCCCAAAAAAAAGATGGCTGCAGGCCTGGCAGGAGCATCCAATATTACTTGCGCAGCCAAGGTGTTATATATGTGCAATCCTTGGTGTACCCAAGATTGGCCAGATTGCTTTTGTAACAGCTGAAGCTTCTGGTTACTTTTCCAAGGGTAAATTAGAACAGCTTAGTTTAAACAGAAACAATTTTCTATTTATGGAAAGACAGACTTTTATTAAGTTCTGGAGCAAACAGGCTTGTATAAATATACATGCACACACGTTTTAGTGTGTTTCCTCTAACCTTTGGTTGCTGGATTGTAGTAAAAACAGAATTGATCCCACATGTTTTGAGTCACGCACCCAGCATAAGAAAAGGGCTCCATAACTATTTCCCAAACAGTAATGATTCAAGCATTAAGAGTCAATATTTACAAAGAAAACAAACTAAGTTTAAATAATGTTGTATTTTCTCTGATTGATGCTTATATTATTAGCAACTTCCCTTACGAGCCCTGCATCCAAATAATGATTAAAATGTTTCTTTCTTTAAAAAATAGTCCAAAAGTGAAAACCATATTCTGCATTAGCTTCCTTGGATAGGTGGAAATTGATTACCTAACAACTTTCATTGAAAAAGTCAAAATGATATTCAATTTTCTCTTAGACCAATACTGCTAGGTTGTAAGCAGCCCAGAGTCTTAGTGGCTAGATGAGCAGCAAGCAAATGTAATAAATAAATAAATGTGTCTTTATTTTGGTAATCAAAAAACAATGTATGAAATGCATCCATAAGTATATATTTGCCTCAGTGGTGGGATTCAGCCAGTTCGCACCTATTCAGGAGAACCAGATGTTAACTTTCTAAGCAGTTCAGGGAACCGGTTGTTGGAAGAAATCTCATTTTGTTTTTTCCCACTTTACATGGCTAATCCTGTAAGGAAGGCAGGAAGGAAACATTCTGGTGTTGTTTCTAGCCTAATCTTTCTTGCCCTGCTTACAGAAACAGCCTCTCCGGTTAACCCTTATTACATTGTAACAGCTAAGGTGAAGCACCCATGGACATGAGTTAGGTTGAGTTGACCACACCACCCAGCCACATGGCCACTGAGCCACACCTACTCAGCTGGTCATTAGGGCAGAGAACCGGTTGTTAAATTATTTGAATCCCACCACTGATTTGCCTCCGTATGCAGAGGTGGGTTAGTGCCAGTTCAGCTGAACCAGTAGTGGCGGTGGCGGGAAGCTCCACCCGCCCTCCTGGATGCTTCTGTGCATGCGCAGCAATAGCAATAGCAATAGCAGTAGACTTATATACCGCTTCATAGGGCTTTCAGCCCTCTCTAAGCAGTTTACAGAGAGTCAACATATTGCCCCCAACAATCTGGGTCCTCATTTTACCCACCTCGGAAGGATGGAAGGCTGAGTCAACTCTGAGCCGGTGGGATTTGAACCGCTGAACTGCTGATCTAGCAGTAGCCTGCAGTGCTGCATTTAACCACTGCGCCACCTTGGCTTCTGCGTATGTGTAGATCATGCATGTGAGCAAACCGGTAGTAAACCGGTTAGCAACCTATCACTGCCTGTATTTATATGTTACAATTGGATTTTACAACTTCTGAAACCAAAGCTGGCTACCCTCTCATTTGCCTAAGCAGACGACATCTCCTAAACAAGGCGTCTATTATTAAAAGGAAAAAAATAATAATAGAAAATGATTGAATTGCAATTTCTGGATACTGTTCTTGGCAGGCTTGATGGATGGAAAAGTACAATTCAGGTTTATAGTAAAACAAACAAAATTTAGAGAGTGATTAAGCGGGAGCTGAGAATGACCTAATTGAATGTGTGGGTGGATTTTTGTGTTCAAGAGACTGTGAAATATACAGAGTACAAAAAGTGCCCTGAATTCCAAAGCACAGCATTACTGGATTGGGGGCGGGGGGGGGGGGGGAGTCCAAAATGCAGAAGAATTTATTTAAAAAAGGAAGTAAACCACCAGGGTCCTCAAATGCCTTTGGCGAGGGAGAGAGGGACTCCTGCTTGCCGTTTTTAATTGAACCAATAAATAAATAAAACTAATAATAACACTGGAGCACCGCTTGAAACATCATCAGCATTGATAAATCAAGCAAACTTGGATTGATTAGATTGTAATTTGTTTGTTGGGTGGTCATGAGCCACCCAGAATCCTTGAGAGTTGAATCCATGAGAGTTGAGCGGCATACAAAATTAAATAATTACACTGGCACAACCCTATCCACTCCATCCTTATTCCCTGCTATTCAAAATATGCTTGCTTTTCTAATTTTCAAACCTGAATAATTACTATCCAAATGTATTAACTTTCATATGCCTGGCAAGAAACATGCAAGCATCAAAGCTAAAACTGTTTACTTAGCATGTAATATTCTATAGTATATTTAATTTTGAAGCATTAGTTCCCCTCCAGGACTCAAATTCTCAAGAGTTCATTGAAAAATTTAACACTTTCTAAGCAATACAATAGTTTTGAGCTACATAATTTAGAAATGAATGAATGGATTAACAGGTCAGTCAGACACAATACTACCCAGCAAGCTAATTTTTTAAGAAAATATTTTGAAATGCATCCCATATATTTGGGTAATGCATAAAATACATCTACTTTGGTTCTATTACCTTATTTACATTGCTAACAAGAAATACTGAATTTTCTAGAACTGCACTGAAGCCATAGGCTGTAAAAAAAGAATCTTATAAATAATATAAGCATTTTTAATACCTCATAATTTTTTATACACATGGTGTACCTGCTTTGTGCAAACTTTAATTACAACCTTTTCTTTTTCTTTTTGGTTATTATTTGTTGTTACATAAATCTTATTATGAATATCATGAATCTGAACTACAGCAAACAACAGTGGCAACATTTAATAAGGGCTGTTTCACCCACACACGTATGTCACTTGATTAAATCAGCCCTGACAGCCAAATATGTGGACTAATTTCCTTGAAACATGACTAGTTTTATATATTTTCATGAGCTGCCATTATGAAGTATAATGGAAACAGGTATTACAGAATAAGAATATATTTTTTTGGGGGGGAAAAGAGTGTATATACACAGATAGTGCTCAACTTAAGTTATTCATTTAGTGGCTGTTCAAAGTTACAATAGCATTGAAAAAAATGAATAACCCCAGTGGTTAGAGTGCAGTACTGCAGGCTACTTCTGCTGACTGCTGGCTGCCTGCAGTTTGGCAGTTCGATTCTCACCGGTTCAAGGTTGACTTAGCCTTCCATCCTTCTGAGGTGGGTAAAATGAGGTCCCAGATTGTTTGGGCGCAAAGATGCTGATTCTATAAACTGCTTAGGGCTGTAAAGCACTGTGAAGCGGTATATAAGTCTGTGCTATTGCTAAGTGCTATTGCTTATGACCGGTTTTCACATTACGACCATTGCAGCATTTCCATGGTTACATGATCGAAATTCGGATGCTTGGCAACTGGCATGAAACAAAGCTGTCCATTATAATAAAAGATGTAAGGTCACTAATGATATAGCAAAAAGATGTTTTGGAATGCAGGTATGAGCATGAACCCTCCTACAACTCATTAAAGCAGCTATGTCTTCTTTTGGAATCACATGGAGACAGACCCTCTGCAGTAATAGTACAATCCTATAGTAGAGAGCTGCGGTGGCACAATGGTTAGAGTGCAGTACTGTAGTCTATTTCTGCTGCCTGCTGGCTGCCTGCAATTTGGCAGTTCAAATCTCACCAGGCTTATGGTTGACTCAGCCTTCCATCCTTCCGAGGTGGGTAAACTGAGGACCCAGATGGTTGGGGGCAATAGGCTGACTCTGTAAACCGCTTAGAGAGGGCTGTAAAGCACTGTGAAGCAGTATATTCATATAAGTTCTATTGCTGAGAAATGAGATGTCTGGTTTAAGGCACTGCAAACAGATGTTATGTTGGCAGCCTTTCTTTCTCTGCCTTTCCCCTTCAAATGCACAACCTTCAAATGTAAGGCATCTGTGTCGTTCTTGTGGACAGAAGTTACCCATTGGGATCTAGTGGTTGAACTTCAAGTAACTTTTTTGAAATGAGAAAGGATCTCAGTTGTTAACGCTAGCGACAAAATAATTTCTCTCCTGCCCTAAAATATGTAGTTAGTCCTCACTTAGAGACCACTTGTTCAGCAACTGCTCAAAGCTGGCTCTGAAGAAGAAGATTTATGATTGGTGCTTGAAATTGCAGCTGTCACGGTCTCCTCATCATCATGTGATGGAGTGTTGTGACTTGGGCACAAGGCAACTGGCATGTGATTATGATGGTGGCAAGCAAGTCATGTTGCACTTAATGATGACAAGTGGAACTTCCAGAACAGCTGTTATAAGTTGGCACAATTCTGTCATTTTTTCACTTTACGGTGTATTGCTTAGCAATGGAGTTCCCAGGCTCGATTAGTTGTTCACTGAGAACTACCCGCACTGCTGGGACGCAATAACAGCTTAGGGAACAGGAAGTGGCATTCTCTGTGTGGGAGGGAGCCATTCAAACAAATTCCTGGGCAAAGGATTATTTAATTCTAGAGCTGCTTGAATACTAGCAACATTTGCCATCTTGTTGGATTTCCCAACCATCCTTGAAGTGATTAAAAATATATTGTTCTTCTTACACAGTTGCACCTGCACCTCTATAACTGTCTGGTTTGGTTCTGCAACCCAACAAGACAGACACAGACCTCAGAGGATAATTAGAACTGCAGAAAAAAACAATTACTATCAACCTGCCTTCCATTGAGGATCTGTACACTGCACGAGTCAAAAAGAGGGCCGTGAAAATATTTATAGACCCCCTTGCATCCTGGACATAAATTGTTTCAACTCCTACCCTCACAACGCTATAGAGCACTGCACACCAAGACAGCTAGACACAAGAACAGTTTTTCCCCCCTGAACCCCATCACTCTGCTAAACAAATAATTCCCTAATCACCGTCAAACTATTCACAGCATTATTACTATTAGTCTTCTCATCGTTCCTATCACCCATCTCCTCCTACTTATGACTGCAGGACTAACTTTGTTGCTTGTATCAATTTATATTGATATTGATTGTTCCCTGATTGCTTATTTGGACCCTATGACTATCATTAAGTGTTGTACCTTATGATTCTTGACAAATGTATCTTGTCTTTTTATGTATACTGAGAGCATATGCATCAAAGACAAATTCCTTGGGTGTGCAATCACACTTGGCCAATAAAGAATTCTATTCTATTCTATTCTATTCTATTCTATTCTATTCTATTCTTCTAGAAGCCCCTATAAGCCACTGTGGTGGGGTGGGGGGTCCTGCAGAAGTGGAGGTCTTTTTTGCATCAAGCTCTGGTTGGTAGTTGTTGAGTTCTAATAATAACAGAAAGTCAATAAATGCCACAAGCATCTGGTACATATTGTACCTTAAGATTCTTTTTCTAAGAAGAACAGGGGGGGAAAGACTCTTAATAATTAAATTAGGAGTCTATTCTTTCAGCTTTAAGCTTCGGCTGAGTTATTGAAAATCCAAACTTCTGTTTTCATCAAGGTAAAAGAGAATCAATAATGAAAGAAACAATAGTTGGGAAGGAAAGAGCTTGGGGGCCTAGGGGACTTTTAACTGATTCATTATGTGTCATCAAATTGTCCTTGACTCTTAGCAATCATAGACAGATTTTCTCCAGGCTGATCTGTCCTTAAGCTGCTCCTTCAGGTTTTCCAGTAGGGACACCTATCGTCACTCTGAGTCCATCCACTTTGCTGCTGGTTGTCCTCTTCTTCTCATCTATGCGTAGAATACGCGTTAGAACCTTCTCATCTACTAGAGTGCTTCTCACCAATTGTCTCTGTCTACCTGGCAAGATCTAACTGAGTCACCAGGTTCTAGGGCCATGATGGTGAACAGGTGGCACACAGTGCCCTCTATCTGGGCACGGGAGCTGTCACCCCATTCAGCTCTGCTGCACATGCGTGCATACCTCCCGCCAGCCAGCTGGTCAATGGGTCTCTGCCGCGCATGCACAGGTGCATAGGGGGGCATGCATGCATGCATAGGGGCGTGTCGGGTGCACGCACATGCCCGGGGCAGCAGGACGCAAGCATGGGGGCCACACGCACATTACATTTTGGGGGTTCTGGCGCATGATGCATTTGCGCACGCCCATGCACACTTTGGGCACTCAGTCTGGAAAAAGTTAGCCATCACGGTTCTAGGTCTTTTCAGCAAAATCAAGGCCCCTTGCAGGATCCAAAGTCAGGCCTTCTTTGCTGCTATCCTGAACCTATGGATGATCATTCCTCCTAATTCCTTAAGGTCCTGACCCTGTTGTTATTTAGAAAAAACTTTGAAGACGGGGCTTCAGGAAGAGCATGGAGGATTGAGTGAAACACTGCTTTTGCAGGGGCTGAAATAGGACCTGGTGAAAGGGCACAGCGGCTCAGAATTCCTCCTCAGATTAAGGAGGAGACAAGGACCATCCATATTTAGCTCCATTCAAAATTTCTCCAGATTTTGATAAGGCAGGAGAGGTGTGGAAGAAAATGGCAAGTGTAAAATTGTGTATAAAATTGAACTTTTTAATTAAGATTAAAATATAAATGTTAGTATTTCTGGTAGCTTATTTATTTATTTATCAAATGCATTGGCTGCCCAACTTATCTCAGGATAGCTCTGAGCGACTTATAATATTAAATTTGACTATTTGAGTATTGACTATTGAGATATGGGAAGAAGAATTAAAAAAAAAGAAATTTGAATACTAGAGAAGGTGTTACAGGTTGTCCTCAACTTATGACTGCTAGCTTGATGACAATCTGAAGTTACGACAGCCTTGGAAAACTTGTGTTTGCACCAGGGATGGGTTTCAACCGGTTCGCACCGGTCCCTGCGATCCGGTTGGTCGCCGAACCCGGAAGTAAGTAACTTCCGGGAACAGCGAAGCCCCCCCTCCCGCGCCCACGCGCGCCCACACACCCGCGCCCGCTCCTTACCCGGTTTTTACGAATTCTGCGCTTCCACGCATGCGCAGAACGCATACAGCGCCTGCGCGATCCTCCAGGAGCAGCTGGAGCATCGCGCAGACGCTAGTACACATGCGCGCGCCACATGCGTGCACGTGCACGCCGCGTGCGTGCGTGAGGATGCCGCACGCGTGTGCGAGGGCGCCGCACGCGTGCGCGAGGACGCCACCGGCCTCGTTCCAACCGAACCGGTTGGAACGGGGCGAGAAACCCACCCCTGGTTTGCACTTATGACCGTCATACCACTACCACATCCACATAATTGCAATTTGGATACTTGGGAATTGGCTCATGTTTACAACCAGCTGGGACATCCTACAGTCACATGATTTGATTTTCAAGTTTTGCTGTTTTCTGGAAAAAAACCACCACTGTAAAAATTGTTGTAAAATTGGGTCTGACTTAACTGCAACGACTTATGACAGAACTTCTAATTCCAGTTGTGGAATTAGAAAAATCAAGGACTACCTGTAAACTAGCCAGATTATTAATATTTGTTGGGAGGTGGGTAGGTAATCTTTTATATATTTTCCTTTTTCATTTCTGTTTTTTCCTTATTTTTTCTGCTTTTTAATTTTTTTCTTAGTTTGCATTAGTTTATCTTTGTATTTGTAAACTTTTATAAAATTATTAAAAATAAAAGAACTGCTTTGAAGTCAGAATGGGACAATTCACCACGGTCTACTCACCATAGTCAACTTGTCACAGGACAGTTCAACAAATACAAAAGTTACATTAATTTCAACGGAACCATGGCCAATAAAAATAAAATAGTCAATCCAGAAATACAAGAGTTACAATAATTTCGACGAACACGTGGTCACCAATAATAAAAGTAACTGAATGAAATGATTAATACAGCATTGAATTGCAAGTTGGCTGCAGCGAGGTGGCTGTGGAGAGTTGTCTGTCGTGAGTTACCCTGACCCTTCTGGAAGACCCTTAGCTATCTTCCAGAAAGTTCTAGGGTAAAGATTGTAAGTCTGCTTGGTGAACTACATGGCATTGCTTTTTTCTTGATGTAGGATGTATAGGTGGGGCTGAATCACAGATGTTAACGAGCATTCTTCTTTTACTGTTTTCTAGATTTTTACCCCTTTATTCCTCTTTTGGAAACTGTTCTTTTTAAGATTTTCCCTTAGCTTTAATCTGTTCCTTACAACATTCTGCCACGAATTTTCAGCCATTGCTTTGAGAGAATACTAGCTGATAACCTGGGATTGTCCGGGTATTTATTTATTAGGGGGAAAATATCCAGACCAAACATAATTTCTAATGTTGGATTTTCCCCCTTACCAGAGGGAGCCCCCTGGTGGAATACTGTGAAGCGGTTACCATGGCAACTTCACTGCACTGTACAGTAGAAGCCATTTTACGGCAGTATGGTAGAATCCATTTGAAGGCACAACAAGCTGTATCTTAACAGAACACCCTCCCAAAGGGGTGTTATTGGTGTCCCCCCCCCCCAGTATTTATTTCCAGAGAGTAAGTTATCTGTGTACCAAGTTGAAATTGCTCGAGGTGTTCCAGAGTTATGCTGGAACACACACACACACACACACACACACACACACACACACACACACACACACACGTATATTCATTCATTCATTCATCAGCAGGTTCCACCAATTCATTAATGCTGATCCCCAATGCCTCCTATGCCACAAGAAGGTTATACCAAATTGGCTCTTCATTAAAAGTAGAAATTAGGGGAGGCATCTCAAAAGATATTGTACTGTTAAGAAATTTCTTTAATTTGGTCATATATGATTTGGTCTTGTCCAGCTTTAGCTTCGTTTTGATTTCAAATTACAACCTTTGTCAGTGGCCATTTTGAGAAGACATACTATAGTAATAATCGCAATGTATTGTTGAACTAGATTCCTAAAACATGATTTTGACATCTTATGAAAAATGTTGGCTCTATCAAAACTGGGGCATGGCAAGAGCATATATTTTATGCAATCGCAACAAACCTTAGTCTCTTGATTTTAAGGAATAGGTGCGTGATATTAATTTTTTATCTCTTCTGTAAAATAGATAAAACTTTTAGGATCTCTGTGTCCTAAAAATGAGGAGAAGACACAGTATGTTCTTTATGGTCTTGTCTTTAACGATGCCCTAATTTTCTTTAAAATAGCTAAGTTGACTTCAAAATTACAGAAACTAAAAACGTGCTTGGTTCAATGCTTGCCCAATTCACTTTGACATAAGCCAGGAAAATTCTTGTACCTAGATATACTTTTGATGTTGTGGCCCTCCAGCAGCCAGCGGAGATGGTGGCAGACTCAGACAGTGAGGAGGTTGGGGAGGAACATGGGCCAGTCCTGGAGTCTGGGGAAGGCTCTGATGAGTGCTTGTCTGACAATTATCAACTGCCTTCAGTCGAATATCAATGGGGCAGAAAAACAGCTGGAACATGTGCGCATGCGCAGAACTGTCAGGAGAAGGGAATAACCGAGTTGGAAGGGACCTTGGAGGTCATCTAGTCCAACCCCTTGCTTAGGCAGGAAACCCTACACCACTTAAAACAAATGGTTATCTTCAATCTCTTCCCAAAAACCTCCAGTTTTTAGGTTGAGCATCCGCAACATCTGGAGGCAACTGGTTCCACTGATTAATTGTTCTAACTGTCAGAAAATGTATCCTGTTCTAGCTAGGTTTGTTCTCTCCTTGATTAGTTTCTACCCATTGCTTCTTGCCCTACCCTCGGGTGCTTTGGAGAATAGCTTAACTCCCTCTTCTTTGTGGCAACCGCCGAGAGATATCAGAACACTGCTATCATGTCACCCCTAGTTCTTCT
Source organism: Thamnophis sirtalis (assembly GCF_051295495.1). Taxonomy (NCBI): domain Eukaryota; kingdom Metazoa; phylum Chordata; class Lepidosauria; order Squamata; family Natricidae; genus Thamnophis; species Thamnophis sirtalis. The sequence continues at coordinate 12,504,514 of NW_028261386.1, read as the reverse complement.
TTTCATCAAACTAGATGAAAATGGCATGGTGGGGAGAGGTTGCCTCTCTCCAAACAGTAGAACCAAGGGTTCCACCACAAAACCGCGAAGCCCTTATCCACGCCGATATAAGTGCGGAGGGCAAATCCGCGCCGTTCGAAGCGCTAAGGAAAAACGCGACCCTACCGCGATGACATAATCGCGGAGGGCAAATCCGCGCCTTCCGAAGCACTCAGCACTCTAAACCTAATCCTAAACCTAACCCTAACCCTAAACCTAACCCTAACCCTAAAGCAAACCCCTAAACCTAATCCTAACCCTTACCTTAATTTAAATCGGCTTTCTGCCGCCGCGCTGTTTTAAAGTGCCCTTCTGTCGCTGCGCTGTTGTCGCGGCGGTGATGACGCGCGGTGATGATGTCGCGGCTTTAGCGACGCGGTTTTATCACCGCTATTTTGACGAGCGCAGTTTTGTCGTGCCACGAGAACCAAGGCCCATTCAATGAAGCTGCTTGGAAGGAGATTTAAAACAGACCAAAGAGAGGACTTCTTCCCATAGTTCTAATTAATTTAAATTGTGGGGTCCTTGCTGTTGTCTGAGCTTAGTGGTTTTCTTTATCACCAAACTGTGATGTTATCTAGTTTGGTTAATGAAACTTCTGCAAGAAAACCACCAAGCTCAGAGAGAAGCAAGGACCCCACAATTCAACTTTGAGCAACAAACATTCTCTTCTCTTCTATAATCTGTTGAATTCTTTAGCAGAAGGTGATGTTAGATTAGATTAGAATTCTTTATTGGCCAAGAGTGATTGGACACACAAGGAACTTGTCTTTGGTGCATATGCTCTCAGTATACATAAAAAGACAAGATACATTTTTCAAGAATCATAAGGTACAACACTTAATGATAGTCATAGGGTACAAATTAAATCATAGTAGGAAACAATCAATATAAATCGTAAGGATACAAGCAACAAAGTTACAGTCATAAATGGGAGGAGATGGGTGAGAGGAACAATGAGAAGATTAATTGAGCCGAGGTGGCGCAGTGGTTAGGGTGCAGTACTGCAGGCCACTTCAGCTGACTGTGATCTGCAGTTCAGCGGTTCAAATCTCACCGGCTCAAGGTCGACTCAGCCTTCCATCCTTCCGAGGTGGGTGAAATGAGGACCCAGACTGTGGGGGCAAGTTGCTGACTCAATTTGCTAAAAAATTTGTAAACCGCTTAGAGAGGGCTGAAAGCCCTATGAAGTGGTATATAAATCTAATAAATAAATAAATAAATAAATAAATTAACAGTAATGCAGACTTAGTGAATAGTTTGACAGTGTTAAGGGAATTATTTGTTGAGTAGTGATGGTGTTCAGGAAAAAAATGTTCTTGTGTCTAGTTGTCTTGGTGTGCAGTGCCCTATAGCATCGTTTTGAGGGTAGGAGTTGAAACAATTTATGTCCAGGATGTGAGGGGTCTGTAAATATTTTCACAGCCCTCTTTTTGACTTGTGCAGTATACAGGTCCTCTATGGAAAGTAGGTTGGTAGTAATTGTTTTTTTCTGCAGTTCTAATTATCTTGTCTGTCTTGTTGGGTTGCAGAACCAAACCAGACAGTTATAGAGGTGCAGATGACAGACTCAATAATTCAATAATGTGGTAGTTAAATGGCTTTAAAAGAGGATTGCATCTATTCACCGATAGCAGGCCTACTGAGAGCTTGTTTCCAAGCTTGTCAGCATGCTTGCAAATACCTGTTGAGGGAGAATAACAGTGGGAGAAGTCTGTGTCCTTCTCACCCTGTTTACGGTTGTGAAAGTTGGACCTTAAATAAGCAAGACAGGAAGAAAATCGACTCATTTGAGCTATGGTGCTGGAGGAGGCTTTTGCGTATTCCTTGGACAGCAAAGGTGACTAACAAGCAAGTACTGAAGCACATAACACCAGACATGTCAATGGAAGGTAAAATCACAAAACTGCATCCCACTAATTTTGGCCATGTCGTGTGGGGGAATTCACTGGAGAAAGCAATTATGTTTGGAAGAGTTAGCAGTGAAAGGAAACCAGGCCGACAAAGAACACAGTGGCTGGACATCATCAAAGCTGACGCCAGCCAGAGAATAGAACAACTGAAAGAAGTAGTACAAATCAGAAGATGTGGAGACATCTGTCCCAAAGGATGAGACAGACACAACTGAATGGATAACATTATCATCATCATCCTCTTTGTGTGCACTCCAAAGATGTCTAGTTGGCTACTTAGATAAAGGATGTGTTAGACTAGGATGAAGGCTTTGGATTTCTTATTCCTAAAAATATACAAGATTGAACCTGATAACTAATATATATCAGAATCTGCTTCTTTTCAACCCACTGGTCTCTAGGATTACAACTTCCACTGTCCCTATTAAGGATTCTGACATGTCAGTATGATCATACCAAAAAAAAATAGAAATAAAAAATGAAGCCACAATGAAATAGTTAGCCTTTTGGCTCCCCAAGAGACTCGAAACAGTCGAACACAGCAATATTTCAGGCACTGGTTGTTTCTTCATAATCTCCAGCTGGCGATCTCTTTATTCCAATACTGCTGACATATGTTGCTTATCCACGAGATAAAACAGAGGCAGGGTACAAAGGTCCTAATTTTAACTTTAGGCTCTGCTGCATTCCTCCTGACACATCCACACTTGGCACTTGGCACAACCAAACAGTTGGTGCCAAAGCACAACTGTGTAGGCAGACGCTGTTGATTGCATTCAGACGGAGGCAATGAACCTGTGCCACTTTTTGGTTTGTCTTGGCAGAGAGTTTGGATTATGTTGCAAGGATTTAGGCCGTCAGCTACACATGTGAGGACAATCTGGCTGCAACATCTGTCATCCCATTGATCATCAGAGTTCATTCGGCTGATCTGGCTGTCTAGGCAGGTGTCTCCGCCCTCCCTCCGCACTCCGTGTGTGACTTAGTGTGTTTTCAGTGGAAGAGAACAATCATCCCAGGTAAGACTTTACTACTTTTCAGTCAATTGTTCTGACCTAGGCTTCCCAAGACCATGAAGCAGACTCCTCGTCCCAAAAAAACTCTTTTATTTAGGTTAAAGGGAATTCCTCTCCAGCAAAGTCCCGGCAAACAGTCTTTCATGAGATTTCACAACTACAGACCTTTATCAGGCTTGGAGAGTTGCCAGGCCAATATCTTCCAAACACCATGCTGTAGCAGCAATTACTTGGCAAGAAGTCAGGGACAGACCATCACTCAAATGAATTGAACTAATTGTCTCCTGCAAACTCCCCTCCCCTTTCGCTCCTCTTTATTCCCCATGGGAGGGGACATTCACTGTCCACCTGTGCCTTTACTCCCGAGTTGGCCCTTGTTCCTTAGCTGTTCTATGCAGCCAAATAATTGCTTTTTCTTTTCTTTCCAAATGTGAAGACCAGAACTAATTTTAAATTTTTGGCACGTTTTTTTCCATGTTCCATTTTATTCTGCACACAAAAATCCAGAGATCCTGCTGAATCCAGCCAACATTCATCTCAGTCACCCCTTTTGATTCTCACTGAGACCAAATAGATGCCTCCGGGATGCTCTCAAGCAGGAGATGCAGACATTCCTCTCTCCTGTAGTTGTCCATGGAGATTCTCTCCCGTAATTGTCCTCCTGCAGCTGGTATTAAAATACATGTTGCTCTCAACCTTAAGATAACATTAAGACTTCAAAATCTTTTTTTTTTAAAAAAATCCATTCAATCGTGTCCGATTCTCAGAGACTGCCTAGACAGGTCCCTGCAGTTGTTCTTGGCAAGGTTTTTAAGAAGTGACTTACATGGCCTTCTTCCTAAAGCTGAGAGAAAGTGATTGGCCGAAGGTCACCCAACTGGCTTTAGGCCCAAAGCGGAATGAGAAATCTCAGACTTTCTAGACTGATGCCCTACCACTACATCAAACTGGTTCTCCTCAAAGTCCCTAAAGGTAAAGGTAAAAATTCGCCTCGCACATTGGTGTTAGTTGATCCCAACTCCAGGGGGCAACTCTAGAATCCATTCTTTCCAATACATCCATTTTGCATTTTAATTGCTATTAATGAAACGGTAACCTCGATTATGTAGCACTTCCTTCTAAATACTTTCCCAATACTTTTACAGGTCCACTGGAAATAATATACTCTAATCCTTTCAGTTTAATACACTGTTAACTGCTAAAAGTGTTTAAAATTTTATCACAGTTCTTTAAAAAAGAGTGCCCAACAACGATCCTGATGTAAACCACGTGCCAAGTTTAATCTATTTGGTGTTAAAAAAAAACCAATGATGCAATAATTTATAGAAATCGAGTTTCAACTTTACTGCAAGGTTTACTTGCAATCTTAAAATCTTGAAGCTGGAAAGAGCTGTTGTAGAGTATTGATTTCAGCTCCCTGCCCTCAGTAGGAAACTTCTCAGACAGACCAGGCATCCAGACTTTGCTTAAAGCTTCAGTGAAAGGAAGCCCACTGCTTCACTTGTGTTCCCTATATGTAAAGATAAAGGTTCCCCTCGTACAAATGTGCTAGTCGTTTCCGACTCTAGAGGGTGGTGCTCATCTCCGTTTCAAAGCCGAAGAGCCAGCGCTGTCCAAAGACGTCTCCGTGGTCATGTGGCAGGAATGACTAAACACCAAAGGCGCACGAAACATTGTTACCTTCCCACCAAAGGTGGTTTCTATTTTTCTACTTGCATTTTTACATGATTTTGAACTGCTAGGTTGGCAGAAGCTGGGACAAGTAACGGGAGCTCATTCCATTACGTGGCGCTAGGGATTTGAACTGCCGACCTTTCTGATCAACAAGCTCAGCATCTTAGCGACTGAGCCCCATCTGGTCCTCAGTCCTTGAGAAATCACTTCTCCATACATTTCCTCCGTTTGCTTTGAATTTCTCTAGATTATAGAGGAACTTATTAAACTTGTCTTTCCAACCTAGCCTGAATTCACCTAGCTCTAAATCAGAATCCTCCACAAAACTATGAATTCCATTTTTATAGGTATAAAATAAATGTAAACAATTCTCTCTCTCTCTAACATCCTTTAAACCTAAATAGAGGAAAGGAATAAAATATAATCCTATTGAAATAAATCTTACTTATAAATAAATCCTTACTTATCTTTACTTATAAATAAATCCTATTTATAAAACCTTAGTTAGACCACACCTGGAATACTGCATCCAGTTTTGGTCCCCACATTACAAAAAGATGTTGAGACTATGGAAAAACTGCAAAGAAGAGCAACTGAGATGATTAAGGGCCTGGAGACTAAAACATATGAAGAACGGTTGCAGGATTTGAGTATGGCCAGTTTAGAGAAAAGAAGCATTAGGGATGACATGATAGCAGTATTCCAGAATTTGAAGGGTTGCCACAAAGAACTTATTTTCCAAAGCTTCAGAAGGGAAGGGAAGAAACAATGGATGGAAACTATTCCAAGGAAAGAAGCAATCTAGAACTAAGGAGAAACTTCCTAACAGTGAGGACAATTAACCAGTTGAACAAATTTCTTTCAGAAGTTGTAGGTGCTTCATCACCGGAGGTTTTTAAGAAAAGACTGGACAATCACCTATCTGAAATATTTAGGATCTCCTGTTGAGCAGTGGTTGGACTAGAAGACCTCCAAGGTCCCTTCTAGCTCTGTTCGGATTGAAATGTATTTATTTCTTAATAAACTAATCTTTACAAGCCGGGACACAAAAGGCAAATTTTAAGCTCATAAATTAGATCCTGTAGAACCAGTTAAGGGAGAATCCATTCTTTCCAATACATTCATTTTTGCATTTTAATTGCTATTAATGAAATGGTAACCTCAATTATGTAGCACTTCCTTCTAAATAATTTCCCAATACTTTTACAGGTCCACTGGAAATAATATACTGTGTAATCCTTTCAGTTTAATACACTGTTAACTGCTAAAAGTGTTTAAATTTTATCACAGTTCTTAAAAAAAAGAGTGTCCAACAATGATCCAAGTTTAATCCATTTGGTGTTAAAAAAAGAACCAATGATGCAATAGTTTATAGAAATCGAGTTTCAACTTTACTGCAAGATGTACTTGGAATTCTAAAATCTTGAAACTGGAAAGAGCTGTGTAGAGTATTGATTTCAGCTCCCTGCTCTTGCAGGAAATTTCTCAGACAGACCGGGCATCCAGACTCTGCTTAAAGCTTCAGTGAAAGGAAGCCCACTGCTTCACTTGTGTTCCCTACACATAAAGGTAAAGGCTCCCCTTGCACATATGTGCTAGTCATTCCCAACTATAGGGGGCGGTGCTCATCTCTGTTTCAAAGCCAAAGAGCCAGTGCTGTCCAGAGACGTCTCCGTGGTCATGTGGCCGGCATAACTAAATGTCAAAGACGCACGGAACGCTGTTACCTTCCCAAAGGTGGTTCCTATTTTTTCTACTTGCATTTTTACATGCTTTTGAACTGCTAGGGTGGCAGAAGCTGGGACAAGTAACGGGAGCTCACTCCGTTACACGGCACTAGGGATTCGAACCACCGAACTGCTGACCTTTCTGATCGATAAGCTTAAATGGACTTCAGAGGATGGTAGAGGACAGGAAGGCCTGGAGGAATGTTGTCCATGGGATCACGATGGGTCAGACCCGACTTCGCAACTAACAACAACGTCAAAGAACTGAAAGGGACAGAAGTATCTTAGATGAAGGCCTGATGATTCATCTAATCTTGGACTGATTTGTACTTTGAAATTCTTCTTTCTGGATCTTCAATGTGTGTCTATTGATTACATTTGGGGGGGCTATAGAACAGAGGTGGGTTGTTGCCAGTTAAGCCGGGAACAGGCAAAACAGTAGTAGCGGCAGCAGGAGGCTCTGTCCACCCGCCCGGACACTTCTGCGCATGCACAGAAGTGTCACACGTGCGAGTGCCACGCTTGAACTAGTAGTAAAAAAATTAGCAACCCACCTCTGATATAGATACCAGACTGTTGGCTTGCAAGATAGTCTCCAGATTAAAAATAGTGGCCTGCCAAGAATAACATGAGCATCCTTGGGATAAAACTGGATTTGGCTGTGCTTGGGGCATACTAGCCAAAATATGCAAAAAACTGATACATTCCATTATCAAGAAATGCGGTACGAGTGTGATCACAGATGATAACCTAGTCTTATAGAATAATACTCAGGAATATGTGCATGGAAGTGAACATGTAGGTTTAAATTATGAATGAAAAGACTATTATATATGTCCAAATGTTGAGCTGGTATAATCTACGTTGTGTGGGAATGTAAGGAATTCATTAGATGGTGAAAATGACATGTTAGGTTCCTTGGAACGATGCTAATAGAATGAATTTTGAGGGGGAAGATGTTAAAAATTTTAAAGTAAAATTTTTATTAGTCTGATAATTAATTACAGGGGACTTTACTAAACTTAGTTAGATGTTGTTTGGTAGAATTCTGGTGAGAAAAGACAACAAACAACTTTTGGAAAACATGATGTAAGTTTATACCAGACATGTTTGTGCTGATCAGCTCATTGGAAAATGCAGGGGTAGATAATCCCCGACCTACAACCATTTTGGAGTCTATCCATTATGGTCATAAGTTGTTCTGGTTGTAAACTGAACCCACAGTAGTTAAGCACATTTTTGACAAAAATGTGGTAAATTGCAGTCATACGATTGTGAGAAATGGCCGTAAATGTGGATTGATTGTCAACTGTCAAAAATACAGTCATGTGACTGCAAAGAGCAGGTAGCATCAGAACTTTGAAACCAGACCTTAAGTATCTTTTGGGGAGATCCAATGTAACTTAACATAACACTATTCAACACCACCGACAATGCTGTTGCCCTACAAAGTGACCTTGACTATGTGTCAGAATGGTCAAAAAAATTGGCAACTCCAAATCTCAACCAACAAATGCTCTGTCTTTACACATTGGCAAAAAAAAATCAGAAGACCAAATACCAGCTGGACAGATAAGACCTCGTAGACGACCCTCACTTTGTCAAGGACCTTGTAGTACTCATCTCAAATGATCTAAGCGCCAGAGCTCACTGTAACAACATTGCCAAAAAGGCATTAAGAGTTGTCAACCTAACCTTGCAAAGCTTTTTCTCTGGTAATATTGTACTGCAAACTGGGGCATACAAAACCTTTGCTAGACCAATTCTCTAATACAGCTCGTCAGCCTGGAATCCGCACTGTATATCGGATATTAATACAATTGAGAGAGTCCAGCGGTATTTCACGAGAAGAGTACGCCACCCCTCTACTCACAACAGAATCCCCTTTGCCACCAGGATTGAAATTTTCGGCTTGGACAATGTAGAACTGCGCCGCCTACAGTCTGACCTATGCGTAGTACACAAAATTATCTGCTACAACGTCCTACCTGCCAATGACTACTTCAGCTTCAACCACAATAATACACGAGCACACAATAGATGCAAACTCAAGGTAAACCGCTCCAAACTTGAATGCAGAAAATACGACTTCAGTAACGGAGTGGTCAATGCCTGGAATGCACTACTTGTTTGTTTCATCCTCAAACCCCCATAATTTAGACTGTCAACTGTTGACCTCACCCCATTCCTAAGAGGTCTGTAAGGGGTGTGTATAAGCGCCCCAGCATGCCTGCTGTCCCTGTCCTACTGTCTCCATTTATTTGTACCCATTTGCTGTGTTCCTATTTATGTTTATACTTATACCTGTTATCTTTTACATGTTTGACAAAGTAAATAAAATTAAAAATTAAAAAAAAAACCATTTGTTAAGAAGCTGGTTGAGTCAAGGACGGTGGTGGGATGCAGGTGGTACGCCCCGGTACGGGCATACCAGAGCCTGCCCAGAGCAGCTGGAGCGTTGCAGAGGCTTGCGGAAGCGTCGCTGGCAGCTACAAAGCATGCGTGCGCCACACGCATCCATGTGGATCCAGAACCCACCACTGGTCAAGGACTACCTATAGGTAACAATTAGAATTTTCTAAGTTAAACTGTTGTTTTTAAACTATTCACTGAAACCTGGTTTCCTGTTTATTAAATGTCCTTATCATGTCCTCTTAAATATCCTTTTCCTTTATTCTGAATGAGGGAGATAAGTTCTTGAACTTCTGTATGACATCCTTTTTTTGGGTACGGGAGATGTGCCAATTCTTTCGGTAAGGTGGAACCTATTGATCATCTTCCATCCTTCTTCAAGAGAGGTAACAATTTCCCGGTCTTTCTCGTGACCCTTCTCTAACCCTTTCTTCTTTCTAAATCCTTCTTCAGGGCCCATTATACAAGGCAGGGTGTGTTTAAAACACCCAGATCCAGTCTGATCCGAAATGATGCATCCATTCATGTTGGATACTGACTTCACTGACTTCAAAGTGTACAAACCAGATCTGAAGTTTCCTCGGTTGGTTCTGCCTGTGCCCTTGAGGTCAAAGGAGATCTCACCCTGGGTGTGATCAATTCCTTATCCCCTCTTAAATGCATGCCTCAGGACAGGATGCCCAAGATAAGTGAAGCTGAGGTAACCACATCATACCATCCAAACTTGTTCAGCAGGTCCCAGTGTTGCTATAATTAGACTTGGAAAGATAACTCACCTTTGGCTGGCACTACTTCCTCCGATCAAGAATGTGTTTACATGAAACCCTAAATCTGCAGAAGCCAAGAGGCAGCCCAGCTGCCAGCCAAGTGGCAGATTTTTCCCCCAAGCACACATGCAAGCTGCTTTCAAGCTCTACTAATCTGATAAGATACCCAGAGAGCTATGGGTAAACAGTAATGGTTAGGCTGAGGCAGGTTGTTATCAATCTGAAGTCGGGAGGGGGGTGGGAGGGTGGAAGGAAGAAGAGCAATGAAATCTCTCTTTGTTCCCTTAGGTCAGAGATCCTGAGGATATGGAACCACGCAGAGAAGATTGGAATCACTGAAGCCATGAAGGATCTGACTTAATTTTTAAAAATATTTTTTTGCCTTTAAAGTGTAAAATTACACAATAACAGAGTTGGAAGGGACCTTGGAGGTCTTCTAGTCCAATCCCCTGCTCAGGCAGGAAACCCTAGACCATTTCAGACAAATGGTTATCCAACATTTTCTTAAAAACCTCCAGTGTTGGAGCATTCACAACTTCTGGAGGCAAGTTGTTCCACTGGTTAATTGTTCTAACTGTCAGGAAATTTATCCTGAGTTCTAAGTTGCTTCGCTCCTTGGTTAATTTCCACCCATTGCTTCTTGTCCTGCTCTCAGTGCTTTGGAGAATAGGTGGACCCCCCCTGTTCTTAGTGGCAGATCCTTAGATATTGGAAGACTGCTATCATGTCACCCCTAGTCCTTCTTTTCATTAAACTCGACATAACCAATTCCAGCAACCGTTCTTAGCCACCATTCCCCTTCCATTTTTTTAAAAGGGAAGCTGGCATACGACAAAGGAAAGTGATTGTAGTGTTGCCTTAATTTACAAAACAAACAAACAACCCCCACTTCTGGGCAGTCGTGAAATTCAATTTTTTTTAGTACGGGTTCTGTGGATGTGGCTTGGTGGGCATGGTGTGGCTTTGTGGGCGTGGCTTGGTGGGTGTGGCAAGGGAAGGATACTGCAAAATATCCATTCTCTCCCCACTCTGGGGCCAGCCAGAGGTGGCATTTGCCGGTTCTCCGAACTGCTCAAAATTTCCACTACCGGTTCTCCAGAACCTGACAGAACCTGCTGGATTTCACTCCTGCTTCTGGGTCCATCTAAGTCACATAGATAAAACGTGGTGACCCTGGGTCCTTATATTATCACACAGCTGTCTTGGACTTCAGAGCTGCATGGATTTGGGCACAATGCATACTAAGGCTACACAGATGGTCCTCAACTGATAACCATTTGTTTAGTGGCCGAAGTTACAGCAGCACTGAAAAAAGTGACTAATGACAATTTTTCACACCACTGCAGTATCCCCACATGGTCACGTGATCAAAATTTGGGTGCTGGACAACTGGTTCATATTTGTGACGTTTGCGGTGCTCTAGAACAGTGTTTCTCAACCTTGGCAACTTGAAGATGTCCGGACTTCAACTCCCAGAATTCCCCAGCCAGCATTTGCTGGCTGGGGAATTCTGGGAGTTGAAGTCCGGACATCTTCAAGTTGCCAAGGTTGAGAAACACTGCTCTAGAAGGTCATGTGATCACCATTTGTGACCTTCTGAAATGCAAAGTCAATGGGGAAGCCGGATGCACTCAACAACCGTGTTATTAACTTAACAACTGCAGTGATTCACTTAACAACTGTGTCAAGGTTGTAAAATGGGGCAAAATTCACTTAACAAATGTCTCGCTTAGCAACAGACGTTTTGGACACAATTGTGGTTGCAAGCTGAGGACTACCTGTACTTTTGACTCTCTCCTTAGCCTTAAAGATGCTGTACTCATACGTTTAGCAACCCATGAGTATGCAAATCCACTTCTGTCAGACATGTTTATCAATCTCCCCAATTGAGAGAGAAACAGATATTCATTTCTTTCCCTAAAAAGAGGAGCACGCTTCCCGGAATTAAAAGTTAAACCAAAGTATATTTTTGGTTGCCTCTTGATTATGTAAAAGCTTATTATGTAACTAACCCTAGAGTTAGGAACATTTTGTTTGTTTGACTTAAAGCATGGCAAGTTTTTGCCTTTGCTGTCCAAATAACAGCTTTTCAAAAAAACCCAGTTAGTTCCTTGAGGCACCTTAATTATGGAATCACAGGTAGTCCAATGTAAACATTCTGACCAGATGACCAAATACTTGAGGTGTACATGTGTATGCACAGATAGACACATATAAGCCCTTCCCCTCCCCTCCCCTCTAACCTCACTCAGCTTTAGCCTAGAAAAAGGAATTATCCAGACCAAAAATAGAAAGCTTAATTTGGAGACATTTTCCTTCTCCAGTTTTGGTACCTATCTTACAAACAGGATATTTGCTCTTCAGCCTCCAAAAACAATTTATCTTTAGGCAGCCTCTCTTGGCATCTGTCCCCATATTGAAAGACCCCCACAGGGGCCGGGAGCTGGAAGAAGAAGCGGTTGCATTCTGAATTTTAAAGGGCAGTTTCTTTTTAAATTCAGTTCGGACCATTTTCGAAAGGCTGGGGGTTATGTGTGGTGTTTTGTTTGGAAGATGAAGGGAGGTGGGGCAATGGCCTCAAACCGGTGGGGCTGAATCACCCTTCTTCTTTTACTGTTTTTTAGATTTTTACCCTTTTATTCCTGTTTTGGAAAAGTGTGTTCTTTTTCAGATTTTCCCTTAGCTTTAACCTGTTCCTTACAACATTCTGCCACTAATTTTCAGCCATTGCTTTTAGAGAATACAAGCTGATAACCTGGGGTTGCCTGGGTATTTATTTATAGAGGGGAAAATGTCCGGACCAAATGTAATTTCTAATGTTGGATTTTCCCCGTCACAAGAGGGAGCCCCCTATTGGGGTACTGTGAAGCCGTTACCATGGCAACCCCACTGCGCAGTACAGTGCCCATTTTACGGCAGTACAGTAGAAGCCATTTGAAGGCACAGGCTGTATCTTAACAGAAGACACATCCCGAGGGGTTTTAGGGGTGCCTTACCCCCACAATATTTTTTTCCCAGAAGGTAAGTCATCTGTGTACTAAGTTTGGTTGAAATTCTTTGAGGCGTTCCAGAGTTATGATGGAACACACAGACAGTCATTTTTTTTAATGTATAGATTAAAAGAAACAGCTGTAAGAAACAGGGTCGGGGTGCAGCTAAGTCTGCAACATGTCATCTTTTAAGAATTAAGATGAGGTAAGATCTGTGTTGAACTCTGGTGACCATATGGCTATTTCCCAATCGTTATCTTGGTAATAATATTGAAGTGGTATGCGTTTGCCTTCTGGGAAAACCATTCAACTGTTCAACTTCTCAATTTGCCCTATAATTCCAAAGAATGTTCTTCTCCAAGCATATCATCAGTTCTGATGTTTATGGAGATCCTCAGTCATTCAGTTCATGGGTGTCCCAAAGGAGTTTTTCAAAAGGCCATTGGACTTTCTCTCTTTGGTTTTTTTTTCTTCACTTGAAGATCTTTCTCTTCTTATCGAAGAAACTGCTTCCGTTCAGAACCGAAGAAGCTTCTTGGATGAGAAGCAAAATGTCTTCAAGAAAAACAACATCATCAAAGAAAGTCCAGTGGCACCTTTGAAAAGCACATTTGGGACAACCAGTTTTGATGAAGCCGAGCAATTTTTCAGACCAGGTAAGATGGCTTAAGCTCCCACCCTGAGCTGCTTTAGACCCCTTTTTAATTATAAAGCAGCCTAGTGAAATAGTTAAACTGAAAAAAAAAGAGAGAAATATTTAACTAGGACTGAAAAGGGGTTTAAAACCGGCTCTTCCAGTCTAAATCTGTTTTACATATAAGAATACAACCACTGAAACACCTTAACTCCTAGAATTCTTAGTAAAAGCCATGTTAGAAATCTGGGAGCTGAAATGTATATATTTGAAGGACACAAAGGTTGTGAAAGGAGAAATTTCCCAAGATTTCCCAAAATCTTTCAGTGCTATATTTAGTGATTATTGTCTTTCATGATATAGGACAATCTTTTATTTCAGAAAGCTGTCCTTTAGATTTATTTATTTGCCTGGTTTTCTTCTTGAATTTTCCTTTGCAAAGCAGAGTTATAAACATTAACATTTTTTCCTAATTCTTACAAGCTTTTTTCAGTTTTGCCCCCTTTTCGGGAGTTGTCCTTTATTTTTTTCCAAGAACATATGATCACTGTAGTTACGTCAGAAGATGCTAAGGATTTTTTTCAAATTATATAAAACATGTGTTAAGTTGCTAACTTTTGCTTTTTTAAAAAAAAAAAGATATATATTCTAGGCCTTGTATTTCTGATTGAAAAGTCAATTCAAACATCTGAAACTCCTGGTCTAGAGATAAGCAATTTAAGTATTTGTTCACACTGACTACTAGCATCTACATGCAATTTAAATGGGTCTTCTTAGTCATACATACATGGATGGATGGATGGATGGATGGATGGATGGAAAGATAGATTAGATTAGATTTTATTACAATCAGAAACAAATAAAGGAAAAAAAGTTCAAAGGGTCCAAATAAAAATATTACTCATGTAGCTAGAAGTTGGCAGTTTAAAGATATTCATGTCTTTTATGCAAAATTATGTATAAGAATGTTCTTACCCAACATAAAATTAATCAGACTAGCCTGGACTATATGATAATGAAGAGAAAAAAATACAGCTTCTTTAAATGTCATTGTCAAAAGATCAGTAGAAGAACACGCAAAAGATGAAGTCAATCATGCCAACTCCTCATTTCTCCCTGGTGGAATTTGGTTGCAAATCTTCACTCTGAATATCCTGTCTCCTCAATATCCTATTCCAACAATAGTTTTCCCTGTCCTATTTGGATTGAATAATCCATTCAAAGGACATACTCACTTGCTGAACACTTTGGCAAACTGCAGCAATCTACGTAGCAATAGCAATTTATATACCGCTTCACGGTGCTTTACGGCCCTCTCTAAGCAGTTTACAGAGTCAGCACATTTCCCCCACAATCTGGGTCTTCATTTTACAGACCTCGGAAGGATGGAAGGCTGAGTCAAGCTTGAGTTGGTCAGAATCGAAATCCTGGTGGCCAGCAGATGTAACTTGCAATCCCACATTCCAACCAATGAGTCACCTTGGCTCTTCGTGATGACTATCAGATGCCAGCAAAGGAGGTATAGGTGTATTAAATATAGAGTTTGCAGTCCAGTTTTAGTGGATCAATTTGAACACAGCAAATTCCCACATCACCCCAGGGTGGATGATTGCTTGTTACACCAACTTCATAGCCTAGTTTTGCCAATTACAGCACTGTGACTAAGCCTGACTTTTATATCTTTGGGGATCGCTGGGAAGGTCAGCTCTATTTCTGATATAGGTGTCAACTTTATGAAAAACTGAGGGGAAAAAACAAAAAGATCCTATGAGAAATGGCCAAGATTTTTTCAGCAGTCATGGATTTTAATTTTTGCTTTCTGCATCCACGTGCAGAACGTGTACAACTTGAAAAACAGTCCATCTTTATTGCTTTCTGATGCAGCCATAATAAAATAAGGATATTTTACGGATGAGAAAATGATTAAGAAAATATTAGAATGCGCAGAAATGAATAGATCAACACTTGCAATTAAAGAAAAGGAAGAATTTGACCATAATAGTATATGGGATCTATTCTATCAATGGTTAGAGAATCAATATTAAAATTAGAAATAAAAGCTTAGGAATGAAATAGGGAAATTGTATTAAGTTAAATAAATTAAGAAGGGGATTGTTATAATAGTATGTTATGTATCAGTATTAATTTAAGAATAGATTAAAATAATGAATATGGCTGTAAATTTAATTGTTATTGCACAAAATATTTGTACCTGGATACACACTGTTTAATGAAAAATGGTATGTTTGTATTAAAATAAAATAAAGAACTTTAAAACATAAATAAACAAAATAAGGATATTTTAAAATGGTGACAGAAGTATTTATTTATTTATTTATTTATTTATTTATTTATTTAGCACATGAGGAGAACATGACAGAAGTAAACATAGAGACACAGTCCACATAATTATATACAAAACTGCTAAAGAGGTACGACAGTGGCCTCATGACTGGATGTCCAAGTCAGCTATCCAGGTGATCATCTCTGGTGTTCTACTAGGAGGAGAAGATCTGCACCTAGAAGTGCAGATCTTCTAGGGAACCAGAAGATGCACATTGTGGGCAATTTTGCACAATATGGTTAATTGAGCACTTGAATTTCCCTTTTCCTAAGTCCAGCGTCTCTGATCCATGCACCTTTTCTCTTCACCCAGTACAACGTCAACTTGAGAGTTGAAAACGTTTTATTTTGAAATACCGTGCTCACCACGGTATCAAATTTGTCTGATATTAGGGAGTTGCTGATCTGATTTAATTTGAAGAGCATGGTCCTATCTTAAAACATAGCCTGGCACCGTGATGGCGAACCTATGGCACGAGTGCCACAGGTGGCATGCAGAGCCCTCTCTGCAAGCATGCGAGCCATCGCCCTGGCTCAGCTCCTCCATGAGGCGCGCGCACCTCCCGTTAGCCAGCTGGTTTTCGGGTCTCTACCACATGTGCATGGGGTGCATGTGTGAGACACATGTGCATGCGCAGGGGGCTGTTCATGTATAGGAGTCATGCATGCATACATGGGGCGGTGGATCATGCATGCATGTGCGGGGGCAGCGAAGGGGAGCAGGGGTTGCACACGCATGTGCGGGATGCATGCAGGGGGCGCATGCATATGTGGGGGTCATGGGCTCATTGCATTATGGGCGTGCACGCGCTTTCGACACTTGACAACAAAAAGGTTAGCCATCGCTGGCCTAGCAGAAGACTGACTAGCTATGAGGCAGTCCTAGTAGAACACACACAGCTAAGGCCACTAGTAAACCTAGTGTAGATGATGTTGGCAACACAAACTTGCATATAGATAGTCCTTGACTTATAATAAAAGTTATGACACTTCCCCCCCTCCCCCAGGTTCCAGTCCCAGGTTCTGACACTATCTTGCTTTCTATGTGGATGGCCAGATACAATAATTAAAGGTACATTGATCTCCATGATGTGTTAAATCCCTTATTTATTTGCAACTTAATCTTTGTTCTTTATCCTCATGACATTGTTTGTCTCTCTTTATATGTTTTAAATCCATCTAATCCCCAAACCACTTGAACGCCATCAACATTGTCAAGATCAATTGTAAAAAGCAGCTTCAGTTGGAACAGTTTACATTCTGGTACGATTACCTTTTAACACCATCAAATAACCTTGGGAAGGACTCAATAGGTGGATAAAAATGCCAAATTCACTCTAAACATCTGGCTGACTGCGTGACCAACCATAATAATAAGACAGGTGTGTGCTCTATAAGTCTTTAATTACACTCCCCAGCACATTGCTTGCTGAATCGCACTTGGGACAGAAGTACATTAAATAGAAAGCTTTTAAACGTACTTCATTTAATTCAGTAGTTATAATAGTAGTTTAGTTTTCTGTCCTGCCTTTGGCCTTTCCATCTTTCCCCCTACACACTAGGATGATGATGGTCGTTCATCATGTTCGAAGACGACCTTGCCATCTAACAGGTTGTGGGCTGTCCACGAAGTCTCCACAAGTGGCTGGTAAGACCTACACGGGCACAAAATGTTCTGCTACATGTCGGGCAGACATGTGTGGGCACCATTGTTGCAGCATTTGCAGCGGTGGCTTTGCGGAGTGCTCGCTTCTCTTGTGCTGTGGTTGTTCTTCTGTCCTCAGATGTCCGGCAGCCTTGGTGGATCAGCGTGCGCCATGTTGATCGATCTTGTGCCAGGGTTTCCCAGGAGGTGGTGTTGATATCCAGGGACTTGAAGGAGGCTTTCAATGTGCCTTTGCATCACTTTCTTTGTCCCCCGATCACAATCACTTTCCTTGAGACAGCTCACCATAGAGCAGCAGTTTAGGGATGGGATGGTCTGGCCGTGGCATGACAAAACTGCAGTCCACTAAAGCGCGCCCGATTAAAGCGCGTACCTGACGTCATCAGCAGCGCGACAAATACGACCGCGGAGAAAAAAGGGCGCTTTAAAAAGCGCTTTTAAAGCAAGCCGATTCACGTAAAGGTAAGGGTTTAGGTTTAGGTTTAGGTTTAGGTTAAGGGTTAGGTTTAGGGTTACGTTAAGCGTTAGGGTTAGGTTTAGGGTTAGGTTAAGGGTTAGCGTTAGGTTTAGCGTTAGGTTAAGGGTTAGGTTTAGGGTTAGGTTTAGGGTTAGGTTTAGGGTTAGGTTTGGGGGGGGTTAGGGTAAGGTTTTCGTGTTAATTTTAACTATCGCTCACAGCGTGATGTTTTCGTCGCGCTGTGATGACGTCAGGTACGCACTTTTGTCGAGCGCGCTTTAGTCTACCACGGTTTTGTGGTGGAACGGGTCTGGCATCCTTGCAACGTGGCCTGCCCAGCATATCAGGGCTTTCATCAGCAGGGTGTGAACTGATGGCTGGCCTGCTCTGGAGAAGACTTCTGTGTCTGGCACCCTGTTCTGCCACCAGATCCTCAGCATTCTAACGAGGCAGGTCATGTGGAAGTGGTTGAATTGTCTAGCACTACACACTAATCAAAGGACAAAGGGCAGCCTCATTCAATAAAGCTACTCTGTGCTTGACATTGCCCTGTGAGTAGGTTTGGTATCTGTGAAAACCAACCATGAAAGGACAAGCACGTTCTTGACTTAGAAAGAGATTTAGCAGGAGGAACAGGTTCCCTCCAGATGTTCATGGGAAGCAGTGCAAATTGGAGCACATTTAATTGGCCCCGAACCACGCATGAGATTTTAACACAAATCAGATGTAGAAAACATCCGTTTTCAAGAAGGGGCTATTTCAGTGTTGGTGATCTAAAAATAAAAACCACGTTATTACTAAATGAAGGTTTCATCAACAAGCGCAATTCTGTTACCGGATTTCAAAGCCAATAATATTGAAAAGGGCTGCTTTTGATAATTAAGCTTATCACTTCTTCATGATCGATTCCCCCAAACTTTTTCTAGTGGCCTCTGACATCAGAGGACTGGGCAATTATCAGGATGAACTTCCAGAGGTTTTTCTGAAACAGGAGCAATAAATCACTTCCCAGGATATTGACAAGTTCTCCTTGCTGTGGCAAGGGAAGGAGACTGGAGTGAGTATTTCAAGTTAACTAAAGAGAAGAGACTGGGAAAAGAGTCAAGTAGTTTTTGGGTGTGCGTGCCCCCAAACGTGGCTCTTTTTGTTTCTCTGATGGAATTTTTCACCAGAGGAATTCACATTGCAACATGTTTTGTAGGATTATTTTCTATTTGTTTATTCATAACATCCTAAAAGGGTGTGGTGGCCTAGTGGTGAAGACGCTCGTCTCCCATTCGGAAGGTTGTGAGTTCAATCCCAGGTAGAGGCAGATGTTCCTCTCCTAGGGCGCAAAGAAAAATTATCTACTGCAAACTCCACATAGAGCAGTGGGTGCAAACCAGGGGTGGGTTTCAACCAGTTCGCGGCGGTCCCTGCGAACCGGTTGGTCGGCGAACCCGGAAGTAAGTAACTTCCGGGAACGGTGAAGGGCCCACCCGCGCGCCCGCGTTCCTTACCCGGTTTTGACGAGTTCTGCACTTCCACGCATGCGCAGGACGCATACAGCGCCTGCGCAATCCTCCAGGAGCAGCTGGAGCATCGCACAGATGCTAGTACGCATGCTTGTGACGTGCACGTGCGCGAGGACGCCGCCGGCCCCATTCCAACCGAACCGGTTGGAACGGGGCGAGAAACTAATGCCATGACCCTTTAATACAGTTCCTCATGTTGTGGTGACCCCCAACCATAAAATTATTTTATGTTTTCCGTATTTTTTTTAAAAAAATATGTGTTTCCCGATGGTCTTAGGTGACCCTTGTGAAAGGGTCGTTTGATCCCCAAAGGGGTCCTGACCCACAGGTTGAGAACCACTGACACAGAGGAAGGGGACAACTTGCTGCAGCCATCTCACCGCAGCCAACTCGGCATGGACAACTAACTCACTCTGGGACAACTTGTCGTGGCCAACTCACAGCAGGACAATTTGCTGCAGGACAATTCAGTGATTCAATTTAAGCATTTGAGCATTTAAACTAATTTAAAAAACATTTTGTGTCATTCACATTTCATTTTGTCCCTCTTTTTGCATCCTTTTTAAAATGATTCTATTCCATCATTTCTTTGATATTAGTGCAATTCTTATCCCGTGGAGAGTTGGCTATGTTGAATTGCCCTAGAACCCTATGTGGCATCTGGAAGGGGATCCAGCTAGTAAATGCTCAGCTCCATCCAGCCGCCCTGACTCTACCCTGAATTAAGGGATTACAGGGTTGTAAAAAGGAAATTTAGCTGTCTGGATCTATATAGGATGGAAAATAATTGCAGCCTAAATTAAATTAATTAATATCATCATCATCAACAACAACAATAATAATATGTTTCTAATTAAAAACTCAGGGTTGCATTTTGATTGGCTTAGTAATGTTTATGGTTCTGGGAAGATGAATTAATAGGTTATATCAAGGGCTCTGCTGAGTTCCAGTGTTTACTCTCAAATAACTATGCATAACCTCGCAATCACACATCATGGAATTAATTGCACTGTTCCATTAGATTTTGTTGCTTCAGATGACCATGTTTGTAAGGCCTGTTTTTATGATGTGGTTTTTAAATTAGCATGCCATCTAAATAAACAGCAGAGAAGGCATACAGACATACGCACCACAAAGAAAATTGGGCATACAGTGGAACATCTAGCCCACTGATCACTAACCTTTTTGTTGCCGAGTGCCGAATGCAATGTGTCCCTCCTGCACCCCCCGCCCCGGCGCATACACGTGCCACCATGTGCACTCCCACGCATGTGTGCATGACCCTCCCATGTGCCCCACGACCCACGGATGCATGTGACCCCCTCATGTGTTCTGCCCCTCATGCATTAGTGTGTGTCTCCTGCATGCGTCCCACACATGCGTAGCAGAGACCTGAAAATCAGCTGGCTGGCAGGAGGCGCACATACATGCTGAGCTGGGATGACATCTTGCTTGCCCGCAGAGAGGGCTCAGAGTGCCACCTGTGGCACGCATGCCATAGGTTCGCCATCACGGATCTAGCCATACAGGTAGTCCTGGACTTATGATTGGTTACTTAACAACCATTTGAAGTTCTCCCCAGGGATATTTCCGACCCAGTTCCAAAGTTCCGATAACCACTCCCCCTGCAGTCACATGACTGCATTTCAGGTATTCCGCCTGTGCTATTCAGTATGGTTACATGACTGTGTTTTATGACATTTTTGCTTAAAAACTGGTACTTACTTCTGGTTTTTAGTAAAACCAACCCATAGAAAATCAGTTTGTAATTGGTTTACTTACAGTGTAAAGCAGTGTTTGCTTTACCATCTCAGTTTACAACTGCAAATTGAGTATTAATTGTATTCTTTTAAATAAATTAATATACATGTATTCATCCTGCCTGCCTGCCTATTTCTAGGCTTTTCTTTGGGAGAATAATTTTGGAAGTTACCTTGTGTATAAACTCTTGCATTTGACAATGATCACCATGTCACTACAAGCAAATACCTAACACTGATTTTTAGGTGCCATTTTAGACTGCAATCGTTTCTCACCTTAATCTCCATCAGAGGCGATGGGATTTGTTCCCGAGTGAGCAGACACAAGTCGTGCACCTGTTTATTCTCCACAATTTTTAAACCGCTTGAACAATGTCTCTGCTCTTTAATGATTCTTCTCTGATGCTGATGAAATTTTATGAGGACTTTAAACTTTATTGTCTCAATATTACTTTAGCGGCCCTGATACCGTCTGGCTCTGTTGTCTTCTTTACCAAAGCAGAACCAAACTGGGAAATCAGTGTGATCAGTGATTCCCAAACATTGGTAACGTATTATAAATACTGAGATTTGCCTAGAAATGTGCCAGGGAATGATCTATAATTCTATGATTGATTGGCTCTTCTGTTTGCCACATCCTTATCGCCTTGGTACCCCCCCTTTATGGAAAACAGGGTTGCCTTATAGAAAATCACACCTGGTGCTGATTGCCTACTTCCGCTGGAAAACTCATTAAGGCTTCCTACACTATATTGCCAAAAGTATTCGCTCACCTGCCTTTACTCACATATGAACTTACTGTAAGTGACATCTCATTCCTAATCCATAGGGTTCAATATGACGTCGGTCCACCCTTTACAGCTATAACAGCTTCAACTCTTCTGGGAAGGCTGTCCACAAAGTTTAGGAGTGTGTTTATGGGAATTTTTGACCATTCTTCCAGAAGTGCATTTGTGAAGTCACACACTGATGTTGGACAAGTTTACGTGGCTTACCACTTCGTGGCTGAGTTGCTGTTGTTCCCAAACACTTCCACGTTCTTATAATACAGCTGACAGTTGACTGTGGAATATTTAGGAGTGAGGAAATTTCACAACTGGATTTGTTGCACAGGTGGCATCCTATCACAGTTCCATGCTGGAATTCACTGAGCTCCTGAGAGGGACCCATTCTTTCACCAATGTTTGTAAAAACAGTCTGCATGCCTAGGTACTTGATTTTATACACCTGTGGCCATGGAAGTGATGGGAACACCTGATTCTGATTATTTGGATGGGTGAGCGAATACTTTTGGCAATATAGTATATGTGCTCAGTTTACAGAGAGGAAAAAATAGAGCTGTGATGATCAACCTCTGGCACGCGGAATCCTCTCTGCGGGCATGTGAGCCATTGCCTCAACTCAGCTCCCCTGTGCATGCACGCGCGCCTCCAGCTGATTTTTGGGACTGCCACGCATGCGCGATGAGGTGGGGTGGGGTCGCGTGTGCATGTGTGGGCGAGGGAAGCGTGGGGGGAGTTGCTCCCCCCCACAGCCAGTTTTTGGTCCCAGGAGGCTTCAGGGAGCTCTACTAGGCCCAAAATGGGGTGGAGGGTCATGTGTGCATGCATAGAGGAGCGGGGATCATATGCGCATTGCCCTATGGTTGTAGGCACGCACAGGCATGCGCACACAGGTTTAGGTTAGTCATTACTGAACTAGAGGGAGGCTGGTGACTCACAGTTGTTGGAGAACTATAGGTAGTCCTCGACTTATGACCACAATTGAGCCCAAGATTTTTGTTGTTAAGTGAGACATTAAATGAGTTTTGTCCTGTTTTACTACCTTTCTTGCCTCAGTTGTTAAGTGAATCACCGCAGTTAATAAGTTAGCAACCCAGTTGTTCAATGGATCTGGCTTCCCCATTGACTTTGCTTGTTGGAAAGTCGCAAAAGATGATCCCACATTTTTGGGACACAGCAACGGTAATAAATATGAACCAGTTGCCAAGCATCTGAATTTTGATCACATGAACATGGGGATGCTGCAAAGGTTGTAACTGTGAAAAAAGGTCCTAGGTCACTTTTAGAAAGTGTCATTGTAACTTTGAACGGTCGCTAAATGAACTGTTGTAAATTGAGAACCACTTGTACTCCCTCCTATCCAGCCACAGAATCCATGAGAATATTGATCTTGTTGGAAATCTTCCATGATGTTAATAATCCCACTGAAGGATAATGAAGCATGATGATGGATTCCCATGCTAACCTTGGGCTGCCAGCAGATTCCTTGTTCCCCTTGACTTTAAGTTTATTTATTTTTTAGATCTTAAATTAACAGTGAGATTAAATGGAAATCTGACATGCTGCAAAGCAGCAGGAGCTTTTGGAATAATGATGCATGGATGCTTTTGAGCCCTGCAAAGAGAAAATGAAATTGTTGGGAATCTACAAGCTAGTTTTGGAACTCTGCTTATCTTTTTTTTTTTACAAAATGGGATGCACCCAGAAGGCTGCAGGAAGGCCTACTAGGTGCAAAACAGGACACGGGGGCGCGCATGTGTGGGGGGGTGGGGAGCACAGGGGGTCCTGTGTGCATGTGCGAGGGTGGGGATGCAGTAGGTGATGTCACGTACGCATTGCATTATGGGTGTGGGCATGAGCTTTCAGCATGCAACAGCAAAAAAGGTTAGCCATCACTGACCTATACCAATCCAATTTCCCCCAAAATTCTACTTATTGTTTGGATTTCTCTTTGTAGCCGTAGTAAACCTGTCTTTCTGAAAATGTATCGGTCGCAGCAGAAGAAAGGTGGGTGGGCTCATCCCCCATCCTATTGCTTGCCAGTTATTATCAGGTTTCAATTTAAACAGAAGACTGAGAGACATAGAATCTGCACCAAATGTGATTCCTGCATATTAAAGGCACCTGAAGGTCGCTGGCCCTGAGCACCAGTGTTTGTGGACACGAAGGAAGGAAGAAGATGGAGAAGAAAATATGTTTTCATTTTGCACTACAATTAACTCACTTACTGAAACTCACTTTGGGACCGCCATCTACTCTATAAATAAGTGTGACTTTCCATCCCTTCAAATTGTAGGGCATTTCCTTAAAGGCATAACTAGATCTTATCAGGATAGTACTAATCTACACAACAAATTCATGCCAGCACATGAATGTTGAACCAGTTGCTATCACAATCACACTGCAGCACAAATGTGGGCCAATTACTATTTGGTACAGTACAGATAGTCCTTAACTTATGATCACAACTGAGCCCAATATTTCTGTTGCTAAGCAAGACAGTTATTAAGTGATCCCCCCCCAAAAAAATTTTGGCAAGCTTTCTTGTAGCAGCTGTTAAGTGAATCACTGCAGCTGTTATGTTAGTAACACAGTTGTTAAGTGAATCTTGCTTCCCCATTGACTTGGCTTGTCAGAAAGTCGCAAATGTCAATGACTCCAGGACACTGCAATCATCATAAATACATGCCAGTTGTCAAACGGCTGAATTATGATCACGTGACCATGGGGATGCTACAACAGTCATAACTGTGGAAAATGGTCATGTCACTTTTTTCAGTGTCTTTGTAACTTCAAATGATCCCTAAATGAATGGTTGTAATTACCTGTAAATCCAAAAATACTCCTCCTTTCCTCATATACATCTGAACTTATTTGAGCAGCAAGAAGTAAGAAGGGGCCCGTACAGAATAGTATCCTTGTTCTGACTTAGGCTTCCCCAGCATCGCGAAGCTGAGTCCTCGTCCCGATAAACCCCTTTTATTTAATTTACAGTGAATTCCTCTCCAGCAGAGTCCTGGCGCAGAGTCTTTCAAAATAGTTCACAATTACTGACCTTTATCAGGCTTGGAGAGTGGCCAAGCCGATATCTTTCAGACTCCACAATACTTGGCAAGAAGGCAGGAATGAACTAATTGTCTCCTGCAAATACCGCTCCTCTTTTATTCCCTGTGGGAGGGGCCATTCACTGTCCATCTGCGGCCTTACTCCCAAGTTGACACTTGTTCCTTAGCGGTTCCCTTCGTCTGGCAACTCTGTGCATGCACACATTGGGAACAGGCTCCAGCTATTCGTCTGCCTCATTGATGTCTGACTCCGAAGGCAAGTGATAACTATCAGACGGCCCTGGCCCCATCTCTGCCTCTGACACAGCTCTCTCGTCTGAGCCTTCCCCAGATTCCAGGACCGGCCCACGTTCCACCCCAACCTCCTCACTGTCCGAATCTGCTGCTACATCTGTGGCCATTGGCGGGCCACAACCATCCTTCCCTGGTAAAAATCGGATCTGTCTCTTCTAAAAATTGCTTCCAAATTGTCATCTCCAAGTGACACAAGAGGAATGTATTACTGTAAATGCTTGGAAAATGAACCTATTTATTACATTAACTCCACTTCACTTAAAATAAATCAGATTTAATTTTTGTCATCCACTTTGTCCTGCCTTTCTTATATTACACAGCACTTTACAAAGGCCCTTCTAAATCTAAGTGGATATCAGTAGTAGACAAGGTTCTTGGGAAAAAGACTTAAAAATTAGCCATAGGCTCCTCACAGCTCCTGGAATAGGACAAGTTGAATCAAAGCCAGCAAAAAACTCAATCGTGATAGCAGATCAGGCACGTCTCAATTTTTATTGCTCTAAGCAAATTCTTCAGCAGGATTTTATGGTAGTATGGTACATCAATAGTTAATATATATAATTGACTAAAAAAACAACAACTTATCACCTGAAAGGCACAGAGATTACAAAGACATGCTATTCATCAGCCACTCCTTTGCAAACCCTGAAATTTCTGAATGATTAACCACGAGTTCCCAGCTCCAGTGAGAAAAATGCATTGTTAAAAGGACACTAAACATCAGAAACTTTGCCATACAGGTAGTCCTTACGACCACAATTGAGCCCAACATTTCTGTTTCTAAGTGAGGCGGCTGTTAAGTGAATTTTGCCCCATTTTACAACCCCCCCCACTGTGGTTAAGTAAATTACTGCAATTGTGAAGTTGCAGTACTTATATATTTGTTAAATTAAATCTGGCTTCCCCATTGACTTTGCTTGTCAGAAAGTCTCAAAAGGCGATCACATGACCCTGGGAGACTGCAACGGTCAAAAATGTGAGTCAGTTGCCAAGCATATGAGTTTTGATCATGCAACGATGGGGATGCTGCAACAGTCGTAAGTGTGGAAAAGGGTCACAAGTCACGCTTTTCAGAGCTGTTGTAACTTCGAACGGTTACTAAATGAACTTTTGTAAATCAAGGATTACATGTACTGGTGATATATTTGACAAGTTTCCATGAGAAGATATACAGGTAGTCCTTGACTTACAACAGTTCATTTAGTGACCATTTGAAGTTACGACGGCACTGAAAAAGTGACACGGCCATTTTTTCACTTACAACTGATGCCATGATCATGTGATCAAAATTCAGACTCTTGGCAACAGACTCTCATTTATGACGGTTGCAGTATGCCGGGTTCATGTGATCACATTTTGCGACCTTCTGACAAGCCAAGTCAATGGGGAAGCCGGATTCACTTTAAAAATGTGTCCCCAAGTTAACGGCAGTGATTTAATAACTGTGGCAAAAAGATCGTAAAAGGGGGCAAAACCTACTAAACTGTCTTGCTTACCAACAGAAATTTGGGGCTCAATTGTGGTCCTAAGTCGAGGACTACCTATACTCGTGGAACTACAGCTTCCAAGTCTTCATATGAAGGAGGAATGTCTATTTCCTCACACACACCTATTATTAGTTTATTATTATTATTATCAGTTCCTCACACACTCCTATTCCAGAACTGCTTGCTATCTCAAACCTGGCAAACAAGTTGTTTATTACAAACTCCCATGAAAAAATACTTATTTTTTGTTGACTAATAAATGCCTAAGGGTGGCTCAGTGGCTAAGACACTGAGTTTGTCGATCAGAAGGTCGGCAGTTCAAATCCCTAGCGCCGCGTAATGGAGTGAGCTCTCTCCCCCCCCCCCCCAAGGAAAAAGGCAAGGGCAAACCACTTTTGAAAAAAATCTCAGCAAGAAAATTGCAGGGACTTGCAAAATGTATTTTTTTTCCCCTCCATTTTTAAAGGATGGGTAACACCGTTTTAATTAAAAATAGTAATTACAGTTTTTTTGCCTTGATCTAGTAAATACTTCTCATAATCTAAGTAGATTTTTTTTTCTTTAAAGTTAAGTCTAAGACTCTACAATAGAGGATACACGCGACTTAATTTAACCTTCACTAATCTGGTATGCTATCGGTGTGTTAAAGAAAGCAATAGCTAGGCATCCTTGAAACTGCAATTCCAACAAACCTAGAGAATGCTTGGATGGGTAAAGCTAATCTAATCCACAGCCTTTGCCATAAAATGTGATGAAAAGTCACCACTGATTTGTTGATTGTCCCATCAAGTTGATGTCCACTCTTAGGAGCCACATAGGCGGCTTTTCTCCAGGAGATCTTTCAGGTTTTCCAGTGGTGCACTACCACTGCCAGGGTAAATTGAGTCTATCCATCTCGGCGCAGATTGTTCTCTTTTTTCTCTTTCCTTCCACTTTTTCCAGCATTGTGGAATTATCAAAACTGGATTTTTGAATAATGTGTCCAAAATATAATGATCTGAGCTTAGTTGTTAGTGCCTCAAATAAAAATTCTGGATTGATGTTTTCTGTGATCCATTTGTTGTTTTCTTGGGCATCCACAATATTTTCTGGAGGCTTCGCCCAACATCGAAGTTTGAAAACGTAAATTCACTACGTTGATTCTTTAAAGTCCAACTTCTGCTTCCAATTCCTTTTTCACTATTCACTGTTTTGATGAAGAACAGAGATGTGGAAAAAGCAGTGGAGGAGGTAAGCCTTTTGACTCTCAGCTGAAAATTTAATGATAAAGTAGTAACGTCCCCTTGGAATTGAACTTAACTCCTAATGTCTTCATAGATATTTTCATCTACTTTTCTTGGCAACAGTATGGGAGTGGCTTGCCACTGTCTGCTTCTGTGGAGTTTTAGTCACTACTAGTAGCTGATAACCCAGCGTTGCCTGGGTATGCATTTATCCAAATCCTGTATTAGTGAGAAACTCCTTATGGAGTACTGTGAAGTCGTTACCATGGCAACTCCACTGTGCTGTACAGTAGAAACTATTTTAAGGCACAACAGGCTGTATCTTAACAGAACTTGAATCTAAAATGCACACTATCACTGTCAAAATTATTGTGACTTGACACTATAGATATAATTCAGTTCTTTTCATTTCTGCGACCCAGGTAGTGCAGTTATTCTAGAAAACACACACACACACACACAGAGCCCCCAAGGGGTGTTAGGAGTGTCTTACCCCCACAGTATTTATTTCGAGAGTAACTCATTTGTGTACCAAGTTTGGTTGAAATTGTTGGGGCGTTACAAAGTTATGCTGGAACATCCACACACGGATAGATAGATAGATAGATGGATAGATAGAGAGAGAGATAGATGATAGATAGATAGATAGATAGATAGATAGATAGATAGATAGATAGATATTTAGCATACAGTCCTGGAATACTTGCTGGTCCTGAATCTAACCAAATGGACCCTGCTTAGCTTCCTACAGCAGTCTAGGCTCACTTGGAACTCTTATCTATTGAGCCAAAGATGCTTTTTCAAAAGGAACTGGACTTTCTTTGTTTTCCCTTGAAGATGTTTCGCTTCTCATTCAGACTTTCTGAAGCTTTCAGACTTCTGTCTAGACTTCTGTCACCTATTGAATCACCAGAGGATGAGACCATACTTGGAAGGGAACAGAGAAGGATGAACACATAAATGTGTTGCATCAAATCCAACCTCATTTGAAGCTAGACAAGAATGTTTTCCTCTAAACTTTTCCGTATTGTTTCCTTATAAGCTCAGCAGATTCACTTCTACAGGAGGGCCAACTGATTAGCACCACTTCCTCTTCCTCCTCCAACTTCTCCTGATCCAGTTCATTATCTCGGGAAATAAATTGTTCCAAGTGAAGTGTGACTCTTGCGTGAGGGCGACTTTCTGGCTGCGGAGGCTATTAATGTTTAAGATGCAATTAGAAGAGGGGTAAAAAATAGCTTTAGCAGAGCATTTCTCAGGCCATTAGTTTAAAGAATTTTCCACATAATTTCTCCCTGACATTCATAAATAGAAAAGAAAAAAAATCTATTTCCTCTCATTTGCTAAATGTAGCTTGATTCTAATCAGAAACAGTAGTAGCCATCTATTTCATATGCTTCAGTACATGATGCTTTTTCTCTGACTATACACAAAAAGATATTATTAGCAGAGAGGTTTGCCCCTAGATTTCTACGTTTCTAGATCTCCTAATTTTGCCACTTATAGGGGGAAAGACTCAATGAGCTATATTAGTGTTTCTCATCCTTGACAAGTTTAAGATGGGTGGACTTCAACTCCCAGAATTCCCCAGCCAGCATTGGGGAAACTTGTCAAGGTTGAGAAACACTGATCTACATCATTCTTCTTGGCTATATCTATTTCATTAAAAGCTACACAATATAGCAGACCTCCTTCGAAGAATACACCAGGGATGATGGTGTATTAGAAAGCTTAATGATAACATCTTTAGACTATTGATGTCCTGAGTAATGCTATGATATAGGGATGGGATTCAGCCGGTTCGGACCAGTTCGGGTGAACCATTAGCTCCGACGATCAGATGGGAGGGAACCGGTTTGCTCCAACGATCAGTTTGACTCTCCCTCCTGCCCCTGCGCTTTACTTACCTATATCCTCTCAGCTGATTTGTGCGGCAGAGCAAATTGCTGCGCTTCAGCTGTGTTACTCCCCAGAAGTAATGTGGATGTTACATTTTGTTAAAACTGCGCATGCATGCAGAGCGTGTGTCAGATTATGTGTCAAATGAGTGGAGTGAACCGGTTATTAAACCGGCAGGATCCCACCACTGCTATGATAGTAATGTATAGTATCATAATATCAGGAATACTATAGTTATATCATATTTCACACAGCTGGAGCTGGGCAAAACACTAGGCTCTGACCTATAGTTTACAAGGGCAAGGTTCACATGACGTAGAAAACCAAAACCACTGGTTAAAAATAGGAGTGTCAAACACAAGACCCGCAGGCCAGATCTGGTCCGCGGGGTGCTTAGATTGGGCCCTCCGGGCCATCCTGAAGACAGTGAAAGCTCGGCCCACGGTGCCTCTGCCAGCGAAATCGGACTCCCAATCTCCGTTTTTGACTGAGACGGCCTCCTGCAACCCTCTGCCAACGAAAACAGAGCTCGGGAGGGCTGCGGCATGATGAAGTAGCAACAGTTCTTGGAATATATGCAAGGAATACCTGCAAGCAACAATTGGTGGTACCACAAAATAGAGAAAGCAATCAAAATGAAGAAGCTAAAGTGCTCTAGGGCTTTAGAATCAAACAGATAAGCGTCTGCCACATAACAACCCAGACTTAACAACTGTTGATAAGAAAGACAATAAAGTCTGGATAGTAGAAGTGGCAGAACTTGGAGAGAGCAAAATAGGAGAGAAAGAACTGGAGAATATAACAAAATACAATGACCCGTAAATGGAAAGAGAATGACTATGACAAAAGAAAGCAAAGATAGTACCAATATAAATAAGTGCCTTGGGTGCAACCTCAAAACATCTGGAGCATTATTTGAACACCATTGGCACTGACAAAACCCTACTCAATTACAAATGACAGCTTTACTTGAAACAGTAACTTACATCCTGCCATGATGCCTTTAATACCTTCAGACACCATCTGCTTTCGGGGAAATACTTGGTAGATCGATAAAAATGCCAAATAAAGTCTAAACATCTGGCAAAGGTCTTAATAATAATGAACTTTTTCTTATCATGCAATGATCATCCTAGCAAAGAAAACAAACAAATGTACCATAGAACAAATCAATCCAGAGTTCTTAGCCAAGACACAAATGACCTGGCTCAAAATATTGTATTTTGGTTATTCGGCTGAATTCTTGGGTGGGAGGGAATCTTCTTTAAAGAGTTATCTTAATGATTTTTCATGCTACAGTTTTGAAAATGTTAAATATTTTCCTAAATCATCCACTGTTGCATTAATGGCGTCTCTTGGCTACTGAATTGATTCAGGTTTGGGGAATGAGCTTAAATCGGTATGCTCTTCCGATATATTCCTGTTGCCTTTGACCACTGATCATGCTGGCTGGGACTGAAAAGGCAGTTAAACTTACTGAAGGGAATCAGTTGGGGGTGAAGATGGAATGTAGAATAGCAGAAAAGAATAACAAGAGTTAGAAGGGACCTTGGAGGTCTTCTAGTCCAAGCCGCTGCTCAGAAAACCTTATAACTGGGATGGCAAACTTATGGTACGAGGCGTTGCCCTGTCAGCTGAGTTCAGCCTTTTTAAAAGCCATTTTTCGCTCTCCCCTGGCTCCAGAGTGAAAAGAACCCCCCCCCCCCCCCGGGAGGTGCTTCCCTGAAGCCTCCGGAGTGCAAAAAAACGGCCCTATGGGCAAACTGGAAGTTCTGGAACGGACTTCCGGTTTGCTCATAGGGTCGGTTTAAGCCGCCCAGAGGCTTCAGGGACCTTCAGGAGGCTTCCCTGACTTCCGGTTTGCTCGTAGGGTTGTTTTTTGCCCTCTGGAGGCTTCAGGGAAGCCTCCTGAACATCCCTGAAGCTTCCAGAGGGCCTTGGGGGGGGGGAGGCTGTTTTCACTCTCCCTAGACTCCTATAAAGCCTATGGAGCCTGGGGAGGGCAAAAAAAGCATGCAAAAATGGGGGAGGGAGCGCCTTGCATGCGCAATGGGGGGGGCATACGTTGCATTATGGGTGTGGCACGCCCATGCACAACCCCCCTGCACTCCCCCCACTTATGGCACGCACGCCAAAAAAGGCTCGCCATCGCAGCTTATAATATTTCAGAAAAATAGTTGTCCTAAAACAGTCACATGGTCCAATCACTGTGTTGTCCGGTTGCCTGGTAATGTCACTCTGCCTCTCTCTGACCACCTATGGGAATGTCCTTGGTTCCCAAGAGAAAGTATTTTGTTTTGGCTACAAACCCCCTCTATCTCTCCTCCCCCCTCCCTAACCCTCAGCTCCAGTGTGGCAACGCTGAAGGTAGAAAATGGCCTCGCTCAGGCCCACTTCAGAGTTGACAACCATTCTTTATATATTTTAGTCTAACAATATAAATAACATTATAATCTTCTCGGCTGGCTAACACAATAAACGGAAGAGGAATGCGGTATCTCACCTAAAAATCCTTCTTCATCCACTATGACCGTGTAGTCTTCAGGTGTCTCAGTCAGGCTGAAAAATTTGCACCTGGAAGAGAAAAATCAGGAGAAAAAAAGGCATGTTTAACTCTCATCCAACAATCAAGATTAATACATGATTAATTTAGAAACCTGTTGTGGCCCAGCAGGAGCCGTTGGAGCTGCCACCAGACTCCGACAGCGAGGGGCCCTATGAGTCGGCTCTGGAGGATGTGGAGGACCCTGGACAGGGTTCCAACTCCGAGCAGGGCGCAGAGAGGCTGGTTGGCCACCAGGAGGCGCCTGAGCCTTGGACCAATGGGGAGGAGACAAGGGAGTGTGATCGTGACGTCATGCATTGGAACAGTGGGGAGGAGACAAGGGAGTTGGTCCTGGATGCCCGGAAACGGAGAGCTAATAGGCATAAGGAACAGTTACGCAGTTACAGGAGATAATTGCACTCAGCTGGTGGTAATTAGGCTCCTCTCAAGACTATAAAAGGAATGATTGTGCACACGCCTGTTGCAGGAGTCAACATATTCACTAGAGCTGGAGAACTCTCGTGGCTAGCTTGGCAGGCTGGATTGCTGCCAAGGTTAGCCTGTGCTGGATTGCTGCCAACGTCTGGACTGTGTTGGATTGCTGCCAAGGTCTTGTCTCTGTGTTAATAAATCCTTGAAGTATCTGTCTTGGCGTGCTTTGGTGTAGGACGAGGGGGGTCAGAACAGAAACCACTCTCTCCAATTTTTTTTGTTTATTAAGTATTTATCCTTCCTTTATTTTTGTATAAGTAACCAAAGGTACAGTAGTTGAATATACATAATACTCCTTCCTCCATTTTTTTCCCTACAACAACAACCCTGTGAGGTGGGTTGGGCTGAGAGAGAGTAACGGGCTCAAAGTTGCCCAGTTGGCTTTCATCCAATAGATCTCAGTGGAATTGGATATTGAGAAAGTCCAGAGGTATTTCACGAGAAGAGTCCTCCATTCCTCTACTCCCAACAGAATACTCCATGGCACCAGGCTTGAAATTTTGGGCTTGGACAATCTAGAACTACGCCGCCTCTGGTCTTACCTAAGCATGGTACACAAAATTATCCGCTACAATGTCCTACCTGTCAATGGTTTCACCACAAAACCGCGTTCGACTAAAGCGCGCTCGACGAAACCGCGTAGCTGACGTCATCAACAGGGCGACAACAGCGCGGAAACAGAAGCACGCTGTAAATGCTAAACCTAAAATTAACCCCTAAACCTAAACCTAACCCCCCTAAACCTAATCCTAAACCTAACCCTTAACCTAACCCTAACCCTAACCCTAACCTTAACCTAACTCTAAACCTAATCCTAACCCTTAACCTAACCCTTTACCTAACCCTTTACCTAACCCTAACCCTAAAGCTAACCCTAAAGCTAACCCTTACCTTAAGTTGAATCGGCTTGCTTTCAAAGCGCTATTTAAAGCACCCTTCTTTCTCCGCGCTGGCTGTTGTCGCCCTGTTGATGACGTCAGCGACGTGGTTTAATCGGGCATGGCTTAATCGGGCGCGGTTTTGTCGTGCCACGCCTGTCAATGACTACGTCAGCTTCAGCCACAATAATACACAAGCACACAACAGATACAAATTCAAACCTAACCTTGCAAAGCTTTTTCTCTGGTAATATTGTACTGCAAACTGGGGCATACAAAACCTTTGCTAGACCAATTCTCTAATACAGCTCATCTGCCTGGAATCCGCACTTTATATCAGATATTAATACAATTGAGAGAGTCCAGCGGTATTTCACGAGAAGAGTACTTCACCCCTCTACTCATAAGAGAATCCCCTTTGCCACCAGGCTTGAAATTTTGGGCTTGGACAATGTAAAACTGTGCCGCCTACAGTCTGACCTACATGTAGTACACAAAATTATCTGCTACAATGTCCTACCTGTCAATGACTACTTCAGCTTCAGCCACAATAATACACAAGCACACAACAGATACAAATTCAAAGTAAACGGCTCCAAACTCAATTGCAGAAAATACGACTTCAGTAACAGAGTGGTCAATGCCTGGAATGCACTACCTGACTCTGTTGTTACATCCCCAAACCCCCATAATTGTAACCTTACACTGTCTACTGTAGACCTCACCCCATTCCTAAGAGCTCTGTAAGGGGGCGTGCATAAGCGCACCAGCGTGCCTAACTTCCCTGTGTTACTGTCTGCATTTATGCGTACCCATTTACTCTGCAACAGATTATTTTCTTACAAGCGCACCTTCAAAAGTGCACCGTGGTGGCGCAGTGGTTAGAATGCAGTATTGCAGGCTAACTCTGCCCACAACCTGGATTTTCGATCCTGAGGGGCTCAAGGTTGACTCAGCCTTCCATCCTTCCAAGGTGGGTAAAATGAGGACCCAGATTGTTGGGGGCAATATGCAGACTCTGTAAACCACTTAGAGAGAGTTGTAAAGGCACTGTGAAAAATCTAAGTGCTATTGCTGTTGCTATTTAAGAACACATTTCAGCATGCATATTCCAGCTAGTTACTCATTATTCAAAAAAGAGAGTAATGGCATTGCTGAAGCGGAATGGAGAAACAGGACACAAGCTCAGATTTGCATAAAATTAGCAATATGGTAATTCAGTTAAGGACAGATAGGTGGTAGAATCTTGCTGACGTCCTAGTTCGACTCCATGAACTCATACAATAATGCAGTTGAAAATCCATTCCATTCACAGGTCTAGCAAGCGCTTGACACCAGGACAAGACTTATGAATAGGATGTCTCTAAAGGGTTGAATTGAAGGTGACCCCTTGCCCATATTCTTCTACACATCTAAACCTCAGCTTCTTCTATTGGTTGACATTCTTGGGAACAAATTACAGAACTTACACATGCTCAAGAATTGATAAAATGCAGTGAGATGTGCAGATCTGTACACTGGAATAACAAAACAACCACTTCACAAACACATGGCACAACATAGGAGAACAAACCCATCAGGACAAGATCCGGCAGTCCCTCTGCATTTGAAAGACAAAGATAACTCTTTTGAAGACAGCAAAGTCCACATTCTGGACAGAGAGGACCACTGGTTTGCAAGTGGGGTCAAAGAGGCCATCTATATTAAGATTGAACAGCCCTTTTTCAACAGAGGGGGGAGGGATATGACATCACCTATCTCCTGCTTACAACACAGTCCTTTAGCACAGTGGTGTAAAACTCAAGGCCCAGAGGCTGGATCTGGCCCGCAGGGTGTTTAGATGCGGCCCACGGAGCCACCCTGGAAACAGTAAAGGACCGGCCCGCAGTGTCTCTGTCAGTGAAAACAGAACTCAGAAGGGTCGCAAGTGGTCCTCCTGAGCTCCATTTTCACTGCCAGAGGGTTGCAGGAGGCCGTTGTAGCTGAAAACGGAGCTCGGGAGCTCATTTTTGCTGGCACAGCATTCTTGCCACCACAGGCTACCCTGACAAGCTGGCCAAGCTCACCCCTGCCCCCTGAGGTCAAACACAACCCTGATGCGGTCCTCAATGAAATCGAGTTTGACACCCCTGCTTTAGCAGTTCCAAGAAGGTTCCATATCCATTTGCATTATTCTGGTGACCCTGAGGGCACAGATAAACCTCCAAGTGGCCTCAGGGATTCTCAAGAAGAGTGCTAACGACCAGATGACTACAAGGAATATAACTCCTTCCATTCTCCACCATTCAATCAGAACTGAGGAAGCTTCTTGGGTGAGAAGTGAAATGTCTTCAAGCAAAACCAAAGAAAATCCAGTTACCTTTTGAAAAAGCACCTTTGGCATAAAAGCCAACCTGCTCCTCATTTGAAGGTAATGTCTACTGTCCTTAAACCTGCAAGCTTTTATTTATTTTTTGGAAGTGGAGACTATCTTGATGAACTTCCCAGACATCATTAGCTCTCTTGAACTCTGAACTGCTGGTGAATCACTCCCAACCACCCCATCAAAGAAGATGCCCCCACACCTGCCCTCACCATACCCAATTGCTTCCCTTCCTCTCCTCTAATGGCAAACACTGTGCAGAAGCTTCCTTTTGCTTTTCTGATTAAGAATTTCCCAATTGCTCCTGCGAGACACAGAAATTCATTTTACAAGGTTCAGCAAAAGTCACTCTTGGACCGCAGAACTGTCATAAAAGCAAGCAGACATAAGAAAACAAAATATTGCCAAGATGATGAGTGGGGCAAGGCCTCATGAAAATCATGAATTAGACAGATGCTATTGTGCCAGCATGGCCAAATAAAATGTGGATCTCTCCTAGGTGATTTTCTGCATTTTTAAAAAAATGCATGCTCCTTACCTATTTATTTTCTTTCTATACCACTCACCTTTAAAAACATCTCAAGGTGGTCCACCATCTTCTTCTTTCACACACACACACACACACACACACACACACACACGAATATAATATAATAAAGTCTCCCTTTATTTATCAGCACAAATACAACAAAAATGTAACAAAGGCAACAGTAAAAATATTGGGTTTCTGTCTGGATAGTCTCTTGTGACGAGGCGATAGACAGAGATAGGAAGCAGTAGGCTTCCTCCCATATTTGGGCATACCAGGGGTTGTGACACTACATACATAGATAGATAGATAGATAGATAGATAGATAGATAGATAGATAGATAGATAGATAGATAGATAGATAGATAGATAAATAAATGGCTGTGTGTGTGTATGTTCCAACAAAGCTCTGGAACGCCCCAAGTAATTTCAACCAAACTTGATACACAGATAGCTTACTCTCTGGAAAAAAATACTGTGGGGGTAAGACACCCCTAACACCCCTCGGGGTGTGTGTTCTGTTAAGATGCATCCTGTTGTGCCTTTAAATAGCTTCTACTGTACTGCCATAAAAAGGCTTCTATTGTACAGCAGTGGAGCTGCATGGTAACGGCTTCACAGTACTCCACAAGGGGGCTCCCTCTGGTAAGGGGGAAAATCCAACATTAGAAATTACAGTACCTTTGGTCCAGACATTTCTCCCCATAAATAAATACCTGGGCAATGCCGGGTTATTGGCTAGTAAATCCATAAAACAGAGATTAAAACCATTAATAAAAGTTTTAAAGATGTCGGATAACCATTTGTCTGAAATGGTATAGGGTTTCCTGCCTAAGCAGGGGGTTGGACTAGAAGAACTCTAAGGTCCCTTCCAACTCTGTTATTCTATTCTATTCTTTCTACATTTTGGAAAGGAAGGAGAGGACTGGACTGTAAAGATGCTTTCTTAAGTAATGGATTTTGGCTTAGCATGTTTTAGAAAGCATGTTTACTCAGAAGCCAGACTCAATGTACAGGTAGCCCTCAACTTAGGACCCCAATTGAGTGCAACATTTATGTTGCTAAGTGAGACGTTTTGCTTTATTTTATGACCTTTCTTGTCCCATTTGTTAAGTGATTCACTGCAGTTGTTAAGTGAATCTGGCTTCTGCTTGGCAGAAGATTGCTAAAGTCCTAAGTATGAACCAGTTGCCAAGCAACCGAATGTAAACCACTTGATCGTCTGGATGCTGAAACGGTTGTAAGTGTGAAAAATGGTCATGTCACTTTTTTCAGTGCCCTTATAACTTTGGTCACTAAGCAAACTGTTGTAAGTCAAGGGCTGAGCTTGTTGATCAAAAAGGTCGACAGTTTGGTGGTTCAAATCCCCAGCACCGCATAATGGAGTGAGCTCCCGTTACTTGTCCCAGCTTCTGCCAACCTAGCAGTTCAAAATCATGTAAAAATGCAAGTAGAAAAATAGGAACCACCTTTGGTGGGAAGGTAACAACGTTCCGTGCACCTTTGGTGTTGAGTTATGCCAGCCACATGACCATGGAGACGTCTCCGGACAGCTCTGGCTCTTTGGCTTTGAAACAGAGATGAGCACCACCCTAGAGTCTGGAACGACTAGCGCATATGTGCAAGGGGAACCTTTACTTAAGTACAGGTAGTCCTTGCACAATTGTGCCCCAAATTTCTGTTACTAAGCAAGACAGTTAAGTGAATTTTGCCCCATTTCTTGCCACAGCTGTTAAGTGAATCATAGTAGTTATTAAGTCAGTAACACAGTTGTTAAGTGAATCTGGCTTCCCCGTTGACTTGGCTTCCCAGGTCACAAAAATGATCACAGGCCACTGCAACCATTATAAATAAGAGCGAGTTGCCAAGTGTCCAAATTTTGATCACATGACTACAGGGATGCTGCAACGATTGTAAGTCATAAGTGTGAAAAACAGTCATAAGCCACTTTTTTCAGTGCCACTGTAACTTCAAATGGACACTAAACAAACTGTTGCAAAGTCGAGGATTACGTGTAATGGATTTTGGCTTAATTAGCATGTTTCAGGAAGCACATTTACTCAGAAGCTAGACTCAAAGTACTAAATGAGATTTAACCTGGACTTAGTAAAGTTCTACAGGCTTAATCACCCTCCTCCTGTTGTTGATTTAGTTATAGCAAGGAAGGATTTCCTGTTTTCAACCAGAGTAGAAGAAACTAGAGTTATAGAGGATGCTCAAGAAAAATATGAGAAATGAATACACAGATGAACTTTACATCCCTACCAGAACAAAGGTTTGTAGGGAAGAAACGCCTATGAGCTCAGATACCAGCTGAAGGTCAGCAGTTCCTTCAGCTTTCAGGCATAGCTTCATTCCTTGAATAATAAAATGCTACAAATCAAGCTATGGAAAAGATCTAGGAAATGTCATAATTTCATAAAGAAAGCACTTGAGAAGAAAACTGTGTTGTTTAAGAAGGTTCCATACATAAGAGGCATCATTGCTTTTGGTAGAACCAGGTGTGGGTTCCTGCCAGTTCTAACCTCTTCTATAGAAGAGGTTCCACAAATCTACAGTGCCATTTAGAACTGGTTCCAGCTCCCTCCTGACGCCCGTCTGCACATTATCAAGATAAAGAGCGAGAGGAGGAATTCTGGGAGTTGAAGTCCACAAGTCTTAAAGCTGTCAAGTTTGAACACCCCTGGGGTTTTTTTTCTAAAGGGTTAGGGGTGCAAGGGTCTTGTAACTTGACAGTTTTAAGACTTGCATGCTTCAAATGCCAGTTTTTGAGCCAACAAGCAAGAGCGTTGAGTTTCACCACATTTTACAAGTTGGCCAAGCCCACTCAGTCACACGACTGCCAAGCCACTCCCACTCAGTCACATGGCTGGCAAGCCACTCCCATCTGGTCACATGGCCAGCAGGCCACACCCACAAAGCAGGCCACACCTACAGAACAGGTTGTAAAAAAGTTTGAAACCCACCACTGGGTAGAACGTATGGCAAAGGGGGAACATCACACACTGCTCTCTTCCATCTGCTTTATTATCAATGGATCTGACTTCTCTTGTGTCCACCACTATTCTTTCTTCTGCCTGCATTCTCAAGAAAAGACCAGACTGAAGATCAGAAACAAGTTTTATTTTAAGCCTGGACACAACAGTTGATTTATGAATATGTCTCAGATGTACCTCATCCCATGTTCACCAATAATGGCTGTTGACTCTTAGCCTGGTTGGCTATGTTGACTTTAACATTTTGGACATCTACATCAGTAGTGATATGGACTGCAGAACTAAAAAAAAATGTGTTTTTCTTCTACTGATAACTCCAAGATTGCTCAGACAAAGTCTGCCATTTAGAACAAATTCAGGATTTGCACATTATTTTAAGTTGGAGATGCACAACTTGAGAAGCCAAGTGGTATAATAGTTAAGGAATTTGATTGACATCAGAGAGATATAGGTTTGTGTTGTGGCCCAGCAGGAGCCGTTGGAGCTGCAAACAGACTCCGATAGCAAGGGACCCTATGAGTCGGCTCTGGAAGATGTGGAGGGCCCTGGACAGGGTTCAGGCTCCAAGCAGGGACCAGAGGGGCTGGTTGGCCACCAGGAGGTGCCTGAGGCATGCACCAGCAGTGAAAGCCAAAGGGAGTTTGTCCCTGATGTCAGGCCTTGGAGCAGTGGGGAGGAGCTAAGGGAGGTGGTCCTGGGTGCCAGGCAAAGACGGGCAGATAAGCACCGACAGCAACTACGGAGATATAGAAGATAATTGGGGCCAGGTGGTTGTGATTAGGCTCCTCCCAAGAGAGTATATAAGAAGAGACTTTGGGAGGAGGCTTTTTGCAGGACACAACCGTTATACTAAAGCTGGAGAAGCTCTTTTGTGTATTTCTTATCTGTGGAAGTCTGGGTTGCTGCCAAAGTCTTGTCAGTGTGTTAATTTACTGTGAATAAATTGTCTAGTAGTAAGCTTGTGTCGGCGTGACTCACCGTACGGAGGGGGGGTCAGAACAGTTCATGTCCACCCTCAGCGATGGAAGCTCACTGGCTAAGTTTGGGCCTGGCACTCTTATTCAACCTAAGAACCAGTATAGTATAGTACCATGGTATGGTTAAGGTGTCGGTCAGGGAGTGGGGAGACTCAGGTTTTAATCCCCTTTCCTTTATGGAAGGTCTCTCGTAACTTTAGACCCTTCATTCTTTCTCAGACAAACTTCCCGCATAGGATTGTTCGTGGCACGACATAAGCGCGAACGTCAAAAGCGCGCCGACAAAACCGCGGTGCTAAAACTGCGATGTCAAAAGCACGCCAACAACAGCGCGCCGACAGAAGCGCGATTTAAGTTAAGGTAAGGTTTAGGGTTAGGTTTAGGGTTATGTTACAGCGCGCTTCTGTCGGCGCGCTGTTGTCAGCGCGCTTCAGCGCTCATTCGTCGCCGCGGTTTTGACGGCGCGGTTTTGTCACCGCGGTTTAATCAGACGCGCTTTTGTCGTTCGCACATTTTGGTGGAACCAGGATTGTTGTGGAAAAAACAACCATCACCAGAAGATGGTATGGGTACCATCTTAAGCACCTGAAAGAAAGATAATTGTCAGATTATTTGAGAGCTACTTTGGTCTAGTGCAGTGATGGCGAACCTTTTAGGCACCGAGTGCCCAAACTGTGCATGTGCATGTGCCCAAACGGCAAGGCGCACGCATACGCGAACATGCCCGCATGTGCACCAGAGACCCAAAGACCAGCTGGCCAGTGGGAGGCAGGGCATCCCAACACCAGCAGCTCTGCCAGAGGTGAGATCTTTTTCTTTCATGAGCTTCTGTTTTGCCGTTCGCAGGGAAATGGAAACTCATGAAAGAAACGCCACAGAGAGCTGAACTGGGGTGACTGGCGCACGTGCCCACAGAGAGGGCTCATACATACTGTCAAGTATTCTCACAGATGCCCTAATTAACTCATGAGCCTCGAGCCAAGTTTCAAAAGAAATCCAGTTATTTATTAGGAGCAACATGTCATTATGTACCTGACTGAAGTCAGCTCTGCCCGACGTAATTTTCAGCCCAACTATGACCCTCCATACATACATACAATAATTAAACAACCAAGCTGGAGCTGTAAAATTTGCCTAACAAAGAAATTATTACATATAGTCCTGGAGAGCAATCATTTTATTCTCCTGTCAATTAAAATGTGCATACAGTACATTTTGAAGTTTTTGTTCATTTTCCATTAGTAGAAGATATCCAAATGAAGGTTGCCAGTTTTTCACTCAGAAGGGGAAGGGTGCACAATTTCTAAAACCTGGATTGACAGCACACCTCAGGAAACTGTCGTTCACTTAATTCTGAGTAATAATTTGTTAGATTAGCAAGCAGCAATTATTAACTCACAATGCATCTTTCAGTGAGTGTTTAAAATTGTTCACACAGCTCAGTTTTTTTCCCCTTCCAATTTCTCTAGAAAATAAAACATTCTTTTTCCTTTAATGTTCAGACAAACATATTTATGGACGCTGCCTAGTTGATGGTGCCGTCAGAGGAGGATTTTGGAGCAGAAATTTGGTATCTGTTCAACAGAGTGAGCAAAAGGTTTTCGCCAAATGCAGCCTAGCAGTCTTTCATTTTAATGATTTCTTAATGTCACTCGAGTACTTATGATCACTTTTGGGACCTGGATTTCCATTGCTAAGCAAGGCGGCTATTAAAGTGAGTCACGCTCAATTTTATGACCTTTTTTTTGCCACGGTTGTTAAGAGGATCACTGCAGTTAATAATGAATCATCTGGTTGTGCATCCAACGCCCCTGTTGACTTGGTTTGTCAGAAGCCAGCTGGGAAGATTGCAAATGGTGATCATGTGATCTGGGATCTGCAACCATTGTAAATACATGCCAGTTGCCAAGCACCTGAATTTTGATCATATGACCTGGGAATGCTGCAATGGTTGTTAAATGCAAGGGCTAGTTGTAAGTTACACTATATTGCCAAAAGTAT
This sequence comes from Thamnophis sirtalis, assembly GCF_051295495.1. Taxonomy (NCBI): domain Eukaryota; kingdom Metazoa; phylum Chordata; class Lepidosauria; order Squamata; family Natricidae; genus Thamnophis; species Thamnophis sirtalis. Next base: position 12,462,072 of record NW_028261386.1, on the reverse strand, counting down.
TCGCTCACCTGCCTTTACTCGCATATGAACTTACTGTAAGTGACATCCCATTCCTAATCCATAGGGTTCAATATGACGTTGGTCCACCCTTTGCAGCTATAACAGCTTCAACTCTTCTGGGAAGGCTGTCCACAAGGTTCAGGAGTGTGTTTATGGGAATTTGTGACCATTCTTCCAGAAGCGCATTTGTGAGGTCACACACTGATGTTGGATGAGTTTATGTGGCCTACCACTTCATGGCTAAGTTGCTGTCATTCCCAAACACTTCCAGGTTCTTATAATACAGCTGACAGTTGACTGTGGAATATTTAGGAGCGAGGGAATTTCACGACTGGATTTGTTGCACAGGTGGCATCCTATCACAGTTCCATGCTGGAATTCACTGAGCTCCTGAGAGGGACCCATTCTTTCACCAATGTTTGTAAAAACAGTCTGCATGCCTAGGTACTTGATTTTATACACCTGTGGCCGTGGAAGTGATTGGAACACCTGATTCTGATTATTTGGATGGGTGAGCGAATACTTTTGGCAATATAGTGTACATTCTTCAGTGCCATTATAACTCTGAACTGTCACTAAATAAATGCTTGTAAGTTGACAATTACGTGCAGATCAAGTTCAGATCAATGGGGAAATCTGGTTTATCAGACTACAGATTAGGGTAGCTTTAGTTTAGAACTTAAAATTATATTTCAAGCTAATCTAGAGCAGTGATGGCAAACCTTTTTGACACCGAGTGCAAAAAAGATTGCGCGGAAACGTCGCATGTGCATGCTCATCAGGGCCACACTCGGAAAAAGCTGAACTTCCGGATTTTAGCGTGCATGCGGATGCAATGCTCAGCTGGTCAGCGCGCATGCGCAGGGCGGTTTTCGGCACTGCCACGTATGCGAAGGGATCACTCCCCGGAAAAGTTGAACTTCCAGGTTTCTGGCACGCATGCGCGCCTGACAATCAGCTGGCCAGCACGCATGCACACACTGGTTTTTGGCATTGCTGCGCACAAGGACAGTTGATCATGGTGTGTGAATGCTCACCAGAAATCCGGAAGACCAAGAGGCAAGGCCACGCGTGCCGGGCGACATGGCTTCGCGTGCCACAGGTTCGCCATCACATATCTAGACCAATATATGCACTTTTGTTTATTACTTTCTCATCAATTTTACCATGTTTTCATGACCCAATGTTTTCTCTTGCTAATCCAGACTTCTCTTCGGAGGCAGCCAATCCAAATCATAGTTACAAACACCACCCAGTTCAAACCACGTTTTTTCTCTGACTGGTAGGAAACCACAGTTTGAGTTGGCATCGTGACACATCACATTGAAACTTCACTGCGGCTTGAGATCCAAACAGAATCGTAAAAAGCAAAACCAAATCAAGCTAAACTGGAAAGCTTCCCCCCGCCCCGCTCCCCTGCAGCCATACAAAATAACTCAATTCATTTGCTCTTCCTGAGGCAACAGCTTGGAAGCCACACTGCCCTTTTCAGCCAAATAAGCAACAACAGAGGAAGAGGATGAATTAAAAATAGCTCAAGGGACATGCCAACTACAGATTAAGAATGAATAAACAAGTGGAACGTAAGTAATTTCAAGCCAATCATTAGCAAAAGGTTAAAAACTACCACATAGCGTACCACCTCTGTAGTGGAATGACTTGTGTGTTAAGTGCACAACCTACACAGGAAGATGGAGCTGATATGGAGTCTATGGCACTCAGGTCTACCTACAACCATCAGGTTCCGTCCTTCCTCTAGCTTGCAAACCTGAATCGCCTTCTTCCCTTACACACAATCTTTGAATGCTTCTTCCTTTTTCACTTCTCCTTCCTAACCTCCTACTGTATAACTTTAAGCATTGCATACAGTATGGAAAAGTGCAGGCAGGAAAATATCTCTCTCTCCCGCCCTCCCGGATACCCCTACAATGCTGAAAGACATTCAGTGATTCAGAAACCATTTCTTCATGCACTGCATAACTGATGTTTGGAATTTGCTCCTCCAACTTTCATGAAGAGCTGACAGCTTAGATGACTTTCAAAAGACTAGGAAGATGTTGTGGCCTGCCAGCAGAGCTGGCAACAGATTCAGACATTGAGGAGGTTGGGGAGGATCATGGGCCAGTCCTGGAGGCTGGGGAAGGCTCAGACAAGTGCTCTGCATCGGAGGAAGAGATGGGGCCAGGGCCGTCTGACAGTTATCAGCTGCCTTCAGAGTCAGACATCAGTGAGGCAGATGAACAGCTGGAGCCTGTTCCCAGTGTGCGCATGCGCAGAGTTGCCAGACAAAGGGAACAGCTAAGGTTGACTTGTGAGTAAGGCCGCAGGTGGACGGGGAATGGCCCCTCCCATAGGGAATAAAAGAGGAGCGAAAGGGGAGGGGTGTTTGCAGGAGACAATTAGTTCATTCCTGCATTCTTGCCAAGTATTGCGGCGTCTGAAAGATTTCGGCCTGGCCACTCTCCAAGTCTGAGAAAGGTTGGTAATTGTGAACTAACTTGAAAGAGTGTGGGAGAGGAAAGACTTTGCTGGAGAGGAATTCACTGTACATTAAATAAAAGAGGTTTATTGGGACACGGACTCGGCTTCGTGCCGCTGGGGAAGCCTGGGTCAGAACAGAAGGAGGTTCTCAATGTCCACTAGCCACAAAACTTTCCCCTTTAGGGACAGTCTGCCGATAACGGAGACGTACTGTCTTCACGTTCTACTTGAAATTCCAAATTTTCAGTGAATCCCAGATAAAGTTTCTGCATGATCCAGTAAGCATCTTCTGGTTGATATTAATCTGTAATAGCTAAAGCTGGAACTTTTATAGGCAAAGATAATGTACTCCTAGTTCCAGAATCTTTGGATATACAAGAAATCTGGTCCAGCTCTCAAACTTTGAACTCCTTTGGAATCTTAACCTGCTCAAAACTTTCCAAAAGGTTTCCAAAACCTTCCCGACTTGATGGTCCCAATAGCTTTTACTACATTGAAATCCAAACCTCTGGCAAAGTTGCCAATGAATAATTCTGGGAATTTTGTCATGACTCTGCTTATAATCAAGTTTGTGAAGTTTTGCTGCAGCCACTGATTATTGTTGTTGTTAGCTGTGAAGTCATGTCCGACCCATCACAACCCCCTGGACAACATTCCTCCAGGCCTTCCTGTCCTCTGCCATCCTCTGGAGTCCATTTAAGCCCACGCCTACTGCTTTGGTGACTCCATCCAGCCACCTCATTCTCTGTCTTCTTCTTTTGCCCTCCATCTTTCCCAGCATGAGGCTCTTCTCCAGTGAATCCTTCCTTCTCATTAGGTGGCCAAAGTATTTGAGTTTCCTCTTCAGGATCTGGCCTTCTAAGAAGCAGTCAGGATGGATCTCCTCTAGGACTGACCGGTTTATCATCTTGCAATCCAAGAGACTCGCAGGAGTCTTCTCCAGCATCATAGTTCAAAGGCCTCAATTCTTTGTCACTCAAGCCTTTCTTATGGTCCAACTTTCACAGCCATACATTGCAACTGGGGAAATCATAGCCTTGACGAGACACACTTTTGTTGGCAGGGTGATGTCTCTGCTTTTTAGTAGGCTGTCTAGATTTGCCATAGCTTTCCTCCCCAGGAGCAAGCCTCTTTTAATTTCTTGGCTGTAGTCCCCCTTTGCAGTGATCTTGTAGCCCAGGAAAATAAAATCTGTCACTAGCTCCATTTCTTCCCCATGTATTTGCCAGGAATTGAGAGGGTCAGATGCTATGAACTTAGTTTTCTTAATGTTGAGTTTCAAGCCAACTTTTGCACTCTCCTTGTCTACCTGCATCAAGAGGCTCTTTAGTTCCTCTTCACTTTCTGACATTAGAGTGGTATCATCTACATATCTGAGGTTGTTGATATTTCTCCCGGCAATCTTAATTCCAAATTTTGATTCATCTAGCTCCTCCTCCTTCTTCTTCTTCTTCTTCTTCTTCTTCTTCTTCTTCTTCTTCTTCTTCTTCTTCTTCTTCTTCTTCTTCTTCTTCTTCTTCTTCTTCTTCTTCTTCTTCTTCTTCTTCTTCATCATCATCATCATCATCATCATCATCATATTATTTTTTGCATAAGAATGAAAAGTGGCTTCGTATCAAGGTGGGCTCTTCTTCCATGAAGTTTGGCCTATACTTTTCCAGCTAGCTCTGCGCATGCGCACACTGGGAACAGGCTCCAGCTGTTCCTCTGCCTCACTGCTGTCCAGCTCTGAAGGCAGCTGAGAACTGCCAGACAGCCTTAGCCCCATTTCTGCTTGTGACGCAGAGCCCTCGTCCGAGCCTTCCCCAGCCTCCAGGACTGGCCCATGTTCCTCCCCAACCTCCTCACTGAGGGGCCGCTCCTGGGCCACAACATCTTCTGACAAGGAAATTGAACAGGGAAGCCATATTTTCCTGACAACCAGGTTGGTAACTTAAGAACTGTGATTCATCTAACAAGTTGCAAGAATGGTTGTATAATGGGGCAAAATTCACTTAACAACTTTCCTGCTTAGCATTGGAAGTTTTGAGATCAATTGTGGTCCTAGGTTGAGGACTACCTGTACTGATGCACGATATACTGTAGCTCAGCAGGTAAATCATCTTATTTGACTTTGAGAAGGTCCTAAGTTCAATCTTTGCTTTTTGAAATGAAAAAGGATCATAAAGAGGAAAGTGGGAAAAGGCCCTTGTGGTGACTTGACTTAATTCAAGCTCTCTCAGCCAAGTTTCCAAAGATCTCTTAAAGAGTGGGGGAAATACTTCTTTGCATGGAGATAAATAGTAGCCCAGTGTGTCAGATCGACATGCTCTTCCAATGCAAAAGTACACATACAAAATGAAAGATAAAGATAAACCATATGTTCCACTTGGCCTGGAGTTCCACTTAGAACGCCAGGCCATTCAAAGAGAGTTAGTCCTTTCCGCTGTAAAGACGCAGCAACAAATAGGAGCCAAAAAAAGGACAAATATACCCTGAGTAAGTGCAAAGACTTAAAAGGCTGTCTTCCCACAAACATATTTATTGTGGTTAAGAACCAACAAATACATTTGCAGAACCTGTTTAGTGTTTTTGGGTAGCTTGATGATGATGAAACACCAGTCTGTTCTGTAAACTCAAAGTGAAGTCTGTAACCAAGTTGTATGAATGCCACCAGGCTATGCACCTGGAATGTGTTAGCTGTGCGTGCACACAACTCCCGAACTGTTTGGTTGTGGCTGGCTGAATTTCAAAAGTTGTATATGTAAAAAGTGCACATCTAAAAGGGGGAAATTGCAGACACCAGAAGTTTGTATGGACTAAGGCAACGATCAATTCCCATCTCCCTGGCTTCAAAACATACCCCAAAACAGCCAGGATAAATCAGGCAAAAGGTCCATCTATTCACTGCACGGCTTTCCAAGAGTGAGCAATCAGATATCACAAGCCAGGGATTAAAGCAGTATTTCAACTCTATTACATGTTCCCAGCAGAGCTGCTGGGATAGTTTAAAGTTATAACTAGCTTCAGGCATTGCAATCCATATCCATCTGGGTTAAAATGTTTAGGACATTGCTTAGTTCAAAATGTGGGGACCTCAGTTTTTAAAGAGGGAATTCTAAAACAGATAGTGCCCTAATCCAGCAGTGTAAACTCTTATCTCCAGTAATCCTTACTGTATCCTGTGGCTGCAAGTTCTACAGGTTAATCATGATTCACGCTTTCTTCTCCTTCTCTAGTTCCTTCTCACGAATTCCACCAGATACCTCCAAGGGTTGTGGGAAACACTATCTCTCTGCCTATCTTAATTAGTTATTTGCTCCTTTTGCAAACTTCCATCAAGCTTCCCAAGTTGTTTACCCAAATGCTTCAGCTATTTTTGCAAAGGAATCGTCTTACACAGCTTGGCAGAAGTAGCCTGGTGTATGCATACCTAAGTATTTTGGTCTGGCTTGGATTCAAAATAAAGCCATCTCTGACCTTTTTTGATTGTGTCATCAAGAAGGTGTTAACTCTTAATGATTTCTCCATAATGATCCATCCCCAACTTGGTCCTTCAGAGGACTTCAATTATAGCAGAGATGGGTGAACAGCTGGAACACCTGAAGGACTAGGTTGGAATAGATCAGGGATCTCCAACCTTGGCAACTTTAAGGCTTGTGGACTGAACAAGAGTTGAAGTCCACATGTCTTAAAGTTGCCACGGTTGGAGACCTCTGGAATAGATCCTCCTGGAGAAACTGTACTGATGTGGTTGCCAAGAGTTGACATTGACTTGATAGCATATAACCAATCAATCAACCAATTAGTTCCTTGTCCAGTATCTTCATCCTTACACTGCATTGGCTCTTATGGTTGATTTAGGGTAGCTCATAACTATGTGTTGGCATTGCTACATACTCAAGCTGCAAAGGGCTTGATGAGTAAGCCTAGGTAAGGAATAATCTAGCAAGGAATAGCATTGAAGGAGGATATGGCTGAAGGATCTGACCTCCCTTATATTATTATTTGGAGGACCCTGAATAGGTTGAGAGTTGGAGTTCGTGAATGTAAAATGAATGTGCTCAAGTGGAGGCTCTTAGCAGATTAAAAGCAAGCTATGTGAATGTGGAGACACACAGAGCCCAGCCCATCTGCTGGTATGTTGGCTACTACCAGAAACGTGTACCAATAATGGCTTATTTTTGGCCAACAACAAAGCCAAGAAGGTGGCTTTATTGTGGCAGTTTAAAGCTTGATCTAGAGGAGGAGGAGAAGGTGAAGGTGTTCTGACCTAAGCTTCCTCAAAAAGCAGGAAGCAGATTTCTGGTCTATGACAGAACCCAAATTTCCCCAAATTGCTTCTATTTCCATAATGGGAGCATTTAGCCTCTTTACCTCAGATTGAACTACAGGTACTGCTTGACTTATGACTATTCGTTTAGTGACCGGTCAAAGTTACAATGGCACTGAAAAAAGTTTTTCACATCTATGACCACTGCAGCATCCCCCATGGTCAAAATTCAGTCGCTTGACAACTGGCTGATATTTATGACGTTTGCATTGTCCAAAGGTCATGGGATCAACTTTTGCAACCTTCTCTTCTGATCTAGGTTTCCCCAAAAAGCACGAAGCAGATTCCTGGTCCCGACAAAACCCCTTATATTAAACAAATGTGAATTCATCTCATTCACATTCAGCAAACAGTCTTTCAAAGGTGAATTTATGACCACAGACCTTATCTAGCTGGGACAGCTGCCATGTAAATATTTCCCACAAGGAGTGCTGTGCAAGGAAAGACTTGACACAGAGTCTCTGAGATTCCTGGATTCACACTCCTGAAACGAAAGAACGAACTGTTTCCTGCAAAAGCCCACTCACTACCTTTTCGCCCCTCTTTTATTTCCTATGGGAGGGGCCATTCACCGTCCATCTATGGCTTTACTCCCAAGTTGATCCTGATTTCTTAGCTGTTCTTTTCTTCTGGCAGCTCTGTGCATGCACTCACTGGGAACAGGCTCCAGCTGTTCCTCTGCCTCACTGCTGTCTAGCTCTGAAGGCAGCTGAAAACTGTCAGACGGCCTTGGTCCCATCTCTGCCTCCGACACAGAGCCCTCGTCCGAGCCTTCCCCAGCCTCCAGGACTGGCCCATGTTCCGCCCCAACCTCTTCACTGTCTGACTCTGCTGCAAGATCTGCTGGCCGCCGGAGGGCCACAGCAGAAGGAGAAGGAAAAGACCACCTAGTTTGCAGATAGCTGCAGGTGGGCTGATGCACACACCTCAACTGTGCAATGTGCAGAGGTGCAAATCCTGCCTGCTGATTGGTTGATGAGACTTTCTGTCCCATGATTTGCTGTTTGAGCTCCCCCTAGCCAGAATGAACATTCTTAGATGCATAGATGCAAAAGCAATGCAACCGTTTCCGAATGACAGATGCTACATTTCCTGATGTGCAGCGACAGAGACGTTTGATCCATGCTTTAGCCTGGGAGCATGAGACTGGCTCAAAGTCACCCAGTGAGCTCCCGAGGGGAACTAAAGCTGTGCTTTTCCAACTCTAACCCCACAGTTCAACCACAATTTCACACCAGTTCCAATCACAGCCCAGCATCATCTGGAGAAGCACTATCTCCCCAAATGTGTTCAACGCCACATAAAAATGGCATCCTTCAACTCTGAGGTGAGTTTCTGGTAAAGCCCTTGAACATCTCATATCTAGGACAGGCTTATGCATGCCAACAACATCACCCATATCAGAATGAGATCTGGGAATTATATGCAATATACTTTCCACACAGAAGTGGGGTAAAATATAGTTCAGCATCAGCAATGATGCTTAGTAATAATTTTCTAGCAACTAAAATCCTTGAGGCTGAAACCTCTTTTAAATGGAAAACCAGGATCTAAAGCATGAGAAATGCTACTGAAGTATTTGTGCTCTTTGTGCTTCCAGTTTCAATGCATTATTTGCTCAAAGGTGATTCGCCCCCCCCCCCCCAAAAAAAAACCAATTCAGGGTCATATGCTAAGAGGCAGCATTCATGAAACACATTGCAACATATTTTAATACTCAAAAGCAAAGCATTTCTTTAAAGCTGAGCTTCCCAAAGTGATGCTCGTGGGTATGAACAAAGTTAAAGTACCTTTCTTAATATCTGCAAGCCTCCATGGATCCTTGCTGATTAAAGTGGTCATGCTCCAAAATGAACGTCTAAATTGTAGCGGCAGTTTTTATTTTCCAAATAAAATAAAGACCACCGAAACATTCACGGAAGATCAAAATGACAAAATGCCGCAGGACAGAATGAATGGAAAGTTTCTTTGGGAAAAAACTAGCATGTGTCTGTAAAATGGGTGTATGAAAAGAAAATTAGGAGTTCAACAGATCTGCTTCCTGATTCATAATGTTCTCTTTCTAGTACAGGTAGTTCTCAACTTGCAACAGTTCATTTAGGGACTGTTTAAAGTTACAACAGCACTTTAAAAAAGCGACTTATGACCATTTTTCACACTTATGATTGTTGCAGCATCCCCATGGCCATGTGATTTATATTGGTTGCTTGGCAACTGACTCACATTTATGATGGTTGCAGTGTCCCAGAGTCATATGATCCTGTTTTGCGACCTTACAAGCAAAGTCAATGGGGAAACCAGATTCACTTAACAACGGTGTTACTAACTTAACAACTGTAGTGATGTGGCAAGAAAAGTTGTAAAAACTTACTCAACCAATTTCTCACTTAACAACATACGTTTTTGGCTCAATGGTGGTCGTACGTTGAGGACTACCTGTACTCAAACTTTCTGGGAAGATCTTTAGCTCACCTGTTTGCTTTTTTCCTTGTAGAAAATGGTTATTTTGTGGCTGAGCACATGCAATATGGCAGCCATTTTGTGCAAAAGGACCCACCTGGGTGGCAGACATTTTATGACAGATGCTCAATGCAATCACCACTTGATTTGCTGGTGTATTTATCGCATGCTTATGCTACCCAATGATAGTTCTCAGAGCGGTGAGCAATTCATCAAAATATGTTATTAAAAAAGTAGAAAAATATTTTAAAAACAGCAGAGAGAATAACGCAATAGGAATTCAGGAACATCAAATGTTCGCTAATGACCAAAATGTATCCGCCAGCTCCAAAGAATAAATAAAATAGTCAGCTAGGAATCACACAGCTGCACAAAATATATTCTCAAAAAATGCCTAAAAGAGAGTTGTTTTAAGAGAAAAAAACCCTGATCCACTTGGGAGCATATAACTGAGAAGAATAATAAGAGATCAGTCTCTTACGCCCATCGGCTGAACTGATCTGATTAGTGGATATTGAAACAACTATTTTAAAGCAGATTTTAAAGGGAGGGGGGAAGGCTCAAATTGTCTTCATTTTTGGAAATAAACTCTCCAAATCAACCTTGATTCCTGGAGACTTGATAGAAACTCCAAATAATTTCTTAATGTTTTAATGTTAATGTCTGAAGTTTTCTGGGATTTAAAAAAAATCCTATTCTAACCTATAGATCTAAGATTACTTTATAGTACAGATAGTCCTTGACTTACAACCACAACTGAGCCCCAAATTTATGTCGTCTGGCGGCTCCTTGGGGGAGAGCCTTCTCTGTAGCAGCCCCGGCCCTATGGAACGATCTACCCCCTGAGATCCGGACCCTCCCCACTCTCTCGGCCTTCCGAAAGTCTATTAAAACCTGGCTATTCCGGCAGGCCTGAGGCTGTTGACACTTGATTTGAGTTCCAGCCCCACTAAGCTTGAGTGCATGTTATGTTCTTTTAACTTGCTTGTCTTTGTATTTTAAATTTTCTTAGTATTTTTAAAACTGTTTTTATGTAAGCCGTCCGGAGTCCTTCAGGATTGGGCGGCATACAAATTTATTAAATCTTGAATCATGTTGCTAAGTGAGACATTTGTTAAGTAAATTTTGTCCCATTTTATGAACTTTCCTGACACATTTGTTAAGTGAGTTACTGCAGTTATTAAATTAGTAAACTGGTTGTTAAGTGAATCTGGCTTCCCCATTAACTTTGCTTGTCAGAAGGTCGCAAAAGTGGATCACATGACCCTGGAATATTGCAACCGTCATAATATGAATCAGTTGCCAAGCGTCTAAATTTTGATTGCATGTCCATGGGGATGCTGCAACCTTCTTAAGTGCCAAAAATGGTCATGTCATTTTTTTTCAGTGGTGATGTTCAAACCGTCACTAAACAAATTGTTGTAAGTCGAAGACTACCTGTATCCCATCCAAGTACTAACCAGAATTGATCCTAGGTTGGCCAGGTGTTTCCATCTGCTTACAAGGTAGCTCTTTGGATACCTGCATAGCTACCCTCTGGGATGGGAAGTTGGGTGGCATATAAATTCAATAAATTGTTATTATTATACTTTTTATAATGTTGCCCTACGGTCATATGCTGCATTCTGCTGAAGCTCCTCTGAAATCAGTCACTGAAGGAGGCAAAAGTACAAAAAGGCAAAGTATTTGTTTTGTCTGTGGAAAATATCATCTTGGATTCCTGGAATCTCCCTACAGATCTGAGAGGGGAAAAAAAACACCTCCTGCCTGAACTCTGCAGTGTGAAAACAAACATCAATCCTATTTCAATCCAATTGGATCTCAATTTTTGTCCTGGATGCTCCTCTGTCCTCAACCATCTATAGAGCAGGAAGCTGTATTTTGCAGCCTAGTGAGTCCCCGACACACGCTGAATTGTTGTGAAATTCAAAATTTAAAATTGCAGCGTTACAGATTTAGGAAAGATATTTGTGTTTTGAGAGAGATTGAATGTTCCGGAGTCTAAAGACATTTATTTATTGCAGCCTGAACATTCACAGACTGAAGATTGAACTTATTTACTTGAAACTATTTCTATGGAAAAGGAAGGTAATTTAAAAATAGCATGCAGTTTGAACTTTCCTGAACTTAACAAGTAAGAAACTAGCTGTTGCTGAGTAATGAACATGCCAGTTGCAAGTGAGCCCTTCAGAATATTATGACATCTTTGCATCAACCAGATGCTGTTAAAAATATTCACAGAATAATGTTTGTAAGATGGTATATTGAAAAGATATGTGCCAATGGGTGCTTCGGCATCAATCCTTTATCTTCCTACTAAATTTTCTAGTCCTAAAGGTGCTTTTACAGGCGGCAACTGGATTTTTACGACCAGGATGACTAAGAACCTCCACAGACTTCCACAGTCCTACTTTCAAACACATATAGTTGTTGACTTATGACCATTTGCTTAACAACCATTTGAAGTTATGACAGCACTGAAAAAAGTGACTTACAACATTGCATCATCTCCATGGTCAGGTGTTCAAAATTTGGGAAATTCACAACTGACATGTACTTGTCTTCCGGGTGCGATTCAAGTACTAATTATGACCTTTAAAGCGCTCCATGTTTAGGCCCAGGGTACCTGCGAGACCACCTACTGCCACCGGTAGCCTCCCACCATCCAGTGTGATCCCACAGAGTTGGCCTCCTCAGGGTGCTGTCGGCCAGACAGTGTCGGCTAGCGACCCCCAGGGAGAGAGCCTTCTCTGTGGGAGCGCCTTCCCTCTGGAATGAGCTGCCCCCAGAGCTTCATATAATCCCCGACCTCCGCTCCTTCCGACGCGCCCTAAAAATTTGGCTTTTCCAGCAAGCCAGCCTGGCCTGAACAAAACAAAATAAATTATTGATTATTGTTAATTTTAATCGTTTTTTAAAAAAAATGTTATTGTTAATCTTAATTGGGTTTGTTTTTTGGATATTCTATCTAATTTTTTTTAGCTTTTGTAATATGTGTTTTTTTTAATGTTGTACACCGCCCTGAATCCTTGGGAGAAGGGCGGCATATAAATCCAATAAACCAAACCAAACCAAACCAAACTTAAGACTGTTGTAGCTTTCCAAGGTTACGTGAGTACTATTTATGACCTTCCCAGGGGCTTTGGACAAGCAAAGTCAACAAGGGAAGTTGGATTAACTTAACAACCACGACAAAAAAGGCCATAAAATCAGGTGTGATTCACTTAATAAGCATGCTTAGTGACAGGGGTTTTGGTTCCAATTGTGGTCGTAAGTCAAGGACTACCCATATGACAGTCCTTTCCAGTCTGGTGCCCTCTAGATTAGGGGTGTCAAACTCGATTTCACTGAGGGCCACATCAACATTGTGTTTGACCTGTGGGGGTGCAGGGCGTGGCCAGCTTGACATTACTCGTATCGGGGGGCACAGCTGGTGGCTCAACTGAGTTCTAACACCTTGGCCACATAATTGTCCAAGCTTTAAAGTTAAGTGCTTCTTCTAGCCAAGGGTTTCCTGTTGCCAAATTACTTTTAGCATCAAGAAAATTCTCTTAAGATTCAACTCAAGTGTGTCCACCTATAATTTACACCCATAAAATTCCAGGAGATAGTGTGTCTCTGCCTCTTCTTTATGACAGCTTTTTCAATCCAAAATAATCCAAATCCCAGACTGTTTTCCCCTCATTTTCTCTTTCCAAGGTAAAAACACAGATTTCCATCTTTATTTCATCATGCTGATGTCCAATATATCCAATAGTTAGGACACTGGCGACTAGCAGCAACCCCAAACATTTTGAAAAGGTTTACTGAAGATCCAACATAAACTCTAAAATGGGGTGTTGGCTGGCTGCAAACTTCATCATCCTTAATCCTGCCAAGCCTTTTTTTTTTTTTTTGGCCTTTGCTAATATTTTTCTCACTTACCAAGTCAAGCAACTAAATTGGCTGCATTTAACAAAGCCAAGCAGTGGAAGGAATAAGTAAATACATAAATCCAGATCTTGCCTGCCAAGCAAGAGAAGACAATGGCCTCTGAGACATACTTCTTTTCTTTTTGGTGGAAATCAGGATATTTATTTCTGCGTGTACCCACTGTTGCAGCTTCTCATTCCATGCTTAATCACATTCAATGCAACTGGCATTGTATCAGTCATGTGCAATAAAAACCTTAACATCCCCAACTTTCTATTTGTACTTTTTTGCTATTTGGGCATGGAACAATTATGTGGGCAACATTTTCTTCAATTGATCTAGTTAAGAATTCAAAAGTTATTTAAGAATGTGAGGTCCTTGGTGCTCTCTGAGCTTGGTTGGCTTTTTGCAGATGTTTCATTACCAAACTATGTAACATCATCAGGGCTTTGTGATCAGTGCTACCAATTATTTAAGAGTTGTAATGAAACAATTAAGAATACGAGTCTGCTTGCAACCTCAAATCTGTTTACTCCAAAGCTGATTTCACTGGATTCAATGGGAATTACACTCTAATCAGTGGTGGGTTGCTCCGGGTACGACCCAGTATGGCCATATGGGCAGTGGCCAGCAGAATGTACCGGTACGGTGGCTCATTTGGGCCACCCTGCCCGCGCTCTATAGACTGTTTTTATAGGAAATGGCAAAGTGTGCACGAGCGCACAGCGTGTGGTGCCTGCACAAGCCCCAACAAGCAGCAGGTAGTCGCAGGGGCGGTGGATTGTGCATGTGTGTGCAGCACACATCAGGCACATGCACAGCGCACATCCGGCGCATGCACAAACGGACCGCGAGCAGTATATCGGTAGTGACGGTAAGAGCAACCCACCTCTGACTCTAACACAGTGTTTCTCAATCTCAACAATTGTAAGATCCGTGGATTTCAACTTCAGAATGGAATTGTGGGAATGGAAGTCCACACACCTTAAAAGTTGTTGACATTGTGAAACACTGCTCCAGTAAATAGATTCAGGGTTGCTACTTCAATTGTACGTGCAAAGACAAAGGCAGCATTTCAGCTTGGTGGTGACTTCATAGATATCGTTAAGATAAATTCCATATATAATCTGAAGCTCCTGCATATCACAAAGCAAGTGTAATAGGAAGTAGAATGCAATCTGCTGCCCGCAGCTGTGTTTACGGCAGCCAATTGCTATGCCTATGGAAGATTTTAAAAGAGACCGCAATGAATTCATGGAGGATCAGACTATCAATGGCCATTAATACCATTGTGAAACCTCGTTTCAAATGATTAACTAGGGGAGAGGTGGTTGTTATTCCTGAAAGTCCACTGAATCAAAGAATATATGTCGTTTGCATAATGTCATCATTATGCAAATAACACAAATTGAAGCAGAATTTGGTGTGTTGCATGCAAATTCTGGAAAAATCAAGGTTTTACTGCATAATGAGGCCTGGAATATTAGTTGTTGGGAAGCAACAGTGGAAATACTCTTTCAGCCTTCAGTCCAAGCTTGTACAGGTAGTCCTTAACTTACAACAGTTCACTTAGCGACCGTTTGAGGTTACGACGGCACTGAAAAAAACAACTTATGACCATTTTCCACACTTAACTAACCGTTGCAGCATCCTCATGGTCACGTGGTCAAAATACAGACCCTTAGCAACTGACTCATATTTATGACAGTTGCAGTGTCCTGGGGTCATGTGATCCCCCTCTTGTGACCTTCAATGGGGAAGCCAGATTCACTTAACATCCGTGTTACTAATTTAGCTACTGCAGGGATTAACAAGGGTGGCAAGAAAGGTCATAAAATAGAGCAAAGTTCACTTAGCAACTGTCTTGTTTAGCAACAGAAATTTGAGGCTCTATTGTGGTCACTAGGATTGTCTGTAGTTCTTATAAATGCATTATAGGTAGCGCAGTGGTTAGAGTGCAGTACTGCAGGCTCCTTCAGCTGACTGCTAGCTGCAATTCAGCAGTTCAAATCTCACCGGCTCAAGGTTGACTCAGCCTTCCATCCTTTCCAAGGTGGGTAAAATGAGAACCCAGATTGTTGGGGGCAAATATGCTGACTCTGTAAACCACTTAGAGAGGGTTGTAAAAGCACTGCAAAGCGGTATATAAGTCTAAGTGCTACTGCTATTTGGCCAGAGGGATGGGAGTTATAGGATGATGATCTATTCAGCAGAGCTCAACTTCTGAAAGGATTCTGGCCTTGACTTTTCTTGGGCAAACTACAGTAGCTGTTTAAGAACCTGCTTGAGTTTTTGAACATAAAATATGGCTGGCAAAGAATAATTGAGTGGGCTTTCATTGCCGGTACAGTACTGCCACTACAGGTTACAAGCAGAGGTGGGTTCCTACCAGTTTGGACTGGTTCGGATGAGTAGGTAGTAACTCGGATGGCCATGCCCCCGCACTGGTTCTATTGGCAGCGCCATAGGTGCCGCCATCTTGTTTCTTGCTTCTGTGCATGCGCAGAAGCATTTTTTTTAACCTGCTGTGCTTCCGAATCGCGTCCCTGAATGAACCGGCAGTAGAAGAAGCTGGAACCCACCCCTGGTTACAAGTTACAAGGCACTGAAAAAAGGAACTTACAAATGGTCCTTGTACATAACACTGTCTTGGCAGCCCCACAGTCACATAATCAAAATTTGGCTGCTTGGCAGCCAGCCAGTATATATAAAATTTGCAGCATCCCAGGGTCATTTGATTAGCATTTGGGACCTTTCTAGCCAGTTTCTGACAAGCAAACTCCATGAAGGAAGCTGGAGACAATGAATGACTGCATGATTCACTTAACAACTGTGGCAAAAAGGTCAGAAAAATCAGGCCCGATTCACTTAACAACTGCAGCGATTCTCTTTAACAACTGCGGTAAAAAGGACAGAAAAATCAGGCCCGATTCACTTAACAACCTCTTTGCTTAGTGATGGGAGATTCTGGTTCCAAATGTGGTCATAAAGCGAGGACTACCTATGTAGGCCTCTCTCCTAGGGGAAGGTAGCTGGGTGGCCTAATCAGGAGAGGACAACGTCTTATTGGAGAAGCCCAGATTAAAGTGCCAAGGCTGTGTGATGTTATTCATCCAAGTACCTGAATGACTAATAAATATACATATCTTTGTACTTTACTGATAAAATGTTATCAAATCAATACCCTTTTAATGTTTTGTTTTACCATCTAAAACAGAAAGAAGATTTATATTTCCTGTTTTGCAAATGGATACCAAGTCTGTTTTCAGGTTAGCTTTTAATGAGAAACCTACTGTTTTTACGGTGCTTCTGATGGATTTTCCTTTAAAAACACCACCAATGTCCTGTTTACTTCCAATGTTTGTTGATTTGCATTCCTTTTTTATTGTATTCCAATTGGTAAATTATTAAGATGACCAACCAAATGAAACAGAAAACTAGCAAGCCAGGGAAAAGAAGAATAGAGAAAAGTCCACCACATTTCTCTCCTACCTGTTCTGGAACTAAGCTAAGTTGAAGCAATGTTTAGGTCGGCAACCTTAAACACTCAAAAGAGCTACAAAGGTCTAACCGGAGCCCTCCATTGAATCCCCTCCTAGGGCAGCATCCTTTTTCTTTAAACACTCAAAAGAGCTACAAAGGTCCTAACCGGAAGCCCCCCCTCCATTGAATCCCCTCCTAGGGCAGCATCCTTTTTCTTCTACCTGTCCTAACCGAAAGCCCTATCAATTGTGGAGCCGACCGGCAACAGGGAGCCACAGCAGGGGAATGAAAGAGCCACATGCGGCTCCAGAGTTGCAGGTTGCCGACCCCTGGTTTAGAATCAGTGGGCGTATCTGGAATTTGGGGAGGGTTGTGAACATTCATTTACCCAAAAGCAAATAAATGAGAATGCTCCCCACCATTGCTGTAGCCCAGGAGTCTTTAGTTTAAATACATTGTGTGTCCTCTCAGGTGAATGTGCTTCCCAAAAGAGCAGAGTTGTACCAACCTAGTCACCCTTTAAAATGAGTAACTGAAGTCCTTCTCCTTCCATTCCTCTGAGTGCTACCCAGTTGGTTAAGAGCCGAGGTGGCGCAGTGGTTAAATGCAGCACTGCAGGCTACTTCAGCTGACTGCTAGATCAGCAGCTCAGCGGTTCAAATCTCACCGGCTCAGGGTCGACTCAGCCTTCCATCCTTCCGAGGTGGGTAAAATGAGGACCCAGATTGTTGTTGGGGGCAATATGCTGACTCTGTAAACCGCTTAGAGAGGGCTGAAAGCCCTATGAAGCGGTATATAAGCCTAACTGCTATTGCTGCTATTGGTTAACACAAAAGACAGGGCCTTTTTCACCGTGGCCCCATCATTTGAAGTTTTTAATAAAGCTTCCCCTTATGTTTTTCTTGAAAGATTTTACTGGAATATTTTCTGACTTTAGCTTTAACTGACGCTTCTTTCAATAAAATGCTGCAATATTTGCCACCGCTTTATTGTACGTTTATAAGTAACCCACCCATAGTGGTAGCATCTCTGTCCTTAAGGGAGGACATACAGGTTGTCCTTGACTTACAACAATTTGTTTAGTGACCGTTCAAAGTTACAACGGCACTGGAAAAGGTGACTTTTGACCATTAGCATCCCCATGGTCACATGATTAAAATTTAGACGCTTGGTAACTGACTCATATTTATGACAGTTGCAGTGTCTTGCGGCCATGTGATCCCTTTTGTGACTGTTTGATAGGCAAAGCCCGATTCACTTAATAACCATGTTACTAACTTAACTGCAGTGACTCACTTAACAATTATGGCAAGAAAAGGTAGTAAAAATGGGGCAAAACTCACTTAACAAATGTCTCGCTTAGCAAGAGAGATTTTGGGCTCAACTGTGGTTGTACGCAAAGGACCATTTGTAAACTGCAAATATTTTTAATGAATAAGTAAAAGTTAAACCCAGATCATCCTCAAGTAACTCATTCGCAAGGCGCCTCCTATTCAAGTGGGAAGCACAATCAGTTCTGGTAGGGCAATGTAAAATCATATTAGCCTTCCTTGCAACTTCATCACACTGCTGGCTCAAGTTCCTTTTATGATTGAAGTTGCATTACGGGAAGAAGGAGTGGAAGAACAAATAGCACTGAATATTAGGATTCAGATGGGGCTGCTTGGAGAATAACACCTGGCCCCCATCCACTGGATAAAAAGAGATGTTTCAAGGAACTTACTTCTCTGTCTTGGTCAGAAAGAAGAGTTTTCAGTTGTTCTGGATGAAGGAGACAGCCCATGCCCCCATCTGTCTGCAAAGGAATAGGCACCACTAATCGATCTTTGGTGCAAGGACCTGAACAAAGAGAGACTATCCAGGCCTGAATGGTATAGACCATACTTTTAGCTCTTTTTTCTCTTTTTCTTCTATTTTCCTTGCCCTATGCCCGTGATGGCAAACCTGTGTCATGCAGAACCCTCTCTGCAGGCATGCGAGCCGTAATCCCAGCTCAGTTCTACCGCGCGTGCGGGTGTGCTTCCCGCCAACCAGCCAGGTCTTCAGGTCTCTGCTGCGCATTTACAGAGTGCATGCAGGAGACATACTCACGTGCAAGGGGATCGGGTGTGTGTGTCACATGTGCACGTGGGGGGGAGTCATGCCTGCATGTGTGGGGAGCATGGGGAGTGTCATGAGCATGTGGGGGGGCGTCACATGGGCATGGGGGGGCTGGACAGTTGTACACGAATGTGCAGGGGTGGGCCCGCGGAGGGGGTCATGCGTGCATTGCAATATGGGTGCAGGCGCGCTTTTGGCACACACCAACAAAAAAGTTACCATCAACCCCCCCTATGCTGCTGCTCTTTTATGTTGCTTTGTTTTGTTTTATGAAGTTGGAGAGTTGGGTTTTATTCTGATTCAGGAGATGAAATTTTGAAAAAAGACGATAATAAATACAGAAAGAAAGCAACCAGACATTGTAACTTTATGAATAGAAATAGGGATAGAAAAAAAAATTAGAGACATCATTTTCTTGCAAAGCACCAATTGAAATATCCAGCGGCCCAGAAAAAGCCCAAACCAAATTCCTCCTTACCAGATTTTATGTATTTATTTTATTTTGTTTATTTAGTTTGTCAAACATGTTACAAGGTAACAGGTATAAGTATAAACCTGGGCATGAACAAAGGAAATGAGTACAAATAAATGGGGGACAGTAGAATCGGGACGGTAGGCACACTGGTGCGCTTATGCAGGGATTCGGATAATCCTGATTTATAACCACAACAGGGACTAGAATTTCTACTACTAAGCAAGTACGTGTTAAGTGAGTCAGAGCTGTTAAGCAAATCGGTGCAATTCTTAAGGAAATCACACGGCTGTTAAGGAAATCCAGTTTCCCCCCCACTGACTTTGCTTGTTGGAAGTCAGCTGAAAATGTCGTAAATGGTGATCACATGATTCCATGATACTGCAACCATCCACTGATGGTGGGGATAACGCAATGATAATAAAGTCCCTTTTTTTCAGTGTGCTTGAAGTTGCTAAGCAAATGATTGTAAATCAAGGGCTGTTTGTAGATTCTATTCTCTACAAGCAGTTAAAAGCATCTTAGAATTAGGGGAAAAACTCGTCTCAACCCAATCCAATGCCATGCTTAGGTTTGGATTTACTCTGCACACTGTTTTATTTAAGATTTGTTTTAACCCAACTTTATTAATTTATAAATAAACCAAGGTGGCAAACATACCTAGTACTCCTTCCTCCTCCTGTTTTCTCCTTTTTCTCCAAAAACAACTCTGTGAGGTGAGCTGGACTGAGAGAGAATACACTGGCCCAAAGTCACCCAGCCGCTTTTCCATACCTAAGGCAGGGCTAGAACTCACAGTCTCCTGGTGATTGGCTAAAGTCACCCAGCTTAGTTTTCATGGCTAAGGCAGGACTAGAACTCACAGTCAGCTGGTGATTAGCTAAAGTCACCCAGCCGGTTTTCACAGGTAGTGGTTTGGTGGCCTGGGCCGCTGGAACCGGCAGCAATCCAGGCCTGCCATGCCCCCGAACCGGTTCTCCGAGCGGTGCCATTGGCGCCATCTTGTTTTATAGTTCTGCGCATGTGCAGAAAAAAATTAATTGCACTGCGCATGCGTGCAGTAGTGCCTGCCAGAACCCACCCCTGTGCCTAAGGCAGGACTAGAACTCACAGTTGGCTGGTGATTGGCTAAAGTCACCTAGCCAATTTTCATGCCTAAGGCAGGATAAGATCTAACTGTCTCCTGATGATTGGCTAAAGTCATCCACCCAGTTTTCATGCCTAAGGGCAGGACTAGAACTTACAGTCTCTCGGTTTCCATCCTGCTGCTACCTTAACCACTGGACCAAATTAACCACTAAGTCCATGATTTGCTTTGTCATAGTATAATCTCACAGGTTACATTCATCAAAAGCCTGCCAACCACAAGAGTTAGGTTTACAAAATAAGCTCTTTTATGGAAGAATGCTCTAGGTTACCGAGTCAGTTTTGGGGTAGTGAAAGTTGAAAGAAGATTGTACTTACTGAAATAATTTATACCCAAGCATTCTATTACTAGGCCTTGTAAAGCAGGATCTCGAACCAACACATTCAAAATAACCATAAAAATGCAAATGTAATAATCTTATGGCTTTTAAACTGTTTAAACTACAGATTGGGTAATATACAGATTATTCACTGCTGGTGCTAGTTACTGTTCTGGTTATTTAAAGTTTAAAGGCACACACCAGTGTATCTAAATCATGCCAGTTAAAAGAGTAAGCAATAAGATAAGAATTATTACTCCCCCCCCCCCCCCAACTCAGCTTTCTGGAGAAAGTTCTAGTTTTTATATATTTAATTCGTGCCGCCCCAGGGGGCTTGTGGCAGTCCCGTTCCTGCAGGAGGAGGCTGTACACGGTGCAGGGAGGCAAGATTCGTCGGGTCCAATTTAATTTCCCTTTAACCCTTTGTTAATTGCTGGAGATCCAGAATGGTGCACTTTCCAGTGAGTGGATGGAGTCAATACCTGGGGTCTACCTGGTGGCCAGGGGGTGGAGCCCAAAGAGCTTATTTGACTCAATCCAATCAATGAGAGGACAAGGTCAACCCAGTCTGGATACTCTTCCTCCCTCACTATAGAGAAAAAATATATTTAAGCACAATAAGAATACAAATTATAACTAAAAGACGGGGAAGGAGGGAGGGAATGTGTATGGGGGTGGGGGAGAGGTGGGATCTGCTATTGGTCTATCAACCACCTCCAGTGTGATGCTCTCCCATTGGGGTCCCAAGCAAAGGTGGTATTCTAACGGTTCGGACCGGTTCACCTGAACTGGTAGCGGAAATCGCGGATGGCCGCCCACCAGCCCTGGCTCTATTTCAGTGGTTCCCAAGGTGGGGCCCACACCCCATAGGGAGGCAATCTGATTTTTAATGGGGGCAGTTTGAACCTTGTTTAAACCAAGTTTTAGGCCTTTTAGGCTTCCTCCGCATGAGTAAAGTTCACTTTTTGAGTAAAGTAAGAATTATATATAACCGCGCACGGCCAAAAAAAGGTTGGGAACCACTGCTCTATTTCATCCTATGTAGGGATGTTTTTTCGAGCAAAGACCGAAGGCCCGGCGCAAGCGCAGACGGGGCATGTGCGAGCACACACATTTGCGAACCGGTAGGGTAGGTAAGTGAAAACCATCCCTGGTCCCAAGCCAAATGGCATAGCCAGGTCTTTGGGCTCCTGTGGAAGATCAGAAGGACGGGAGCCAATCTCACGTCATGGGGTAAGGTGTTCCAAAGGACAGGAGCCACGGCAGAGAAAGCTCTTCTCTTGGACCTAATTTTGTCTGAAATGGTACAGGGCAGTGTTTCGTAAGCTCAGCAACTTTTAAAAGGTGTGGACTTCAATTCCCAGAATTCCCCATCCAGCAGGGTGGGAGTTGAACTCCATGAATCTTAAAGTTGCTGAGTTTTTTTGTCTGAAATGGTATATAGTTTTCTGCCTGCGCAAGGGGGTTGGACTAGAAGACCTCCCAAGACCTCCCAACTCTTTTGTTCTGCTGTTCTATTACCCTGCTAGCCAGAATACCCTGACTGACAGGATCCAGGGTCCACAGCATTCCTTATCTGCTGACATGGATGGGGTGGGCCAGTCCCATAATCCTGGGAAAAGAAGGACAGCCAATAGTTAAGGTGGATGGAATAAATTACAATAATGATCAATGCAGTATTGGAAGGCGTGTAGGACTGGATAGGGAGAGATCTTCTGGAGAAGGTCTATGTGGTCACTAAGAGTTAATATCTTCATGGCATAATCAATTTCAGGAGTGTTGTGGTGGCCTAGAGATGGAGCTCTCGCCAGTCAGGCGGCAGTGAGTTTGATCCCAGGTAGAGGCAGATATTTTCTCTCTCTGAGCACACTGAGAATATATCCGCTGAACAAAACTCCGCACTGGCGACAGGAAGGGCATCCGGCCATTAAAATACTCTACTAGCTCCATTCATTTGCCCAGACTCCACCCTGCAAGGGATTATGGGGTCATTAAAAGAACATGATGATACAATCAATCAATTTCAGCACATAACAAGTATTCTATAGCATGGGTAGTCCTTGACTTACAACCACACCAGTATTTCCATTGCTAAACAAGGTGGTTGTTAAATAAGTCATGCTAATTATTTTTGCAATGCTTGTTAAGCGAATCACTGCAGTGGCTGAATGAATCACATGGGCATTAAGCAAATCTGGTCTCCCCCATTGATTTTGTTGGTCGGAAGCCAGCTGGGAAGGTCACAAATGGCGATGTTGCAAGTGTTGTAAATACATGGTGATTGCCAAGTGCCCAAATTTTGGTCACCTGACCATGAGGATGCTGAATGCAACAGCTGTAAGTGTGAGGACCAGTTGTAAGTCACTTTTTTTTCAGTGTTGTTGTAATTTCAAATGGTCGCTAAATGAATGGTCGTACATTGAGGACTATTTGTAGTTACTTCTGCCCGGACAGTATCAAGTTTTTCCACCAGTGGGGGGAAAAAAACCCACAAAATGTGTCATATCTTCTACAGAACAATCACTGGTTTTTGTCTCACTTTGATTTATGAAATTGTTTTCCCCAGAAATTCTATGCCAAGGTTTTCTACTTCCTTCTCCCCAACTCAGCACACACCAGATCTAATCTGATTACAACAGCTAGAATTCCAACACAGTACAATCAGTCATAGGTAAAAGTTCCCCTTGCATATATGTGCTAGTTGTTCTTGATTCTAGGGGGCGGTGCTCATCTCCGTTTCAAAGCCGAAGAGCCAGCGCTGTCCGAAGATGTCCCCATAGTCATGTGGCCAGCATGACTAAACACCAAAGGCACACAGAACACTGTTACCTTCCCACCAAAGGTAGTTCCTATTTTTCTACTTGCATTTTTACGTGCTTTTGAACTGCTAGGTTGGCAGAAGCTGGGACAAGTAACGGGAGCTCATTCCATTACGTGGCGCTAGGGATTTGAACTGCCGACCTTTCTGATCAACAAGCTCAGCGTCTTAGCCACTGAGCCACCGCGTCCCTTTTAAAAATCAGTCATGGGAACTGGGAATTCTGGGATTTATAGTATCTCTAAGAAAAGGAAGAGCCTTTTAGTGGTTAAGGCACCAGGCTAGAAATCAAGAGACTGTGAATTCTAGTCCCACTTAAGGCATGAAAGCTAACTAGGTAACTTTTGGCCAGTCCTTCTCTCTCAGCCCAACCCATCTCCTAGGGTTCTTGTGGGGAAAATAGGAGGAGGAAAGAGATATGTTTGTTGCCTTGAGTTATTTTACAAAAATAATAAAGGCGGAATATAAACAAAATAAAATAAATAAAAAGCCAAAGATTCAGATGAATAGGTGGTCAGCCTATTGTAGCTACTAAAACAAATGCTATCACATTCTCTGCCTGTCTCCCTTACCTCTAGCAAAGAATGCTAAGTATGGGGAAGCAATGAGTTATTGTTTAAGACTGGTTTCCTCTTGATGCATCAGACTTCAGTTTCTAGAATTACACAGAAACTTCTCTTCTCTTCTGTCACATATAATCTACCATAGCTAGAGCGCATAAACATTGTGGCTTGTTTAGGATTGGAGAAAATTGGAGTGGGGAATTTGATTTTCACCTTGCATCAGATTATCAGTCTAAAGCCACGTGATTTGGAAGGGAAAAGAAACAAGGAGTTAATCTGAGTCCTAGAAACCTTTTTCTTTTTAAATGAAAGAGTTACTCCTTAAAACAACTAATGAAAATACCATTAGTTCTAAAATATCATTACCGTATTTTTCAGACTATCAGGAGCACCAGTGTGTAAGTCGCACCAAGATTTCGAAGAGGTAAGTAAGAAAAAAACTTCACTTAACAAATGTGGCAAGAAAAGTTGTAAAATGCAGCAAAACTCGCTTAACAAATTTCTCATTTATCAACCTAAATTTTGGGCTTAATTATGGTTGTAAGTCGAGGACTACCTATACTTTTACAGAATATATACTATGCTATTTGGGGTTACAGCATCCTCTTTTAAGCTTGAAGATCATAGATCTGTGTGATTTACATCATGCCTTTCCTTTGAGAGCACAACAGCCTTGTGAGGTAGGTTGGGCAAATGAGCAGCCTAAAGTCACTGACCTTCTGCAATTGATTTGAACCTGGGTCTTGCTGGTGCCAATCCAACATTTCATCTGTCAAGGACAGGATCAGAGTCAAAACAAAATTTAATTTGAAGAGAATTAAATATATTTTCTAATTTGAAATAGCTAGCCAATTTTTGCTGCTATCAGAAAAGTTAGGCTGGTCAGTTTATTATTATTAGATTATCATTTTTATACGTATAACTCAAACTGACAAGCATAACTAATACTCCTGCCCCTTGTTTTTGCCACAATAACCCTGCGAGGCAGGTTGAGCTGAGACTAGAGAGAAAATATCTTAAAGACAATTGTCTGCAAAGCGCGATGAAAAAGGACAAGAGATGTGCCTTTCTATTTTGAGCTTGTTGAAGTGCCTTTATTTTATAGAAATAAAGTCACAATGATGATTTGGCCTTTAGTCAACTTGCAAGGCTGTTGTTATGAATAAAAAGGAAGAGGGAAGGGAGCTCATTACAAACTCTACCATACAATAAAAACATTCTATAATGATAATATATTAAAATGGGAGAAGCCCTTCCTTAGAAGGAGATGAGTAAAAAGAGATTTGGGTTTTCTCTCCCCCCCCCAATAGATGAAAGAAAACCCAAATCTCTCTCTCTTTAAATAATACTCTAACTTCATAAGTTTTAAGAAAAAAACATGAAGTGTTCAAATCTGAGAATTTCAACCTGCATTACACTACAAATTGGTACAATCCAGGATTCTATTGGTTAATGGCTGTATCCAGCAGAAAGGATTGGTAAAGCAGCAGTTCCTGGCTGTACCACATCAGACTGATGGTGGGAGCTGAAATGTTTCAATGCACTTTTAACAGGCTGAGTGGACACGATTTCTATTCAGAGAGCACTAGTGTGCCAGAGAAAGGATCACCCTTGGCTTAATTCTGAATGAACAGGGAGTTGTTTTTCATGAAGGAACTGCAGAATTCTTTCGGTAGGTGGCAGCACTGGGTCAATTTAGTCTTGATGGAGAATCTAAACGAGTACAAGGTTATAAACTGGTAATACTAGGATGGAACACCACTAGGAAATCTCAGAGCTGTAGGCTAGATTGTAAAAAACAACAACAACAAAACCCCCACCACCTCTCAGGAGACAATGGCAAAGCACTTTCAGAAGCAAATAGTTACCAATGATCAAAGTGTCTATTGCACTTTCTAGAGAAATATGCAGTTGTTAACACAAGTCAGGAGTCTGTTTTTCAATTGCATCTGTCCAGGTCATAGAATAATTATTCTGTCCCTAGAGCAATTACATTATTGAAAAGCACAAGGGAGAATAACAACTCTACTGGCAAGCCTATAACATCAGAGTTAAGCATTCCATCACAAGCTTAAACAATTTCATCCAAGAAACTGAGCGGGGGCAGCCTAGTAAAAAACTTATTGATAATAAATTGCCTTTTTAGACACTGATTTGAAAAGTTAAAGAAAATCGCTGGGGAAAAAAAAGTTAGCAGTTACCCAGCTCCTAGCAAGGCAAAGAATCCAACTTCTGCATTCCCTTTGGCATGTGTTTTCAAGGATTTGCAATGCGTTAAGCTAGGATATAAAAGGCTGCTTGCCGAGGTCTGAAATGCAATATTTTTAGACAAGGAGGATTTAAAGGTTATTGGTGACATTTAAAAAAACAACAACCAACCTTTGGGATGGTTTCCCCTCTCCCATAACACCAAAGATTAAGAATACAATGAAAAAAGGGAGTTCCGTTGCTGTCCATCAACAGACCTGTATTTTTTTTAAAAAAAACAATTTTGTTGTACTGTAGGCATAATACTCAGTTGAGTTATTCAAAAGAAGCTGTAAACAAGTTAGCCGTGGTAACATTACACAGCAAACCACATCAACTGCCAAGCCACAAATCAAAGGGAAATTTCAACCCAGTGAAGTTTTCATTGGAGATAAAGGACAATAATGAAATTCAATTGCAAAAACACCCCCATTTAACCAGGCAGATTGTAAGATGGAAAGAAAGGGTGGAGTGGGGGGGCGTGGGGGGGGGGAAGAAAGATTATCTTTGCATTTTTAATTTGCAATTTAGTTTCGACATGAATACGCACACTCAGTTCTATTAGCAGCCTTCCCTGGAGCCATTAGAGGTGTGTGGTTATTAAAAATGGTTTTTTTGAAGGGGGATTCTTCTCCGCATACTTAAAAAGGCTACCACCGTCAAGAGGCAAAGGACTGAGTTCAGAAATGGTTTTTCTTAAACTCCCATCTCCTGTTCCAACTGCACGAAATGAGCAGAGGTGGGTGAGGAAACCTATCTTTCTATTTACTATGCATTTGCAAGTCAAATAATTTGTGGGGGGAGGGGGCGGGAGGGAGAGGAAGGAATCCAGGGATTGAACTCAACGGTCCAAAAAACAAAAAAAACACAACATTTTTATTTTGTTCCTCTTGTTCATACATACATATATTTCATCCAGACCTCTTGACTTCCTCCAAAAAGAACATTATTCAAAAAGAGGAAAAAAAAAATAAGGCAATGTTGCAGAGAATATAACAACCTCTCCCCCCCCCCATTTATCAATAAATCCTCCCCTTCCCCAAACCTGACATTGATTTTAACAGATAGGAATAAAATAGGCAACCCACAAATATCTCTCGTTTTGCCTCCTCCCGTTCTTATTGCTGCTCTTTGTTGTCCTGGGCGCTGATCCCTCTCTTTGAGTTGTTGTTTAGACACTTACACTTCCTTATTCATATTACTATTACGATTCTTTTTAAAGGTGAGTTTGGACATGTATGGAACAGCGAGCCCCAAATCCTAAAGCCAGTTTCCCCTTCAGCAACATCTTTTAAAGAATTTTTTAAAAAATCGACTCCGCTGGGGGGGGGGGAAGGGAAGAAGGGGGCGTGTTTGTGCAGAAACTCAAGAGCCTCTATTGAAAAGATACTAGAAAATGAAAGAAACCATTGAGGGCTCTAAGCAAACAGACTGGGGTACGAGATACCTATGTGTGGAGACGCAGCCACACACAAGTGTGTTAAAGGGGGAGGTTCATCTCCTTAAAACTAAACCCTCTATAACCTCCCCTCCCCCCCAAAAAAACCCTTGGTGCCTGCAAGTAATTATTATCATTATCATCATCATCATCATCATTATCAGCATTATTGTTATCTTAAAAAGGCTCTTTCTGTGTCGTTTCTTCTGCAGGGCGATTTTCCTTTGCTTCTCACCTTATTTTTTTTTTTAACCAATTCTGTGTCAACAATTAAATTGTTAGTTCCCTTAGCCGGCTTACCTGGTCTTGGAGGAGAGGAACGCCAGTTTGATCAATCCATAGGTAAACAATTGGATGCTGTCCTTCGCTATGCTCGCTACTTTTAAGCGGTGCTCTAAAATGTGCAATTCCATCTTTTTTTTCTTTCTCATTTGTAGTTCATCTGTTTCGATTCTCCGCTTTCTTGTGGGCTGTTTCTCTCTCTCTCTCTCTCTCTCCCTCTCTCTCTGTCTCTCTCTCGCCCCCCTCCCCTTACTCAACCAGAGTATTTTTCCACTGTCTTTCCTTTTACGTTTTCCAGCGCAGGCAGAGAGAAGCAGGGGAGGGGGGGGGAGGCTAATAATGACTTTAGAAAGGGGGTGGGATATGGTATTTATTATAAAAAGGGAGAGAAAGGAACGGGGGGGGGCGGAAATGCAGGGAAGGAGTTATTGCTAAGTCCAGAAGTAGAAGGAATGAGGAAAGAAAAAAAAAGCAAAGGGGAGAAAGGGGGGGAAATGAGGAGGGGGGGGCAGCAGAACCTGGGAAGAGAGTTGGGAGCTCGAGAGTGCAGGAAAGCTGCTGCTGTTTCAGAATGTAACAAACAACTTGCCAGTCAAACGAAGCCCCAGTGGGCATGCGCGTAGAGCGGAGCTTTGTGGGAAATGTAGTTCAAAGGGCGGAGCGCAGCTAAGCTTTTTTTTTTCCGCCCCTCCTTTAAATAAGCAAATTGAAAAAGAGGGCGGTTGCTTCTCAAAATAAAAGGATGCATGATATCTTTCTCTGTTAGTTTTTTTTTTTTTGCTGAGTCAATTGTCGCGGTTTCAAGATTTGTTTTTTTAAAAAATTACGAAAAGTAACAAATGGTTTTCTTAATACTATGTTAAGTGCAACTTTAGTGCCTGAATTTTGTGAAGAGTGGAAAATGATAGAGTAGCTCCTAGACTAGTGTTGGCGAACCTTTTTCGCCTCAGGTGCCAAAAGAGGGGGTGGGCATGCTATCTCATGTGCTCGCGTGCCCACCACATAATTTAATGCCACCACCCACCGTGCCATGCCCCCTGCGCATGTGTGCTTGACCTGCCAGGGGTTACCAACCTTTTGGATCTCAGGGACCACTAAATTCATAATTTTAAATCCCATGGACGACTAATATGATCTGCCTAATGACTGGGTGGGTATGACAAGGTGGTCATGTGACTGGGTGGGTGTGGCAACTCAATGTCACTCACATCGAGGGGCGCCTTGCCAGCATCTACTCGTCACTCGTCTCCTGCCTGCCCGGCCTCCTTAGCGCCCCAACAGAAAGCAGTTGCTGAAGCTAAGCAGCCACCATGAGGAAGACTTGGCAAAACAGCTGGCTCAGTTCAAATTCTGACCCAGAGGAGGCTCAGCAGAAGCACCTCTCGAGGACTACGAGCGTAGGCTTTCCAAGCAGAGGGAAGACCTGCGGGAGGGCAAGGCCAGTGCCGCATCCTGGAGGCTCAGTGGGCTGAGTTGGTCAGCCAGTTCCAGGCCATGATACAGTCCCACTGGAACAAGGCCCTCTGGCTCTTCGCCACCAGCGGCCTTTGCCCAAAGCCCTGCACCAGGAGGCTAAAGCAGACCCCAAGTTGTAATTTCTGTCCTCCTCTGACCCACACAAAAAGATCTCTAAGAGGAGACTCTCTGAAGCAACACAAGTGTTCATTGCATGTATCTGGCCCAGGGGCCGTAGTTTGAGGACCCCTAATTTAATGCAATATAAAAAATGCAAATAATTTTTCTGCGGACCACCAAAAGTTTCTTACGGACCACCCGTTGGAGACCGCTGTTCTAGTCTAAGTCCAACCCACTGCTCAGGCACAAAATCCTATATCATTTCAGACAAGTGACTGTCCAATCTCTTCTTAAAAACTTCCAGTGTTGGAGAATTCACAACTTCTGGAGGAAAGTTATTCCACTGATCAATTGTTTTAGTTGTCAGGAAATTTCTTCTTGGTTCTAGATTACTTGTCTTGCTTTCTGGTGCTTTGGAGAATAGCTTGACTCCCTCTTCTTTGTGACAGCCCCTGAGATATCGGAAGACTGCTATCATGTCACCCTTAGTCCTTCTTTTCATTAAACTAGACATACCCAATCCCTGCAACCGCTCTTCATATGTTTTAGCCCCTAATCATCTTCGTTGCTTTTCTCTGCACTCTTTCTAGAGTCTAAATATATATTTTATATAATGGTGAGCCATTTCTGTTTTTACCAATAAAGCACATTGAGTGCTGGATGATGGGCCTCTCAGGCCAGCTAACACCCAACGTTGCTACTGAGGACGAGCTGAGGATGTTTTGGAGTAGTGATGGTGTTTATGACATGGGTAGATTAAAGCTCTTGGGGTGTCTAGTTGCTGATGTTGTCATGCAGGGAAAGAAAATCAGAAGCTGCAAAGAGAATGACAGTGGGAACATGTGATGTAAGCAGCATGAAGATGGGGAAACTCAACACAATAAAAGGCAAAATGAGTCAGCTACACACTGACAGCAATAGAATTAGAAGAGAACAGAATAGAATAACACAGTTGGAAGGGACCTTGGAGGTCTTCTAGTCTAACCTCCCTGTTTAGGCAGGAAACCCTAAATTGAGATGGGCTGGGATTGAACACGAGTCAGAGGACCATACTGTATACTATTTAGTGTTTCTCAACCTTGGCAACTTGAAGATGTCTGGACTTCAACTCCCAGAATTCCCCAGCCAGAATTTGCTGGCTGGGGAATTCTGGGACTTGAAGTCCAGACATCTTCAAGTTGCCAAGGTTGAGAAACACTATGAAAAAAATAAAGAAATAAATGATGCTGCCTTTTCTGTCAACTTTTGGCTATAGAGGTAGTCCTCAACTTACAACAGTTCATTTAGTGACTGTTCAATGTAACAACAGCACTGAAAAAAGTGACTTAGGAGTGTTGCAGCAGCCCCAAGGTTGTGTGATCAAAATTCAGACGTTTGACAACTGACTCATATTTATGACGGTTGCAGTGTCCCAGCGTCATGCGATCCCCTTTTGCGACCTTCTGACAAGCAAAGTCAATGGGGCAGCCAACTTCACTTAACAACTGTGTTCCTGACTTAACAACTGAAGTGATCTACTGAACATGCAAAACGGGGCAAAACTCCCTTGCAACTGTCCCACTTAGCAATAGAAATTGGGGTCTCAACCGTAGTTGTAAGTTGAGGACTATCTGTAGTCACTCAGTGACCAAATAAAATCACTCAGACTCCATGGATGGCCCTTTAAGATTATCCAGGTTTATTCCCCGACTGCTGATGCAGAAGAAGAAGTTGATGAGTTTTATGGTCAAGTTCAATCTGAAATCAACAGAGCATGTAAGCAAGATGTTCTGCTTGTGGTTGGAGATGAGAATGCCAAAACTGGAAATATTAAGGAAGAAATGTATTGTAGCTGGACTGTGTGGCCCAGGAAATGCAGCAAAGGAACAACATATCAACTTCTGCCAATCTAATTATTGCATCATTACTAACAAGAGTTTTCAACTAACCTAAATGATGCCTATATAGCAGAGGTGGGTTCCTACTGGTTCGGCCCGGTTCGGCCCAGTTTGGCTGAGTAGGTAGTAACTTGGCCACCCACACCTCCGAACCAGTTCTTTCCTCAGAGCCCGAAGCGCGTCCCAGAGGGAACCAGCAGTAAAAGAATCCAGAACCCACCCCTGCTATATAGGTGGGCATCACCAGGAAGAGTACACTGAAATCAGCAGGTGTCCTCAAGTTATGACCACAATTGGAACCAGAATTTCTGTTGCGAAGCAAGGCAGTTGTTAAAGTGAGCCACACCCAATATTACAATCTTTTTTTTTTGCCATGGCGGTTCACTGAATTGCTGCAGTTGTTAAGTGAATCATGCGGTCACTAAGCAAATCCAGCTTCCCCCATTGATTTTACTTGTCTCTGAAACTGGCCCGAGAAGGTCGCAAGTGACAATCATGTGACTCTGAGATGCTACAACAGTTGTAAAAACATGCCAGTTGCCAAGTGCCCACATTTTGATTATCTGATGGGCAGGAATACTGCAAAGGTTGTAAGTGTGAGGACTGGTTGTAAGTCCCTTTTTTTCGTGTTTTTCTAACTTTGAGGAGTCCTTAGTGCTTTCTGGTAAATTCGTTTGATTGGTTTCTCTCGCCATGTAGATGTAAACAATACATCCAAACTACACTGTGTTGTTTCTCTGTGTCGTATAATATATGCGGGTAAATGTATAATTTTGTATTTATTTATTTTGTCATGTTTACGTAGTGTATATTAGAGGTGGAGGCTCTTTGAAAGGATTCTTTCTCTTCTCTTCCTACTCTTCCCCCCCCTCTTCTTCTCCTTCTTCTTCCTTCTTGTTTTTTTCTTGCAGGCGTTTCATTACACTTAACTAAGTAAATATAAGGATTCCAAGTAACACCCTTAACGAAAGAAGACTCCAAGGCTTGTGTTTCCTCAAAGTTCCATTTTATTAGAGATGTCATATTGGCACATCTGGGAAAACCCGAATCTGAAAGCTTCTAGGTTTTCCCCACCCAAACAAAAGTTGGTGTCCCTGCCCAGTACCCACATGTCCATCACGTGACATGGCCCAATCAGGCACTGTCCCAATTGGAGATGCCTCCCAGTCACACCACTCCATGAACAGAGCAAGATGTCCTTGACTCAATGTTATTTAGACTATATATCTCCTATGATCCATATAATCCCCACCTCCCATTTTCCCACAGTAGAAAATGTGGCAGGCCTGAAGGCCCAGTGTAAAAGATGGCCTGACAGTAACATCATCCTAAACCAGCATTGAAGTTGATACCTAGTTAAGGGTAACGAAATGTCTGCAAGAAAACAATCAATAGCAATAGCAGTAGACTTATATACCGCTTCATAGGGCTTTCAGCCCTCTCTAAGCGGTTTACAGAGTCAGCATATTGCCCCCAACAACAATCCGGGTCCTCATTTTACCCACCTCGGAATGATGGAAGGCTGAGTCAACCCTGAGCCGGTGAGATTTGAACCGCTGAACTGCTGATCTAGCAGTCAGCTGAAGTAGCCTGCAGTGCTGCATTTAACCACCGCGCCACCTCGGCTCTATCAATCAAGCTCAGAGACCACTAAGGACCCCTAATTTAACCCCTGAGCTACAAATATACTCCTTTATTGTTGTAACTTTAATGCTTGGTAAATGAATGGTTGTAATTTGAGGACTTCCGGGATATTATTGGTACAAAAAATTGGAAGTTATCAGTTAGAGGTAGTCCTTGATTTACGACCATTTGTTTAGTGATCAAAATTACAATAGCACTGAAAAAAGTGGTTTACATCTGGTCTTTGGACTTACAATCATGGAAGCATCCCCCTTAGTTTATGACAGTTGCTGGAATCACATCAGCGGTGGGTTTCACTTACTTTTACCACCGGTTCGGCACAAATGCACCTGGCCTCCTGCGCATGCACCCGGCCTCAAAAACATGGCTAAATAGGTTGGCATAGAGCCAGGGCGGGCAGGCCCACCCGTGATCTCTGCTACCGGTTCAGTGAACCGGTCCGAACCGGCTGAATACCACCTCTGAATCAGGATTTGCATTTCTGGCCTTCCCAGCCAGTTTCTGACAAGCCCAATGAAGGAAAGCCAGATTCACTTAACAAAAGCCCATTAACTTAACAACTACAGGGATTTGTGTTAAATTTATATTTACTGACAAATAAATAAAGGGAGACTAGTATAGATCTATTTCAAGCTATTTAGCTCTTGTCATCAGCTAGCCATACCCTTCTGGGATTCGAACCTGGCCATGGCTAGCTGATGAGAGCTAAATAGCTTGAAATAGATCTATGCTAGTCTCCCTTTATTTCTTTGTCAATAAATATAAATTTAACACAAAAATAGAATAGAATTCTTTATTGGCCAAGTGTGATTGGACACACAAGGAATTTGTCTTTGGTGCATACGCTCTCAGTGTACATAAAAGACATGAGCAGATACATTCATCAAGAATCATAAGGTCCAGCACTGAATGGTTGTTACGAAAGTGACTGGCCTGCGAAGACTCCTGATTGTACTTGAGAGACCGCCTACTGCCAATCACCTCCACTCGACCAATTAGATCCCACAGATTAGGCCTCCTCCGAGTTCCATCAGCCAGTCAGTGTCGACTGGCAACCACGCGGAGGAGAGCCTTCTCTGTGGCAGCTCCGACCCTATGGAACGAACTCCCCGTGGAGATTCGTACCCTCACCACCCTCCAGACCTTCCGCATAGCCCTTAAAACCTGGCTGTCCCGACAGGCCTGGGGCTAAAGACCTTAACCCTGCCCGAATAGTATGAATGTTGTGCTTTTAATGATGTATTATCTTATATGTAACTTGGTTTGTCCTCCCCTCCCCCTGAACTGTGAGCCGCCCTGAGTCCCCCCAGGGAAAAGGGCGGCATACAAATAAAGTATCTTATCTTATCTTATTGGAGCTGAAAGGTGAAAGCGAAAGCAGTATGCTCCCTCCCATATTTGGTTAGACCAGGTTGCCCTGATAAAAAGCACTTAACTGCAGGGATTCACTTAACAACAGGGGTGGGATTCAAAAATTTTAGCAACTGGTTTTCTGCTCGGTTGCTGGATGGGCGTGGCCATGGTGGGCATGGCCTAATCGGCCTCCTGCACTGGGGGGGGGGGTGCCCTCCCTAGCATCTGGAGGCCAGAAATGGGCCTGTTTCCAGACTTCTGGGAGGCCCATTTTTTGCCCTCCCCAGGATCTGGAGGCTTCCCTGGATCCTCCGGATGGGCAAAAACATCCTCCTCCAGGCTCCAGAGGCCCTCCGGAGGCCAGAAACAAGCCTGTTTCCGGACTTCAGGAGCTTCCGGGAGGTCCATTTTTCACCCTCCGTGCACCTACTTGGCATCCAAGACGGGCCACGTTGAGACTCCTGGGAGGGGAGGAGCAAGGTGGGAGGGGCCAGCCAGTCCTTGCAACTACGGGTTCGGCGAACCAGATGTAACTGGTCTGAACTGGCTGAATCCCATCTCTGCTTAACAATCATGGCAATAATCGGGCATTACTCACTTAACAACTGCTTTGCTTAGCAGTGGAAATTGTGGTCATAGGTCGAGGGCTATGTGTGTAACCGTGAAGCTGTGATCAGGGGCTGACTGTGGAACAGAACATGAATTGCTTGTGTGCCACTTCTACGTTGAGCTCAAACAGCAAATGAAAGCCAGCTGGTTTCCAACCATCTGATCTTGACCATATATGCACAGTTTTCAGGGAGAACATCAGGAACTGCTTTGAAGCTCTGAACTTCATTGATAGGAATCAGAGGAACCGTAGAATTAAATCAACGAAATTGTTAAGGATGAATGTGAAAATAGATGGCAGAGACCAAGAACAGGAAAATGTAAACTAGATGTCAGTGCACGTGGTGGAAATTTGCCAAAAGGAAAAGGGCTTGAAGCCAAGAAAGATAACGATCTCAGAAAGAAACTTAGCAAAGACTTCCAGAGAGCTGTTAGAAGAGAGAAGAAACAGTATTACAAGGATATCTGAAAAGGTATTAAAGATGGAAACAGACATGGGAAATCTCCCCAAAGATTTATGAATTGAGAAGGCAGGTCTAACCCTCAAATTGGATGCCAGTGGATAGATAATAATTGATTTCAGGAAGATCAAACAAAGATGGAAAGAGTATGCTGTGAGTACATTGTACGGTGGAGATATTCTCCCTTTTTACAAACCCTGCAATCCAGTGGTAAAATTCCAAAATTTTTACCAACGGTTCTGGGTGCATGGCTTGGTTGGTGTGGCAGGGGAAGGATACTGCAAAATCTCCCTCCTTTCCCCACTCCAGGGGAAGGATATTGCAAGATCTCAATTCCCACCCCACTCAGGGGCCAGCCAGAAGTGGTAGTTGCCGGTTCTCCGAACTACTCAAACTTTCTGCTACCTGTTCTCCATAACCTGTCAGAACCTGCTGGATTTCACCCCTGCTGCAATCCCTTAATTTGGGGTAGAGTTGGGGTGACTGGATGGAGCTGAGCATTTACTAGCTGGATGCCCTTCCTGATGCCATGCAAAGTTTGCAGCAGATGTTTTTTTTTCTTTCAGCCTTAGGAGAAAAATATCTGCCACTATCTAGGATTGAACTTTCAACCTTCTGAGTGGGAGGCAAGCGTCTTGCCACTAGCCGCTGTATAGTAGAGATATCAACACCCAAGATACAATTCCCTACTAAAAAGAATCTTTGGTATTAGAAGATAAAGTTAGATCAACAGTACAATCATTACCAAGTCAGAAGGCTGGAGGAATTTATGGAATATGTACAGGAATATAGCAAGCAAGCAAGAAGAAGCAGCTGTGAAATTTCTAACCGATCATGTCAGCAAGTCTGGAGAATGATGCATTGGCCAACAGATTGGAAGAAGTCAGTCCAGAGGTGGGTTCCTACTGGTTCAGACTGGTTCAGCCGAACCAGTAGTAACTTGGCGGCCTGGGCTGCTGGAACCAGCAGCGACCCAGGTTTTCCACGCCCCCTGAACCAGTTGTCCTACAGGTTTTTATTTTACATTTTGCACATGCGCAGACCTTTTTAGGTGGAAATGCGCACGTGCACAGAGCAAACTTTATTGCATGCCGAACCAGCAGAGATGCCAGCAGCAACCCACCCCTGGGTCAGTCTACATACCAATACCAAACAAAGACAATTTAACAGAGTGCAACATCATTGTATCATATCCTTAAATCCATATTCTAGTATAGGGGTCCCAGCCCCCTGGTCTATGGACTGGCACCAGTTTGCGGCATGCCTGAAACTGAGCCACACAAACAAGGGAAGCCCCATCCAGTGTAAGCAGCACATGAAACCATGCCCTGGTCCATGGAAAAATCTTTCTCCATGTAACTGCTCCAGAGGTGGGTTCCTACCAGTTAGGACCGGTTTGGCCGAGTAGGTAGTAACTCGGCCTGCCACACCTCAAAACCGGTTCTCTCGGCAGCACCGTAGGCGGCACCATCTTGTTTTTTGCTACTGCGCATGTGTGCGCAGCGCGTCCCTGAGTGAACCAGCAGTAGCAGCAGCCAGAACCCACCCCTGAACTGCTTCCTGGTGTCCAAAATGTTGGAGGCCACTATTCTAGAAAAACAAAACTTCAGAACTTCTAGTGCAGCCCTATATGGGGGAAGAGATCTCAGATGTTCAAACTGGCTTTACAAAAAGGCCAAGGAATATGAGACATTATTGTGCATACAGAGGTGGGTTGCCCGGTTCCCCCCCCACTAATTTTGTGAGTGTGTGCATCTTCTACATATGTGTATGGTCTTATGCCCATGCGTTTTGCTCACACGTGCGGCTTGCACGCATGCACAAGGCTTAGAAACATGGCTAAATAGGACAGTGTAGAGCCGGGGCAGGTGGGCAGGCCCACCCACAGGTTGCCACTACCACTTAGTCCGAACTGGTCCAAACCGACTGAATACTACCAGAGTAGTAACTGTGAGAAGGATCTTTGAGTCCTAGTGAACAATCATTTAAATAGGAGCCAACCATCTGCAGCAGCTGCCAAAAAAGCCAACACACTTCTAGGCTGCATAAACAGAGGGATAGAATCAAAATCACGTAAAGTGTTAATACCACTTTATAATGCCTTGGTAAGGCCAGACTTGGAATACTAATCCAGTGTTGGTCGCCATGATGTAAAAAAGATGTGGTGACTCTAGAAAGAGTGCAGAGAAGAGCAACAAAGAGAATTAGGGGACTGGAAGCTAAACATATGAAGGACGGTTGCAGGAACTGGGTATGTCTAGTTTAATGAAAAGAAGGACTAGGGGAGACATGATAGTAGTGTTCAAATATCTCAGGGGTTGCCAGAAAGAAGAGGGAGTCAAGCTATTCTCCAAGGCACCTGTGGGTAGAACAAGAAGCAATGGGGGGAAACTAATCAAGGAGAGAAGCAACTTAGAACTGAGGAGAAATTTCCTGACAGTTAGAACAATTAATCAGTGGAACAGCTTGCCTCCAGAAGTTGTGAATGCTCCAACACTGGAAGTTTTTAAGAAGATGTTGGATACCCATTTGTCTGAAGTTGTGTAGGGTTTCCTGCCTAAGCAGGGGATTGGTCTAGAAGACCAATGAAAAAAATGTGATTAAATACGAAGACCAAACTCATGACAACAGATAGAGGAACCAGCTTTACAGCTGATAATGAAGATGTTGACATGGATAACTTTTGCCTTTTAGGATCAGCTGTCAACAGTAAAGGAACCAGCAGTGAAAACACTGCAGTTGATAAAATAGACATGAAGGGCTCGAAAAAGATATTCAGATGCTTTGATGTGTCTGTACGTACAAAGAGCGGTAACACTCCATTGATGTGAATGTTGGATTTTGAAGAAATACGATAGAAAAAGTATTGATGCCTTTGAACTTTGAGGTTAGAGAAGACTCTGAGAATTCTACGGACAGTCAAGAAAAGAACTAATGGATCATTGAACAAATCAACCCAGAAGTTCTTACTCAAGGCACAAATGACTAGGCACAAATAAGAGTACTTTGGACATATTATGCTTTGCCATAGCTCTCTGAGATCTATAATGCTGGGAAATGTGACAAGAAACAGAAGATGATGACCAGCAGTAAGGCAGATGGATTCAGTTGCAGTGTTGACAGATGTCCCATTGGAAGATCTGAAGGACCAGATCATTCTGGAGCAGGGACGTGCAGTCAGGGAAGGAAGGGGAGGCAGAGCCTCACCACTGTCATCATGAAAAGGAAAAAAAATGTAAAAGGAAAAAGGCAAGAGCTGAGGTCAGGCTAAGCTAGTTGCTGCCAGAGTCACCATGGATGACTCTCTGCTTAACTGTTTAAAAAAGCCTCTAAAAAAGCGCCCCCTACAGGAGGAAGCAGGAGAACGATGTGCCTCATCTAGTCTGACTTTAGACGTTTTATGATCACTCGAGCAGAGTTAAGCAAGGGTTAAAAGCCTAAAAATTCCTAATGTAGATGAGGCACGTCGTTCTCCTGCCTCCTCCTGTAGAGGGTGCTTTTTCAGAGGCTTTTTTAAACAGTTAAGCAGAGTCATCCACGGTGACTCTGGAAGCAACTAGCTCAGCCTGACCTCAGCTCTTGCCTTTTTCCTTTTACATTTTTTTTTCTTTTCATGATGACAGGCAAGAGCAGAGTTGAAATCCTCTCTGAAACAGCTGGAAAAGGTACGTGTGGGTTGAAAGGAGGGGGAGGAATTCAAACTTTATCCTCAAGTGTAGATCCCTCCCCAAGTGTAGTTTGATTGCAGGCAGAGCCATGTTGCCTTTTCAAACACACACACACACACACACACACACACACACACACACACACACACACAGCTGGATAATAGCAATATAGCAATAGCAGTGGACTTATATACCGCTTCATAGGGCTTTCAGCCCTCTCTAAGCGGTTTACAGAGAGTCAGCATATTGCCCCCAACAATCTGGGTCCTCATTTTACCCACCTCGGAAGGATGGAAGGCTGAGTCAACCCTGAGCCGGTGAGATTTGAACCGCTGAACTGCTGATCTAGCAGTAGCCTGCAGTGCTGCATTTAACCACTGCGCCACCTTGGCTCTTGGATAAAACTATATTAAGTCCAGCTTCACCGATTACAAGTTTGAAAAGGCAATATGGCTCCTCCTGCAATCAAAGGCTCGGATCGGCTCTGCTTGAGAGAGGGGGAGGGAGGGAGAGAGGCAGGAAGGAGGGGGAGGGAGAAGAAAAAGAAAAAGAAAGAAGGAAACTTATTTAGCAAAGGAGAAAAACAAATGCTGTCGCTTTAAAACGGAACTGAGCATGCCTGGCTGTGGAATTCTGGGAGTTGAAGTCCACAAGTCTAAAAAAATTTGAAACCCACCACTGTGTCAGTGCCTCACCAGCCATAAGCCTCACCACACGTCACTGTTCTGGAGAGTTGACACCTAATCAATTAGTCAGGCATCCTGATCTTTGCAGCTCATACTTAGTAACCCTATCTACAACCAATGGGACATTTTTAAAAAGTCATTTCTGTATAGTGGCTGGATTCAACTAAGTCAAGTAAAGAAGTAGCTGTGTTTATACCACATGTAACGCTGAAATAGATTTCATTAGGTTTTTATTTTGATATATAGCATACTGTGTGACCCTTGTCTGGCAGTGCATTGGGGTTCAATATATTGGAGGTTTAATTTTTTTAACTGGATTGGGGAAGTGATTAAAAGCAGACATAGCTTAACCATGGTTTGAGCAAACAACAGTTGTTTGACTTTGCATAAAACCGTGTGCCACAAGCCATGATTTAAAATTCACAGGAGCTTGGTTTACACGTCATACTAAGCAATACATTGGATTTCCACAATACATTTTGCCTAATTCATATTATTTGTGTGTATAGAATCTATCCGTAGGCCTGGGTAACATTTCACACTTAAAAAGTGGGATTGTCAGGTTTGGTGGGAACATAAATTGTTTGTGGTAATTAACTGGCTGAAAAGTTTCTGGAGTTTCAATTACAGTGGTACCTTTGTACTCATTGTTAATTGGTTCCAGGAGGCGTGATAAGTATGAAAAATGAAAACTAACTTTTCTTATAAGGAATAATGTAGTGAGTCATAAGACAGCCAACACCAACAAGTTCTAGTTTGTGTGTTGAGTACCAAACAAATGAGTACTGGGACCAAATTTTTGCGTCAAAATACATTGAATTCCAAATTCGGTGAGTTTCAAACTAGTTGAATATCAAGGTACCACTGTACTAATTTAAACCCCTGGATCAGTTGTGAAATTCAATTTTTTTACTACCGGTTCTGTGGGTGTGACTTGGTGGGCGTGGCAGGGGAAGGATACTGCATAATCCTCATTCCCTCCCCACTCCAGGGGAAGGGTATTGCAAACTCTCCATTCCCACCCCACTCTGGGGCCAGCCAGAGGTGGTATTTGCCGATTCTCCGAACTACTCAAAATTTCCGCTACCGATTCTCCAGAACTGGTCAGAACCTGCTGAATTTCATGCCTGCCCTGGATGTGTATGCGAAGACTAGCAGAATGAATATTTAACTTTGAAATATTCTTCTTCTTCAGACACAGATTATATATAGAAATGGAGTTGAGGAAGTGACCTAATAATAAAACGTAGTACAATGCTTGCATAAGATACTCTGCTTTATCCTTGTTTTGGCTCAAGACATAGATTCACATGACATGCTAGACCAGGGGTGTCAAATTCAATTCCGTTGAGGGCCCTACCAGGATTGTGTTTTACCTCAGGGAAACAGGGTGGGTGTGACAAGGGTGGGCGTGGCCAGCTCAACGTCCCTCGTGTCAGGGACACCTGTGGTGTCCTGAGCACTTTGACTGCGAAATTGGAGCTCAGGAGGGCCACGTGCAGCCCTCAGAAACTCTGTTTTCACTGGCAGAAGGCTGCAGGAAGCCATCACAGCCGAAAATGGTGCTCCGGTGGGCCATGTGCAGCCGTCCCAAGCTCCATTTTCACTGGCGGAGACACTATGGGCTGGTCCTTTGCTGTTTCCAGGGTGGCCCCGTGGGCCAGATCTAAGCACCCCATGGTCTGGATCTGTCCCGTGGGCCTTGAGTTTGACACTTCTATGCTTGACCTATTACGTCTACATGACAAGATGCCCAGTGATTTATTGAATCTAATTTTTAGAGCCCGTTTGACACCCTGAATCATAAACTAACCACATGGGTGGGCTTTACAAAAATCAGTAATTAAATAGTGGTTGCCTAGTTTGTGATACAGTGTGTTGTATGAATGCAACCTAGGTCTTTCATTCACTTGGGTTGGTGGGCCATGTTTTACCTAGCCATAGTATGATTTCTTTTATGTTGATTCTGTTCTATGATGGAAGCCATTGGCAGTGAATTAAGGCAGTAGACTGCAAAAATGGGGGGGAGGGAGGGGCTACCAGAGGTACAGAAACTCCCATCTTTCTGCTATGTAGTGATGGTGTGATTCTGCAGCCTAAATTTGCTAACCTAAGGTATGTTCCACATTAAATCTCGGAACAGCATGATGTGTGAATCCATTAATCCAGGGTCCCTTAAATGGCCGACTGCTGCCTGCTGTCTTTTCTGCCGCTGTGGCTAGTTTGCTCAAATGGGTTGCATTGTTCAGTGTGTGGAGAATCCAGCTTATTTGAATGTGGGCTGCCGGAGAGGATGTGTTCCAGCCTTTTTGTTCCCCTCCTCATTTTTTTTTAAATTGTCTCTTTTGAATGGCTTGTAAATGTGGTTTATCTCTATGTATCTATTGAGGGCTGATTTGTCTGAATGCCAAGCTTCCAGGAATTCTCTAGCATTTTTGGATCTGGCTCGGTTTTAAAATGCTAATGGTTTCCAAATTGAACCACTGGTTGAATCTGTCCGTGCGTTTTGCGAGATTAAGGAGTTTTCAACATGTCTTCTGGCTGCCGGTTGGTGTTTAGGGATGCCCTCTGCTAGTCTTCAGCCTGTTTGTTCATTTTTGGGTTAAGAGTTTTGATGGTGGTGAGAAGCATGGAGATTTTCAAAGCTGTGTCCTGGTCCTGAACTGGATATAAATCGACACCCCCCCTCCTTGCTGCTACAGGAAAAGTTGCTATGCTGGTTACAGGAGGCTACAACACCAGGCGTGCAAAGATTCTGCTGAGCTCAGCATGGCTGAAATTTTGAGAGGAAGCAGGAGTGGCTGGCAAGGACCCAGGACCCCCCAAGGCTTTTCCCATGTTCCTCCCCGTCCTCCCACTTCACTGGGGCTGCTCTTTGAACAAAGGATTCTGTTTGTCCTCTCTTTGGCTGGCGAAAAAGCTCTGATCTTTAGAAAGAGAAAAGTCCTTTAGAGAAATGGAGAGGGGAGGTGGCAGATACAACATTGCAATAAATGATAATATCTTAGAAATGCCGAAAGTCTATGCTGTATATTCCAATCCCCCACGGGCCACAAACATCAGTATTTTTAAGATAAGATGCTGATGGCATGTTTGGATTTAAATATCTTGCCCATTTTCCTGTCGGTTCTCAAAACGGCTAACATTTCAAGCAAAACAGAAAAGATTAAAAAGGTAAACCCCGAGAAAGCACGGCTAAAATTAATTAAGATAAGGTTGTAATTTTCTTTCCCTTGAAAGTTGAAGATTTACATGATAAAAATGTAAATCTGGAGGGCATGTAGCAGCAGGGCAATTCACTTACCTTCCTTACCAGTTCGTAAATGTGAGTGTGCATGTGCAGTGCTCGCGCATTACATCGTGGCGGGTGGGCGGAGCCTCCCGCAGCTGCCGCTACTGGTTCGCCTGAACCGGAGAGAAACCGGCTGAATACCCCGTCTGGCATGTAGGCCACAGTTTGAAAGTGATGGAAAATATTGCCTGTTTGGTTTTGCTAGGGGATTGTAGGAATCTAGCCATTGTGGATTTATGAACCATGGTTGTGTGAACTCACCCAGTTGCGGTTTATTCAATAAACCCTGATTAGGCAGGCATATCTATGGAGATTCTCAGTCATCCAGGTCATGGTTGTCCCAAAGGTGCTTTTTCAAAAGGCAACTGGACTTCGTTTTTCCTTCAAGACATTTCGCTTCTCATCCAAGAAATTTCTTCAGTTGTGGCTGAATGGTGGATGATGGAAGGACTTATACTCCTTGCAGTCATCTGGTCTTCAGCCAGTGGTGGGATTCAGATAATTTAACAACTGGTTTTCTGCCTAATGACCAGCTGGGTAGGTGGGGCTCGGTTCTCATGTGACCGTGTGTTTTGCATCTTGGAGCGAAGGGAAAGGACGCGACAAGCGGGTATGCAACAGCAACCTTTATTGAGGTCAGAGTAACTACGATTCAACGTGGCGTGGTTCGCGTCTAACATTTATACCCCCGGGTTTGAACGAGGAGCCAATGGGGCGTCGAGTAGCTCGACCTATCAGGGCGAGGATTGAACCGGCTCCGCCCGGGAACCAATCAGAAAGGGAGTCCTTATTCCCGCGCTTGTATTTCCCGCGCTAGTATTCAACACCCCTCCCCCCTAGTCAAAAGAGTTCCTTAGGAAGGGCAAACATAGTCTTTCAAGTAGGTGGGACGGTGACGTTCTCGTCCCGACCTTCGTGGCTCCCCGGCGGTTGTCGTCGGGGGGGAAACCGCCGGCGGAGGTGTGTCCGTGGTGGGGCGGTGAATCTGCGACGCGGTCCCAAGAGATGGCGCTGGCCCCGGGCCCGGTGTCCGATGT
Organism: Thamnophis sirtalis; assembly: GCF_051295495.1. Lineage (NCBI taxonomy): Eukaryota > Metazoa > Chordata > Lepidosauria > Squamata > Natricidae > Thamnophis > Thamnophis sirtalis. The sequence continues at coordinate 12,417,836 of NW_028261386.1, read as the reverse complement.
CCGTTTGCCCGGGGTGGCGTCTCCGTGGCAACAGGAGCGTCCGACAGTGGCCCCGTGCAGTCTGGTTGGGGGGTAGGTTCAGAGTCTCGATAAGGGCTTCGAGGAAAGGAGTAGCCGGGTGAGGCGCGTCTGTCCGAAAAGTTCGTATCGGCTTGTCCCCTGTTCCCCGGGTGGAGGCGGTCCGTTGGGGGGAAGGTCCTCGAGGGTGGCTCATGCTGAGAGCGGGTGCCTGAGAGGGTCGGGCCGTCTGTATCCGCGGGGAGGCGTCGCCTTAACTGGTCCACGTGGCGCCTCCATTGTGTTCCGTCGGCCAGGTCGACCCTGAAGGAACAGGGGCCAGTCAGGGCTGTGATGGTTGCGGGAACCCACCGTGGATCCCCAGAAAAGGAGCGGGCCCATACAGGATCCCCTAGCTTAAATGTGTGGGAAGGAAGGGCCCCCAGGTTGCTCGGCAGATCCCCTGCGTAAAGTGGATGGAGCCTGTCTAGGGGGGTTCGCAATCTCCTACCCATCAAGAGCTCCGCGGGACTTTTATTAGTCGTTGGGCAGGGTATGGAGTGCTGGCTCAAGAGGTAAGCCGCCACTCTTTCTTGCCAGTCGCCCTGGTCCATGCGGCCCAAGGCTTCTTTGGCTGAGCGAACTGCGCGCTCCGCCCGGCCGTTGCTAGCTGGGTGATAAGGGGCTGTGGCTGCGTGTCTGATTCCTTGTTCGGCCAGGAATTCTTGGAACGTGGTGGAGGTAAACTGGGGCCCGTTGTCGGAGACTATCACATCCGGTAACCCATGTGTGGCGAACATCTTGCGAAGGGCCCTCACTGTACTCTCTGCTGTGGTGGAGGTCATGATTACCAGCTCCACCCACTTGGAGTAAGCATCGACTACTATCATGAAGTTTCGGCCGTGGAAAGGGCCGGCAAAGTCAATGTGTAAACGGGACCATGGGCCTCTAGGGATTTCCCACTCACGAGGGGCGGCTGTGGGGGGATTCGGCCTAGAGTTTTGGCAGATCCTGCATCGGCCTACGTAGTCTGCAATTTCCGAATCTAGCAAGGGCCACCACACATAGCTACGGGCTAAGGCTTTCATTCGCGCTATGCCTGGATGGTTTTTGTGGAGTGCGGGCAGGATTCGTGCCCGCAGGGCTGTGGGGATTACTACCCTATCCCCCCAGACAAGACAACCCCCCGTGAAGGGCGAGTTCGGCTTGTCGTACTTTAAATGGTCGGAATTCTTCCGCTACCTTTTCCGCGGGCCAACCCCTCAAAACCCATGAAGCTACTTGGGATAGGACGGGGTCAGCCTTTGTGCAGGCTGCGACGTCCGCGGCAGAGACGGGGAGGTCGGATTCGGCGATGGACAGAATAGAGAGCGCGGGCACGTGGGCTGTGTCCATCTCTGGCAGAGGGCAACGGCTCAGGGCGTCTGCGTGCCCTAGCTGTTTGCCCGGACGGTATAACAGTGTATACGAATACGCCGTTAGGAACTCCGTCCAGCGTGTCATGCGGGGAGACAAAATGGGTGGGGTTGGCTTGTCGCCTGCCAGTAGCCCCAGGAGGGGCTTGTGATCCGTGACAAGGGTGAAATTCCTACCATAGAGGTAGTCATGGAACCGCTTAATGCCGGACACTGCAGCCAGGGCTTCTTTATCGATTTGGCTGTAGTTCCGCTCCGTGGAGGAGAGTGTCCGGGAATAGAAAGCTATGGGGGCCTCTGAGCCGTTCGGGAGGACATGGCTCAGGACCGCCCCTATGCCATAGGGAGAGGCGTCGCAAGTCAGAACTAGGGGCATCCTATCGCTATATTGAATTAGGACTGCCGACGAGGTTAAAATGTCTTTTATAGCCGCGAACGCGTGCGCTTCACGGCTACCCCATTGCCAGGCCACTGACCGGTCAAGTAGTCGGTGTAGCGGCTCAGCTAGCGACGCCTTGTGGGGGATAAAAGGGGCGTAGAAGTTTAAAAGCCCCAGGAACGCCTGCAATTCCGCCCTAGAGGTGGGTGCGGGTGCGTTTTTGATGGCGGCGACTTTGGAAGGAGTGGGGTGGATGCCTTGGGCATCAATGAGGAACCCCAAGAATTCTACTTTGGGAACAGCAATTTCGCATTTGCTGCGCTTTAGTTTCAGTCCTGCCTCCCTAAAACGTGTGAGAACCTCCCGCAGTGTTTTCAGGAGTTCCGAGTGGCTGGGGGCTGCGACCAGGACGTCATCGAAGTAGGGAACGACGCCTGGGAGCCCGTGGAGCAACCGCTCCATGAGGCTCTGAAAAATCCCCGGGGCAACCGCAACGCCGAATTGGAGGCGGCGGCAACGGAAGGCCCCGCGGTGGGTGACGATGGTCTGGGCTGTAGCCGCATCGTCGTCTACGGGAAGCTGCTGGTAGGCCTGTGCCATATCTAGCTTGGCGAAAATGCGGCCCTGCCCTAAGGAGTGGAGTAGGTGTTGCACTACGGGAACCGGATATGGATTTGCCTGCAGGGCCAAATTGATGGTCGACTTATAGTCGGCACATATTCTCACCGATCCGTCGGGTTTGACCGGGAGGACTATGGGGGTTTCCCAACGGGCGTGATCTACGGGCTCGATTACCCCCTGCTCTATAAGCTTATCAAGTTCAGCGTCTACCTTTGCTCTCAATGCGAAGGGGACCCTGCGTGCCTTCAGCCTAATGGGAGCGACCTGGGGATCAAGGCAGAGGGAAATGGGGGTGCCCTTATAACAGCCCAATTTCCCATCGAACACATCTGCGAACTCATCTAGAACGCTATCTACGGTGAGGGGAACTACCCTGTGCACCCCTTCTATGGTGAGGCCCAAGGCGGGAAACCAATCCAACCCAAGGAGAGCGGGCAGATCGTTCCTGACGATTAGAACTGGGAGTTTCCCCTTAAAATCCCCGTATTCCACCTGGATGTGGAATATTCTAGCCGTGGGAATCCCATTTCCCTGGTAGTCTAGGAGGGAGACCCCGATGGGGCGCAATTTGCTCTGGGGAACCCCGGGACAAAGGCGGGAAAACAAGGCCCAAGATAGGAGGGAACGGGAAGACCCGGAGTCCACCTCCATTCGACAAAGCTGACCTTCGAGTCGGACGGCGGTGCTTATTTTGCGATTGCCGGCGGGAACGTGGGACGCCTGGTAGACCACGCAGTCGGCGCGGGAGGGCTGGTAGGTTGAGTGGCAGTCCTCAGCTCGCCTCACAGGACGTGGCTGTTGGCGGCGTTGCGGTGCCTGGCGCTGGTCGCTGGGCTGCATAAACGATGGGGCTGGCACGAGAGCCCGGCAGACCCTGGCGAGGTGTCCTTCTCCTCGGCAGCGGCGGCAGACGGCAGAACGGAACGGGCAGGATGCGCGGCTGTGGCGGCCGCCGCATCCGCGGCAAGGTGCGTTTGAGGCTGGCTGAGCGGGCGTCGGTGGTTGCTGGGGTGGCCTCCGCTTCGGCTGCGTCCTCATTTGTCCGACGGTTTCCTCCTCCTCCTCCTCGTCTTCAGCAGGAGAGAGGTCGTCGACGAGGTTCGTCTGGGTGGAAGGCCCCGCGGCGGTTTGCGCGGGGGTTTTCAGCTGGAGGCGTTCGATGTCGGCCGTGGATTGTTCGGAGAGCTCCGCTGCTCGCGCGGTCTCCACGGCTTGCATCAAGGTAATTTTGTGATTCCGGAGCATGCGGCTGCGCAAATGCACGTCGCGGACCCCGCATACAAACTGCTCCACGAGGTTCTCCTCCAGGTCTGCAAAATCGCACTGGGCGGCCACTGTGCGCAAAGCCTCTAGAAACTGGCTGATGGATTCGTTGGGCTTTTGCACTCGGCGGCGGAAGGTGAAGCGGCGCGCGATCAGAGAGGGTGAGGGAGCGTAGTGGTTCCTCAGCCTGGACATCAGCTCGTCCCACCCAAGTTTGTAGGCTGGCCTCGGGGCGGCCAGGGCTCTCGCAGAGGCGAACATGGAAGGCTCACAGCAGGACAAGAAGAAGCTGCATTTCTCCTCGTCGGTCTGTGCCTGGTTCTTCGAGGCGATTAAGTAGCACTCGAAACGCTCCATGAAGCCGTCCCATGATTCTCCGGCGGCTCCGAATGGCGCGAAAGGAGGAAGCGATGATGCCATCGTGGCGTGGAGCCAGAGAGAGAGAGGAAGAGGGCGGAGAAAATTTTGCGTTCGCTGCCGGAGTTCTCAGCCTGAGGATAGCGTTCGTGCTGGTTCAGACGCGGTGGCAGCTGGCTTGTTCTTCTCCGTGGTCGCGGGAATCGGAATCCCACCTTCGTCGCCAGTTTTGCATCTTGGAGCGAAGGGAAAGGACGCGACAAGCGGGTATGCAACAGCAACCTTTATTGAGGTCAGAGTAACTACGATTCAACGTGGCGTGGTTCGCGCCTAACATTTATACCCCCGGGTTTGAACGAGGAGCCAATGGGGCGTCGAGTAGCTCGACCTATCAGGGCGAGGATTGAACCGGCTCCGCCCGGGAACCAATCAGAAAGGGAGTCCTTATTCCCGCGCTTGTATTTCCCGCGCTAGTATTCAACAGTGTGGGCATGGCCAACTCAATGTCACTCAGGTCGATGGGTGCTTCGCCTTAGCTGTGACAGTGTAATAAGGGTTAACCGGAGAGGCAGCTTCTGTAAGCAGGGCAATAAAGATCAGGCTGGAAACAACACCAGAATGTTTCCTTCCTGCCTTCCTTACAGGATTAGCCCTGTAAAGTGGAAAAAACACAAAAGGAGATTTCTTACAACAACCAGTTCTCCGAACTGCCTAGAAAGCTAACAACCGGTTCTCCCCGAATAGGTGCAAAGTGGCTGAATCCCACCACTGTCTTCAGCCATCTACATAGGCTATCTACATTAAGATTGAACAGCCCAATGAAAAATACTAACATAGGAGGAAGTTATTCAGAAAATAATGGAATGTGCTGAAATGAATAAATTGACATTTGAAATTAGAGACCAAGAAGATAAACAATATAACAAGATATGGGATTTATTTTATCAGTGGTTAGATAAGAAAACATGGAAATGAAAGACACTAGAGAATGTCATAATACAAGAATTATAGAATGATACAGAATACAATATAAAGATACATTATTTAAGGTGATGTATGATTTGTTATAATATAAATGAATCCAATATCTAGAATATCTCGTTTAAAATGAAGGAATAATAGTCAAATAAATGATGTACAATGAATATATATATATATATATATATATATATATATATATATATATATATATATATATATATATATATATATATATATATATTTATTTATTTGATTGATAATATGTGATTTCATAAGTGAGGACTATGGAAAGGATGTACAAAAATATTGTAACCAATCGACACACTGTATGCAATTGAAGATGGTTTTATGTCTTATGTTTTGTTTTTCTATGTCTGTCTAAAAATAAATTAAAAAAAAAAAAGATTGAACAGCCCTCTCACAAATGGGAGAGAGATAGGACAGCACTTATTTTCTGTTTACATGGTCCTTTCTGTAGTTCCAAGAAGGTTTCACACCAGTGGTGGGATGCAATCGGTTTAACAACTGGTTCGGTGAGCATGTGCATGCGCACTTTGCACATGCACGCACGTCTAATGCACACATGCACACAGCGTCCATTTTAAGCTTAAAAACTGACCTTCGATGTCAGCACCGGTGAGTAAAACAGCTGACGCGCAGCAATCCGCTGTGCTGCGCGAATCAGTTGAGCTAGAAAACGGAGAAATATAGAACAGGAAAGGGCAGGGGCGGGTGAGTGGGGCCAACTGCTCACCGGAACTACCGATTCGCCTGAACCGGTCTGAACCGGCTGAATCTCACCCATTTCACACTCATCTGCAGCCACCTCAGCCAGTTTCCAACAACCAAAATCAATGGGGAAAGCTGATTCACTTAATGACCCTCCTGACTCATCAGGTGACCCTGAAGGAACAGATAAACCTCCAAGTGGCCTCAACTACTCTCAGAAAGAGTGCTAATAAACAGATGATTGCAAGGAATGTAAACCCCTTCCATCTTCTGCCATTCGGTCAGAACCGAAGAAGCTTCTAAAGTGAGAAGTGAAATATCTTCAAGGAAAAACAAAGTCTAGTTGCCTTTTGAAAAAGCACTTTGGGACATTGGACATAATCTTTCCTTAAGCTGTCAGAGCAGAGAAATACAGATAAGTTATGCTCCGTGTACATTGGTTTTACATGATGTCCAGCCCCTGGGGGGGTTGTCGGTGGTGGAATTTCTCAATTCTGGATAAGACCACAACATCAATGTAGAGTCACTAGGAATTCAGCTTAACTTCAGGATGTCTTTAAATACATAGAAAGCTGCAAGCCACCAACCATCCAGCCTTGCATCTGTTATCTCCATGGAGCAAATGGTAACATCTGCCATTTCCCTACTTTTATTTCCAAAGCACTCTTACAAGGTAAATTAAACCCAAAGGCAATCATTAGCATTGTATTATCCAGTAAATGATTGTAGCCAGCTCCCCCAAGCCTTAAACTGGGCTCTACCTGATATTCCATTTAATATATTGTTATGCAGTAGAATTTAGCCAATGAACCCTTCATGTGTTCATACGCAGGGTTGATGTATACCGCATGTACCCTATCTTGCACAGTTATCTTGATCTGTTTATGCCAGGTTCAAATCTGACTTCTAATCTTTTGTGCAGTTTCTGCCTTCTAGCACAGCCCTTTTGGAAGCCTTACATTCAATTACATTCAGTTGGGCTGGTTCTTTTTCATCAGCAATGTTCTAGGCCTGTGTTTCTCAAGGTTAGCAACTTTAAGAGGTGTGGACTTCAACTCCCAGAATTCCCCCACATCCAACATGGGGAACCAAGACTAATCAGTAAACTGGCGGAGGATAGCTAATAAAAACAAATCAGATAAAAGTCATGACCAGGAGAAGATGGGAAGATTCATATCTATAATTCATAAAATTCATATATATGAATTTAGAGGAGCCAGAGTCCAAAGCTAAGATGGTGTGACAATGTGTTTGAATCCTGGTTCTGTGTACATTCATACAATGCTAGTACATCTTCAAATGGGGAGGATTTTGATCACAGGACCAGGGGAGACATGATGGCAGTATTCCAATATTTGAGGGGTTGCCACAGAGAGGAGGGGGTCAAACTATTTTCCAAAGCACCTGAAGGCCAGACAAGGAATAATGGATGGAAACTGAACAAGGAGAGGTTCAACCTGGAAATGAGACATTTTCTGACAGTGAGAACAATCAACCAATGGAACAGAAGTTGCCATTGTAAGTTGTGGGAGCTTCATCACTGGAGGCTTTCAAGAAAAGATTGGACTGCCATTTTTCAGAAATGGTATAGGGTCTCCTGCTTGGGTGGGAGTGGGTTGGACTAGATGACCTACCGGGTCCCTTCCAACTCTGTTAATCTGTCACTAGACCTCATAAGCCCCATCTCTGTGTCCACCATCTTGGCTTCCTGCCCAGCATCTCTATGGCTCTCTGCTCATGGACATTTTTAAGTAACATAAATTATTAAATAAATAAATGAAAATGGAGAGTGGCTATAATCCCGTGTTTGGGTGGGTTTTTTTTTTTTTTTTGTGAAAATGTGTTCAACCATCCAGGAAAATTGAAAGTCTGGAAAGAGGATATATTTGGAGGACTAGACAGAATGTGGAAGGGGGCAACGACATCAATTTACATCTATGACTGTGTGTGATTTATCTACAGAGAGTCCTCGATCTAAGGGCACAATTGGGAGCAGAATTTCCATTGCTGAACAAGGCGGTTGTTGAGTGAGTCACGAGCAATTTTATGACCCTAGGTTACATGAATCACTGCAGTCAGGAGGGTCATTAAGTGAATCAGCTTTCCCCATTGATTTTGGTTGTTGGAAACTGGCTGAAGCGGCTGCAAATTTCAATCCTGTGGTCTCGGATGTTGTAATCATAATCAATGCCTGCCAGTTGATAAGCAACCAAATAGCAATAGCAATAGCAATAGCAGTAGACTTATATACCGCTTCATAGGGCTTTCAGCCCTCTCTAAGCGGTTTACAGAGAGTCAGCATATTGCCCCCAACAATCTGGGTCCTCATTTTACCCACCTCGGAAGGATGGAAGGCTGAGTCAACCCTGAGCCGGTGAGATTTGAACCGCTGAACTGCTGATCTAGCAGTAGCCTGCAGTGCTGCATTTAACCACTGCGCCACCTCGGCTTAAATTTTGAACATGTGACTGTGGGGATACTGCAGTGGTTTTAAGTGTGAGGGTAGGTCATAAGTCACTTTTTCAGTGCTGTTATAACTTCAAACGGTCACTAAACAAATGGTTGTCCTACCAAACTGTTGTGTTGCTTCCCCACCCCACCCCAAACACACTCTGCTTAATCTTTTATTCCTGGCAACCTTTTGCAGCAGCTGACACACAATTGTAACATGAAGCAAAGTGAGGGATAGCCGGATCACAAATATGGATTAAGTTCCTTGATCGACTTGCATTGCTGGAAAAAGATTCCAGATGTTTTGTTGGCTGGGCAGCTTGAATACAAAGTAAATCTCTGCGTGTTTGAACTGTGAGGAACTTGAGGCAAGTCACTGAGCTATTGTTAAAGGACTGAAGGTTTTGATCCATTTAGTTCGTCGATTAATCAACTAAAGTTTGAGTGGATTAGCAGGAATGTGGTAATTTTAAGCGAGAGGAGAATGAATTCTTTGTGTTTGTACAATTAACTCACTATGAAGAGATAATGATGTCATGTTCCTCCAGCTCACACCCTCTCATGTTTGCCTGTTTAACTACTAGAAACAATGGCTTCACTGAGGCCCTTTATATTTAAACTTAAGCAAGATCTGAATTTGCATTCTGGCTTCTGTAAATCAGTGGTGGCGGACAATCTGAGAACAGATCAAATGATGATCACTGGAGGTTTTCAAGAAAAGGTTGGTCATCCATTTGTCCAAGACATGATAAGACCCCCTTCGGCAGGGGGTTGGACTAAAAGACCTCTAAGGTCCTTTTCAGCCCTGCCATTGTTTAAGCCATAGGCAAGTCTCTATTCCTATTTTCTCCTTCTTCCTGTTCTGACCTAGGCTTCACAAAATCACGAAGCAGATTCCTTGTCTCGACAAAACCCCTTTTTATTAAGCTAATGTGAATTCCTCTCATTCACATTCAGCAAAGTCCTGGCAAACAGTCTTTCAAGGGTGTTTCAATTTACAACCACAGACTTTATCAGGCTTGGAGAGCTGCCAGGCCGATATCTTCCATACAGAAAGCCGTACAAAAAAAATACTTGGCAAGGAGTCTGAAAATCACAAACAAATCTTCACACTAATTAAGTGAACAAATTGTCTCCTGCAAACTCCACTCCCCTTTCGCTCCTCTTTATTCCCTCGGAGAGAGGCCATTCACCGTTCACCTGTGCCTTTACTCCAGCGTCGGCCCTTGTTCCTTAACTGTTTCCTTCTCCTGGGAGCTCTGCACATGCACACATCAGGAACAGGCTCCAGCTGTTCTTCTGCCCCACTGATCTCCGACTCTGAAGGCAGCTAACTGTTGGACGGCCCTGGCCCCATCTCTGCCTCCAATGCAAAGCACTCATCAGAGCCTTCTCCAGACTCCAGGACTGGCCCATGTTCTTACAAACACAATAGCACAGTTGGAAGGGATCTTTGAGGTCTTCTAGTCCAACCCCCTGCCTAGGCAGGAAACCCTACACAACTTCAGACAAATGGTTATCCAACCTCTTCTTAAAAACTTCCAGTGTTGGAGCATTCACAACTTCTGGAGGCAAGCTGTTCCACTGGTTAATTGTTCTAACTGTCAGGAAATTTCTCCTCAGTTCTAAGTTGCTTCTCTCCTTGATGAGTTTCCACCCATTGCTTCTTGTTCTACTCTCAGGTGCCTTGGAGAATAGTTTGACTCCCTCTTCTTTATGGCAACCCCTGAGATATTGGAACACTGCCATCATGTCTCCCCATGTCCTTCTTTTCATTAAACTAGACATACCCAGTTCCTGTTTAGCTTCCAATCCCCTAATTCTCTTTGTTGCGCTTCTCTGCACTCTTTCTAGAGTCGCCACATCTTTTTTACATCGTGGTGACCAAAACTGAATGCAGTATTCCAAGTGTGGCCTTACCAAGGCATTATAAAGTGTTATTAACACTTCACGTGATCTTGATTCTATCCCTCTGTTTATGCAGCCTAGAATTATGTTGGCTTTTTTGGCAGCTGCTGCACACTGCTGGCTCATGTTTAAATTGTTGTCCACTAGGACTCCAAGATCCCTTTCACAGTAACTACTATTGAGCAAGGTACCACCTATACTGTACCTGTGCATTTTGTTTTTCTTGCCTAAATGTAGAACCTTACTCTTTTCACCATTGAATTACATTTTATTAGATAGTGCCCAATGTTCAAGTTTGTCAAAATCCTTCTGTATCTTAAGCCTATCTTCTGGAGTGTTGGCTATTCCTGCCAGCTTGGTGTCAACTGCAAATTTGATGAGTTCCCCATTTATTCCCTCATCCAAATCATTGATGAAGATGTTGAAGAGTACTGGGCCCAAAACAGAGCCTTGGGGTACTCCACTGCATATTTCCCTCCATGTAGATGCAGTTCCATTGAGGACTACAGGTTGAGTGCGGTTGGTCAGCCAGTTACGAATCCATCTGGTGGTGATGCTGTGTAACTCACATTCTTCTATTCTTATCTAGTAGTAGGTTATGATCTACCTTATCAAATGCCTTACTGAAGTCCAAGTAAACTATATCGATGGCATTCCTCTGGTCCACTAATTTTGTCTTCCCCAACTTCCTCACTGTCTGAGTCTGCCACCAACGCCACTGGCTGCTGATGGGTCAAAACACTTTCATTCCATGTGTCTGATTTTCAGAGACTGCTTGGACAAGTCCCAGCAGGATTTTTTTTTGGCAAGGCTTTTCAGAAGTTCAAGCAGTCCTCGACTTAATTGAGCCTGGAATTATGGCCAGAAGTCATGCCCATTGTTACAGTATGTAGGCAATCATGTGACTGACCTGATTTTGCAACACTATTTTGTGGCAGTCATTAAATGAATCATCATGATCGTTAGATTTGGGGCTGTTAAGTGAATGATGCAGCTGTTAAGCAAACCCATTGACCTCAATGAGCAGGTTTTGCCAAAAACTAGAAGTAAAGATCAGTTTTCAGCAAAAAAAGTCATAAGCTGCAGTTACTTGACCATGTGATTCTGCAAACATCTATAAATTAAGACCAGTTGCTGAGCTCTCAAAATGTGATCATGTGATCATTAGGGGAGGGGGCCACCATTGGAACTTGTAAGTACCATTTGGGGGGGGGGTTGTTATAATTTTGAATGGACTCAAGTTGAGGTCCTAGGACTGAGAGGAAGTGACTGGTGGAAGGTTATCCAGCTGTCTTTGTGTATAAGGTCATGATGGTAAACCTATGGCATGCATGCCACAGGTGGTATGCAGAGCCCTCTCTGCAGGCACCTCAGCTGTCACCCCAGCTCAGCTCCACTGCATGTGTGCACGCACGTCCTGCCAACTAGCTGATTTTTGGGTCTCTGCTGACACATGCATGCGGGTGGGTGGGTGGGATGTATGTGGGAGATGCATGTGCCTGCATAGGGGCTGCGTGTGCATGCATGAGGGGCAGGGGGAGCACCGGGGCCCCCCTGTGCCCCATTTATGGTCCCAGGAGGCTTTAGGGAGGCTTGCTAGGTCCAAAGCGGGACATGGGGGGCGCGTGCGTATGCATGGGGGGCATGGGGATCACTTGCACATGCGCAGGGGGCAGGGGGCACGTGCATTGCATTATGGGTGTGGGCACGTGCATGCGCGCTGTTGCACATGCACACCCACTTTTGGCACGCAATGACAAAAAGTTTAGCCATCACTGGTCTAAGACATTCCTGTGGATGTCACTCGGCTAGTCATGGCTGACTCTAGAGGGGGCGGTGCTCATCTCCACTTGAAGGCCATTGAGCGAATGGGGTCTGAAGATGTTTCTGCAGTCATGTGGCCAACATGATGTCACGGTGCACTGTTGGTGTTGTATTGTGTCCAGGAGGGGACCAGAATTCATGGTCCCCCAGTTTCTAGACTGATGCCTTCACTACTTCACGAAATTTCTACGATGATGGTTAAGGAGACATATTTCGTTGCTTGCCACCCAAATTCACATTTTGTAGAGATGGGTGGCTATACAAATTTGATAAACAAACAAACAAACAAACAAACAAACAAGACGTATGTGTTCAGTATGGAGCTGACCCTAAAGAAGAAATTTGAGATTCTATTATGGTATAATTTAGCAGTCAAGTAGTGTTGCGACAGTCCTTATAATATTCTGATCTGACCTACCCTGATGGGCTGCAGACAGAGGTGGTATTCAGCAGGTTCTGACCAGTTTTGGAGAACCGGTAGCGGAAATTTTTAGTAGTTCGGAGAACCGGTAACAAGGGTGGGTTCCTGCCGGTTCTAACCTTTTTTATAGCAGAGGTTCCACAAATCTACCGTGCCGTTTAGAACTGGTTCCAGCTCCCCCCCGCCTATCCGTACCACGCTTGCCCCGCACGCCGCTCACTGATTGGTTGGTTCACCAATCACCTTGCCCGCCTTTAAGAGTCCTATCTAAACCTTAAAGTCTTAAAGCTGTCAAGTTTGAACATCCCTGGGTTTTTTTTTCCTAAAGGGTTAGGGGTGCAAGGGTCTTGTAACTTGACAGCTTTAAGACTTACACACTTCAATGCCAGAGTTCCTGAGCCAACATGACTGGTGGAGGAATTCTGGGAGTTGAAGTCCACAAGTCTTAAAGCTGTCAAGTTTGAACACCCTTGGGTTTTTTTTTCTAAAGGGTTAGGGTTGCAAGGATCTTGTAACTTGACAGCTTTAAGACTTGTGTGCTTCAGATGCCAGAGTTTCTGAACCAACATTTTGGTTGCTAAGCAAGAGCGTTGTTAAGTGAGTTTCACCACATTTTACAAGTTGGCCATGCCCACCCAGTCACACGACTACCAAGTCATTCCTATCCAGTCAGATGGCTGGCAAGCCACTCCCACCTGGTCACATGGCCGGCAAGCCACTCCCATAAAGCAGGCCACACCTACAGAAGAGGTTCTAAAAATTTTTGAAACCCACCACTGACCGGTAAATACCACCTCTGACTAGCCCCGCCCCCATCTATTCTCTGCCTCTGGAGTCCCAGTATTCTTCCCCTGCCACTCCCACCAAGCCATGCCCACCAAGCCACACCCACAGAACCAGTAGTAAAGAATTTTGAATCCCACCACTGGCTGCAGAGATATGTAAGCAGGATTAATAAATAGAATAAAAATATGATGATGCCATGTTTATTAACCCTTTACAATAGGTGCACGATTCACCACAAACCACAAACAAGTTAATCAACTTTAGTCTAGCTTTTAATGCAAAAGCAGCTAGCATAGCAAGTTTATGGTTCAGTGGGTCATGTGTTTAACCCCCATTGCGAATACAGACTTTTCCTGTAGTCTAGAAGCTTTTCAATATGCGTCTGTGATGGAGCATAGATGACAAATATGCTACAGAATATGACATGCCATTCTTACTAAATTGTAGGTTTTATGGAACCATAGAGGTGGAAAGGGCTAGTTATGAGTCCAACTATCTGCTCACTACAAGAATCCAGATTGAAGGGAGAGTTTTCTAGGCTCCACACATCCAGCCAAGGGAGACCCATCCCCTCTCTGGGTCATTGGCTGCACTGTCAAATTGCTTTTATGGTTGAGAACTTTTTTCTCTAGTGCTCTCTTGGAATTTACAGGTAGCCCTCGATTTGTAACCATCCGTTTAATGACCATTCAAAGTTACAGTGGCACTGAAAAAAGTTACTTATGACTAGTGGTGGGATGCTGTCGGTTGAACAACCGGTTCGGTGAGTGCGTACTTTGTGCGCATGTGTGCTTTGCGTGCGCACGCAGCGCTGAAAATTGCATTTGGAAGCTCAACTGCTTACCTTCCAAGTCGGCAACGGTAAGTAAAACAGCTGGGGGGGGGATCAGCTGTGCCGCACGATTGAGATGAACTAGAAAGCAGGAAATAAAGGACAGGATAGAGCAGGGTCAGGTGGGCGAGCCCAACTGATTGTCAAAGCGAACCAGTTCACTCCCAGCTGATCATTGGAGCTACCTGTTCGCTCACAGCTGATTGTTGGAGCTACTGGTTTGCTCCCAACTGATTTTCGGAGCTACCGGTTTGCTCCCAGCTGATTTTCGGAGCTACAGGTTTGCTCCCAAATGATCATCAAAGTGAACCGGTTCGCTCCTAGCTAATTGTCGGAGCTACCGGTTCGCTCCCAGCTGATCGTCGGAGCTACTGGTACACCTCCAGCTGATTTTTGGAGCTACAGGTTTGCTCCCAACTGATCATCGAAGTGAATCGGTTCACTTCCTGCTGATCATCGGAGCTACTGGTTCACCCAAACTTGTCCAAACCAGTAAAATCCCACCCCTCTCATAACCATTTTTCACACTTACAATCATTGCAGCATCCCTATAGTCATACGATCAAAATTCGGATGCTTGGCAAACTGGTTCATATTTATGGCAGTTGCGGTACCCTGAGGTCATGTGACCCCTTTTGTGACCTTCTGACAAGCAGAGTCAATGAGGGAAACCAGATTCACTTAACAAACGTGTTACTAACTTAACAACTACAGTGAGTCAACCATGCAAAGTTGTAAAATTGTTCTGACCCAGCCAAACCTAATTAGTCCCAACAGACCTGCTTCTGGCCTAGTAATTCGAATTGCTTGCTGTATCCTAAAGCAAATTGTTGTCTGCGACAACTGGCCACTCTCAAATGCCTACTATTTGGGAGTCCCGGAAGTTCGGGAATGGACTTCTGGTTTGCCCGTAGGACCATTTTTCGCCCTCCGAAGGGCCTCCAGGGGGCTGGAGGGACTATTTTCGCCCTGCCCAGGCTCCTAGGAAGCCTCTGGAGCCTGGGGAGGGCAAAAAACTCATCCATTGTGGGCCAAAACCAGGAGTGGTGGTGGTGGTGTTGCACGCGCATATGTGTGGGGGTCACACGCATAGCATTATGGGGTGGGCACGCCAGTGCACGACCCCCCTGTGCTCCCCCCGCTATCCATTTTTCATCATGTCTAGAGGTCTTCAAAAAGATTTCAATGAATCTGAAGATAAGATACTCTATGTATGATTCACAGGCTAGTGGCAACTTTTTATAGGATTGGATACATGTCCCGCTTCTTCTCCAGCAGTTCTCTACTCCCATGGATCAACTTCATGGGTTTTCCCATTGCCAAGTGAATATTGTCTCCAGAAAACTGGCCAGGAACCAGAAGGGGGACATCAATCAATTGATTTGTGGCAGGTGTCACCTTCAGACCAAGTCATCACATAGGTCACAGATGAGATATCACAGATCTTTTCCTGACATGGTTGTTGCTGTAAGAAGAGGGAAAACATTTGAAAAGTAGAACAGCTTAGGACCGTGATGGCGAATCTATGTCACTTGTGGCAGAGGTGGCACGCAGAACCCTCTCTGGTGCCATCACCAGCTGCTCTTCTGGTTTCCGGTGTGCACATGTGCACTGGCCAGCTGGTCTTCATGGGTGCCAAAGCACCGGAAAACGGCCCCAAAAAATGGCCTGAAAACAGCCTGAAAAACAGTCAAAAATGGCCAAAAACAGGCATGTGTGCGCCAGCCAGCTGGTCTTCGGGTTTCAACCAATGGAACAAAAGTTGCCTTTGGAAGTTGTGGGAGCTTCATCACTGGAAGCTTTCAAGAAGAGACTGGACTGCCATTTGTCAGAAATGGTATATGGGGTCTCCTGTTTGGTGGGGGGGGGTATTGTACTATATTAACTACAGATCCTTTCCAACTCTGTTAATCTGTATAATCTGTAAGTGAGTTGGACCCATTTTACGACCTTTCTTGCCACAGTTTTTAAGTGAATCATGCAGTCAATAACAAATCTGGCTTCCTCCATTGACTCAGCTTGCCTGAAGCTTGCTGAGAACCAATGTCATTCACATGACCCTGGGACTCTGCAACTGTTGTAAACACATGCCAGTTGCCAAGCAACCAAATTTTGATCCCATGACTGTGGGGAATGCTATAACACAGGGGCAGTCAACCTTTTTATACCTACTGCCCACTTTTGTATCTCTGTTAGTAGTAAAATTTTCTAACCGCCCACCGGTTCCACAGTAATGGTGATTTATAAAGTAGGGAAGTAACTTTACTTTATAAAATTTATAAAGCAGAGTTCCAGCAAACCCCTACCGCCCACCATAAAAGCTGGAATGCCCACTAGTGGGCGGTAGGGACCAGGTTGACTACCACTGCTATAACAATTATAAATGGTGGGAGCGGTTGTAACTTTTCAGTATTGTAACTCTGAGTGGTCACTAAATAAATGGTTGTAAGTTGAGGACTACAAAATGAAATTTGTCAGGAATTTTCTAGAACAAACCTACCCGGGAGAGTTTGTTTTCTACAGATATTGAGATAATTTAAAAACTCCATCATGACAAATTCATCCCTCTTTGAAAAACTTGCATCCTTCTTTGGGAAGGTATCATTCACATATTTCCCTTGGTTCGTCAGGTGATTATGGATACCAGCAAATTTATTGCTTTTTATTTCTGACTAGCTGACAAACCAGTGTTGCCTGAGTATTTATTTATAGGGGGGAAATGTCCAGACCAAATGTAATTTCTGATGTTGGATTTCCCCCCTTATCAAAGTGAGCCCCCTTATGGAGTACTGTGAAGCCGTTACCATGGCAACTCCACGGTGCTGTACAGTAGAAGCCATTTTAAGGCACAACAGGCTGTATCTTAACAGAACACAAACTCTGAGGTGTGTTAGGGGTGTCTTACCCACACAGTATTTTTCTCCAGAGGATAAGTCATCTGTGTACCAAGTTTGGTTGAAATTGCTCCAGGCGTTCCAGAATTATGCCGGAATACACACACACACACACACACACACACACACACAGGGAGGGAGGGAGGGAGGGAGGGAGGGAGGGAGAGAGAGAGAGAGAGAGAGAGAGAGAGAGAGAGACAGACAGACAGACAGACAGACAGACAGACAAACAGACAGATTTTTAGGAAAGTTTTCCTGTGAAAGAAGGATTTGCTTTTTATCTTAATCTGATTCTCAGATTAATTGCGAATTTCTCCCAAATTTCTCCTTACCAACGTTTTGAGCTGATTTTATTATTGGAGGTTAGTTTGTGTCTTCTGTATGTATTTTTCTATTATTCTGATACTTCTCTTTGCTTCTGCAGTCTGAACCAAGGTAATGGAAAAATTTCCTCATTATAGTTTCCCTTGACATTTTAGTTTTGTAAAGAAGTATTTGCCCCCTTTTAGATTTTCTGAATTGCTGCATATTGTTGCCATGGAATATCAGAGCTTCCTTATGAATATTACTGAGATATTTAAAAAAAATCTAGGCTCTTGCTGGGAAAATGTGCCTTGTGGTGGAGGTAAGGCAAGGTTGGTGACTTTGATAGAGGGCAGGCTGACCCAAATCATAGCTGATAGCTTAATGAATTCTTGTAGAGAAAATGGGGAATGGATTTGAAGGACAGAAAGAAAGCTGCTACCAAGGCAATGGATAGATCAGCAGGGTTGGAGCCAAGACCAAGGACAATAATGAGACTCAATGACTCAGAGAAGCCCATCCCAGGTTCACAAGGAAGAAGGAAGGAAAGGAAGGAAGGAGAGGGAAAAAAAGCAGGAATTGGGTATGTCTAGTCTAGAGAGAAGTAGGACTAAGGGTGACATGATAGCAGTGTTCAAATATTTGAGGGGCTGACACAAAGAAGAGGGAGTCAATCTATTCTCCAAAACACCTGAAGGTAGGACAGGAAGCAATGGATGGAAACTAATCAAAGAGAGATGCAACCTAGAACTAAGGACGAATTTCCTAACAGTGAGGATGGTGTCCCGTCGCTGGAGACTTTTAAGAAGAGACTGGATAACCACTTCTCTGAAATGGTATATTGTCTCCTGCTTGAGCAGGGGGTTGGACCAGGGGTGAAATGCTACCGGTTCGGACCGGTTCACCTGAACCGATAGTACAAATCCTATCAGTTCGACCAAACCGGTAGTAAAAAAAATGCTACTGGTTCTGGCAAACTGGTATTTCTGAGGTCAGCTGTGAGGCATGATTTATATTAGCTGGAATCGTCAGATTTCCTGCTTTCTAGTTAATCTAAATCATCTGGCACAGCGGATCCTCCTCCCCCACTGTTCTACTTACCATTGCAAGCATGCTCAGTAGCAGGCTCGTCCCATTTGACACTGCACATTCACAGAAGGTCCTGAGCACGTGTGGAGGTGGGAGGCGCATGCGCTCACACTTGCGAGTCAATAGCAAAGGTAAGTTGATTTCACCCCTAGGTTGGACTAGATGGACTGCTAAGATCCCTTCCAACTCTGTTATCTTTAGTCTGTATTCAAATTTGAAAGATTATGTTATTATACCTTATATAAAAAATGTCCTATATATTCTGCCATATAAGGCAACTGGGCGTATAAGACGATCCCCTAATTTCAGGCGCCCGCGAGCCGGCTGAAGGCCTCCGCGCTGCTGGGCTTTCGTAGTTTGAGCTCAGTGCCATCCTCCTCCAGACCGCCAGCCAGACCTTACTAAGCCATCCCAGAGCTCATCCATCCACGTGCCCAGGCGAGGAGCACCGAGGTTAATGATTGAAAATTTGGCGTTTGTACTGGTGGCGGCGCAGCTTTTTGATTGGCGGCATTGCTTTTTCTTTTGTTTTGGATTTTTGGTATGGCCTTTCTTATACCCGGCGTATAAGACGACCCCCGGTTTTTGAAATAATTTTTTGGTGTTAAAAAGTTGTCTTCTACGCCGGAAAATATGGTAGTCCTGATCTATATAGGCAGGCCTCAACTTACATCCATTGCTTAGTGATTGTTTGAAGTTACAACCGCACTGAAGAAAATGACTTACAACCAGTCCTCAAAGATAGGACTATTGCACTATAGCAATAGCAATAGCAGTTAGACTTATATACTGCTTCATAGGGCTTTCAGCCCCCTCTAAGCGGTTTACAGAGTCAGCATATCGCCCCACAGTCTGGGTCCTCATTTCACCCACCTCGGAAGGATGGAAGGCTGAGTCAACCTTGAGCCGGTGAAATTAGAACCGCTGAACTGCAGATAACAGTCAGCTGAAGTGGCCTGCAGTACTGCACCCTTACCACTGCGCCACTTCGGCTCCACTACTCCTGTAATCACATGATCATGATTTTGGCACTTGGAAATTGGCTCCCATTTATGATGGTTGCACCATCCGGTCACATGATCAAGTTTTGTGACCATCTCAGCTAACCTCTGACAAGCAAAATCAATGGGGAAAGCCAGATTCTGGCTTTCCCCCATTTTTGGCCAGATTCCCATTTACTTAATGTCCATGGTTCAAATAGTCATACAATCGGGTCAGATCACATGATGTCTGACTTTAATCACCGCATTGCTTAACAACTGAATTTTCTGTCCTGGTTGTGGTCATAAATTGAGGAATTAATTCAGTATGAAGCTGAAGCAACAAAGTCCTGGATGTTTAAGAAATCATTTGAAGACTCAGGTCCAAAACATGATCATTCACAACTCTCCCATAATTTTTTACCTTTTATGTATGCAATTGTGATTGATCTTCCCCCTGTTTTTTATATTATTACTAGCCAATAACCCGGCATTGCCCAGGTATTTATTTATAGGGGGAAATTGTCTGGAACAAATGTAATTTCTAATATTGGATTTTCCCCCTTACCAAAGTGAGTCGCCTTATGGAGTACTGCGAAGCGATTACCATGGCAACTCCATGGTGTTGTATAGTAGAAGCCATTTTAAGGCACAACAGGCTGTATCTTAACAGAACACAAACCCTGAGGGATGTTATGGGTGTCTTACCCCCACAGTATTTTTTTTCCAGAGGGTAAGTCATCTATGTACCAAGCTTGCTCAAGGCATTCCAGAGTTATGCTGGAACACACACACACACACACACACACACACACACACACACACACTCCCCCCGCCCAGATGGTGGCTCACTTAGACGCTGCGGCTTTGAGCTCCTGGTGCCACAGTAGAGTTAGGCAAAAACTAGTCTATACCCGCATGGAGTTATTAAAGATTGGATCTTCTAGTCGACTAGATATTACCAGCGACTTCCAGCAGTCTCATAATATACCGAGTGACATAGTAAGACTGCCAGGCTCTCCATGGATCGTTGTTGGGCCTAGGAGGCGGCGAAGAGAGCGAAAGCAGAAGCGGGGATGCAGAGCTGATTTGTTAATTTGGTTACAGAAGCAGCCTCACAGACCAGCATTATCAAGCATTTTTCTAGCCAACTCTAGATCCTTTGTCCACAAAACTGATGAACTAGAGCTATGGATGGCAGCGAATAAACTCATTCGTGACTGCTGTGTGATGATCATCGCAAAGACGTGGCTTCATCCACTTGTACCGGATGCATCAGTGGAGCTAACTATCTGCACCACACCCCACTTTGACAGAAACAGCAACTCTGGTAAAAGCAAAGGTGGAGGACTTTGTATTTACACACATAATAACTGGTGTACTAAGAGTAGAGTTGCTTATACTCACTGTTCTGCAGATGTGGAATTCTTAACTGTCATTTGTCAGCCATTTTATTTACCTAGAGAGATTTCTGTTATAGTTATCACTGCTGTCTATGTTAGCGCAGCGCTCTCTAAGTTACATGATGCCATCGAGAGGCAGCATTAAACTTACCCTGAGGGCGCTTTTATCGTGGCTGGGCATTTAATCAAGCCAGTCAAAAGTCTGTTCTCCCTAAGTTTGTGCAGTATGTGCAGTATACCACCAGGTAAGAATACTCTGGACCATATGTCCTCAAACTTAAGACAGGCATATAGAGCAATCCTCCTCTCCCATCTGGGTACAGCTGACCACTTCTCTCTGCTACTGTGCCCAAAGTATATCCCCCTTAGGAAAAGGATATGACCAGTCTTGAAAACTGTCAAAATCTGGCCGGAGGGAGCACCCTGCCGGTTGCAGGACTGCTTTGAGACTACCGAGTGGAGTATATTTGAACATTTGGAGCTGCAAAAATTCACTGACACTGTACTCTCATACATTAAAACATGCACAGATAGTGTAACAGTGAATAAGTGCATCAGAGTTTACAGTAATCGTAAACCCTGGATGTCAGCAGAGGTACAATCACTTCTGAGAGCCCGAAACTCCACCATCAAGGCAAGAAACGAAGACAAATACAATGAAGCCAGGGCAAACTTGAGAAGAGGCATCAAGGCGGCTAAACAGAAATACAAACAAAAGGTAGAGAAGTATCTGGAAGATAATAACTCAAGACAGGTGTGGCAGGGGCTACAACACCTAACCAACTATAATAAGCAATACGAAAAAATAGTCAATGCTAATGCCCTGCTAGTAGAGGAGCTAAATAGCTTCTTCATCCGCTTTGAGTCAAAAGATCAGTCTCTGTGGCTCTAGCCCAAAGGCCCTCTGACCTCCAGCCACTCACCCTGGATGAACATCAAGTGAGAGCTGGGCTGTAGATCCCAACAAAGCTGCAGGTCCAGATAGGGTGTTGGGGAAAGTGGTAAAAACCTGTGCTGACCAATTAACAGGGGTCCTGACAAGGATTTTTAACCTCTCCCTCCAACAGGCTAGAGTCCCATCATGCTTGAAAGCAGCCACAATTATCCCAGTTCCGAAGAAAGCAGCCATAAAAAGCTTGAATAACTATAGACCCATCGCACTGACGTCTATCGTGATGAAGTGCTTCGAGAGACTGGTCCTACAACACCTCAGGTCCTGTCTTCCATCCAATTTTGAACAACACCAGTTTGCTTATAGAAGCAACAGGTCGACAGGGAACGCCATCACCACTGGTCTACATATTGCACTGAGCCACCTTGAGAAATCTGGGAATTATGTCAGAATGCTTTTTATAGACTATAGCTCGGCCTTTAACACCATCTTACCAGGAATTCTCATTGAAAAGTTGACTGACCTGAATTTCCCTCCCCTCACTTGTGAATGGATCAAAGACTTCTTGATGGATCGTCCACAAACAGTAAGGGTTGGGTCCTTTATATCTTCCATGCTGAAGCTCAGCACAGGCTCCCCTCAGGGCTGTGTGCTCAGCCCATATCTGTACTCGCTGTATACATATGACTGCATATCCTATGATCCATCCAACATCATAATAAAGTTTGCAGATGGTATGGTATGCTGGTTTAACAGCTGCGGACAGGAAGGTACTACAGAGAGTGATCAATTCGGCACAAGAAACCATTGGTTGCCCTCTGACATCACTGGATGACATCGCCAGATCTCACTGCTTTAGCAGAGTAAGGAAGATACTCAGAGATGATTGACATCCTGGTCAATGTCTCTTTGCACTTCTACCATCAGGTAGAAGACATCAAAGTAGAGCCAGCCGAACAAACAGGATGTGTAAAGAAGTGAGAATTTTAAATACAACCAAACTCACTCCATGCACATGCTAGTTTTTTTTCCTTTTTCTTTCTTTTTTCATTTCTGTTATAATTTTGCCCCAGTGAGGTTAAAATCAATTTCGTTGTATTTAAGTACAATGACAATAAAGATTATACATACTATACTGTTCTGGCCCTCTTCTGTCCGGTAATAAACGCAGACACAGGCTTAGCTGTTTGCCACTCTTTCTTCACAGCAATTATAATCCTGTTGGCTGAAAGCCCAGACACGACTCACTGGCAAGACGTTGGCAGCAACCCGGACTCCAACAGACACGGGAACACAAGGCAGACCAGACAAGGAGTTCTCCAGATTAGTACGAATGGTTGTGTCCTGCAAAAGGACTCCTCCCAAAGTCTCTTCTTATATACTCTCTTGGGAGGGGCCAAGCCACAACCACCTAGGCTTGATGATCTCTTATGAATCTGTCTCCATAACTGCTGCCTCCATTTCTCCGCCCTCTATTGCCTGGCATCAGGGACAAATTCCCTTTGATCTTCCCCACTGCTCCATGCCTCAGGCGCCTCCTGGTGGCCAACCAGCCTCTCTGGTCCCTGCTCGGAGTCTGAATCCTGCCAGGGTCCTCCACATCTTCCATAGCAGACTCATAGGATTCCTCGCCATCGGAGTCCATCGGCAGCTCCAACGGTTCCTGCTGGGCCACAACACTATACTATACTTATACACAGCTACATACATACATATACGTATACGTATACGTATACGTATACGTATACATTTACATATACATATACATATACATATACATATACATATACATATACATATACATATACATATACATATACATATACATATACATATACATATACATATACATATACATACCCTGGTATGCCCAAATATGGGAGGAAGTTCACTGCTTCCATTCTCTGTCCATTGGCTCGTCATAAGAGACCATCCAGACAGAAACCCAATATTTTTACTGTTGCCTTTTGTTATATTTGTGTTGTATTATTTATCAGCACAAATACAACACACACACACACACACACACACAAACAAACATATATGTATGTATATAGTGACATTTATATGCTGATGATTATACAGTGACTATTATCTGGATGTTAACTACCTAGACTAGAGCCTCTGGAGCTGGACAGGACATAAACCTTAGCAAATAAATAAGCAAGGCAGCCTTTTGTGTGACTGTGGTCTCTATGAATAACCCC
The DNA here is from genome assembly GCF_051295495.1 of Thamnophis sirtalis. Classification (NCBI taxonomy): domain Eukaryota; kingdom Metazoa; phylum Chordata; class Lepidosauria; order Squamata; family Natricidae; genus Thamnophis; species Thamnophis sirtalis. The sequence continues at coordinate 12,394,104 of NW_028261386.1, read as the reverse complement.
GGACAGCTTTTGCAACCCAATCTATTACCATGATTTAAGTCACTAAATAAGCTCCTGCTTAATCACGAATCACTTCACGTGTCAGGAGGCATTCCATTTCGCCCCACCTTTGTATACCGGGCTTCAATTATTCTTTCTTTTACTTTTCCATTCTGTCTCTTTTTTCAGCAATGTTGTTTTTGCAACATCAGCACTAAAATGTCATTCCTGATTTCATCCCCCATTAATCTGCAGGTTAAATCTAAATACTTTGGAGGGGTTTTTTCCTCCTTAAAACAAAACAAAACACCGAAGTAGCAGTTTGAGTTTCTGGTTGGTTAAAGTATGAAATGTTAATAATACAGTGAGACGATCATCCTGTGAAATTGTTATCACTATTGTTTCCCTTAAAAAAACCATCCTGGCTAATGTAGGAAGTTACCACCCACCCCTCTCCTAGAAAAATGAAATATTTTAGGAAATATTAAAAGGACAGAATATTTCCCCTAAAAGGGAGGCAGAAACTCAGCCCTCACCTTTGTCAATGGGCCATTAAGGCCTGAGCCGGTCTATTCTACATAACAAAGATCTACCTCCTTCAGGCAGAGCCATAATAGGAATCCCAAAGCCCTTTCATTACATCATTACCCAGCAAGGTTCAACCAAGCCTGAGTGACAGATAGCCTACAAAGTTAGCTAAGACCTGTGGTGGGTTACGCTGGTATGCCCTGGTACGGGCATACCGGTACCTGCTGGGAGCACCAGGTACCGTTCCAGTACGGTGCTTTGGAGGGCCCACCTGCCCGCCCGCCGTCCTTACCTGTATTTGACCCAACCGGGCCATTTGCGTACATGCATGGAACGTATGGTGCCTGCGTCATGCTCCACTGGGTATGCATGCATGCACGTGGTGGAAGCCCGGCCCGGTCGCAGTGTACCGTTGGTGACGGGATCCGGAACCCACCACTGGTTAAGACCCCCATCCCCTGGGAGTCTGGCCACCAATTAGAATACAATTCTTACACAGGAACAGGAAGCTCTAAAGTGGGGCCCAGGAGAGGGTATAAATCTCTATCTCTCTCTCTCCCTCTCCCTCTCTCTCTCTCTCTCTCTCTCTCTCTCTCCCTCCCTCCCTCCCTCCCTCCCTCCCTCCCTCTCTCTCTCCCATGTCCCTTTTCCACCATTAAAAACCATCTTTCCAAACAGCTGCCATGTTTCCAGTGTCTTTCTCCCCACTTTGAGCTGAACCCAGAAGGACATTTCTTCCAACAGTAACATTGCAAATCTGTTCAGAGAAAGGCAGTTTTCTTTATATCCCAGAGACAAAAAAAGTTGGTGCTTCCAAATATTACAGATCCGAGAACCACAGCTGCACTATTTAATTGTTGGACTAATTGATAACATTTAACAGACTACAGATGTGGGTTTTTACATTTTTCAAATGGACTATTCTGTAGTACAATTGCTTATAGCTGGGAGAAAAGAGGCAAGAATCCTCTCTAGATGTCTGGCAGTTGTCTTGCTGAAGATGGAACAATTGTCTCACTTGCTCCAGGGGGTAAAATGAGAATTAATGGGTAGAAATGTCAGGGTTTGAGCTAAACATTTCCTTCAAATGAAAGCTGTTTGTCACTGCAAGACTGCCAGAGGAGGCGGTAAAGTCTCCTCTGCTGGAGGGATTAAAAGCATGGGTTGAGTTGCCATCTGTTGAAAATACTATAATTTTATCCTTTGCTCAACAGAGAGATATATTAGCAGGGGGGGGGGGGGTAGGTTTTTTTTTAGTTTACTAGATGGCAGCCCACCAGGTTAATTCTATCTAGGCAGGGAAGCTAAGCGGGATTTTCTCTGGTTTAATAGTTGGACAGGAGACAACCAAAGGCTTAAAAGTTGAAAAAAAAAAACCGAAGGAAGATTAGGGAAGCCACTTTAGATGTTACAGATTAACAGAGTTGGAAGGGACCTTGTAGGCCATCTAGTCCAACCCTCCGCCCAAGCAGGAGACACCACACCATTTCTGACAGATGGCAGTCCAGTCTCTTCTTGAAAGTCTCCAGTGATGAAGCTCCCACAACCTCTGAAGGCAACTTCTGTTCCATGGGTTGATTGCTCTCACTGTCAGAAAATTTCTCCTTATTTCTCGGTTGAATCTCTCCTTGATCAATTTCCATCCATTATTCCTTGTCTGGCCTTCTTTTAAATGCTCCCCAAGAAAGTTATTTGGATGGCCTATGAAATTAGCCACAGCCAGTTTGGTATGGTGCAGTGGTGGGATTCAGCCAGTTCGCACCTATTCGAGAGAACCGGTTGTTAACTTTCTAAGCAGTTTGGAGAACTGGTTGTTGGAAGAAATCTCCTTTTGTTTTCCCCCCCCCCCACTTTACAGGGCTAATCCTGTAAGGAAGGCAGGAAGGAAACATTCTGGTGTTGTTTCTAGCCTAATCTTTATTGCCTTGCTTACAGAAACTGCCTCTCTGGTTAACCCTTATTCCATTGTAACAGCTAAGGCAAAGTGCCCATTGATGTGAGTGACATTGAGTTGGCCACGCCCAGCCAATCACATGACCTCCAAGCCCCACCAACCCAGCTGGTCATTAGGGCAGAGAACCAGTTGTTAAATTATTTGAATCCTACCACTGGTATGGTGGTAAAAGTAACAAGATAGAAACCAACAAGAGACTTTGAATTCTGGTCTTGCCTTAGGTAGGGTGTCTATGGAGATTCTCAATCATCCAGGTCATGGTGCTCCCAAAGTTGCTTTTTCTTACTTGGTTTTTTCCCCTCTGAAAATGTTTTGCTTCTCAACCAAAAAGCTTCTTCAGAATAGAATAGAATAGAATAGAATACACTATATCTTTATTACGGTCATTGACCTGCAATAGACATCACTTGTTACAATATACAGTATTAAAAAAACAGTACTAACATTAATAGTGGATAATAACATCCCTGTTAAGAAAATACACGTGCTTAAACTGTTGGGGTCACTTTCTAGTTTATGTGGATGAAAAGCAGATAAGTATGTGAGTAAATATAATGTTCCCAAAATTGTTAGAGATATCTCCAGAAAATTGGTACAAGTTGACAGCTATAATTCTGTAACCAATTTTTTTCTTGGGGATATTGCAGCAACAAAGAATTTTGCCACTGCATGCGTGGTAGACGGGTTTGAGTCCCGGAGGAGAAAGCCTGCATAAAAATTGTCTGCCCTCCCTGGCAATCTCTTTACCGTGTTTCCACAAAAGTATGACATGTCCTGATAATAAGGCCATGCCACATTTTTTGGGTGGGCAAAAATATAAGCCCTCCCCCCAAAATAACCCCCCTGTAAACCCGCCCCTCCGGCCAAATGAGTGAAAAACTGCCTGTTTTTCACTCATTTCTGCTCTCCCCAGACCCCAGGAGCACTCGGCAAGGCTCCTAAAGGCTATGCACGACCATTTTGGTGAAGGGGGTGTAGTTTTGGGAGGGAAAAAAATGCTGTATTCAGTGTATAAGATACACACAGTTTTTCAGCCTGTTTTTTGAGGGGAAAAGGTGCGTCTTATACTCCAAAAAAATACGATACATACCTATTCTGCTATTGGTGTTCTCTTATACCTGCCCTGGAGGAGTGCTGAGGGGAGAATGTTAAATCTGACTCTGAAGAAAGCTATTCTTTGTTTTGGGAAGATCAGATCATTTAGCTATCTTGCCGATTCCCACACACCCTGTTTGATTCTGTCCCTCCTGTGGAGAGGTAACCTATTTAGTTCTTTTTGGAACTCCATATCCTTCATTCTACTCATTACTACTTGCTTTGCTTGGTCAAAACCTAGGTACATTAAGAAAAAAGCTTCTTCAGAAATAAATATGCATTATATGATTATCATTATACGAGATGTGTCATATAAATAAATAAATATGCAAAATCAGGACACCACCACATATTGGTAGTCCTTGACTTATGATCATAATTGAGCCCAGAGTTTTGGTCACAAATAGAGTCACCACATGACTGGATTCGATTTTATGGCCATTTTTGCAACACTCGTTAACCAAATCAAGGTAGTGAATCACATGGTGCTAAGTCCGAATTCCCAATTGGTGGTTTTGGGTAGTGCAATCATGTGGTCAAGTTGTTGCAACCAGTTGTAAATGTGAACCGGTTGCCAAGTGCCTAAAATACAACCATGTGACCATGGGGAGGATGATATGGCAGTTGTACCTTTGTGGATGGATGGGTTATAAGTAACTTTTTTCGAGTCCATCATAACTCTGAAGAGTTGTTAGGCAACTGGTTGAAATCTGAGGATCACCTCTAGTGGCAAACCAAGCTAGAGCTGACAGGAGTAGGATAGAGGTCAGAGGTGGGTTCCTACCAGTTCAGACTGATTTGGCCATGTAAATAGTAACTCGACCTGCCACCCCGCCGAACTGGTTCTACTGGTGCCGCCATAAGTGCCAACATCTTGGATTTTTTAGTACTGTCCATGCGTGCGTAGCATGTGCTTGAATGAACCAGCAGTAGCACCAGCCAGAACCCACCCCTAATAGATGTCCATAATGGGTACAACAAATTTCAAGCTGGCATACTTTTGTACCAACTCAAGGATAAGTAGATAGCACTCTTAACTTGACAGTAAGTATCCAGCTTTGTTAAGAGTTCTTGTATTACAGTGTTGCTGACTCCTGGATTTCATTGTTTTCCTTTGGGTGCAATTTCCTTTGATGACCTGTGGCTGATTTCACAAGCCTTTCACCCTTTCATCACCTGAGTTCTAGCAGAGTTTGCACAATGGGCTAAATTTTAAATTATGGTTAATTAATAACAAAGGGATACAGTGGTTTAGTGGCTAAGACGCTGAGCTTGTCAATCAGAAAGGTCGGCAGTTCGGCGGTTCGAATCCCTAGCGTCACATAACAGAGTGAGCTCCCATTACTTGTCCCAGCTTCTGCCAACCTAGCAGTTTGAAAGCATGTAAAAATGCAAGTAGAAAAATAGGAAGTAACAGCGTTCCGTACACCTTTGGTGTTTAGTCATGCCAGCCACATGACCACAGAAACATCTTCAGACAGCGCTGGGCTTTTGGCTTTGAAACGGAGATGAGCACCGCCCCCTAGAGTTGGGAACAACTAGCACATATGTGCGAGAGGAATCTTTACCTTAATTAATAACAATTGCAGTATTCTTACAACAAGCTTAGCTGAAATAAATGATATTATGATTTAACATGATAACCTGTTCCACACACATACCTTATCACAGCATTCTTAATAATATAGAAGAAACTAGGCAACTACATTTTATCCCAGTGAAATGTTTCTCAACCTTGGCAACTTTTAAGATATTTGGACTTCAACTCCTAGAATTATCCCGGCTGGGGGATTCTGGGAGTTGAAGTGCAGACATCTTGAAAGATGCCAAAGTTGAGAAACACTGCACCAAAGTGTGGTTAGTTGATTGTTCACTGCATTGCACAAGCTCAGTGAACTGGACTGACTAAATGACTTTCAACCATGTATAAAGGTGTTGTGCAGACACTTTATAATTTGTAGTGTTTGGGCATAACCTTGGGGAATGATTTATAGTTTAACATGTTGGATGAACACCATGTTTGTGGGATACCGAAGGAGAACAAATAGGAGGACAAATAATTCTAGCGCCTACCTAATAGTTTAGAAGCATCTGGTGTGTATGTTCAACAGAGTCCCATATAGATATGATGCAGCTCTACGTCTTTTGTGTGTGCCTTATGAAATTGCGTTAATGCTTTCATCACTTTGGTGAAAGTGATGGAGCCTATGGACACTTGCCAATTGTTCCATTTTGAGCATCATTGTTCTAGTTTTCATACAGGTACTGTATTTTTCAGAGCATAAAACGCACCTTCCCCCCCTAAAAGAGTGTGGAAATGTTGGTGCGTTTTAGACACCGAATACAGCCATTTTTGGCCTCCTGAAGCACCGCCCCCGCATCCCATTTTTGCAAAAAATGGGCGAAAAACAAGCCATTTTTCAGAAAAACTGATGCATTTTTCCCTTCCTCCAGCCCCCAGAAGCACTTTGCAGGCTTTAGCAGGGCTGGTTAAAAGGGAAAATGCCCCTGGTTTTGCGAAAAACGATCCATTTCCCCTCCATTTTTTGCAAAAATGGGGGCATTTTTGCCTTCCCCCAGTCCTGCTGAAGCCTGCAGAGTGCTCCTGGGGGCCGGGGAGGACAAAAACTTTTTTTCTTACTTACCTCTTCGAAATCCTGGTGCGTCTTATACACCAGTGCGTCTTATCGTCCGAAAAATATGGTAATCCTCGAATTACAGTCTTTTACTTAGTAACTGTTCAAATTACAGTGATACTGAAAAAAGTGATTTACAACTGGTCCTCACGCTTAACAAACATTAAAACATCATCATAGTCATGTGAACAGAATTTGGGTGCTTGGCAACTGGCAGAGTCCCAGGGTCATGTGAATTGTGACCTCCTCAGCTAGCTTCAACCAAGCAAAGTCAATGGAGGAAGGCAGATTTGCTTAATGACTGCATGATTCACTTAACAACTATAATTGTGGCAAAAAGGATTGTAAAATTGGGCACGGCTCACTTAGCCACCTTGCTTAACAAGAGAAAATCTGCTCATTCCTTTAACGTGGAACCAGAAAGCTCCAATTAACACATTGTGACCTAGACACAAAACAAACTGTTGTAAGTTAGGGACTCAAATAGTGGCGTTTAAGATTTTTTTATCCCAGTGAAATACTAAGGATATTTAGGGCCTTCCCCTTTGATTCCTTGGCTGTCAAAAATGACACCGCTGGTGGGACAATTCTTAATACACTTGGAACACTTTCTCTCACCGGCATGGTTTATTGAAGTGCAAGGATCTGATGATAATTTCCTGCAAACACATCCCATTTTGTATACCACCTGTGACCTGCCTTACATTGGGAGAATATCCTGGCTTATGCTGATCAATATCTTGTTACAGAACTTTTTCTTTTGTCATCAGGCAGGGCAAGCGAATTTTGAAATATTAGATCTGGCCACTCAACTTTTCTTAGGTTACTGCCGATAAGGCAGATGTTTCCTCAAACACAGGAACCAACTCTGCTGTCTGGAACCTGTTGCTTAATCTTTTATTTAAGCTGTGTGTATCATCTGTTAGGGTTCCAAGTAATAGGTCCCCATCAAGCAAAACTCCAAGCCAAGTAGATTCCTCAAAGAATAGCTTTATTGGAAATATATTGGCACATATTTGGTGAAAACCGACTCGGAAAGGTCCCGCAGTTTATCACCGAATTAAAAGTAAAAGTTTTCCTCTCAACTCCAAACAATCAGTCACATGGTCCAATCAAGGGGCTGTCTAGTGGTCTGGTGACCACTCCTCCACCCTCTGACCAGGTGTGAGAACGTTCTTGGTTCCCAAAGTTATTTTGACTAGATAATCCCAGCTATCTCTAATCCCCCTTGTTAGGTAAACTCTCTGTTGGGAGAACGAGTACGTTCAGAGAAGCATTGTTAGAGTTGTGTTGGAGAACACACAAACCAGCATACATAGACACTGCAGTTTAAATAGACTTTTACTTTCGTGGAAATAGAGGTATCAGAGTCCATCAAACAGTCCAAGTCATACACAGATAAGACAGTCAGTCATCAATGTCTTTCAGTTAAGGGATAATCCAAATAACAGAGTCCAGTAACATATAATCAGTTCAGAACTCAAAGTTTGCTAGCAGTTGCAAAACTTACAATAGCTCACGGCACTTCCAGATCAGCCCAGCGTCTAATGAACAGAGAGCTAACAGTCATTCTGGCTCCCTCTTATGGCCGATTGAGGAAAACAGCAATCAATCACATTTTACAGTATGTTTAAAGCAACAGGTACAACATTGTTGCATGATTTATATATGGCCAACCCAACCATTAGAATTATATTCCTATCACCCCTCCTTATCCCTCAGCTCCAATGTGGTAGCGCTGAAACTCCAAGATGGCTTTGGCCGGGCCAGCTTCAGCTTCACTCTCTAGAGCAAGGGTGTCAAACTCATGTCATCACGGCATTGTCACATGACCTCCCCCCTTCACTAAACCGGTCATGGGCGTGGCCAGCGCGTGACACATCTGGCCCGTGGGCCACAGGTTTGACAGCCCTGCTCTAGAGCTTATCCTTGAAGGCTGGCTTGAAACGTGGGCATGGATGGATGCAGTAAACACAGTGCCAATATTATAATTCCTTTCTCCTTTGATTTGCCTTCATACAGCAGATGAGGTTAGCAGATTTTAAAAGATGATGGTAAAATCTAGGATCTCCACAATTCTGCTCTTTAAGACTGGGTATAATCTCTTCACTCCATTATCCATAAATTGAGATGACCACTTGTCTCTGCATAAGGATAGGACTGTACAATGTTGTATTTATGTTGTAGCACCCAGAGTTGAAGTAAAGAAAGGGAGCTGAAGAAAAACTATGCAGCTTAATTTTCACAGAATAGAGGGGGGGGGTTTCCTGTGCCCCACAAATGCTTCCCAGAACCTTTTGAAGACAGTGCCCACTTAAATCTTCTTCTGAGAAACCCCAGGGTTGTGTATGTTTGCAGATTTTTTTTAAAAAAATGATTAGAATTACACCACTCCTGCTTAATCCTAGTGATTAAAAGCCAGCCCAAACAAGCAAGGTTTACAACATTAAGATTTCAAGGGTTGTTTGGTTAAGGGGAGTGCCCTATAATAGTCTAGGGTGAATTACACAGATAAGATACTTGCTTGTTGTTGTTATATTTTGCTGTGTTGGGACTTTTCTTTGCATCATCCTGCACCAATTTTCTGGTTCTGGCCATTTATTATTTATTAGAACTCTATTTATTACACATATAGTGCATAACACAACTAATGCTAATTTAACACACAACTGGGCCATTTCCCCCCCAAGTCCCAGGTGCGTAACAATCCTTGTGTATCATAACTAAGTTTTAATTTACAGTCAAACCAAAAAGAAAGAAACAATGCATTTCTTAACCAAAACCTGTGTTAAAAGAATGCCTTAAAAGATCTTTTTTTGAATAGAATAGAATAACAGAATTGGAAGGGACCTTGGAGGTCTTCTAGTCCAACCCCCTGCTTAGGCAGGAAACCCTACACCACTTCAGACAAACGGTTATCCAACATTATCTTTAAAACTTCCAGTATTGGAGCATTCACAAGTTCTGGAAGAAAGTTGTTCCACTGATCAATTGTTCTAACTGTCCGGAAATTTCTCCTTAGTTCTAGGTTGCTTCTCTCCTTGATTAGTTTCCATCTGTCACTTCTTGTCCTGCCCTCAGGTGCTTTGCAGAATAGCTTGACTCCCTCTTCTTTGTGGCAACCCCTGAGATATTGGAACACTGCTATCTTGTCTCCCCTAGTCCTTCTTTTCATTAAACTAGACATACCCAGTTCCTGCAACCGTTCTTCATATGTTTTAGCCTCCAGTCCCCTAGAACAGGGGTGTCAAACTCAAGGCCCAGATCTGGGTGTGGGGCTGCCCTGAAAACAGAGAAGGACTGGCCCAAGGTGCCTCTGCCAGCTAAAACAAATCTTGCAGGGGCCCCTCCCGAGCTCCATTTTCAGTGGCAGAGGGTTGCAGGAGGCCACTGCAGCTGAAAACGAAGCTCAGGAGTCTGCTTTCACTGGCAGAGTGCTCAGGCCACCACAGGCGCCCACGACATGAGTGACATTGAGTTGGCCACCCCCATGGCTGCCACCCCCCCCCCAAGGTCAAACACAACCTTGATGTGGCCCTCAGTGAAATCGAGTTTGACACTCCTGATCTAGAAGTAAGATTAGCAAAACTATCACACTTTTAAGTTATAACTGTTAATGTTTGCATCCAAGGTTTCTGACTGCCATTGCTACAGCACAGAATCTGGCCATCTGTCTAGAGATTTTTGCGGTCATGTAAAAGGAAGGGTGCAATTGCCTCTTAAGGTTAGCTTGGATAATTTGCAGAGAAATGAAGTCTATCCTCCAGGGATAATAAATGGGGCATTGTAAAAGTCTGAAGTGTCAGAGTGAATTTTGTGTGTGTTTGAGTTTATAAATAAGTGATAAATATATTTTAGGGTGATGAATGTTCAAGCTTGCTATTGCAGAAATGGGAAGGATTCAGTCCGTATATCAAGATATAGGATTCTTTGATTTCAGGTTTTATCTAGATCCAGCATAGGTAGGGATCAGTGGTGGGATACGACGGGTATGCCCTGGTACGGGCATTACTGCTGCCGGTTGGGAGCACCAGGTACCATTCCGGTATGGTGCTCCAGGGGGCCCACCCGCCCGCCCGCGCTCCTTACCTGTATTTGAGCCAATCGAGGCTTTCATGCACAGAGCGTATGGCTCCTGCGCGATGCTCCACCGAGCAGCTGGAGTGTCGCAGGTGGTAAGTACGCATGCGTGCACTATGTGCATGCTGCATGCGTGCATGTGGTGGATGTGCAGCCCCGTTGCACTGTACCGGTTGCAAAAGGATCTGGAACCCACCACTGGTAGGGATTGCGAACTGAGCCTGCAGTCAGTCGGACTGGATATTGTTTATTTTAGGAGCCAAGGTGGCGCAGTGGTTAAATGCAGCACTGCAGGCTACTTCAGCTGACTGCAGTTCTGCAGTTCGGCTGTTCAAATCTCACCGGCTCAAGGTTGACTCAGCCTTCCATCCTTCCGAGGTGGGTAAAATGAGGACCCAGATTGTTGGGGGCAATATGCTGACTCTGTAAACCGCTTAGAGAGGGCTGAAAGCCCTATGAAGCGGTATATAAGTCTAACTGCTATTGCTATTGCTATTCCACAAACAACTACATCTGCCTATTGTACAAGTTGGGGTTAGAGCAGTGTTTCTCAGCTTTGGCAAGTTAAGTCATATGGACTTCAACTCCCAGAATTCCCCAGCCAGTCACATTAGGCTAGAGATTGGTATATAGCACTTAGCACTCAGCCTTATATACCGCTTCATAGTGTTTTACAGCCCTCTCTACAGGGTTTGCAAAGTCAGCCTATTGCCCCCAACAATCTGGGTCCTCATTTTACCCACCTCGGAAGGATGGAAGGCTGAGTCAACCTTGAGCCTGGTGAGATTCGAACTGCTGAACTGCTGGCAGCCGGTAATCAGCAGAAGTAGCCTGCAGTGCTGCACTCTAACCACTGCGCCACTGTGGCTTATACAGTCCTTGATTTACACCCATTCATTTCCTGCCATTTGAAGTTACAGTGGACTGAAAAAAGTGACTTACCATGGAAACTTTGGGCTCAATTATGGTCATAAGTCCAGGACAACTTATTAGAAACAATATATAGTAGTACCGTTCTGATTGTGTGTGCTCCAAGTTTCTCACTCTATTGTAAATATGCTCAGATATGCTCTGCTGAGGCTCACTTGGGGCTGTCCATTTAAGAATCAGCTTGCAGGTAATCCTTGATTTAAAACTACAATTAAACGGAAAATTTCCATTGCTAAGCAAGTCGGTTGTAAAGTGAGTTTTGCCTCATTTTTCCATCTTTTTTGCCACAGTTATTAAGCCAATCACTGCAGCTGTTAAGCGAATCAATCAGTCGTTACTCTGGCTTCCCCATTGACTTGGCCTGTCAGAAAGCAGCTGAGATGCTTACAAATGGTGTTCACATGACCTCAGGACAGTGCAACTGTCGTAAGTACATGCCAGTTGCCAAGCATCTGAAGTTTGATCACCCGACCCTGGGGATGCTACAATAGTCGTAAATGTCAGAAATAGTCTGAAGTCGTTGTTTTGAACAGTCACTGAATGAAAAGTTGTAAGTCGAGGAGTATCTGTACTGATGGTAAAAAAAAACAAAAAACCTCCCAAATTTCTTGAGGGTCAAATCTCATGAGATTTCAATGATCCCATTCTCAGATCTCCTGCCAGCTGGATGTAGAAGGAGTGAAAATAATGAATTTAATACTTTTAGATTCTTCTAGGCAGTTAAGAGCAATTATTATTTTTTAAAAAATAAGGATTTCAAAAGTTTATTAATTTGCTGGATTGATGGTTAAAAGCACAGCTGATGATCTGTGCGTGAACTTACTCATAGATAAAGATCTGAAACATTCAACGTAAAGCACTTGTAATACTGTACATATTTAGCTTGAAGGTAAGCTAAGTCTTATAAGGAGTGGTTAAAGGAACATGGTATATTTGGTTTAAAGAAGGGAAGCTAAAAGGAGACATGATACCAGTCTTCTAATTCATGAAGGGATGTTACAGGGAAGAGGGAATAGATCTATTCTCCCTAGCAGCTAAAGCTAAGACACGAACCAATGAGTGGAAGCTTTACAATGAGAGATCCATACTAAAAAAGGTTCACCGACAAAACTGCGCTCAACTAAACCGCGCCTGACTAAACCGCGTCGCTGACGTCATCAACAGGGCGACAACAGCGCGGAGACAGAAGCATGCTGTAAACCCTAAACCTAAAATTAACCCCTAAACCTAAACCTAACCCCCCTAAACCTAATCCTAAACCTAACCCTAAACCTAACCCTTAACCTAACCCTAACCCTAACCCTAACCCTAACCCTAACCCTTAACCTAACCCTAACCCTAACCCTAACCCTAACCCTAACCCTAACCCTAACCCTAACCCTAACCCTAACCCTAACCCTAACCCTAACCCTAACCCTTAACCTAACCCTAAAGCTAACCCTAAAGCTAACCCTAAACCTAACCCTTACCTTAAATTGAATCAGCTTGCTTTCAAAGCGCTATTTAAAGCGCCCTTCTTTCTCCGTGCTGGCTGTTGTCGCCCTGTTGATGACGTCAGCGATGCGGTTTAGTCGTGCACGATTTAGTCGAGCGCGGTTTTGACGGGTCACGCTAAAAACAAGAAGGAATTTCTTGGCTAGGAGAGCTGTTAAGCTGTGGAACAGCCTTAAAGTAGATGGTTAAACATAAATGTAAAGTTAAGCCGGACAAGAATGCCCTGACGCCTTATCCATTCCACAGGGGATTGACTATCTTATCTACCTGACTAGGTCGAGACAGGAAATTGGTAAGATTATATCCTTATAAGGCAATCAAGATATCCTGTCACTAGGGGTTAATGTGTACGAGGCACGGGAAGAATGGGTACTTAGGAGAATGATAACTATCCTGGCTGATAAAGTATAAAAACCTGTAACCAACTGCCCTTCGGGGTTCAGATTCTGCTTGAGCTATCGCTGCTGAACCTTGCACAATAAACCTTTCCTTTTGACAAAGAGCTGGTCTGGTCTCATTTCTGCAACAGCCTGACTCATGAAGTTATTACTGGAGGTTCTCAAGAAAGGACTGCATAGCTGGTTGTCCAGGATGGTTTAGGAGCCCTTCCTTGGGCAGGAAGTTGGTCTAGAAGACCTTAAGGCAGGGGTGGGCTGCTGGGGGTTCACAGGGGTTGGGGAGAACCTCTAGCTAAGATTCTGTGCAGTTCAGAGAACTCCCAAATCCCACTCCTGGCTCGCCATGCCCACCCCTCCTCTCTCCTCCCAGGAGTCCCCAAGTAGCCCATTTTGCATGCAAGGTAAGTGCAGGGCGTGCACGGAGGCTCGGGGAGGGTGAACAACGAGCCTTCCGGAAGTTCGGGAAGATGGGAAATGGGCCTGTTTCTGGCCTCCAGAGGCTCAAGCAAAGTAAAACTGTAGCTATACTTCACAATATTACTTCAGCTTTCCTTTGCTTTACAGGCCTGCAAAGGTTATACATGCAAAGATTCAGAGGTCAGTTCCTACTGGTTCAGACTGATTCAGCCGAACGGGTAGTGGTTTTCCGGCCTGGGCTGCTGGAACCGGCAAAATTGTGTGCACAGTAATGCCAGCAGCAACCCACCCCTGCAAGGATTGTCTACTTAATTTTTCATCATTGTTGTAACTGTGAATCATCATTAAATGTGGCAATTGCTAAATGAGGAGTACCTATGCTTATTTTTGAGTAGTGCTTCTATACAAAAGCAGTTGTTTTTGCCGATATCTTTCCTTACTGTTACATATGATTTTTTTTCTTTTTATAACCCCATAATCTCTTTTACTGGGTTGGAGTCAGGGCAATAGAATGAAGTTGAGCGTTTACTGGCCGAATATCCTTCCTGACGCCCACATGGAGTTCACAGCAGATATTTTCTCGCTGCCCTGGTAGAGAAATATCTGTTTCTGCCTAGGATTGAACTGTAAACCTTCCGAGTGGGAGCCCAGCATCTTCACCTCTAGGCTACCGCTCCACTCACTATTACGTAGATATGTGAACAGAATTCTATTGGACTGTTGTGGGTGTTATCTGGACTTTTTAAGCATCATATATTGTTTTTGAGCTTATAACTAGAAGGCTTACATCACCAAAAGGTGGATTTATTTTGAACCCACACCAACACAACTTTTCTATGTTGCTTAAATGGTTTTTCTGAGAAAGTTCCAAAAGCAACATTGATTAAAAAAAAAAAGAAGCTTCGGTACAAACAGTGCTATTCAATAAATTAAAATGGACTTATTTAAGGTCTTGTTTTGGCTCCAGGCCAAAAGAAAGGAACTTGAGTTACTGCTATTTAAGTATTACTTATGGAAACAGTCACTTGTGTTAGACAGCCTGTGTTCTCACCTCCTGCCAGCGAGTGACAATTTGTCTTGTTTCAGCAAATCAGCTGGGCGGAGTGGTGTTGATGAGACTTCAATTATCGAGCTGACTTGTGATTCTGATGTGTCTCAATAGTTTGCGTGTGATAAAAGTGAGAGGATTTTTTTTTAATAGGGTAAGGGGTCAGATTTATGAGTGTTCATTTAAAATGCTGATATTGATTTTTGGTTGTGTATGTGTGGTTTTTTTTTAAAACCCAGCATACTTATCCTGCTGTTCTGCCAGGGGTGGGCTGCTACAGGTTCGCCCAGGTTCCGGAGAATCTGTAGCTAACATTATGGCCTCCAAATCCCACCTCTGGCTGACCCTGCCAACCCCACCCCATTCATCCCTCCCCTTCCCAGAGTCTCCACATGGCCCATTTTGGATGTGAGGTAAGTGCAGGGCCCACGCGGAAGAGAAAAAAAGGCCTGCTGGAAGTTCTGGCCTCTGGAGCCTGAGGAGGCGGTTTTCGCCCTCCCAGAGGCTCGAGAAAAGCTTCCGGAGTCTGGGGAGGGCAAAAACGCCCCCCTGCCATGGTGAAGAAGGTCGACTAGGCCACACCAGAGGTGGGTTCCTACCAGTTCGCACCTATTCGGTAGAACCGGTTTGTCAAATCTACCGAACCGGTTAGAAGAGGTTCCACCAGTGGACCCGGAAATCAGGCCACACCTACAGAAGAGGTTCCAAAATTTTTTGAAACCCACCACTGGTCCTTGGATATGATTATTCTACACTATCATGCTCATATTTATAAAACTCAGTGCCTCTGCGAAAGGTAAGGAGGACTACTGCGTTTGTGGTGCAATCAGAACATTGCGTGTGTTGAAGTTGTTTTGACGCAAACCAAAGATGCCTTTTAAAAAATAAGTTTACCTCATATTCTTATGCATGCCAGTGCTGTTTGTGAGGTAATTTAAGGTGGTTCTGACAAGTGTCGTCGCCATCTTCATATCCGGTCACATGGGCGGCAAGCCACTCCCATCCGGTCACATGGGCGGCAAGCCACTCCCACAAAGGAGGCCACACCCACAGAGTAGGTTCGAACAATGTTTGAAACCCACCACTGGGCCACACCCACCATGGCCATGCCCACTCAGCAACCGGGCAGAGAACCCAAATTTCTGCTGAAATTTTTGAAGCCCACCCCTGTGTTCCACCAAGAGTTCTACCTGAGTCGTGTTAGTGGAAGACAAATCTCAAATAAAGTCAGTCATGAGCTTGGTTTTTACCTTTAATAAATACACAGGGCCTATTACATGGGTTCATCATGCCCAGCCTCAAACAAATGAAAATGCGGCTTATGAACAATAGCGCTAGGGGTTAGCGTGATTCTGTTGTGTGGTTCCATTAAGTTCTTTCTCATTTTGATTTTCCTTAATAAGAGAGCTCTGGATCTGTGCGAACCCCTCTCCCCCACATGCAAGTAAGTTGTTTTTGCATTTATCCATACACCTGCTTGCATTCATAATGTATAAGCACTGTCTTTATTATTCTCAATTTTAACATTTTGCAAACACACCTTATTTTGTTATTCAAGGGCTGAGATGCCTACTGAGAGATACAAATTTGTATTTGATGTGCAAATTTGTATCTCCGATGTTCTGCAGCTTTGGGACCCATAGTGTGAAAACCCCTAGGAAATTGTTGAGTTTAATCAGTGTGTGTGTGTGTGTGTGTGTGTGTGTGTGTGTGTGTGTGTGAGAGAGAGAGAGAGAGAGAGAGAGAGAGAGACTGACTTAGTGTCAGCATTCCAAGTATCATGCAGAATTAAATCAGAGTCCAAGGCAAAACGATCTTTAAAGTTCCAATTTAATAAGTCAGACATCTTAGCACATCTGTGGAATCCCAATTCTAGTTTAAAATGCTTTGTTTACCATCCTTCGCACCTGCTAAGACACCACCTTGTTTTCTCTTTCTTTTCTTTTCTCCCTCCCTTCCTTCTCTACTTCCTTCCTTCCTCGTCTCCATTCCCTTCTTCCTTCCCTTACCTCTTCCCTACTCCTACCCTTTTACTTCTCCTTCCTATCTTCTCTCCTTCTCTTTCTTTCTTTTCCTCCCTCCTCTCCTTTTTCTCTCCCTTCTTACACCTTTTAATATATCTTTTTAAAAAGAAAAATAGCCAGTTTGCCTTTCATTTTCTTGATAGCTACTGTATTTGTCTTAGACACTATTTCCTTTCTTTGAGGTATCTCAAAAATTGTGGTGAGGAAAGAATGAAATTTTACAGTATTTTTTAAAAAAATCTATGACATTTTAATGTTTTGATAGCACATCGCCACCAGATGTCCCTGTAAGCTCACTACCAAATCAAAGAGAAAAATTCTAAATCTGTCCAGCTCCTAAGCATCTTTTATGACCGCTCTTCTTATATTTAATGCTTTTGTTTAAAGAAGGAATGAGAACTTCAGAACTTTTAATAGTGATCAAAAATAAAATATAATTGTGGAATGGCTAAGTATAATTTGAATTAACAAAACAATTCAAATCCTGGAAGGGGTGATAATTAAATTAGAAATTGGCGCAGTTTTGACGGACAAGAAAAGCCAAGATTATTCTCAAGGCTTTTGCATTATGGCTGATTATTTAATACCATGATTCCAAAACACTGAAAAACAGCCATAAAATATAATTGGCAACAGGTGCGTAGTTCCATATTCGCCATTAATTAAATAGACCACATTTCTTTGGGCTAATGAATAAAGCTAAAACGTCAAACAGATAAATAAAAGTAACATTCTGCTATAACTTGCAGGATGTTAGGCAGGATGGATTTGATTTAATTGTTAAATTAGTAACATGGTTTTTAAGTGAATTCTGGCTTCCTCATTGACTTGGTCAGAAAGTGGCCAAAGGAGCTCAGAAGATGCTGCAACGGTCGTAATTATATTGCCAAGTATCCAAATATTGATCATGTGACCATGGGGAGGCTGGAACAGTCACTAGTGTGAAAAACGGTCATAAGTCACTTTTTTCAGTGGTGTTGTAACTTTGAACAGTCACTAAATGAATGGTTGTAAATCAAGGACTACCTGTATTCTTCTTCCTTCAAAATGCATTTGGCTTAGGACAATGATTTTGGACCGAGTGCCCAACACACGCATGTGCACCTGAACCCCCAAAATGCAATGCGTGTGCGGACCCCCGCATGCGTCCCACCCACGCACATTGGTGTGGGGCCCCAAGCATGCACCCCCACATATGCACCCCCACCCACCGCCGCATGCGCCCCACCCCCTGCGCATGTAACAGAGACCCGAAGACCAGCTGGCCAGCGGGAGGCGCGTGCGCATTTACGGCGAAGCTGAGGTGGCGGCTCAGGTGCCCACAGAGAGGTGTTGCATGCCACCTCTGGCACACGTGCCATAGGTTCGCCATCATGGGCTTAGGAGAAGGGACAATGATTTATTACAGGAGACTGCATTGCCTTCCTCCTGAGGCAGTGGTGGGATTCACCCGGTTCGCACCTATGCCGGAGAACTGGTTGTTAACTTTCTAAGCAGCTTGGAGAACTGGTTGTTGGAAGAAATCTCCTATTTTTCCCCACTTTGCAGGGCTAATCCTGTAAGGAAGGCAGGAAGGAAACATCCTGGTGTTGTTTCTAGCCTAATCTTTATTGCCCTGCTTACAGAAACTGCCTCATTACATTGTAACAGCTAAGGCGAAGAGCCCATCAACCTGAGTGACGTTGAATTGGCCATGCCCACTCAGTCACATGACCACTGAGCCCCGCCTACCCAGCTGGTCATTAGGGCAGAGAACTGGTTGTTAAATTATTTGAATCCCACCACTGTCAGGAGGGCTCCTAACATTAGTCCCAGGGCTACATATGGCTGAAGTTTGCACTGCCCCCCCCCCCCCCTTAATTTGAAGTCTCTTGAGTGAACACACAGCTCTTGAAATGTCCAGGGAAGCATTCTCCAGATGGGCCTTTAAACTTGTCCAAGTTCTGTCTCTCTTGTAGAAGGTGAATATTTTAGGAATGGGAGAGGTCCTTTTTGGCTCTTTTGTTTTTTGGCTTAGTATGAGCTGGTTTCGTAAGCAGTGTAACATGGAGGTCAAGACTTCATAATAACTTTATTTGTTTCCAATTCTTTCCTGAACTAGAATCTCCATGGGAAATAACATGATGGAAACTTTGACAGTCAATGAGACTCTAGATTGGAGAATAGAAGCTGGTGAATGAAGTTGGCATGAGATAACTGTTCCTCCTCCTCCTTGCAGAGAAATATAGTTATGAAAGTTTACCTTATGTCTTAATATGGATCAAATGAGGTCTTTGGGGAATGATTGCCCTTTCCAATTATTTGAGTCATCAGAAGCTCTTCAGAGAGCGTATCCCTAGCTGATTATCTTGGCATTTGCATGACTGTTAAAATTAGAGAGCAAATGAGAGCTGTTGTATGTGGATAAATGTCTATCCATGTCACATGACTGTTTTGAGGGACAGCCCAGTTCCATCCTAAAATATCATCCCCCCCCTCCAACCACCAAAAAGACAATTGCATCTCATTACTTCCTTTTCCCAAAGGCATGGATTTTTCTCTTCCCAATTACCTGGGGTACCAGACACCGGGAAGAAAATATATCAACTAAATATTTAATATGGCTCCAATGAATTCTTGATTGTTTTCATTTTCAGAGCAATGCTTTGCGCGGTTGGAAAATACCATTAAACGATGGGTGCTAAACGCACACCGATTAGCACGCCATTGTTCCAATATTTCTTTGAAAAGGTGAACGTAAGTCATTATAGTCTCCCTGTCATGGGTTCTTAGCTACATCCAGGTTAAGGTAAAGATTCCCCTGGCACATATGTGCTAATCATTCCCGACTTTAGGGGGCGATGATCATCTCTGTTTCAAAGCCGAAGAGCCAGCACTGTCGGAATACATCTCTGTGGTCATGTGGCCGGCATGAGTAAATGCCGAAGGCGCATGGGACGCTGTTACCTTCCCACCAAAGGTGGTTCGTATTTTTCTACTTGCATTTTTTACGTGGTTTTGAACTATTGGCAGAAGCTGGGACAAGACACGAGAGCTCACTCCGTTACGCGGTGCTAGGGATTCGAACCGCTGAACTCCCTACCTTTCTGATTGACAAGCTCAGCGTCTTAGCCACTCAACCACTGCGTCCCTACATCTAGGTTAGTGGGCTCCAAAACTCTAAGAAAACCAGGCCAACCCCACCTGACCTGTAGGCAACACACTCACAACTACCTAAAGCAGTGTTTCTCAACCTTGGCAACTTGAAGATGTCCGGACTTTAACTCCCAGAATTCCCCAGCCAGCATTCGCTGGCTGGGGAATTCTGGGAGTTGAAGTCCGGGCATCTTCAAGTTGCCAAGGTTGAGAAACACTGACCTAAAGGCTAGTATTCACAGTTTACTATACAGGTAGTCCTCAGTGTTAAGTGAGTTTCGCCCCATTTTACGACTTTTCTTGCCACATTTGTTAAGTGAATCCCTGCAGTTGTTAAGTCACTAACACAGTTGTTAAGTGAATCTGGCCTTCCCATTTGCTTTGTCAGAAGGTCGCAAAAAGGGGGTCACGTGACTCTCTACAGACTTCCGTCTTTGGAAGTGTTAAAACTTGAACGGCTCAGATTAGTCATATGCAGTTTATCCTGTATGAACAAAAGACCCAAATAGCAATAATAGCAGTAGACTTATATACCGCTTCATAGGCCTTTCAGGCCTCTCTAAGCGGTTTTTACAGAGAGTCAGCATATTGCCCCCAACAATCTAGGTCCTCATTTTACCCACCTCGGAAGGATGGAAGGCTGAGTCAACCCTGAGCCGGTGAGATTTGAACCGCTGACCTGCTGATCTAGCAGTAGCCTGCAGTGCTGCATTTAACCACTGCGCCACCTTGGCTCCAAAATATTTTGATCTTATAAAGAACTGCATGAAGTATCTTAAATGCCCTAGTTTTGAGGGAAACCAGAAATTAGTAGCATCTGTCTGATAAATAAATGATTTGCATCTGGTATGAATCCAACATTTTTCTCTATTTGTATTTTAACACCGAAGTACCATTTGGTGTAAAGATTGGATGCAGTGTTAAGAAATAAAAGTATGCTGGGAGGGAAGCTAGATTATTTATTCATTCCTGGCATGTAATGAAAGTTATCTGAAGCTATTTACTTCCCCAAAATAATTTCAGTAATTGCCTTATGTTTGGTAAATATTTCTCTGTTTTGATAATAATGCTTCCCCCCTCCTCCCTGTTTTTTGCCTGACAGTGTTTCCAATACGTGATAATTAATGATGTGATGAATATAGAATATAGAAAACTAGTGTGTGTGCACAAGAGGTGGGTTCCTTCCAGTCTGGTCCGGTATGCCAGAAGAGGTAGTGAAAATCTGGCATACCGGACTGGATCGGACTGATAGTTATGGTGGCTTGGCCAAGCCCCCGAACCTTCATCAGAAGCTTTTTTTTTAAAGCCCTTGTTCCCTGCCAGTTCAGGCAAGGGAAAAGAGATTTTAAAAACTAAAAGAGAGAGATGGGGGGAGGGAGGGAAGGGAGAAAGAAAGAGAAACAAAAAGAAAGAAGGAAACTCACTTTTTAGTCAGGATTCAGCAAAGGAGAAAAACAAATGCTGTTGCTTTAAATTGGAACTGAGCTTGCCCGGCTGTGGAATTCTGGGAGTTGAAGTTCACAAGTCTTAATGCTACAAACTTTAAATTGAAACCTGTTTTAAATTGAAAAGCTGCTCAAAAGGAAGTTTGCAAAGGGACATTCAGCAGTTTGTTTCTGGGTCAACTGAACAACAAACTGGATAAAAGGTAGGATTCTTATATGGTTTATATACAACAGCTCAATTTACAACCAGTTATTTAGTGATGATTGTAGATACAATGGCACTGGAAAAAAGTGATTTAAACCAATTGTCACACTCACAACCATTGCAGAATCCCCACAGTCATGTGATCCAAATTGGGGCCTTTAGCAATTGGTGTGTATTTACACAAGTGGTAGCATCCCAGGGTCATGTGGTTGCCATTTGCAACCTTGCCAGCTGGCTTCTGACAAACAAAGTCAGTGGGGGAAGCCAGATTTGCTTATCAACCATGTGATTCACTTAACAACTGCAGCAGGCATGAAATCCTCTTAACTTTGCCACTGGTTCGGAACTGGGAGCTTGTGTTTGCTTCGCTCATGCGTGGAGCTTCTGCGCATGTGCAGAGTGTCCGTGATGACGTCTAGGCAGGTGGGCAGACCCTCCCGCTGTCGCCACTATCGGTTCGCCCGAACCAGGGCAAACTGGCATAATACCACCTCTGAACTGCAGTGATTCACTTAACAACCATGACAAAAAGGTCGTACAATCGGTCATGATACACTTAACAATTGCCTTCCTTGTTTAGCAATGGAAATTTAGGTCCCGATTGTAATTGTAATTATAAGACAAGGACCGTTTGTAGAAGAGGAACAAATATGATGAAGTAAGTATCAAGTTTTTCTTTCAGGCACAAATAATCAGGACTGTATGTTAAGTTGCTGTTAAGAAGATTTATTGCTCAAATCTATACACAAGAATCTAGTTAACTAAGGTTCAGTGCTAATTTGGTGCCAGATAAGGGTCATTGGAAATCAAGAGGGGTTGAACTTAGACCATTTTTCAGAAGTCCCTGAAGTTTAGAATAATAGTTGGAAGGGACCTTGGCGATCTTCTAGCCCAACCCTCTGCTTAGGCAGGAAACCCTATACCACAGTGGTCCCCAACCTTTTTATCGCCGCGGACCAGTCAGCCTTTGATAATTTTACCGTGGCCCACTGAGCGCGCGCAGGGGTGGGGGGCGTTGTTCGCGACGACACATTGATTGTCGTGGGGGAAATAGGGGGTGGGAGTATTAGGTATCTTCACTACCATATATAAAAGGAGATACTATCTTAAATAACAAAGTGGGCCCCCACCTCCAAAATATACTAAAAGAAAAAAGATTCCATGTGCTCAACTAATTTTTTTTAAAATCATCACTATATTATGGACTACAGACATACATATATATATATATATATATATATATATATATATATATATATATATATATATATATATATATATATATATATATACACACACACACATATACATACATACATACATACATACATACCGTACGTATGTACGTACGTATATATATATATAATGTCTAAATAACAGGAAAAGCGCTTCAAGGACCAAAGTATATTCCTTTTTTGCAGCCTTAAGAGAACTCTCGTTTTTTGAGGCTCAGAACCAGGCATTCTCGTGGGCTGCAAAAAGGAAACGCGACCCGGGAGCGCAGCCTCCAAGAATCCATATCGCCAATAACTACACGTGGGGGGAAAGGAAATGTGTTTTGTGAGGAAGAGAAAGAGCGCGCTTCACCGATGCCCATTGGCGAAATTTTGGAAGAGAGGCAAGAGACTTCAGGCACCGAGCCCCCACCCCTGGCTGCGGCAACTGGAGCGGGCGGGAGGCAGGGAAGGGGTGGGCAAGACCGCCGCTTTTCCACCGTATGCTGCCCCCCATCTCCCCTCAAAAGACACACCCCCCCGCCCTCGGCTGCCCGACGTTCTCTCTCTCTCTCTCTCTCTCTCTCTCTCTCTCTCTACCTCTCCCGCCGTTCCTTCTCACAAGCCAAGGCCGGGCGGGGAAGCCGCCAGGGCCTCCAAGGGCTCCGCTTCCAGCGCATGGTCCGCCCCCTCCTCGCCTCGCTTCCAGGCGAGCCGACTGAGGCGAGAAAGGAGAAAGAGGCGGAGGCGTTCACTGAGGGGACGGCTGACTCGGGGAGGGGGCGGAGGTGGTGTAGTAGCGGGGGATTCTTCCTCCTCGCCTCACTTGCTCCTGTGCTTCCGCGCAGCTCCCCCCCTCCGGCGACGGCGCTGCATGAGTGAAGAGTCGGCCGTTGCATGGCCCCCGGCCGCTGCGCGGCCCGGTGCCAGGTACTCCACGGCCCGGCACCGGTCCGCGGACCGGGGGTTGGGGACCACTGCTATACCAGACGTGGGTTGCTCCTGGTTTGGCCCGGTTCGGCCAAACCAGTAGTGGTGATTTGGCCTGGGTAGCAGAACCGGCAGTGTCCCAGGCTCTCCATGCCCCCAAACCGGTTCCCCAGTCTCTTCTGCCGTTGCCGGCATGTTTCTGTGCATGCGCAGAACAATTCAAAGTCAACTGTGCATGCACAAGCAACACGCGGCAGGTGAGTGCGCGCGAAGTGAACTGGTACCAACCAGTACAGGAACCCACCCCTGCCCTATACCATTTCAGACAAATGTTATCCAACATCTTCTTAAAAACTTCCAGTGTTGGACCATTCACAACTTCTGGGGGCAAGTTGTTCCACCGATTAATTGTTGTAACTGTCAGGAAATTTCTCTTTAGTTCTAAGTTGCTTCTCTCCTTGATTAGTTTCCACCCGTTGCTTCTTGTCCTGCTCTCTGATGCGTTGGAGAATAGCTTGACTCCCTCTTCTTGGTGGCAGCCCCTGAGACATTGGAAGACTGCTATCATGTCTCCCTAGTCCTTCTTTTCATCAAAATAGACATACCCAGTTCCTGCAACGTTCCTCATATGTTTTAGCCTCCAGTCCCCTAATCATCTTTGTTGCTCTTCTCTGCACTCTTTCTAGAGTCTCCACATCTTTTCTACATCGTGGCGACCAAAACTGAATGCAGTATTCCAAGTGTGGCCTTACCAAGGCGTTATAAAGTGGTATTAACACTTCACGTGATCTTGATTCTATTCCTCTGTTTATGCAGCCTAGAACTGTTTCGGCTTTGGTGTGACCATAATGATTCGAGGCTAATGACTCATTTGCACCCACCGCCCCCCAGTTCTGTCTGCTCTTCTCCTACACGTCTCCCTGAAGTGCCACTTTTTTATATTCAGGAGATGTTGGAAAGGCTGGCAGTGATGATAGCTCAGATCGATGTTTGTAATGTCAGTAAACACGAGGCCCCAGTTTCTTGCAAGTCCGGCTCTTTTGCTGGCTCCAATAATGAAAAATGCTGGCCTTTATTGGAAGGCATGACAGCATGAGTTGAGCATGCTGCCAAGATATTAAATGACTTTCCCCAGGAAGGTGATGAATGTATGGGAGCAAGAAATGGACAAGGTAAGTCACACCTTATGATTTTGTTTCACATCCCTTTATATGATCTTCACAAGCCTTTGCAGAGAGCTATAAACGAACTTTTAAAAGGATTTTAATCCTGGGTTTCAGGAGCTGGCAGTTGGAACTAAATGGATCACAGAGAGGTTTTTGCAAAAAGCTCACTTTTTCACCTGTGATTAATTTCGGTATGATACTGCAGTGCTATTTAAATTCACAGCAAATGGATCGTGTACTGAGAGGCCCGAACAAGAGAAATATAGCATATCTTAGTACAAAGTGTTATTTTAAAATGTTAAAAAGAAAGATAAAATATAGCAAAAAAACTAATATAAAGAGAGAGAAAAAAAGAGGAATCAAAGAGAAAGCTAAACATGCAAGAAAGGGAAAGAAAGTAAAGCAATAGAAAAGAAAGAAAAAAATGAGCCATGGTGGTGCAGTGGTTAGAGTGCAGTACTGCAGGCTACTTCTGCTGACTGCCAGCTGACTGCAATTTGGCAGTTCAAATCTCACCAGACTTAAGGTTGACTCAGCCGTCCATTCTTCCAAGGTGGGTAAAATGAGGACCCAAATTGTTGGGGACAATAGGCTGACTCTGTAAAACACTTAGAGAGGGCTATAAAGCACAGTAAAGCAGTATATAAGTACAGTTATGTTTACTTCCTACTCAACGATTACACATAACTTCTTTTTACAACCTACCCTACCTAGTCATCAAAACATAAATCACTAACTCCATGTTTCATACAAAAGACCTATACTATAAAGCAGGGGTGTCAAACTCGATTTCATTGAGGGCTGCATCTGGGTTGTGTTTGACCTCGGATGTGTGTGTGAGTGGGCGTGGCTGGGCTGGGTGTGGTCAGAGAAGCATGGCCAGTTCGACATCCTGCAGCCTTCTGCCAGTGAAAACGGAGCCCAGGAAGGCTGGCAGAGGCACCGCAGGCTGGTCCTTCGTTGTTTCCAGGGTGGCCCCGCGGCCCAGCTCTAAGGACCCTGTGGGCCGGATCCGACCCACGGGCCTTGAGTTTGACCCCTCCTGCTATAATGGGTTTCTGGTCAGCCGCAAATGTAGATATTGTCTTTTATCAAAGAAATCAATTTAGCTATCTCAACAAGTTCCATCATTTTCACCAGGGGTGGGTTGCTGGCGTTACTGCTGGTTTGCAACCCACACGCAACATGCGCGCGGATGTGCTTCGTAGTGCATGTGCGTAGTTCAATGTAAATTGATCAGGCGGTCACTAAAATCTAAAATGGCGGAGACCAAGCGGTAGCGAGGGAACCGGTTCTGGGGCGTGACAGGCCTGGGTCGCTGCCAGTTCTGCGACCCAGCCCTGAATTCTATTACCGGTTCAGCCGAACTGGGTTGAACTGGCATCAACCCACCGCTGATCCTCACCCACAATTCCTCCATTGTGGGTAGTACTGAGTCTTTCTGTGTTTGTGTGTACAGTTATCTCACAGCAGGTACATTTTTATGAATTTAATCTCAGTTACGTAAAGGGAGAAGTGGTGGAAACCAAGCTGTATCATTATACTGCAATTCTATTAAGGGCATTAGGTAAGTAGACTTAGCGCCTAGATACTATTTGAGTAGCTGGCTACAGCCAGACATGATAGATGAAGTGCTGACTTCAGTTGGAGAAAGAAACAATTAGTTTACCCCAAAAGATGTTTCCTAAGTCTGAGTATGGCCAAAGAACAACCCATTTGCTTGAAAGGATCAAGAGAACAATCCATTTTATTCAAGGCACCAGTATTGATAAAATATAATCCCTAGCCTTTCTTCAGACGCAGGTTTCCACTTTGTCGCCTGATTAGTGAGTCAGTGGTGCCAAAGGATATAAAACAGTGGAGAAAGAGCGAGAGAAAGAGAGAGGGGAGAGAGAGAAATATACAGGTAGTTCTTGATTTACAGCCATTCATGTAGCAACTGTTCAAAGTTACAATGACAGTGGAAAAAGTGACTTACAACCAGTCATTGCACTTATGCCTGTTACAGCAACCCAGGGTCATGTGTTCAAAATTCTTCGCTTGGAAACTGCCATGTATTTACAATGTTTGCAAGGTCATGTGATCATCATTTGCAGCTTTGCCAGTCAGCTTTCAACAAGCAGAGTCCATGAGGGAAGCCAGATTCACTTAACCTTCAGAGTGATTGTAAAATCGGATGTGATTTGCTTAACCACTGCCTTGTTTAGTAATGGAAATTCTGATCTGAATTGTGGTTGTAAGTTGAGGACTACCGGTCTACAGTATTCCGGAGAGGATTATATGAAAAATATAAAACTACACTCAAGGCAGTGTTGGAAGCAATATCCATCTGGTTCAGTTCCAAGCTGGGAGAAAGACACTGGAAACATGGAGGCTGATTGGAAAGATGGTTTATTGATGACCAAGCACATGGTTCTGGGCAGCTGACCACATGGAGTTGGGAGTGGGTGGCTTTTATACCTTCTTTGGGCTTTGTATTTAAGCTTCCTGTTCAGGAGTGGGTTCTGGCCGGCTTTACTGCCAGTTCGCTCATGCGTGTGCACACTGGATGCGCATTGCATGTGCTAGATGTGCACTGTGCATGCTGGATACACACTGCATACGCATGCATAGTTCAATTAAAATTGTTCTGCGCATGTGCAGAACTCAAAAACAAGATGGCAGTGGAAACGGCTGTGACTGGGGAACTGGTTCGGGGTGTGTGTGTGTGGCAGTCCTGGATTGCTGCTGGTTCCAGCGACTCAGGCTACCATACCACTACCAGTTCAGCTGAACCAGGCGGAACCAGTAGGAACCTCCCTCTGTTCCTGTGCAAGAACATGTTCTTTAATATTCTATTGGCTGTTGTCAGATTCCTATGGGGTCATGTAGGGGTCATAGTTGGCTCTATAGGCAAAAAAGGAAATGCAAATCCTAGGTGCTTGCTGTGCTAACCTGGTCAACATCTGGTTTATTGTTTATGTGAGCTCCAGGTGAAGTTTGGACTGCACTGGGATGGTGCAATGAAGGGACTTGTGTTCTGAAAGGATGTTAGCAGAGGTGGGTTCCTACCAGTTTGCACCAGTTCGGTAGAACCGGTTCGTCAAATCTACTGAACCGGTTAGAAGAGGTTCCACCAGTGGACCTGGAAAGAAAAAAAAGGAAAAAGGGACAGAGAGACAAAAGGAAGGAAAGAGAGAGAGAGAGAGAAAGAAAGAAAACACATAGCCGGCAAGCCACTCCCACAAAGGAGGCCACACCCACAGAGTAGTTTTGAAAATTTTTTGAAACCCACCACTGATGTTAGCCAATTCCTATTATGTCTTAATGACTTTTGTCCTGTTTTGGATCTTGGGAGAGGGCTTGCTTCTAATCCTACCCTTCTGCCTTTGTTCAGACTTTGCTGCAGGGAGTTTCAAAATATCCTGTCTTGAACGGATTACCAAATCTGCACTTCTAAAAACTGCCTCCTCAGTTTCTGCTTGGGGGCAGGGAGACTGAGTCTGCTTTCTGTCTCTAAAAAAACACGTTTCTCATTTAGGGAAATATAATATTCTGCCTTTTTAATATTTTCCAAAATATTTCATTCTCCTAGGAGGGGTGTGTGTGTTCCCATTGCAGTGATGATTAAAAACATCAGAGGAAATCTACCGCATCATTAATTAAAATTAAACCATGTTCATTGAAACTTAAACATAATATATGTAATCCTGGTTCTTTAGAACAGAGGGGCTCCAAACCTGGTAACTTTAAGAGGCGTGGATTTCGACTCCCAGAATTCCCCAGCCAGCATGGCTAGTTGCGGCCTTCTAGGAATTGAAGTCCGCAAGTCTTAAAGTTGTCGAATTTGGAGAACACCCATTCTAGAAGCAAATTTGGATCCTGTGATTGTTCTTTAGTTCTTTAGATTTTTTAAGGCTTTATGATGATTTATATTCACATTTTAATGTTGGTTTCTCTTCCCCCTCAAAGTAAGCTGCTTTTGTGTCTTGTGAGACTTTACGATCGTGGCAAGAAAGGTTGTAAAATGGGGCAAAACTTAGGCATGACAGTGTTTTCACTCACTTAACAACTGTTCTGTTATTTTGGATAAAAATATCCTCGGTCTTGGTTATTATGCCATCGGTTCCAATCTCCCTGTCAAACTTGCCTCTTCACTTTCGGCAAGATGGGATATGACACCATTATTTATTTTAAGCAATCCTGAGGTGATATTAGCTTTGGGATTTTGATACTTGCCGGGGCTTGAACACTTACCCATGTGCTGTTTCTCTCACCACAGCTTACACACAGTGTGAAGAGCCAAGAAGCCAGCTTTAAAAGTATATTAAAAAAAAATCCTGGAAAATATCCAGAGAATGGTTGGAGGAGTAGGCTGGAGACTATATGCTATGAAGAAAGATTGAAATTACGGGGTATATTTTAAACTGGTGGAAAAATAATAATGAAGAGATGATATGGAGGCCATCCAAAGGCGGTGACTTAGGATGTTTCCCCAGCTGACTTCAAATGTTCTCTATCTATCTTGAGTTGGCAGGAAACAATTCCACATTATGAGATTTTCTATCTAATCCTTCCCTTGCCTCTATTGTCTCTGTTTCAAATCACCTGATATCCCTCTAAAGCAGTGGTTCCCAAACTTTTTCAGTCCACCACCCTCTTGGTACTACAAACTCGTGACCCGTCAAAACCGCGGAGGACAAAATCGCGCTCGCCGAAAGCGCGCATGTGACGCCATCACAGCGCGACGAAAAAAATTAAAAATTGAAATAAAATTAAAATTAAAGCAAGCCGATTCACATAAAGGTAAGGGTTAGGTTTAGGGTTAGGGTTAGGTTAAGGGTTAGGGTTAGGTTTAGAGCATTAGGGTTACGTTTAGCGTTAGGTTAAGGGTTAGCGTTAGGTTTAGCGTTACGTTAACGGTTAGGTTTAGGGTTAGATTTAGGGTTAGGTTAAGGGTTAGGTTTAGGGTTAGGTTTGGGGGGGTTAGGGTAAGGTTTTCGCTTTTTTTTTACATTTTTCAATCACAGCGCGATGTTTTCGTCGCGCTGTGATGACGTCAAATGTGCACTTTTGTCGAGCGCGATTTTGTCCTCCGCGGTTTTGTGGTGGAACCCTACAAACTGATCCTCAGTGCCCCCCACCCAGTGGTGGAATTCATTTTTTTTACTACTGGTTCTATGGGTGTGGCTGGGGGGGGTCATGTGACTGGGCGGTTTGCACGACGAAAGGAAGATAGTAACAGTAAAATTCAAATTGCACATTTATTCAAAATCCAATTTAAAAACCTTTTTAGTTAATGTTAATTCAACAAAATTGTTGAGCATGATCCAGTGATACCAGGTTTTCAAAGCCTGATAGTCATTTATCAAGAACCTTAGTAACTAGTAACTTAGTAAACTCAGTAAAATTTAGTAACCATTTCACTGTTCAGTAAGTTCTTAATGTGATGGATGGGCTTGATGAAGTGATACCAGTTTCCCAATGTCTGGTTTTAAGTCACTTAGCAGGAGTCTTAAATCACCACGTTCAGTAATCTGGAGTCGATTTCTTTGCTTGGAGAGAAGTTGGATGACCACACTGAAGCCATGTTCCACCAAATATGATGTTGGAAATGCAACAAGGAGCTTCTTAGCACTATCCATAGTGCAGGATAGCGATCAGAAATGTCTTTCTTTAACCAAAACTCTTGGTACGATTTCTTAAACTTTGGCTTCAGCTCAATGTCATTTTGCAGCTCTGTGAGTTGTTCCTCCATTACCCCATCTTCCTCAGTATCTGAAAATGGATTTATCACCCAATCTGGAATTTCCATCAAAATAAGATCCTGACATCGCTCAGACGTATCTTTCTCTTCCTCCCTCCTTCCCCCCTTTCTCTCCCCATCTCCTTCCCACTCTCCTTTTTTACTCTCCTCTCTCCATTTTTCTCCCTCTCACTTTCTTTCTCCCTCCTCCCGTCTCTCACATCTTTCCTCTTTCCCTCTCACTTCCTTCCTCCTTTTCTTCCTCTCTCTGACTTCCTCCCTTCCTCTCTCCTTCTCTTTCTCTCCTTCCCTCTCTGCCTCCCTCCCTCCCTCCCTCCCTCCCTCCCTCCCTCCCTTTCTTCTCCTCTCCTTGTGAAAAAAGAAATAGCTTGGCAAAAAAGAACAACTTTCCCCCCTCCTCCTGGCTCCTCTGTTGCCCCCCTCCCCTGCCCTGGATTTTAAACTGAATGCTAGGCTCAGCTCTGCAAGGGAGAGCCCAGATGGAGGGAAATAGCTTGGGAAAAGAATAGATACCTTGGCTGGGGCATGGGGGAGGTAGCTAGAATAGAAGCAAAGGAAGACTCACTGGGCAGAGTTCGGCCGGGCTGTGTGGTTGAGATAAGCGAAGGAACCAGGGAGCAGCAGCAGCAGCACCTGTGCCTCTACGCAGGTGAGGTACGAAAAGGAATGAGTGGGAGGGGCGGAAGGTGAAGGTGGAGCCCAGTGGTGGGTTTCAAAAATTGTCCGAACCTACTCTGTGGGTGTGGCCTCCTTTGTGGGAGTGGCTTGCTGCCCATGTGACCGGATGGGAGTGGCTTGCTGGCCATGTGACCGGATATGAAGATGCCGATGACACTTGTCAGAACCACCTTAAATTACCTCACACACAGCACTGGCATGCATAAGAATATGATGTAAACTTGTTTTTTAAAAGGCATCTTTGGTTTGCGTTAAAACAACTTCAACACACACAATGTTCTGATTGCACCACAAACGCAGTAGTCATCCTTACTTTTCACAGAGGCACTGAGTTTTATAAATATGAGCATGATAGTGTAGAATAATCATATCCAAGGACCAGTGGTGGGTTTCAAAATTTTTTGGAACCTCTTCTGTAGGTGTGGCCTGCTTTCCGGGTCCACGGGTGGAACCTCTTCTAACTGGTTCGGTAGATTTGATGAACCGGTTCTACCGAATAGGTGCGAACTGGTAGGAACCCACCTCTGGTGGAGTCAGTCAGTGGCGTATTTTACCAGTTCTCCGAACTGCCCATA
Organism: Thamnophis sirtalis; assembly: GCF_051295495.1. Lineage (NCBI taxonomy): Eukaryota > Metazoa > Chordata > Lepidosauria > Squamata > Natricidae > Thamnophis > Thamnophis sirtalis. Next base: position 12,362,427 of record NW_028261386.1, on the reverse strand, counting down.
ATTTGTCCTACTGTTCAGGAGAACCGGTCAGAACTGGCTGAATTACACCCCTGCCGGAAATGCTCAGCTGACTGGTGGCCAGGCAGAATTGCGCTCTACAAGGAGGCCACCTCCAGCACTCCTCTGCCACCTCCCTTGCCTCTTAGTGCCCCCCTGCCACCTCCCTTGCCTCTTAGCATCCCCCTAAGTCATCAGGGGGCTGTACCACCCACTTTGGGATCCATTGCTCTAAAGCAGATGTGTCCAAAGTTGGCAACTTTAAGACCTGTGGACTTCAACTCCCAGAATTCCCCAGCAGGACATGCTGGTTAAGGAATTCAGGGGGTTGAAGTCCACAATGTTGGACACCTAAGCCCTAACAATGAATGAAACATAATGTAATATGTTATGGTAATGAAACATCGGGACACAGTAGCTCAGTGGCTAAGACACTGAGCTTGTCAATCAGAAAGATTGGCGGTTCGAATCCTTAGTGCCGTATAACGGAGTGAGCTCCTGTTACTTGTCCCAGCTTCTGCCAACCTAGCAGTTCAAAAGCACGTAAAAATGCAAGTAGAAAAATACGAACCACCTTTGGTGGGAAGGTAACAACGTTCTGTGCACCTTCACCATTCAGTCATGCCGGCCACATGACCACAGAGACGTCTTCGGACAGCGCTGGCTCTTTGGCTTTGAAACGGAGATGAGCACCACCACCCCCGAGTCAGGAACGAATAGCACATATGTGCGAGGGGAACCTTTATCTTAATGAAATATCTGCAAGAAAACAACCAAGCTCAGAGAGCACCAAGGACCCCCAGTTCAACCTTGAGCACCAATATAGGTAGTCCCAGATTTACAACAGTTCATTTAGTGACCATTTTGGCACTGGAAAAGTGAGTTATGACTGTTTTTCACACTTAACAACCATTGCAGCATCCCCATGGTCACATGAACAAAATTTGAGTGCTTGGCAACTGACTCATATTTATGATTGTTTGTGGTCCTAGGGTCATGTGATGACCTTCTGCATTCTTCTTACAAACAATGGCGAATGCAGATTCACTTAACAACTGTGTTATTAACTTAATAACTGCAGAGATTCATTTAGCAACTGTGGCAAGAAAAGATCTAAAATAGGGCAAAATTCACTTAACAAATGTTTCACTTAGCAACAGAAATGATGCTGCAACAGTCATGTGTGAAAAATGGTGGTATGTTGGTTTTTTCAGTGCCGTTGTAACTTTGAATGGTCACTAAGTGAATGGTTGTAAGTCAAAGGTTAGCATAGGTAACCTTTGAGGTCCAAAAGAGATTGCAGTTCAGCAATGCAGCAATTATTCTGCATGTGAAATGTCCCATCTCTAGGGACATCTCCTGAACAAGGAAGGGAGCTGGACCAAAGAATTGATTAAATCAAAGAAAAGGAACTTGTTTGAAAGCCTAAATTTAAGACAGGTCTCTGTTCCAAAATACAAATCCAGCCTTTTTAAGCTACCGTTTCATGCTCCAACAAAGAGCATCAATCAACTTGGCCAAGGCCAGATTTTGGATCTGAGCTACCCAGCCAGTTCCAAGTACTAAACCGCTTATTGTTCCTTAAATTCACAATAAAATGCCAATTCTGCCCAAGGCAAATTGGGGTTGCTTAAAGAAATAAATGCAACCAGTTTTGTTCAGTATTTTAAATGGAAGAATGTAGACGAATAACTCAGAAGGAGCAACAAGCTTGCCCATGGCAGCATCCAATTGTCCCAATTTTGGGGGACAAGGAAGGTTCCATGTTGATTAATTCCCCCCCCCCCTGATATTCAACTAAAGAGCTTTCCTATTTCCAGTCCAACTTTTCAGAATGATGGGAAACAGGACATGGAATGTCACTAATCCTTCTGGGAATTGAAAAACTCTACCATAAACCTTCTCGAATACTGGCAATGAAGGTGGGATTGGAAGGCAATTAGGCAAACAAAGAGAGCAAAGTCTTGCAAGTACATCCAGCCTGGAGCATTCCGTGGGGCATCGAGATAGCCATTGCTGAGCAACAAGAGAGAACCAGAATGGCTATGTACGCCCCACCAACTCCGTACAATCCAGCTACAGAAGACGGGGAATCGTACATGCTATGATTTGAGTGCTTCCTGGAGGTGAACAATCTCATGGGCATTCCAGAAGTCCGGAAAAAGAACTTATTCCTAGGGTATTGCAGTTGGGAAGTTTTCAAGATGGCGAAAAACCTCTCCGAACTGACCCCTCTACAAACAGTATCCTGGTCTGTGCTACAACAAACACTGAAGACCCACTACATGCCAAAACCATCTAAATACGTTTGCCAACACCAGTTCAATATACGGAACCAGAAGGAGGGTGAATCGGTCATACACAGTAAAACTCAAGGACGGTAGAAACTGGAGAAAGCATATTGACCAACTCCATAGCTGCCTGGCTAACTCAACGCTTGGACAGCCAAACATAATTTCCGCACAATTCGAAAGAAGCTACACACATAATAACAGTCCTGAGGAAAACCCGAGAATGTCGGATGACTTATCTGACTTTGATTCAGGCCCACAGTGAGCTCTTAGCGATTCAACACCAGAAGCTCCAGCCGCGGCCTGTGAAAAGTTACAGGAGGTTCCACCAGGCGAATCTGCAGGAGCAATAGGTCCGTCCGACTTACGCGAAGGAAACAATAGGACTGAACTGCGCAGGTCAGGCAGAACCACACAAAAGCCCGCCTACCTGCGTGACTACGTCACTAGTTAGGTTGTTCCATCCTAGAGGGGAGGGGTGTTAGATATCCCCCCCCTGACAGACTGCAAGAGGTTTTCCCCAAGGTCCTCTATTACGGCGGGAACAGAGGTTAAATCTCATTGGCTGGAGGTCTGACAGAACCCTTTAAAAGGGGATGCTGTCTGACCATTCCTCAGCCGGATGTTTACTTGACTTGCAATAAAGAGCTGTTGTTACGAGCCTTTGTGTGCCTCCTTTACCCTATCGAACACCACCCCCTGGAAGTCTGACAGCCAATGGGATGCATTTCCTGTACAGGAACAGGAAACTCTAAAGTGGGGCCCAAGAGAGGGTATAAAACTCAGGCACTCGCAGCATCTCTTCCCTCCCCCTGCAGGACCTCAAACCATGTGACCCCTGTCCACCATTAAACCATCCTTCCAAGCAGTCTCCATTAATTCCAGTGTCTTTCTCCCCACTTGGAATTGAGCTCAGATGGACTTTTCTTCCAACAATAGTTTCAGAGGAAGTGTGGCATTGCCCTTGGAGGACACTCTTCTCTTCAAAATATACCTAACCTTTCTGTTCATTCCTCAAGTCTCGGGTTTTTTTCTTCTTCTTCACCCAACATCTTCAAACCATGTTGTCCTGTCCACCATTAAAACTGTCTTTCCAAACAGCTGCCATGTTTCCAGTGTCTTTCTCCCCACTTGGAACTGAACCCAGAAGGATGTTTCTTCCAACAGTAGTTCTCATCTTATACTTCTGCATTTGAATTTTTAATATATTTCTTAAAACCCACTCTGTCATTTTCTGCCCAGTTTCCTAACCTATCCAGATTGTATAAATCTTATTTCTGTCTTCAAAGGTGTTACTTATCCCACTCAAATTTTGCACCTGCAAATTTAATAACTGTTCCCACCCCTGTCCCCTAGCATTTATTTCTGTCCTTTGACATTAAGAAAGCCACATCCTTTGTCAGTTTCAACATAGTGCAAAATGCCAGCCTTTGAAAAGGTGACAATTGTTAAAGTGGTCTATTTACATTTGCTAAATTACTCACAAAATGACCTGGTAGCAGCCCTGTTGGATTTGCCAGACCTAATCAGAGGTGAGGGGCCTTTTTCCTTCTCCATTTCCTGGTTTAAAACTTGTTTAAATTGTGCTGATGTAGTAAGCATACACATCCAGATTTATATGGAATCAAACCACTGGCTAGCTCTGTTCACACAACCAGCTTAACCAGGTCAGATAAAGACTTAGTGTCAAACCTTTCGACTTAGCTGAGCCACACTGAGAAAAGAGGAATTGTGTTGGGCTATGTAGGAATTTAGCACCCACCCCTCTCCTAGAAAAATGAAATATTTTAGGAAATATTAAAAGGGCAGAATATTTCCCCTAAAAGGGAGGCAGAAACTCAGCTCCCTACTTTTGTCAATGGGCCATTAAGACCTGAGCCGGTCTATTCTACATAACAAAGATCTATCCCCTTCAGCTCCAAGGTAATGGGATTAAGACATGGCCCTCCGGACATGATAGGATTAGCCCAATACCCATCTCACCACATGACACCTGGGAAGATTGCATCACCCAACAAGGCTCAACCAAGCCTTGGACTCAGGACAGCCTACAAAGTTAGCTATGACCCCCGCCCCCTGGGAGTCTGACCAACAATCAGAATACATTTCTTACACAGGAACAGGAAGCTCTCAAGTGGGGCCAAGAGAGGGCATAAAGCCAGGGCACTCTTAGCATCCCTTTCCTCACCCCCAGCATCTCAAGCCCTGCTACCATTAAAACTATCTTTGAGCCTCCACGTTTCCAGTGTCTTTTCCCCCACTTGGAACTGAACCCAGAGGATATTTCTTCCAAAAATATACAATGCAGCTACTGTATATAAACCACAGAATAATGTTAAAAGTTTACCATCTTGTGGGGCTGCATTACTACTTGTCCAGAGTCTGATAAACTAGTTTTTGGTTTCTGAATTGTCCGGCTTCTGTGTTGCTTTGGCTTGTTTGTAGAGCTTTGATGTCTATGTAGTTAATGCATATATTTCTGTCCTGATTGGTTCCTACTGGGAATTATTGTAACGAAGTTTTAAAAATGTGTTTTAAAAAAAATCACCCTTTTTGCCAATTTTTGTGCCATTTAGGAGGGAGGTAGCGTATTCCATGAATTGCCTTGCCATCTACTCTTGTGGCCCTGCAGTGAAAAACAGGGGGTATTTTTAACATTGAAATATTCAAATTATTTCAGAGTATCTTCTAAAAAAAGACTGTTTTCACTTTTAATTCTACTGGAAGACAGCCAACTCCCAACAATTTAAAACAGAAGTCCTTCTCAATTTCAACGATCTCCTTTGAGAATGGCTTTCATCCAGAGGGTCATGTCTGAAATTAGGTTTGAACTGGAGACATCTAGATTTGCAGGCGAGATTATTTTTTAGATTTTTCCAAGGCTAAAAGAAGCAAGGGGGGGGGGAGGAGGTGTCAGTTGCTCCAGGCCCCAACTATAAAAGGAACCCCATCAAAAGCAAGAGTCAGCTTCTCAACTGATCACAGGCTTCCTTTCTGTACAGCAGCAAAACAAACACCAAGCAATATTTTTCATTGTTGTAGGTTTCCCCCGACGTGGTTGCTTATTGAAATATTGACTTCAATTGTTGGAAGAAATGTCCATCTGGGTTCAGTTCCAAGTGGGGAAAAGGACACTGGAAACGTGGAAGTTGCTTGGGAAGATGGTTTATTGACGAACAGGATCACATGCAGTGGTGGGTTTCAAAATTTTTTCGAACCTACTCTGTGGGTGTGGCCTCCTTTGTGGGAGTGGCTTGCCGGCCATGTGACCTGGTGGGAGTGGGTTGCCGGCCATGTGTTTTCTTTCCCTCTCTCTCCCTCCATCTTTCTCTCTCTCTTTCCTTCCTTTTATCTCTCTGTCCCTTTTCCTTTTTTTCTTCCATATCTCTCTCACTTTTTCTTTCTTTTTTCTTTATTTCTTTCTTCCTTTCTCTCTCTTTCTCTCTCTGTGTGAGTCTCTGTGTGTGTGTGTGTTTGTGTGTGTGTGTGTGAGAGAGAGTGGTGAGTTTCAAAAATTTTTGGAACCTCTTCTGTAGGTGTGGCCTGCTTTCTGGTGGAACCTCTTCTAACCGGTTCAATAGATTTGACGAACCGGTTCTATCGAACTGGTGTGAACTGGTAGGAACCCACCTCTGATCACATGGCTTGAGAAGCTGAGGAAAAAAGGGCAGAGATGCTGAGTGTGTTTGGATTTTATGCCCTCTCTGGGCTGTTGAATTTGAGCTTGTATTCTGATTGGTTGTCAGACTCCCATGGGGCCATGCAGGGCCAACTCTGTAGGCTGTCCTGAGTCCCAAGCTTGGTTGACTCTTGGTGGGTGATGATGTAATGAAAGGGCTTTGGGCAATTACTACTATGGCTCTGCCTGAAGGAGGTAGATCTTTGTTCTGTAGAATAGACTGGTTTAGGCCTTAATGGCCCATTGACAAAGGTGTGTGTATGTGAGGGGTGAATTTCTGCCTCCCTTTTAGGGGAACTATTGTGCCCTTTTAATATTTCCTAAAATATTTCATTTTCCTAGGAGAGGGGTGGGAGCTAACTTCCTACACAATGAACAAAAACAAATATAACCTCAGAGAAAAATGCCATTGACACAAAACCCAATGAAAAAAAAAGCAATGGGGATCAATATAAATCAAACCTAGTTAAATGTGCTTATATATAAAATAGAGAAATGTTTAGATAGAACAAGAAAGATATAGATGAAGGTAGAGATAAAGATGAGGAGTTAGGCATTTTTTAAAAATATATATGTTTAAACAATATAATAAGGATTACTTATATTTGAGAAATGTGATAGAGATTACTAATATTGTTATTGTGAATTGGATTAATATGAATGAAAACCAGAACCAACTCTGTTCACACACGATATGAATGTATAGCTTTAAAAAAAATAAAATAAAAATATATTAAAGAAAAAAAGGAATGGGATAGGGTAGAACTGAAGTTAATATCTCATTCCTGTTTTCTCCAAGCTGTAAAAATAACCCTGGCTGCTGTGACACTTGAACCCTTGTTAAATCATGGTTTTGTTTGCGCCAGCTTCGAGCAATCGCATTGCATTTCAAAAGATTTCACCGGCTCAGCAGACTGCAGGAAACATTCATAGCATCATGTCAGTGGGGAAGCAGAGGAGACAGGAAGTGACTGACGGGAAAGGTGAGCCCACTAACAAGGTAGGTTAGAGCTCCACCTGCTGCTGGAGTTGAATTAACTGAACGATGCATCTGGAAATTCCACAACTGTCTTAAAATTAGGTCAGATGTCAATCCCAACTACAAGCCGTCCTCGCAATACTTCATTTAGTGACTGTTCCAAGTTACAACAGCACAGTACAATGGCACTGGAGGAAGTGACTTTTGACTATTTTTCACTCTTATGACCACTGCAGCATCTCCATGGTCACATGGCCGAAATTCAGATTTATTTATTATTATTTATTTATTATCAAAATTTATATGCCGCCCAATTCCGAAGGACTCCGGGTTACAATGCTTGGCAACTGGCTCGTATTTATGATGGTTGCAGTGTCCTGAGATTGTGTGCTCACCTTTTGCGACTTCCTGACAAATGAAGTGAATGGGGAAACCAGATTCACTTAACAATTGTGTCACTAAATTAACAACTGCAGTGATTCACTTAACGACTGGTGCAAGAGAAGTAAAATGAGACAAAATTCCCTTAACAAATATAGAATAGAATAGGATGAGATAGGTTGGGATGGGATGGGATGGGATGGAAAGGAATAGCATAGCATAACATAGCATAGAACAGAACTGGAAGGGACCTTGGAGGTCTTCTAGTCCAGCCCACTGCTCAAGCAGAAGAACCTATACCATTTCAGACAAGTGACTGTCCAGTCTCTTCTTAAAAAGCACCATTGATGGAGCATCCACAACTTCTGAAGGCAAGATGTTCCACTGGTTAATTGTTCTCCCTGTTAGGAACTTTCTCCTTTATTCCAGGTTGCGTCTTTCTTTGGTTAGTTCCCAACCATTGTTTCTTCTCCTGCCCTCTGGTGCTTTGGAGAATTCTTTGTGGCAGCCGCCCCCCCCCCCCCAACACTGAAATACTGCTATCACGTCACCCTCTTAATTCCTATTTTCTTTAAACTAACCAGACTCAAAACCTGCAGCCGTTCTTCATATGGTTTAGTCTCCAGGTTTTTGATCATCTTAGTTGCTCTTCTCTGAACTTTTGTCTCTCTTAGTGACATAAATTTTGGGCTCAATTGTGGTCCTAAGTCAAGGATTTCCTGTACTCATTCTGACATCCAGATTGCGAACCCCTGCGAAGGAATACTTCTCTGTTTTGTTCCTAAGGAACGAGCTTTTACCTCCCTCCCACACAGCTCCTTCTCCAGAATGCCTGTATTTCTGATTCAGTCCTGACGGCAGGACAAGGCGTAATGGACGGAGACTTATCAAAGAGCGTTCCAACCTAGAATGAAGGAGAAATTTCCTGTCAGTGAGAACAATTAATCAGTGGAACCGAAGTTGCCTTCAGAAGTTGTGGGTGCTTCATCACTGGAGCCTTTAAAGAAGAGACTGGACAGTCACTTGTCCAGCATGGTATAGGACAGAGGTGTCAAACTCGATTTCATTTTCATTGAGGGCCACATGGGGGTTATGTTTGACCTTAGGCGCTGGTGTGTGTGTGTGGCCAGTTTGACATCACTTGTGTTCGGGGTGCCTGTGGTGGCCTAAGCACTCTACCAGCGAGAACAGGCTTCCGAGCTCCGTTTTTGGCTGCAACGGCCTCCTGCATCCCTCTGCCAGTGAAAATGGAGCTCACAAGGACCACCTGTGGCAGAAGCACTGCGAGCTGCTCCTTCAGGGTTTCCAGGGCAGCCCTGAAAACCAGATCTAAGACACAAGCAGGCCGGATCCGCCCCCCGGGCCTTGAGTTTGACACCCCCGATCAGTGGTGGGTTCCTTCTGGTTCGGACTGGTTTGGCTGAACCGGTAATGGTTTGGTGGCCTGCGTCACTGAAACCAGCAGCGACCCAGGCCTGCCACATCCCCAAATCGGTTCTCCAGGTGGTGCCATCTTGTTTTTTGCTTCTGGGCATACGCAGAACAATTTTAATTGCACTATACACACACGTGTAGTGCGTATCAAGCATACACTTGCGGTGTGCCCATAAGCAAACCGGCAGTAGTGACTGCTAGAACCCACCCTGATATAGGGTCTGCTGCTTAAGCATGGAGTTGGAGTAGAAGGCCCTCCAAAGTCCCTTCCAACTCTGCTATTCTGTGTTTTGCACTCCTTCCAATTTCTAATCAGACCCTAAATCAGTGTTTCTCAACCTTGGCAACTTGAAGATGTCCGGACTTCAACTCCCAGAATTCCCCAGCCCTAAATAATATATGCTCAGGCGGAAAGTAACACTTGGAATGCTTCTTGGGCTTTGCATAAACACAGCATGAGGAGAAGAATTAAGACCTCCTGGCATATGAAGCATCTGGTCCATTGTACTCCCAAGACTCAAATAATTGGGAATTTCCGTTTGGGTTTCCGGTTTGAAATCTTAGCAATTCTACTGAAGCCTACAAATCTTTTGCTGTCCTTTTCTCTCCTTTCTCCTAGGCGGGTGAAAAAAAAAAGAGTTACCTGCCGGCTGGAGCATTTCTGCTGCTTTGCAGCATAAATTATCACCTTTTCCTGTCTCACGTTAGTCATTTCAACGTTCTTTATCGCGTCGGTTTGCTGCAAAGCTCCAAAACGGGAGGCCTGGTCCTCAGTCACCATGACTAACGGGCTTTGTGCTATTATGTCTGACTGTTGTTTTCCGAGGTTGAAGTTACGGATAGGCGCCTCTGGTTATAAGACGAACCCCCAATAGCCCTGCAAATTATAAACAGGGATGCTGTTTTGTCTAAATCTATGGCTCATTGGGGAGCATGGTACTATCCGGTGAGGCGGATTGAACTTCTGCACAGCATGATGTACGACTCCGTTTGGTTCTCAAATGGTTGGGCTGTATTGATCTTTGAGCTCCATGTTTAAATTTCTATTTACAGCCCGCCTGGAAAGGAAAGGATATGGGAAAGAGAAGCTATGTGACAGGATAGTCTGGGTCCGGGACCACTAAAAATAGGAATAGCAATAGCAATAGCAGTTAGACTTATATACCGCTTCATAGGGCTTTCAGCCCTCTCTAAGCGGTTTACAGAGTCAGCATATCGCCCCCACAATCTGGGTCCTCATTTCACCCACCTCGGAAGGATGGAAGGCTGAGTCAACCTTGAGCCGGTGAGATTAGAACTGCTGAACTGCAGCTAGCAGTCAGCTGAAGTGGCCTGCAGTACTGCACCCTAGCCACTGCGCCACCTCGGCTCTTCAAGTACTTACAACGTAGAATAATAGGGTTGGAAGGGATCTTGGCAGGGGTGGCCTGCTGGGGGGATCGTAGGGGTTTGGGAAGAACCTCCAGCTAAGATTCTGTGCAGTTCGGAGAACCCCCAAATCCCACTCCTGGCTGGCACCACCTTCCCATCCCCTCCCAGGTCTCCCCGCGTAGCCCTTTTTGAATGCAGTTAAGTGCAGGGTCTGCGTGGAGGCTCGGGGAGGGCAAAAAACGGGCCTACCGTGAATTTGGGAAGGCCGGAAATGGGCCTCTTTCTGGCCTCCAGAGGGCCTCCGGAGCCTGGGGAGGCTATTTTCGCCCTCCCGGCTCAAGGAGGACAAAATCGCCACCCCTGTCGTGGTGTAAGGGGTTGATTAGGCCATGCCCACCATGGCCACACCCACCCAGCAGCCGGGCATAGAATCCCTTGCTAAAATTTTTGAAGCCTACCCCTGGATCTTGGAGGTTTCCTAGTCCAACCCCCTGCTTGAGCAGGATGGTCCTTGACTTACAACCACAATTGAGCCCAAAATTTCTGTGATTAAGCGAGACATTTGTTAAGTGAGTTTTGCCCCATTTTACGGCCTTTCTTGCCACAGTTGTTAAGTGAATTGCTGCAGTTGGTAAGTTAGTAACCTGGTGGTCAAGTGAATCTGGCTTCCCCATTGACTTTGCTTGTCAAAAGGTTGCAAAAGGTGACCACATGACCTGGGGACACAGCAATGGTCACAGGTAATGACGATAAGCAATGACATCGCAATAGCACTTAGACTTATATACCATTTCACAGTGCTTTACAACCCTCTCTAAGTGGTTTACAGAATCAGCATATTGCCCCAAACAATGGCTCCTCATTTTCACCAACCTCGGACGGATGGAAGGCTGAGTCAACCGTGAGCCTGGTGAGACTTGAACTGCCAAATTGCAGGCAGCCGGCAGTCAGCAAAAGTAGGCTGCAGTACTGCACTCTAACCACTGCGCCACCACGGTTCAATGGGGACGCAGCAAAGGTCATAATGAGTAGGAATTAGTTGCCAAGCGTCTGAATTTTGATCACATGATTATAGGGATGCTGTACAAAGACTATAACTTTGAAAAATGGCCATAAGTCATTTTTTTTCCAATGCCATTGTAACGGTCACTAAATGAACTGTTGTAAGTTGAGAACTTCCTATATTCTGGACAAATGGTTGTCCAATCTCTTCTTGATGGACCATCCACAATTCCCAGAGGTAAACCGTTCCCACTGATTAATTTATTCTCACTGTCAGGAAATTTCTCCTTAATTTTAGCTTGGATTTTAGCTTTAATTATCTTCCACCTATTACTTCTTGTCCTGCCCTCAGGTGCTTTAGAGTTCTGTTCTCTGGGAGGATGGGTCAATCCCCACCAAGCACTTATGGCCTCTTTGAGTGTAGTTGGGCTCGGAGCTCATTATCCTCATTCTGGTAGTCCTCACTTAACATCCACAATTAAAAATGGCAACTCTGTTGCTAAGAGACGTGGTAGATAAGCAAAATGTCACAAGATCATACCATATTTGCACTGACACTATCTTATTAAGTCAATCACCTGTGGCCATTCAGCGAGATATCAAGTGACCACAACTTGCAATTTTACTACCGGCTTCTCCATTTTGCTTGATGGACACTGGTTGTGAAGTGCCCAAATGATGATCATGTGACCATGGGACGGTGCAAAAGTTGAATAGGAAGCACCCGAATCTAGATCACATGATTTGTGAAGACACTGATGATAATTTAGTGCAGTGTTTCTCAACCTTGGAGACTTGAAGTCCTGTGGACTTCAAGTCTCCAAGGTTGAGAAACACTGATTTAATGCAAGGATTGGTTGTGTGAAGTTACTTTTTCAGTGCCCTTGTAACTTCAAACAGTTGCTAAATAGGGCAGTTATTAAGCAAGGATTGTCTGTAAACCCGGCATTTAAACCTTTTAAACAGTAAAATGATCCTGATTTAATGTTTGATTAATGTTGATCCTAATTTAATGTTTAGTGTTGATCCTGATCCTAAGCCTGACTTCACAGATATCTCTGCCATTTTCTTGGAAGGTTATGGAAGTGGTTGACCAGTTCCTTCTCCCAGAATTTTTCTTTTACTTCTCAGCCCAAAATACAGCTTTTGGATTTCCTGGTGGCCTCCCGTTCAACCACAGAGAAAATCTTATCTTTCTCTGGTTGCTAAGAGTTGATGTTGAGAGGATGGCGCATAACCAGCTGAGCACTAAACAACTCCATCCCTTCTGATGAGAGCAACTAGTTGAGTTCGAGGCTTCTAGTGTGGTTTGAAAATAGGTTACCTGCAAATTAAAACCAGCTCTTTCAGTTTGTGAGAAAAAATTGTCAGCTTCCCGATTGGCTGCTGTTACCCATTTTTCTCCCAGCAGAGGGTACTGTTGTTTCACGAAAACCCTCATTGCTACCTTGAATGAACAATTCCATCACATCCTCCCCTTTTAATTTTTGCCAAGTCTTTTTTCCAGTGACTCAGGAGTTGTGATTTTTTAAAAGGAGCCTCAGACAGCTTCGAAATCTTGGATCTCGCTTTGCAGAGGGAGAACTTTGTAGTTTCGGAGGAGGTCTGGCATTACTCTTGGAGGACACTCTTCGAAATATACATAACCTTTCCGTGCATTCCTCAAGTCTCAGTTCCTGGTCTTTTGAATCATTGGCCAGGCAAGCAAGGTTGGGATTATCTGGATCCAGAGGGAAACGGTTTGAAAGAGGGCCAAAGGAGGATGGGAAAAGCACATCTTCTGAACCCATCAGGTTGTTGGAAGAAATGTCCATCTGGGTTCAGTTCCAAATGGGCACTGGACACACGGAGGCTGCTTGGAAAGATGGTTTAAAGGTGGACAGGATCACATGGTTTGAGGTCCTGGAGGGGAAGAGATGCTAAGAGTGCCTGAGTTTTATACCCTCTCTTGAGCCCCACCTTAGAATTTCCTGTTCCTGTACAATAGCAGTTAGACTTATATACTGCTTGATAGGGCTTTCAGCCCTCTCTAAGCGGTTTACAGAGCCAGAATATTGCCCCCAACAACAATCCAGGTCCTCATTTTACCCACCTCGGAAGGATGGAAGGCTGAGTCAACTCTGAGCCGGTGAGATTTGAACAGCCGAACTGCAGAACTGCAGTCAGCTGAAGTAGCCTGCAGTGCTGCATTTAACCACTGCGCCACCTCGGATACAAGAAATGTATCAGATTGTCAGAGCTGCTGGTTCGCCTGAACCGGTCAGAACCGGCTGAATACCAGCACTGGTTCCATTTCTATAGATTTAAACAGTTTAGCCTCGAAGGTTTGCAGGCCTGTGCTGGGTGAAAATATGCTTAAAAAAAAAAAAGAATACCCTACAAAAATATTACAATGTACAGTATTTGTATGTGTTGCCTGCTGGTATGATAGCTTTTGCAGAAAGGATGTCAAAGAACAGGATGAAAAATCAAATACGTGGTTGCAAGCTGTTAAAGATTTCAGGCAGTGATTGTAGCAACTTGTGGTCCAAAGCAGCCAAGCAGACAATATTGTCTATGTATTTGTGTCTATGTGTGTAATTCAAAATATTTAGATTGGTGGGCTGGCGAGAGACTTAAAGCTAAATAGAGCTTATAAAACAAGATGTACCCATTTGTTCGTTGCCTTTTTTTGTTTTGGCTAAACACACACAAAAAAGTACTTTCTATTTTACTGCCATGTTTGAGAAGCCTGATCTGGGGTGGCTGTAGCGGGGATAAAGAGCTCCTGGGCTGTTTATGAGACTGTTCACCCTGCGCTGTGGCCTATAGCTTCTCTTGCTGCAGGGGTGAAATCTACTTACCTTTGCTACGAGGTCGCAAATGTGAGCACACTTGCCACCTCTGTGCATGCGCAGGACATGCCGTGTATGTGCAGAGCATCAAAAACGGATGTGATGAAGTCTGGGCCGGTGGGCGGAGCCTGCTACTGAGCATGCCTGAAAGGTAAGTAGAACAGTGGGAGGGGGGAAATCAGCTGTGCCACGCGATTTAGATTAGATAGAAAGCAGAAAATCTGGCTTTCTAGCGAATATACCGTATTTTTTGGAGTATGACACACTTTTTTCCTCCAAAAAAAGAGGGTGAAAATCTGAGGGCGTCTTCTACATACACTGAATTCAGCATTTTTGGCCTCCTGAAACCCTAACCCCTTCACAAAAATGGATGTGCCTAGCCTTTAGGAGGCCTGCAAAGTGCTCCTGGGAGCTGGGGAGGGCAAAACGAGCGAAAAATGGGCCACTTTTTTGCTCGTTTTTGCAGCCCCCAGTCCCCAGGAGCACTCTATAAGCCTCCTAAAAGCTATGCATGCTCTATCTTTTTGGCAAAAAATGGGCCTGTTTTTGTGAAAAATGGGCCATTTTTTGTTCATTTTCACCCCTCCCAGCCCCCAGGAGCACTTTGCACGATTCTCAAACTCTGCATGTCCCGTTTTTCACAAAACAAATGAGGCGTTCAAAGGGTTTGGGATGTCTGCAGAGTGCAAAAATGTTTTTTTTTCAATTTACCTCTTCAAAAACCTGGTGCATCTTATACTCCGGTGCGTCTTATGCGCTGAAAAATACGGTAAATCACATGTAACAGCTGATCGTCGCAAATACCGGTTCGCCTGAACCGGTTGCATTTTTTTTACCATTAGTTTGGGAGAAGCAATCTGAACCGGTAGCATTTCACCCATGTTTTGCTGTGTGGAAAATGCAAAATTTTGGCCAGATTTGACCACCCTGTGAATTTCCCAGTTCCTATTGCTATATTTCTTGGCATGTGTTGCAAGCAGGATGCTTCCATCACATCTCTGCTCTTGGGTGATTTTGCATGATTATCAGCTGCCCCTTTGTGATCTTCCTCCTCCCCTCTGCTCCAGAAAAGCCCTGGAAATCATGAAAAGTTAATGCCCATAGATGACCAAAATCGATTTCCAATTTCCTGCAAAAGGGCTCTATCACCAACTAGCAGTCAGAAGCCATGATGGAACTCTTTAATTTCACAACACATAGCCAGACTTAACTGTAGTTTCAATTGGGGATATGTGACCGTCCTAGACCAAGCCAAGTCCAAAAACTCTAGAGAATTTCTAGGCACTCTGACAAATTAGTCATCAATAGACACATAGACATTAACAATATCTATAGATTATGCAAAAGAGGCAATCAACTATCCAAAAGGGAAGAAAAAGACTGTAGCGCTCTCCACCACCAATGAACACCCAGATCAGGACAGATTGAGTCCAAGGTTAACATCAGACCAACAATCAAGTAAACCAGTGGTCTCCAACCTTGGCAACTTTAAGACCTGTGGACTTCAACTCCCAAAGCTGGCTGAGGAACTCTGGGAGTTGAAGTCCACAAGTCTTAAAGTTGCCAAGGTTGGAGACCACTGAAGTAAACAATTCACATGACATGTTAGTACCACTTGATAATGCCTTCGTTAGGCTGCCCTTAGAATACTACATCCAGTTTTGATCGACGGTATGTAAAAAAAAAGATGTTGAGACTCTAGAAAGAGTGCAGAGAAGAGCAACAAACATGATCAAGGGACTGGAGGCTAAAAATATAAAGAATGGTTGCTGGAATTGGATATGTCCAGTTTAACAAAATGGACGAGGGGAGACATGATAGCAGTGTTCTGATATCTCAGGAACTGCCACAAAGAAGAGAGAGTCAAACTATTCTCCAAAGCACCAGAAGGCAGGACAAAAGGGGGGAGGGGCTAAGGCAGAAACCCAGCCCCCCTTTGTCAATGGACCATTAAGGCCTGAGCCAGTCTATTTTACATAACAAAGATCTACCCCGCTTCAGCTCCAGAGTGATGGGATTAAGACATGGCCCTCAGGACATGATAGGATTAGCCCTCTACCCATCTCACCACATGGCACTTGGGAAGATTACATCAGGCAGCAAGTCTCATCCAAGCCTGGGAGACAGCCTACAAAGTTAGCTCCCTGCCCCCTGGGAGTCTGACCACCAATCAGAATACATTTCTTACACAGGAACAGGAAGCTCTAAGGTGGGGCCCAGAGAAGGCATAAAACCAGGGCGCTCTCAGCATCTCCTCCCTTCCCCCCCCAGCATCTCACGCCATGTGATCCTGTCCACCATTAAAAACCATCTTTCCAAACAGCCACCATGTTTCCAGTGTCTTTCCCCCCCACTTGGAACTGAACCCAGAAGGAGATTTCTTCCAACACTCCCTAAAGCTGCAATTTTCCTTCCTGTAAAAAAATAATAATAATTTACATTTCCATTTACCACCCACAACTGCCCTTGGATGCTATCTTCATTCTTGGGTGGGCCACGAATCTGGAGGATTCTCCTTGATCGGTGCTATATTTCAGTCATGTCTTCCCCATTTGCATTAAAAAAAAAATCTCTCCCTGCTTTAGTACCCTTTCTAATTAAAGCCAGGAGACATATCCTGTAACTGATACTCTGCGGCGGCGTCTCCATCAAATCAGGGTGAACTTAAGCCTTGGGATTGGCTTGGGAATTGGATTCCCAGAGAGGTTTGCGTCTCTTCTCTGAGCCATTTTCTCTCCAACTGTTCTTCACCTGACTGGGAATTGACTCGGTATGATATGCTAATGGCTGGGGAGGATTAAAGGTGACAGTTTCAATCCTTCGGTCCTGTCAGATACATGCGTGTTAAACGGCGCTTTGGAGTAACTTCTTAAGTTTCTGATCAAAGCGAACGAAGCAGACATCACCCGTGGGCCTAACATAATGATGGAAGAAATGGATTCGATTAATTCTGTATTCTGCTCACATGCCGTTTGCATGCATAACTTTCTTTTTCCTTTTTTTTTTTTTGTGTGCTAGCAAACCAAGGACTGGCACAAGGATTGTGGAAGGCTCTTTTCTATGCCGGCCTAGTTTGGAAAGTGAAGTTTGAAAACATTGTACAATAGGCCTTGACCCAAAGGTGGTTTTTTTCACTGCTTTGACTGGGGCCCAGTGGTGGGATTCAGCCAGCTTGCACCTATTTGGGAGAATCGGTTGGTAACTTTCTAAGCAGTTCGGAGAACCGGTTGTTGGAAGAAATCTCCTTTTGTTTTTTTCACCCACTTTACAGGGCTAATCCTGTAAGGAAGGCAGGAAAGAAACATTCTGGTGTTGTTTCTAGCCTAATATTGATTGCCTTGCTTACAGAAACTGTCTCTCTGGTTAACCCTTATTACATTGTAACAGCTAAGACGAAGTGCCCATAGCAATAGCAATAGCAGTTAGACTTATATACCGCTTCATAGGGCTTTCAGTCCTCTCTAAACGGTTTACAGAGTCAGCACATCGCCCCCACAGTCTGGGTCCTCATTTTACCCACCTCAGAAGGATGGAAGGCTGAGTCAACCTTGAGCCGGTGAGATTTGAACCACTGCACTGCAGATAGCAGTCAGCTGAAGTGGCCTGCAGTACTGCACTCTACCCACTGCGCCACCTCGGCTCATCGACCTGAGTGACGGTGAGTTGGTCACGCCCACCCAGTCACATGACCACCGAGCCCCGCCTACCCAGCTGGTCATTAGGGCAGAGAACCGCTTGTTAAATTATTTGAATCCCACCACTGCTGGGGGCCATAATGCTGTTAAGACGGCCCTGGGTATTCTACACCAATGGATTACAGATATCATCTTACAAAGGAGATGGATAGTTAAAAAACAAAAAAACATCCCTTTAATAAAATCAATAAACAATTCTTCAGAAAGAAGTGTTTCCCATCTCTACCTAAAGATGGCGGTGATGAGCCCAAAGTTTCCATTCAACTCTGTACATAGCGCATTCTCTGCAAGTAAACAGTGGCCTTTCTTTGAATAATAACTATGATGGGGTGATGAGCTTAATATCCAAAACATACAGTACAATGCAGGACTGCACACTGTTTGTTTTACATGTTTAGATTATATTTCTGTGTTCTGCCACCATGTGAACTTAGCCTGGGGTGTGGAAGCTGAGCTAGATGAATGAGAGGGGAGGTACATCACTCCTCCCCCACAAATAGACCAGCTTGGGACAAGTAACCACTGATCTAATACCCTGTGGTTAAAACATTTGCCTGCATTGGAACTGCTGAATGGCTTGAATTACAGCCATCAATAAAACACAACCTGCCATTGAGAAAATGCAGTTATTATAGGCTGCTTTTTCTAGAAACGCTGTTTATATTCACTGCAAAATATTTGATAAAATTATAGCTGCCAACGGTACATTTGGGGATCGTTTATTCATGGCGTGTCACTCTCAATTTCCATCTTTGTCTGCTGTGACAGAGTTAGATTGGTAAGAGAGATGGTTTATTATTTTGTTTGAAACAAATCTCTATTGTTTAAGCTTCAGGCTCTGGAGAAATCTATT
The DNA here is from genome assembly GCF_051295495.1 of Thamnophis sirtalis. Classification (NCBI taxonomy): domain Eukaryota; kingdom Metazoa; phylum Chordata; class Lepidosauria; order Squamata; family Natricidae; genus Thamnophis; species Thamnophis sirtalis. Next base: position 12,343,911 of record NW_028261386.1, on the reverse strand, counting down.
GTGGCCCGCCAGCAGCCAGTGGAGCTGGTGGCACACTCAGACAGTGAGGAGGTTGGGGAGGAACATGGGCAGTCCTGGATTCTGGGAAGCACTCTGACGAGGGCTCTGCATCGGAGGCAGAGATGGGGGCCAGAGCCATCTGACAGTTATCAGCTGCCATCGAAGATCAGTGGGGCAGAAGAACAGCTGGAGCCTGTTCCTGATGTGCATATGCGCAAAGCTGCCAGGAGAAGGGAACAGCTAAGAAACAAAGGCTGACTTGGGAGTAAAGGCACAAGTGAATAGTGAATGGCCCCTCCCATAGAGAATAAAGAGGAGCGAAAGGGGAGGGGAGTTTGCAGGAGACAATTAGTTCAATTCATTAGGGTGAAGATCTGTTTCTGGCTTCTTGCCAAGTATTGTCTGCTACAGAGTGGCGTTTGGAACATATTGCTCTGGCAAGTTTCCAAGCCCGATAAAGGTCTGTAGTTGTGAAATCTCATGAAAGACTGGAGAGCAAAGATCACACAGGGCTGGCCTCCTCCGGGTTCTGTCTACCAGCCAATGTCATCTGGCTACTACCCAGGGGAGGGCCTTCTCTGTGGCAGCTCCGGCCCTTTGGAACAAACTCCCTGCCGAGATTCGGACCCTCACCTCTCTCCAGGCCTTCCGAAAAGCCGTTAAAACCTGGCTGTGTCGGCAGGCCTGGGATCGATGAGTTCCCTTCCCCTCTCGATCTGTATGGCTGTTGGTCGTTTTTTAAATGCCTGTATTGTAGTTTTTGTGTCTCCCTTTCCCCCTTGGGTTTGTGCGCCGCCCTGAGTCCCGCCGGGAATAGGGCGGCATATAAATAAAATGAAACCTAAACCTAAACCAAATTCTCTTTAACCTAAATAAAAAAAGTTTTATCAGGACAAGGAGTCTACTTCATGATCTTGGGAAGCCTGGGTCAGGACAAAATCTCTCTGCAAACAGGAAGTGTTTGGTTTAGCTTGGTGACTCCTCAGTTCTAAGGAAAACATGGAGGACGGTCAAGAACTGTGTATTAAAAAAAAAGATGTCATGGATGCATATCGAGATAGAAAAGGGGAGATTACTGTCAAACTGGCAGCCCGCAGGCCAGATGCATCACGCACAGGCCACGCCCATCCCAGCTCCACAAATGGGAAAAATGGTCACAAAATGTCACATGACGGGAATGTGATACGGCAAGTTTGACACCCATGATTTAGAAGGTTCAATTTGCTTATAATTGCAATGAATAAGTTTAAAAAAAGATAAAGGCTTTCCTGTTGAATTGTGTCCAACTCTAGGGCATGGTACTCATCTTCATTTTTTGGCCAAGGGAATCAACGTTGTCTGAGGACAATTTTCATGGTCATGGGGCCAGCATGCCAAAGATGCCCAAAACACTGTTACTTTCCAGCCAAAGTGCTAGGTGGGAATGGGAGCTCACCTCTTTGCGCGATGCTCGGGTCTTGGGTACATTACAAAGATGTAACACCATTGGATGAGTCCATGGTGATGTAATGAAATGTCATAATATAATTTTACTTTAAATTTAGTATGCTTCACATAAAAAGGATGTAATAATTGCTATATGCAATGAATGTTTAATAATCATAATAATTGTATGCATATATATTAGATTGATGATATGAACAATGGAATGTGTGAAAATGAGTAAGTTGACATATGAAATTAGAGAACAAGAAGATAAACAATTTTATAGGACATGGGATCTATTTAATTAGTGGTTAGATAAAATAATAATAATAATAATAATATGGAATTGAAAATCTATTAGAGAACGTTACCAACACCAAAAGAAGAGAATGATTTAAAATAGGATTAAAAAAAACCTTATTAGTGGATATGTTGAAGATGATGCAATGAATTATTATATTATAAATGAACCCATATTTAGAATACCTTGTTTAAAATGAAGAAATAATAGTGACAATCAAAAAAAGAAGTACTATAATAATAATGTATACAAATATACTTGATTGACAATATGTGACCTTATATAAAATTTAAGGGATGACTACGGAAAGGATGCACAAAAACCTTGTAACCAATCGACACACTGTACGGAATTGAAGATGTTTTTATGTTATGTGTTTTGTTTGTTTATGATTGTTTAAAAAAAATAAAAACATTTTTTTAAAAAAAGAAGTCCATAAGGGTGGACAAAAGGATAAAAGGAAAGAGGAGTGTGATTGACAGCAAAGTGGATGAGTTGATTATAGAGAAGATGGATACATCATTAGGATGTTTGAAGGATTAGTTTGGAGACAGATCACTCTGGAGAAGATCCACCTATTAGTTGCCAGGCGTTGACATTGATTTGATGGCACACTGTCCATCCATCCATCCATCCGTCCACCCATCCATCCATGTTTGCTTGCTTGTAACAATAGCAATAGTACTTCGAATTATATAGTGCTTCATGATGCTTGACAATATTCTCTACGCAGTTCAGAGAGTCAGCATATTGCCCCCCCAAAATCTGCCTCCTCATTTTATTGACCTCAGAAGGATGGAAGGCTGAGCCAACCTTGAACCGATGAGAACTCCAGGCTGTGGGCAGAGTTTGCTTGCAATACTGCATTCTAACCACTGCACCACCACAGCTCTAGTAGATGAGAATCCTTTCTGTCTCTTTAAGTTGCAAATATTACTGGTCACTATATGCTATAGAATGCTTTAACCAGATGGGCATTTGGGCTGATCCATGCTAGCTCTTTTTATGTCCTCATATTTCTGACTTGCTCAAATTTTTTTTGACTGGGCTGCTTCTGATGTAATCAGTTCCATCCAAACTGTGACTCTCCCTTCCCTCTTCCTGCTTTAAAGAGCCGAGGTGGCGCAGTGGTTAAATGCAGCACTGCAGGCTACTTCAGCTGACTGCAGTTCTGCAGTTCGGCTGTTCAAATCTCACTGGCTCAGGGTTGACTCAGCCTTCCATCCTTCTGAGGTGGGTAAAATGAGGACCTGGATTGTTGTTGGGGGCAATATGCTGACTCTGTAAACCGCTTAGAGAGGGCTGAAAGCCCTATGAAGCGGTATATAAGTCTAACTGCTATTGCTATTGCTAATGTTCAGAACCCTTCCCCTTAAAGCACAGTTTAAGAATTTAGAGGCAAGTTGACCAAGGATGTATTGATGAACGAAGATTAGTTACCAGATACATCTTTGAGGCCATGTTTGCAGACTGTCTCGTAAGCTGACAGGGTGAGACATAAAACAATGGAGAAATAGAAGAAAACTTCAGGTGAAGGGAAGAGAAAATTGATAAAGGGGGGAGCATTCTAAAGGGCACATCTGGAAAAAGAATAAGACCGTAATAGGTCATGGAGTGTTTAGATTCCATCACTGTTACTATTAAAAAACTCCTGGTGGTAGATCCAGGAATTTGAAAATAATGAGTTCAGGATGGTGTTCATTATAGAAAATGACAACCATAAAAGAGGATGAATTGGTAGTGGGCCAGTATAGGGATTCCATGGTCTTCCAGATGTTGATGCACATTTCCCATCAAACATCTGAGGGTTCCTGCAGTAAGTTACAAAACTGATTTATGGGAGGGATATTTGTTAAAGCACACTTCTTCCAGTGTTTGCCAAGCAGTCAGATAGACTGTATCCCATCCTATTGGGATCCAACCCTTATACATTTCTTCTTTACCCACATGAATCACTCCAGAACTGGAAAAAAGACCTTCTCAACTGATGGACTATGAATAGAATAGAAGAGTTGGAAGGGATCTTGGGAGGTCTTCTAGTCCAACCTTCTGCTTAGGCAGGAAACTCTGCATCATTCAGACAAATGGTTATTCAATCTCTTCTTAAAAACTTCCAGTGTTGGAGCATTCACAACTTCTGGAGGCAAGCTGTTCCACTGGTTAATTGTTCTAACTGTCAGGAAATTTCTCCTTAGTTCTAGGTTGCGTCTCTCCTTGATGGGTTTCCACCCGTTGCTTCTATCCTCAGGTGCTTTGAAAAATAGCTTGACTCCCTCTTCTTTGTGGCAGCCCCTGAGACATTGGAACACTGTTATCATGTCTCTCCTAGTCCTTCTTTTCATCAAAGCAGGCAGCAACCATTCTTTATATGTTTTAGCCTCCAGTCCCCTAATCATCTTTGTTGTTCTTCTCGGCACTCTATTATGGATGATTAGCAGAATAATTTTGGGTCGGATGTGACCTCCCTGTCCAAATCTTTGTATATGAGAGAGAAGAAAGGAGATGACTATTAGGGACTGGTGGCTAAACTGACTGATGAACGGTTGTGGGAACTGGGAATGTCTAGTGGAACAAAGAGAAGAACTAGGGGTGACATGATAGACGTCTTCCAATATCTGAAGTCTGTCACAAAGAGGAGAGGGTGGATCAGTGGTGGGTTCTGGATCCTGGTGCAACCGGTACGGTGCAACGGGGCCGGGCGTCTACCACATGCACGTGCACAGCACGTGTGCAGCGCACGCATGTGTACTTACCGCCTGTGACAGTCCGCGATGGCTGCACAAGTGCCATACGCTCCATGCGTATGCGCGGAAGCCCCAATTGGTTCAAATACAGGTAAGGAGGATGGGTGGGTGGGTGGGCCCTCTGGAGCATCGTACCAGAATGGTACCTGTATCGGGGACAATGGTACCGTACCGGAGCGTACCGGTCGTATCCCACCACTGGGGAGGGTAAATCTATTCTCCAAAGCACCTGAAGGCAGGAGAAGTAACACATGGAAGTTTTAACAGAGAGATAGCCAGCCTACAGTTAAGGAGGAATTTCCTGTGAGAGAAAACAATCAGAGAAAAAGCTTGCATCGAGAAGTTAGAAGCCGAGGTGGCTCAGTGGTTAAATGCAGCACTGCAGGCTACTTCAGCTGACTGCAGTTCTGCAGTTCGGCTGTTCAAATCTCACCGGCTCAGGATTGACTCAGCCTTCCATCCTTCCGAGGTGGGTAAAATGAGGACCCGGATTGTTGCTGGGGGCAATATGCTGACTCTGTAAACCGCTTAGAGAGGGCTGAAAGCCCTATGAAGCGGTATATAAGTCTAACTGCTATTGTTATTGCTATATTCTCCAACACTGGTTTTAAACAAGAGATTGGACAGCCATTTGTCTGAAATGGTATCGGATCTCCTGCTTGAGCAGGGGATTGGACCAGAAAACTTCCAACTCTGTTATTCTTCTCTGTTATTAGGAGGACAAAACAATTTCTAGGCCATTTGGTTGAATGGTGGTGGCTGCTTCAGTGGCACTACAGAATACAGATGAATTCATGAATGAAGGTGAACATACGTGTCCCAGGATAATGTTGAAGGATCCAATCTGGGTCGCTCACCAGCTAATTGAACATGCCATTTGAGAAGATAACTGATTTCCTCCTTTTCTTCTTTCTCTTTGTTCCTGTCAGGCCCCCAAACCAAGAAAGACATGTGGTGATTATTCCAAGCAGATTTCTTTATCGCTCCATACCTGTAGACAGAATCTTGCCAAACTGAAGACGCTTACTACCTACATCGCACAAATACTATGAGAAGACGCTGTCTTCATCCTTTTTCTCCCACACAAACTATCTGAAGTGAATTGTCTCTTATTCCTCTGGATTGCTTTCCCTTCCCTCCTGGGAATCTGGGCTATTACATTCCACTACTTTTCTCATCTTTGTTCTTTGTTCTTTTCTTAATTTTTTAAAACAATTTTGTTAATGACTCAGTATTGCTGGGAGTTTGGGCAGCATATAAATTTAAAACAGGGGTGTCCAATCTCGGCAACTTTAAGACTTGTGGACTTCAGCTCCCAGAATTCTCCAGTCAGAATTCCCTCAGCCTTCATTTCTGGGAGTTGAAAACCACAAGTCTTAAAATTCTCAAGGTCAGACACCCTTGATCAAAATGATGACGATGATGTTAGGAGTTGTGTATTATATATACCCAGTCAGTTGCGGTTCATATAATAATAAACCATGATCAAACATAAGGCAACATGTGAAGCTTGCCAATAAATGACTGGCTAAGTACATTTTCGAGTGATTGCCTGTCCCCCAGAGACATCGCATGACAGATAGAACAACTCTGGCACAAAACATATTGCCAGAATATTGTATCTTTATTCATGAACCTTGCCTCCCCATACATACCTTTAAAATTGAGAAAGCTTTAATATAGTTGTGTGCCAGTTTTTATGAAGCACTTAAAACCCCTCTGAGAGAAGAGGGGTGCAGGAATAAATGGCTATTAATAATAATATAAATGAAGAAAAGCACACTCAGATCACGGGCTCTTAAATTAATTATTCCCTGTTACAATATTAGAAGTCGAAATGGAAGCTGCCTAAATGTGTAATAACCATGATAGTTTCTCTCCCTCCCTCTCCTCCCAATCCTTAATAAATTAATTATATTTCACATCTTCTCGTGAGCCAGGTTCTTCATTTTTTTCTCTCTCTCCCACATTATTCTTAAAATTAAAAGTAGCAATTATGTAAATCAAGAACCAGAACAGTTTCTCAAAAGGGTTATACAATAGCATATCTCACATTCCACTTATCTTATTAGAACAATTAAGCTTCTTCACAAGTTGCTCCTTTTGATTTCGTAACAGTTCACCTAGTACAGGGGTGTCAAACTCAAGGCCCAGGGGCTGGATCCAGCCCATGGGATGCTTAGATCTGTCCTGCGGGGCTACCCTGGAAACAGCGAAGGACTGACCCGCGGTGCCTCTGCCAGCAAAAATGGAGCTCGCGAGGGCTGTGCGCGACCCACCTGGGCTCTGTTTTCACTGGCAGAAGGTTGCAGGAGACCATTGTTGCCAAAAATGGAGCTCGGGAGCCTGTTTTTGCTGGCAGAGCACTCGGGCCACCACAGGTGGTCTCCAACACAAGTGACATTATGCTGGCCACGCCCATACTGGGCCCCTGAGGTCAAACACAGCCCTGATGTGGCCCTCAATGAAATGAACTTTGATACCCCTGACCTAACACAAGGGATTAATAGGAAACTGATATAACACTCTGAGGAAGACACATTGAAATGTCATCTAAAGGTAGCAACTGCTTTGTTTAGTGTCTGCAGTTACGATGGTGATGAAAAACTCATTTTATAACCATCTTTTCTCTCTGTCTATGGAGATTCTTAGTTATTCAGTTCATGGTTGTCCCAAAGGTGCTTTTTCAAGAGACAACTGGACTTTGTACAAGTGGCCTCAATGGCTCTCAGAAAGAATGCTAATGACCAGATGACTGCAAGGAACATAAACCCTTCCATTCCCAACTATTCAATCAGAACCGAAGAAGCTTCTTGGATGAGAAGGGAAATGTCTTCAAGGAAAAACAAAGAAAACCCAGTTGGCTCTTGAAAAAGCACCTTCGGGACAACCCTTGCTTTTTCTATAAAGCAAAGAAAACCTGAAGTAAGATCCTAAGCATAGTTGTAGTTTCATTAAGCAACTTCTTTAATTAATTACTGAGTTGCCAGTGTCAATTGTAGTCACTAAACAAGGACTACCGGTAGTTATCTCCCTAAAGACCTTTGCCCAATATCAGGAAAGATGGTTTTCCTGAGGCTAAGATGCAGTTTGCCTGTCCTTAAAGTATTGTGTGTTCAATCCCAAGTGGCCAGTTAAGAATATTCCTATCCTATCCTATCCTATCCTATCCTATCCTATCCTATCCTATCCTATCCTATCCTATCCTATCCTATCCTATCCTATCCTATCCTATTTCTGTTTAGTCCTGCCTCAAATAGAGGTGTCCTGATTTATCATGCGCAAACCAGGTTAGCTGAAGTGGGATCTATAACAAATGAAATATTTACACAGCCTTTATTCAAAATAAAGCAGTGGTTCTCAATGTGGAGCCCAGGCCCCACAGGAGGGCAATTTGATTTTAATGGGGGCCATTTGAAACTTGTTTGAACCAAGTTAACGGCCTTTTAGGCTTCCTCTTACTTTCTGAATAAAGTAAGAATTATATGTCATTGGGGGGGATCAGGATTTTAAAAGATGGCGCATGGCCCCCCCAAAAGGTTGCGAACCACTGCAGTAGTGTGTTTCCACCCCTCATGGGAATATAGATGCATGGTGGCTCAGTGGCGTAATGACACTGGAGATGGTATTTGCTCAAGCAGTTCGGATCCTAGCACTCTGTGGCAGGGTGATCTCCTGTCACTCACCTCAGCTCCTGTCCACCTAACTGTTCGAAAGCATGTTCTATGCAAGTAAATACTGTAGATAGGTACCACTTTGGTGGGAGGACAAACTGGTGCTCTGTGGAGGCAGTCAGATTCCTGACAGCTCTGAATTTTCCCCGATTGCGGTGCCTGTTTGCAAGGCAGTTCCGGGGAAAGATCCTCCTGATCTGGTATGCAGTGTATGTTTATTTTATTTTTGCAAACCTGTTAAATTATGCATGCCCAAACATACACGCACATTTTCTACCATACAACTTAAGGGGCTTGATTAAGCCCAGCCTTATTATAATGGAACACAATTTACATTTCCCTGTTCAATTGAGAAAGATTTTCTAAGAATTCAAAGTGACAAGTCTTACTTAATATCCATGAAATATTTGGCATTAAGTCATTCGCAGCATGCTCATTTAAGCTTGGCAATTTTCCATACGGCCTGACCTGAAAATTGTGCTACTGTAGTTCTCTTAATTCCTTCGATCACAGCAATTTGTCTTCCCCTGACTTTGAATGTCATCTGTGAGCAAACTAAAGTAGCCGATAATGACCGGGTGCTTTCACTTTTCTTCCCCGGTGACAGCTTGAACTGTGAGCGCTTCCAGACGCCAATTGCCAATTTCCCAAACCTCCAGCTGCTCACCATACATAAAACCTGATCTGTGCTTTTCCTCCCCTCTTCCTTTAGCGATAGATGGGACTTCCAGTCCCACAAATTCATCCAAAAGTTGTAAACATTGGTTTCCCCATTGGAATGGCTGTCTGCCAGGCATGTCATGTCCTGCTCCTAGCTAGTGTTTCATGGAGTGCAATTGTGGGAAATATATTTTGCTAACATGTTCCTCTGCTTGCTACTATACAACACTCTCAGGATTTTCTGGAATGAGTTTGCTAGAATCTTCCTAGGACTTGCTCTGAAATGCTGTTTTGGTGCCATGGAGAACAGAAGGCATTTGAAGCTTCTTCATGCATTTGTTGACAGTCCCACTATACATTTGTTGGGAATATCAAAAATTTATCTTTCCTTGCAATTGCTCACCTAGAAGGGGAAAATCTATTAATTTGCTTAGTACTGGGAATTATGGGAAATTCTGTAAGAATTGGTTGGTATTCTCTATGCTCAACTGTTTGCTTGCTCAGACTAAACAGTGAGTAGTAAAGAAATTATCTTTGAGCTCTTGGCTCACAGTCTATACTGGGGGGGCCTCCAAACTTGGCATCTTTAATACTTGTGGACTTCAAATCCCAGAATTCCCCAGCCAGCATGAATTTGAAGACCACAAGCCTTAAAGTTGCCCTGTATGAAGACTCCTGATCTATATTATATAAACAACATCAAGGGGAAGATATCCGAAATCCTCAGATAGTGAAGGCAATGTAATTTAAAATGTATATTAAGTTTCAAACGTTCTGGGAATGATTAGCAAATGCAACGACTGAGGGCATGGAAGATTTTCATTCATTTGTTTCTTTCTTATATTGTTACCTTGCCTCTTTACCCCTAAGAGCTAAAGGCAAATTACATAGGAATCTCTATTCTTTTTATTGCCACAACAACAATGCCATGGTAGGTGAAGCTGAGAGGCAATGACTGATCTAGGACACCACTCTAGGACAGGGGTGTCAAACACAAGGCCCGCAAGCCGGATCTGGCCCACAATGTGGTTGGATCTGGCCCACGGGGCTGTCCTGGAAAATGTAAGGGCCTGGCCCATGTTGCTTTGGTCTGGTCTACCCAATGTGAAGAGGAAACATCGCGCCAGCGTGGCTTCGGCCTGGTTTAGCCAATGCAAAGAGGAAATATGCCAGCAGTTTGGGGAGTGGCGTCAAGCTGGCCACACCCACCCAGTTGGCCACACCCACCCAGTCAGCCATGCCCTCCCCCCCCGCTCCCCTGAGGTCAACCCTGATGCGGGTCTTAATTAAACTGAGTTTGACACCCCTGCTCTAGGAGCTTCATTGACTGAAAGTAGCTGTGGATCCATTTCTCCATCTCCTGGTTTATCACATGATGATGAAGATACCCATTTAGTTGGACTCTTGAGCCAGGACTCTCCACATCTTTGGATCTTGCACTACTTCTTTTGAGTTGTTCTATGCTCTGGCTGGTGTTAGTTTTGATGGCATCCAGCCATCGTCTTCTTTGGTGGCCTGGTTTCCTTTGCTGCTAACTCTTCCGAACACAATTACTTTCTCCAGTGAATTTCCCTGCATGAGATGGCCAAAGTAAGTGAAATGCAGTTTTGTGATTTTGCCTTCCAGGGACATGTCTGGTGTTATGCGCTCTAGGCAGGGGTGGGTTCTAGATTCTTTTATTGCCAGTTCGCTCAGGGACGTAATTCAGGCCCGTGCGCAGTAGTGAAAAAGAACTGGTTCGGGGGCGTGGACGGCCGAGTGACTACCTACGTGACCTGACAAAAGTGTGAACGTCAAAAGCGCGCTGACAAAACCGCGGTGCTAAAACCGCGATGTCAAAAGCGCGCTGACAACAGCGCGCCGACAGAAGCACGATTTAAATTAAGGTAAGGTTTAGGGTTAGGTTTAGGGTGAGGTTTAGGGTTAGGGTTACAGCGCGCTTCTGTTGGCGCGCTGTTGTCGGCGCGCTTCAGTGCTCATTCATCGGCGCGGTTTTGTCGGCACGGTTTTGTCACCGCGGTTTAGTCAGGCGCGCTTTTGTCATTCACGCATTTGTGGTGGAACCAACTACCTACACAGCCGAACCAGTCCGAACCGGTAGGAACCCACCTCTGGCTCCAGAACTTGCTTGTTTATCGTCTTTGCTGTCCAAGGAATATGCAGGAGCCTTCTCCAGCACCAGAGCTCAAAACTGACTTTAGCAGTGAATCTCAAGATTTATTGTTCTATAACTGAGTGGATTTTTTTGAACACTAAGGTGCTTTCTCCAAAGAGAAATTAGCATCCTTGAATCCGCTTCTGCAAGACAGAAATCCCCTTAGTAGCTTCTTCCAGAACTGAAAGGTTTTTTTCCCCATAGAACTTGGCAAATGTCTGATTTCTATGCACCCTTTTAACGTCCATCCATGCAAATCTAAGCATTTTATAAAAACACTGAATGTTTCAAATTTATGGAGTGCAGCTCATGCATTATAAATAACTCTTCAAAAGCCATTGCTCAGGCAAGTTGGTTAACAATCTCCACTGCTTGAAACAAAGCTGTTTGCATGAATATTTACATCAGGATTCTGTCTGCTTCCTGAGGTATATGCACAATTGAATGCATGCACAAACCAGCAGCAAAAAAACCCAATATTGTATTTATAACTCTTCTTTCTATGTGACAGAGTGAAGAAAATAAACACCATCTGTTATCCAGTCACATGATCTCCCAGGCATACAAACCGTACTTGTAATGACTTAAATCTAGGAAATACTGAAAGAAGAATAAATAAGGTTTGCATACAGAGAGAGAGAATCTCTCATAGAGAGGGTAGGTGAAATATGCCACAGGTGAAATAGGCAAAGAACTTGACAGGAATTGTGTTGGAAATTGACTCACAAGGGAAAGAGAAAGAAAAATTGGCTAGTGAGGAACAATAACTGGTAAAGGGATGCACATTTCAGAGTTCAAAATAGCCAGAAAAGAATTGGCACAGAATTTGCTATGCAGGGAAGCCAAAGGCTCAGTTTACCTGATAGAGATTTCCAAGGGGGAAAAACAAGAAACAACCCCCGCCCCCAAAAGAAGGTTAAGGCTACATCAGCAGTGAGAAGTTGCCAAATACATTTTAACTAAAACTCTTGATTAAAACTTCGAGGAATGTAGTCATTGCTATCTATCTATAATTTAAGCTAGGAAGACTTTCATTTTAGTGGAAGCATTACTATGGCAGACGCAGAAGTAATTAAACTCGGAATGGAAAGCACTCAGACCATAAAGCATTTCAATGCATTCCGTTTTCTTGGAAAGCAGGCAGGGAAGAGGGAAGCTGAAATTCTCTTTATATGCATTAGCTGAGTACAGAGGTTGTATTCAGCTGGTTCGGATCAGTTAGCCTGAACTAGTAGTGGAAATCTTGGGTGGTAGTGGAAATCACAGCTCTATGCTATCCTATTTAGGCACATTTTCAAGCCAAAGTGCATGCGCGGAAGGCTGAAAGGCATTCGCTGGCTGGGGAATTCTGGGAGTTGAAGTCCAGCCATCTTCAAGTTGCCAAGGTTGAGAAACACTGACTTAGTTGCTCTTCTTTCCACAATCTCAAAAAAAAACAAAAAAAAAAAAACGTTTTCTGCAGTTTGGTGACCAAAACTGGATACAGTATTCCAGGTGTGGTCTTACTAAAGATTTATAAAGCGGTACTAACACTTCACATGATTTTTATTCTGTGCCTCTGTTTATACCACCAAGGATTGTGTTAGCTTTTTTGGCTGCCGCCGCACACTGCTGGCTCATGCTTAAGTGATCTTTCATAAAGCCTTAATGGACCTAATAAAGTTAGAATAGCAATAGCAATAGCAGTAGACTTATATACCGCTTCATAGGCCTTTCAGGCCTCTCTAAGCGGTTTACAGAGAGTCAGCATATTGCCCCCAACAATCTGGGTCCTCATTTTACCCACCTCGGAAGGATGGAAGGCTGAGTCAACCCTGAGCCGGTGAGATTTGAACCGCTGACCTGCTGATCTAGCAGTAGCCTGCAGTGCTGCATTTAACCACTGCGCCACCTTGGCTCAGAAATGCGATGCTGCACATCATCGTATGAGTAATGCCTTTTCTTCTGAGTAGGAGGGGAGGCTAATTTTTTAATCACTACAGAGGAGAAGCTGCCTGCAGAAAATCAAAATAATGGTTGTCCAGCCTGCTCAGCATAACTTCAACTGAAATTTCTACCTCAGCCTTAGCTGAAGAAGTTAAATACCTGAACCTGGGCTTTTTGTGCAGGAAACATGGCTTATGACTGAGCACATCTTTAGTAGAAAGAAAGATGCAAATGAGGGGAAGGAATGAACATTAATGACAAATGATGCATGTTCTCTAATTAAGGAATTAATTTTAGAAACTCCCCTTGAGCTGAAGGCACGGAATTCAAGAAAATATGATCCAGAGTGACTGCAAATGAATTAAGGATGGATACCAATTTATGCCTAGCAACCTGGAGGAGCATCTGAGGCAGATGCTAGGAGTGTGCGCAGGGCAACCCCAGGCATTTTGCTGCCATGGACCAAGAAGCGAGGTTTCTTTTTTGAGGGGGAAGTCCCGGCTCGGGTGCGGCTCCCGAGCGCCCTCGACTGCGGCTCTGTTCCCTGAAGTCCAAAGGGCTTCCCCAAAGCCCCCAGTGCTCGGCTCAGCTGTCGGACGTTTTTCTCTTTTTTTTTTGCCCGCTTCTCTTGGGCGCCGCTCTCCCTGCAGCCATGCCGGTCTTCCACACCCGCACCATCGAGAGCATGCTGGAGCCGGTGGCCCAGCAGATCTCCCACCTGGTCATCATGCACGAGGAAGGCGAGGTAGACGACAAGGCCATCCCGGACCTCACCACCCCAGTGGCCGCCGTGCAAGCCGCCCTCAGCAACCTGGTCTGGGTGAGCTGAGGGGAGGCAGGTGGGGATCCGGTTGGGAGAGGCTGGCGATGGGGGTGGCTTTTGAAAGGTTTGGGGGGGTGTTGGGGGAAGGCAATTGGGGGAAGGCTGCTTTGCAACCGCCAGCGAAGTCCCGTCTAAACTTCTTGGTTCGCCCTCTCTGGCCCGGAGCAGACAATTCTCGGGAAAGCCGGGTTCTTCCTCCCTCCCTTCTCTTCCCTTCCCTCCTTTCCCCTTCCTCCCTTTTGCCTCCCTCCCCTCTTTCCTTCCCTCCCTTCTTTCCTTCCTTTCTTTCTTCCTTCTCCTCTCTTTCTCCCTCCCTTCCTCCTTCCCTCCTTCCTTTCTTCCTTCCTTCTCCTCCCTCCTCCCCTTCCTGCTTCCCTCCTTCTTTCCTTCCCTATCTCCCTTCCTTCCTTCCTTCCTTCCTTCCTTCTCCCTTCCTTCATCCTTCCCTCCTTTCCTTCCCTATCTACCTTCCCTTCCTTCTTTCCTTCCTTCCTTCCTTCTCCTCCCTCCCCTTTCCCTCCCTTCCTTCTTTCCTGCTTTCTTTCCTTCTCTACCTTACTTTCTTTTCTTTGCCATTCCTTTCCTTGTCCTCCCTCCCTTTTCTTCTTTCCTTCTTTCTTTTCTTCACTACCTCCCTACCCTTCCTTCCTTCCCTATCTACCTTCCTTCCTTTCTTCCTTCTCCCTTCCTTCATCCTTCCCTCCTTTCCTTCCCTATCTACCTTCCCTTCCTTCCTTCTTTCCTTCCTTCCTTCTTCTCCCTTTCTCCTCCCTCCCTCCTTCCCTCCTTCTTTCCTTCCCTACCTTATCTTCCTTCTTTCCTGCTTTCTTTCCTTCTCTATGCCCAGAGGAGAAGCAGCTGCTTCTGGAACTTCCTGAGAAGTTTCCTTGCCTGCTTTTCTCCTTCTCAAACGCCTTCCAATGACTGGCCAAGCTCTCCTCCCCAGAGTCTCTTTCTTCTGCCTGGGAATGGAGTGGGGGGGTGTTCTTGATTAAAACTTTTGCCGCCCGGCGCTGCGGCTGAGGTGAAGCCTCCAAGCTGTTGCCAGCGCCCCCACCCATGGCAGCAGCGCCTCCCCCTCCACTTGGAGCACCTGAGCTGGGCACCACATTACCCCTTCCCCCTCCTCCTCCGCCATGTTTTTGAGGAGCCATGAGGCCGCGGGAGCCAGTAGGAAGGCGGCGGAGGGGGCGGGAGCAGGAAAAAAAAGGCCCCATGGCTTCTCAAAAGCACGGCGGAGGAGGCGGCGGCGGCAGGGGTAACGCGGTGCCCAGCTCAGGTGCTCCGAGCGGAGGGGGAGGTGCTGCCATGGGCGGGGGCACCAGCGGGAGCTTTGGTGACTTCACCTCAGCCGCAGCGCCAGGTGGCAAAAGTTTTAATCAAGGACCCCCATCCCCGTCAGTGGTGTCCCGCTTTACCAATTTTAAAATCTGGTCACTTTATCCAAATCCCACTCCTGGCTGACCTGGCCCCTCCCCTCCCAGGAGTCTTCATGTGGCCATTTTGGATGCAAGTAAATGCAGGGTGCGCGCAGAGGCTCGGGGAGAGGGAAAAATAGGCCTTCCGGAAGTTCGGGAAGGCTGGAAATGGACCTGTTTCCAGCCTACAAAGGGCCTTCAGAGCCTGGGGAGGAGGCTCAAGGAAAGCCTCTGGAGCTCAGGGAGGGCAAAAACGCACCCTCTGCCATGGTGCAGGAGGCCGACTAGGCCACGCCCACCATGGCTACATCCATCCAGCAACTGGGCAGAGAACCCCTTGCTAAAAGTTTTGAAGCCAACCCCTGCCCAGCATTGGGATAGGGTCTTTCATTGCAACACTGAACAGCATGTTATCTTTCTCAAAGCTGGCTGTTGTCTTCTAGAGCGGGGGTGTCAAACTCGATTTTATTGAGGGCTGCATCAGGGTTGTGTTTCAACTAGGGAGGGGCCATGGCTGGGGGCATGGCCTTGGTGAGTGTGGCCAGCTCAACGTCACTCGAGTTGGGGTGTCTGGGGTGGCCCAGGCGCTCTGCCAGGTAAAATGGGCTCTCAAGCTCCATTTTCGGCTGGGCCAGCTTCTGCCAGCAGAAACAGAACTTGGGAGGGCCATGTGCCATCCCAAGCTTCATTTGTGGCTGTGCTGGCCTCCTGCAGCCTTCTGCCAACAAAAATGGAGCTCAGGAGGTGCTGCAGATGGCCCTCCCGAGCTCTGTTTTTGCTGGCAGAGGCACTGTGGGCCGGTTCTTCAGAGTTTGCAGGGTGACTTTGCAGGGCAGATCTAAGCAGGGGTGGGTTTCAACCGGTTCGCGGCGGTCCCTGCGAACCGGTTGGTCGGCGAACCCGGAAGTAAGTAACTTCTGGGAACGGCGAAGGATGCGCCCGCCCACGGTCCTTACCCAGTTTTGACGAGTTCTGCGCTTCTACGCATGTGCAGGACGCATACAGCGCCTGCGCGATCCTCCAGGAGCAGCTGGAGCGTTGCGCAGACACTAGTACGCATGCGTGCAACGCGCGCGTGCACAAGGACGCTGCCGGCCCCGTTCCAACCGAACCGGTTGGAACGGGGCGAGAAATCCACCCCTGGATCTAAGCATCCTGCAGAATGGATCCGGTCCATGGGCCTTAAGTGTGTCTAATGGTAGGGCTGGTCCTGATTGGCTCCTGATCTCTTTTCACCGTTTCATCGGAAAAAGCCAAGAAAGGTGCAACGTTAAAGAGGGCAAGACTATGTTTGCATACTCTGGAGGGAAGCTTGGGGGAATTCTACAGCTACCACTACAATTAAAACGATTATTCTGAATTTTTAGTTAGCTAGCTTTCAAGATGAATTATCCTCCGAAGGGGATTTACAACTGTCAGCAAAGTGATCTAATCAGATTACACAAAACCAAATGAATTGTAATGTTGAAACAACAACAGCCTATAAATCAAATGAATCAGATAAAACAATCACTTATAAACATGGGAGCAAATAAAAGCAACATTAAAGAGTTGGGAGTGGATAAGGCAATTTACAGCATATTCCACCATGTTTAATGTTTTTAGTGTTGGCGCTACAGCCCATTAAGGTGGCAAAACCAAGCTGATGGTGGCTGACTTTAAACAACACAACAATAACAACAAAGAAAGCTGAGTGGGGGCAGGGGAGCATCAGACAATACGAAGGGTGTAGACTGGAAAATAAAGTTTCCCCTACGTTTATCCCATTTCCCAGCAAGGAAATAGAAAACCACTTTTAATGCCAAGAAAACAATATGGATATCTTCATGTCACCAGTGACTGAAGGAGTACAGGTAGTCCTTGACTTAGAACCACAACTAGGACTAAAAATTCTGTCACTGTGTAAGGTGTTCGTTAAGGGAGTCATGATTGATTTTGCTACTTTCTTTTGCTATGGTCATTAAGGGCATCTGGCTTTCTCCATTGACTTTGCTGGTTGGAAACCTACTTCGAAGGTTGCAAATGCTGAACATGTAGCCTCTGCAGGAAATGACCTGAGGGAAGGGTCAAACACATTGTAAGTCATGAGTAACTGCATGCCCACAAGAGATCTAAGTCTAGTTCACCTTGGATCCCTTCTTATTACCGTTCATTTCCCTTGACCGTTAGTAGCTCAGATTTTTGTAGAGAGCTTAAGCTTGCAATAAATCTTTATACTGATTTGAACTGCCTGTATCTCCTGATTTCCCTGGGGATTGAAAGTCTTGGGATGCTGTAGCCATCGTAAATGCATGCCAGTTACCAAGCATCTAGGTTGTGATCATACGACTATGGCAATGCTGAAGCAGTTATAAGTGCTTGGACCAATCACAAGTCACTTTTTTCAGCACTGTCATAGCTTCAGTAACTACAACAATGACTGTAAGTCGAGGACTACCTGTATTTATCTTTTAAAAGCTGACCGAGGCATACACTCTTGATCATGCATAATGCACAAATGATTTTCTCATGGATGGAGGTTACAGTAATCTGGTTCTACACCTATAGGCAGAATCTTGCCAAACTAAAGCAGTCTGCTATCTACAGAAACCTATAGGGAGAGTCCCTCATGTCTTCACCCTCATTCTTTTACACAAATGGTTTCAACTGAGTTGTTTCATAATCCTCTGGAATCCATGGCCTCCCTCCTGGGAATCTAACCACTACATTCCATCACATCTGGTGGCAACGGTGCCCAAACATGGCAACTTTAAGACACATGGAATTTAACTCCCAGAATGGTGAGTTGGGAATCCTGGGAATTGAAGTCAGCATGTCTTGAAGTTGCCAAGGTTGGGAAACCCTGCTCCATGGACTATGTAGCCCTAAAGACTGCTTAAAGGTAAAGGTTCCCCTCGCACATACAGTTTGTACTAGTCGTTCCCGACTCTAAGGGGTGGTGCTCATCTCCATTTCAAAGCCAAAGAACCAGCGCTGACTGAAGATTTCTCCGTGTTCATGTGTCTGGCATGACTGAATGCCGAAGGGGCACGGAATGCTGTTACCTTCCCACCAAAGGTGGTCCCTATTTTTCTACTTGCATTTTTACATGCTTTCGAACTGCTAGGTTGGCAGAAGCTGGGACAAGTAACAGGAGCTCACTCCATTATGCGGCTCTAGGGATTCAACCTTTCTGATCGACAAGCTCAGCATGTTAGCCACTGAGCCAACACGTTCCCTAAAGGCTGTTTAGAAGCAGCTAAAAACCAAGCTGTACCAAAGCACTGAGATATCTTAGCTCAGCCCTCTCCCAATACTTGGCACAGGAGATCCCTGCCTTAATCCCTAACATAAAAGGGTGAATTTAGCCAAGATTCAGTTACAGCCTCAATTTATCAAACTGTCCTTCTTTCCTTCAATAGGCCAATGTGAGTCTAGCAATAAAAAACATCAGGAGTCGGAAACCAAGTCCATCAAAGATTTGCTTGAAATTTATGGTAACAACATATGCCCCGAGATCTTTGCAGAAAGAGAATCTCTGAACTCTGCCAAATGCCTGGCCCAGAGATTTTTTTTTCCTCTTAAAAAGATCCCCCAGGGCTAATAATGAAAGCTGAAACAAGGCTTAATTTGGCAGTTGGTGTCACAGTCTGGAAATAGTTAGCTTTTAATTGTGAATTGGCTCTGCTCTTCAGCCAAGCTGGTTTACTGTTTACTTGCAATGCTAAAGATTTTTTTTTTCTTGGTTTTGTCTGTAAAAAGAGGATAGTTGGGGCACTTCTTCCAATGATGGACATGAGATATACTGTAATAGAATTTAATATAACATTATATTATGGTACCCTTCATGGTATTGGACCTGGGTACTTGAGAGACCGCCTGCTGCCAATTACCTCCAATAGACCGATCAGATCCCACAGATTAGGCCTCCTCCGAATTCCATCCGCCGGCCAATGCTGACTGGCGACTACCTGGAGGAGAGCCTTCTCTGTGGCTGCTCCGACCCTTTGGAACGAGCTCCCCGTGGAGATTCAAACCCTCACCACCCTCCAGGCCTTCCGCAAAGCCGTTAAAACCTGGTTGTTCCGACAGGCCTGGGGCTAAAGAGCTTTTGCCCCCCCCTCGAATGGTATGGTTGTTGTGTGCTTTTAAATTGTGTATTGTTCTGTTCGTCTTTTTTATCCCTTATCTGTACTCCCTTCCCTGACTTGGATTGTGAGCCACCCTGAGTCCCCTTCGGGGAAAAGGGCGGCATATAAATGCAATAAATTCAATTCAATTCAATTCAATATATATTAAATATAATTAATAATATTGTAATATTATATAATGTATTACTATTCTTCCTCTCATCCTTCCTATTATCTATCTCCTTTCCTACTTATGACTATAACCTTTGTATCTACAATTTTTATTTAGTATCCTAGTACGATTTTGATTGCTTATTTAGTATCCTAGGACTATCACTAAGTGTTGTATCTTATGATTCATGATGAATGTATTTATGTTGACTATGATCATGGTTTTTCACTTATATCTTTTGTGTACACTGAGAGCTTCTGCACCGAAGACAAATTCCTTGTGTGTCCAATCACACTTGGCCAACAAAGAATTTTTTTCTATTCTATGGAAGTGAGAAGTGCATTTTTGCTGGCGAGGATATTTTGATATCAATGAGAATTCTTAGGATAGAGTACAAAATGAAAAAGAAGGCAACTGCTATTTTGAAAAAACAAACCCGGGAGAAAAGGAATAAAGGCAAAGAAAAGGAGAATTAAATGGTAACGAGACTACAAGAATAGGCTATAAATAGTGGATAGAAATAAATGGTCCAAATGGTGGGGCATGATGGGATTCACCCCTTTCAGAGCTGTCTTTCTAGATTGCTTTACTGCTCTGTCTTTGCAGATACTAGCCTGTAAATAGAACATCCCAATCTGTCAGTAAATATACCCCTAGAAACTCAACAGACTTCAATGTTCTTCAGTGTTGTTCTTACAACAGGTATCCAATTTCTGATTTTTTAATAAATACCTGTTGTGGCCCAGCAGGAGCCGTTGGAGCTGCCACCAGACTCCAATAGCGAGGGGCCCTATGAGTTGGCTTTGGAGGATGTGAAGGACCCTGGACAGGGTTCCGACTCCAAGCAGGGAGCAAAGAGGCTGGTTGGCCACCAGGAGGCACCTGAGCCTTGGACAAGTGGAGAGGAGACAAGGGAGTGTGATCCTGAGGTCAGCAGTGAGTTGTTCCTGGATGCCCGGCACCGGAGAGCTAATAGGCGTAAGGAACAATTACGCAGTTACAGGAGGTAATTGCACTCAGCTGGTGGTAATTAGGCTCCTCTCCAGACTATAAAAGGAATGCTTGTGCACACGCCCCTTTTGCAGAAGTCAACGCATTAACTAATGTTGGATGAACAGTATTGTGAGCTTGGCAGGCTGGATTGCTGCCAGGGCTTATCTGTGCTGGATTGCTGCCAAGGACCTGTTTGTCTGTGAATAAATTCCGTAAAGTATCTTTGGCTTGGAGTGTTTTGGTGTGGGACGAGCGGGGTCAGAACAAATACCCTTGTATCTAATCCAGTAGAACAGAGTAGATAAAAGCCACCTTCTGTTATTGATCTAGAGTGCTAAGTTCCATAGGAGAGTCGTGAAACTTCTCTCTGTTGCTATTGTATTGCATCTCGCTTAGTACAAGCCTATTCTATGCTGTAATTTATGAACATATTGTGTTCTTCATTTTGATGGTTTTTCATTGTACGTTTTCCAATAGTCTGATTTTTCAGTGTAGTTTGATCTGTGCTGAAAACAAAAAAAAACTGTTATCAAGTGGATTTATTCTTCCAAGATTGGCGGTTGCTTTTCCTGAATTAGGGAGACCCAAACTAGAAGCTTTACTTCTGCTAGACATCACATTCTGTAATTGACCAGGAAGGTTTTCAACAATGCTCCAAAGTCCATGGCTTAAGTCAGTGCTCACCGGTTTACTACTGGTTCACTCGTGCTCACGTGTGTGCATGCAACACTTCTGAGCATGCGCAGAAGGGTCCGGGTGGGTAGGCGGAGCCTCCCTCTGCTGCCACTACCGGTTTGGCCAAACTGGGCCAAGCTGGGAGCAATTCCCCTCTGACTTAAGTCCTGCTTTGTAAAGATGAAATTAACCTCAGCCAGGAAGGAAATGTCAGACTCCAAAGAGACTGTTGTGTTTCTTCCAAGCAGATTTCTTTATTAATCCTCCCTCATAAACAGAATTTTGCCAGACTAAAGCAGATTACCAGCCAGATAAAGCACATATTTTTGGGAAATATTAGGGAGGAGCCAGATATAGGCTATCTGAACTATCTCTTGCTCTTCTGGAATGTTCTTCCTCCCTTCTGGAAATCCAGATTAGATTTTGATTTGATTTGATTTTGATTTTATTAACATTTGTAGGCCGCCCTTTTCCCTGAGGGGACTCAGGGCGGCTCACATAAAATCAGGGAGGGGAAATACAACAATGACATAGACACATATAATAAAAGTAATAGGCAACATACATTCATCATTCGGGAGGGGCAACTATCCTTGTCCCCAGGCCTGACGGGCTAGCCAGTTCTTCAAGGCTGTGCGGAAGGCCTGGACGGTGGCGAGGGTACGAATCTCCACAGGGAGTTCGTTCCAAAGGGTCGGGGCTACTACCGAGAAGGCCCTCCTCCTTGTAGTTGCCAGCCGGCATTGGCTGGCCGATGGAATACGGAGGAGGCCCAATCGGTGAGATCTAATTGGTCGCAGGGAGGTAATTGGCAGGAGGCGGTCTCTCAAGTATCCGGATCCACTACCATGCAGGGCTTTATGGGTGACTAATAGCACCTTGATACCTCACAGACATTATATAGAGGTATACCTTGGAAATATTTCAGGTTCAGTTTCACAATAAAATGAATATCATAATGAAGGCACACCAAATTTTGGTTTCCCTGTGCATCTAAAAGTTACGTCTACATTATACTGTAGTCCAGGGGTGTCAAACTTGTAACCCATGGGCCGAAAGCATCACGTGCTGGCCCCGCCCACCCCCATTTTAGTGAAGGGAAAAAAGTTGTGATATGTCACATGACAATGTGATGCTGTGAGTTTGACACCCCTGTTGTAGTCCATTAAGTGTGCAAGAGCATTATGTCTAAAAAAAAACCAATGCGCATCTCTTAATTAAAAATACATTATAGTTAAAAATGCTCATCATCTGAACCTTCAGTGAGTTGTCATCTTTTTGCTGGTGGAAGAAAAAAAAAATGAAATCTGCGAAGTAAAATAAAGTGAAGCACAATACAAATTGTCAAGGAATTGTGCTGCAGCTGTCCAGATGGAATCTGAGACACTGACACAGTCTTTTATATAAATATAAATATATCTTACCACAATCTTTGTCATCACTTAGAAAAGGAAGAACATAAGATAGTCAGGATGACTGGAACATCATGAGGTAAATCAAAACAGAACATACGGAAGAAACAGGAGGGAAAAAGGGGGAAACTCCCGCGTTATATATATAGCAACCAATCATAGTGTGCCAAGGTGGCGCAGTGGTTAAATGCAGCACTGCAGGCTACTGCTAGATCAGCAGGTCAGCGGTTCAAATCTCACCGGCTCAGGGTTGACTCAGCCTTCCATCCTTCCGAGGTGGGTAAAATGAGGACCCAGATTGTTGGGGGCAATATGCTGACTCTCTGTAAACCGCTTAGAGAGGCCTGAAAGGCCTATGAAGCGGTATATAAGTCTACTGCTATTACTGCTATTGCTATTGCAGAGGTGGGATTCACTTACCTTCCCTACCAGTTTGCAAATGTGAGCGCGTGTCCTTTGCTCGCACGTGCCTTGGGTTTGCTACAGGCTAACTAACCTTACTACGAGGACTTCATACTACAGTAAAAGGCAGCGGAGTCCTAAAATCCTTGGTGAATAATAAATGGGCAATTAATGGCTTAAGCGCAGCAACGAAGCGAAGTGTTCTAGAATGCTTTGAAACGAAGGAAATGCAGACATAGAGGAAATCAGTCAATAATATTTATTTAGTCAATGACCAGCGGCACAAAAAGCAAGGCCAGAGATTCTAATCCATGATCCTAAATAACCGAAGTGTGGATTACAAACAAGATGAAATGGATGTCATTAAGCACTAAGTCAGACGTGACATAATAAAGATTAGAGAAACATGATGAGATAAATCTCACCGTTGCTACTTGTTGATGGCTACATCTTGTTTTATAGGAACAGCATAAGAGAAGTAAAGTACCGTGTATCTGGAATGAAGTTAACTGCACAGAGGTCCATTGGACTGATGATAATGTGGATGTTGAAAGCGCGCAGGTTTAGATCCTTGATTTGTGTTGGTGATGATCTTCTGTTTCAAAACTGAAGTAGGATGATTTATTTGGTTCTCTTGTATATTTCAGTGGATTGGATTAGTGAGTCCTTGTGATCTCTTCTGATTCCACAATTCTATGATTCTAAGACCCACTAGTCCAGGCGTGTCAAACACAAGGCCCACAGGCCGGATCTGGCCGGCAATGTGGTTGGATCTGGCCTGCGGGACTGTCCTGGAAAAGGTAAGGGGCCAGCCTGTGTCACTTTGGCCCAGTCTACCCAATGCAAAGAGGAAACATGCTAGCAGTTTGGGGAGTGGCGTCAAGCTGCCCATGCCTACCCAATCAGCGATGCCCATCCAGTTGGCCACACTCAGTGAATGGCATCAAGCTGGCAATATTCACCCAGTTGGCCACACCCACTCAGTTGGCTGTGCCCCCCTCAGGTCAACCACAGCCCTGATGTGGCCTCAATGAAATTGAGTTTGATACCTTTGCACTAGACACACTCCTTCCCTCCCTCCCTCCCTCCCTCCCTCCCTGTGTGTGTGTCAGAGGTGGGTTCCTACCAGTTCGCACCTATTCGGTAGAACCGGTTCGTCAAATCTACCGAACCGGTTAGAAGAGGTTCCACCAGTGGACCCGGAAAGCAGGCCACACCTACAGAAAAGGTTCCAAAATTTTTTTGAAACCTACCACTGGTCCTTGGATATGATTATTCTACACTATCATGCTCATATTTATAAAACTCAGTGGCTCTGTGAAAGGTAAGGATGACTACTGCGTTTGTGGTGCAATCAGAACATTGCGTGTGTTGAAGTTGTTTTAACGCAAACCAAAGATGCCTTTTAAAAAACAAGTTTACATCATATTCTTATGCATGCCAGTGCTGTGTGTGAGGTAATTTAAGGTGGTTCTGACAAGTGTCGTCTGCATCTTCATATCCGGTCACATGGACGGCAAGCCACTCCCATCCGGTCACATGGGTGGCAAGCCACTCCCACAAAGGAGGCCACACCCACAGAGTAGGTTCGAACAATTTTTGAAACCCACCACTGGTGTGTGTGTGTGTGTGTGTGTGTGCGTGTGTGTGCGTGTGTGTGTGTGTGTGTGAGAGAGAGAGAGAGAGAGAAGAGAGAAGAGAGAGAGAGTGTGTGTGTTTGTGAGAAAGAGAGAGAGCAGAAAGAATCAATAAATCCTGCTTTTGCCTGTCTATATCCTGCCATAGGCAGGCATTTAGGATTTGTCTGAGCACTTTGATTTTAGGGCTGTAGCCAAGTGCACTTAGGCAAAGCTGTAAGAATAAAGCTTTGACCTAGAGCATAGCATTCTCATCTGGTTAAATAGAAAAATATATTCCTCAATAATTCAGAAAGACAGAATATATTGCTATTTAGGGGTGAGCAAGGTGATATTTACTAGCTTATATATATACTGTCTTGACTTCCAGTGGGCTGCTGGTGCAATTCAAGGTGCTTGTTTTCACCTATAAAGCCCTGCATGCCACAGGGTCTGGCTGTTTGCAGGATTGGCTGTCTCCCTTTAGTTCTGCTCCCCTTACTAGATCTGATAGAGTTGGCATGTTCCAGGTCCATCAATGCCACCTCATAGGAATCGGGAATCATGCCTTTGGTGTTGCACCTGTTGTGCGGGGACAGCTTCTCCCCTGAGATTTAGTTGGCTCCCATGTGATAACCTGCTTAATAATTGGCATGACCCAGCATCATAATTCTGGGCTCAATGATGGTTGTAAGTGTTAAAATATTCATGACTGGGACAGACATGAGAACAAGGTCAGCCAATGAATAGGCATAGTAACTAAGTCAGCCAATGGGAGCTTAAACAGATCTGAGTTTGTGCAGAGAATTGAAACAGAAACTTAAGAAGAAAGCAGTCTGATCCTCTGACTAGCAGTCTGGGCTTATCTGCTGAAATGAAACTATCTGCTTGTGTTTGCCTGTAACTCTCCTGCCTTGTGTTTACTTGGAGGAACCACTTGTTGGTATTGTACATTTATTCATTTATTCTTATATATATAAAGAAGTTAATGCATCCTGCTGCATCAGTTATCTGTTTGTGCTTCTGGATTTGAATTTATGCAAAAAACTTTGATAGTAAGTCAAGGACTAACCTGTAAAGAAAAATGTTGATAGGCATTTGAGGTTCGGTTATTCTACCATGTTTTCTCAAAAATAAGGGGTCTTATTTTCTTTTGACCCCCCCCAATTTTGCTTGGGCCTTATTATCGGGAGGGGCTTATTGGTTTGGGGTTGCTGGGTGGCTGGTCTCTTGTAAGCGGGCGCCCGAAGAGCCAGGCACAACCTCAGGGGCAAATGGCTGTGTTGTGCTGTCACAGCAGCGCAACAAAGCTGCCATGAGGTGACCACACTCATGAGCAGCCACCCGACAATGCCCCTTTCCAGCCAGGCAGAGTGCCACTAAGCCCATAGTCCTTAGGAGAAGGGCGGCATATAAATCCAATAAACCAACCAACCACTTTACAAAGTCTTAGTAAGACCGCACCTGGAATACTGCATCCAGCTTTAGTCACCTCAGTATAAAAAAGATATTGACACTTTGGAAACAGTGCAGAGCAACATGATTAAGGGCTTGGAGACCAAAACATATCACAAACAGTTGAAGGAATTGGGTATCACTAGTCTAGTGAAAATAGGGGCCAGGCGTGACATGATAGCAGTGTTCCAATATCTGAGGGGCTGCCAGAAAGAAGGGGGCATCAACCTATTACCCAACACGCAAGAAGGCAAGACAAAAAAACAATGGATGGAAGCTAATCAAGGAAAGAACCAACCTAGAACTAAGGAGAAATTTCCTAACAATGAGAACAATTAACCACTGGAACAACTTGCTTTCAGGAATTGTGGATATTTCATCACTGGAGGCTTTTAAGAAGAGACTGGACAACCACTTGTCTGAAATGGCATAATGGTCTCCTGCTTGAGCACTGGGTTGGACAAGAAGATCTGTAGCAGTGATGGTGAACCTTTTTCTTACGGCGTGCCAAAATTGCGCATGCTTGCGTGCCCTCTCAATCTCCCCGCCCACCTGCACCTGTGCGTGCAACCCTTCTCCAGGTTCCGGAGGCTTTCCTGAGGCCTGGGGAGGGTGAAAACAGACTCCCCTGGGCCCCTTGAGGCCCTCCGGAAGCCAGAAACGGATCGTTTCTGAGCTTCCGGTTGGGCCATTGGGGATGTTTTTTGCCCCCCCCCAGGCCTCAGGAAAGCCTGAGAGCCCCAACAGGCCAACCGGAAGTTTGCAAACGATCCATTTCCAGCTTCCAGAAGGCTTCGGGGGTGGGGGTGGGGGTGGCCGTTTTGGGAATGAAGTTCCACTTGTCCTTTTGGGGCTGTTTTTCATCCTCCCCAGCCTCTGGAAGCTTTTCTGAAGCCTGGAGAGGGCAAAAACAGCCTGCCCCGTCCCTCCAGAAAGGCGAAAAATCAGCTGGCGTGCCACCAAATATGGCTCCGCATACCACCTGTGGCACATGTGCTGTAGGTTTGCCATCATGGACCTATAGGGTCCGTTCCAATTCTGTTATTCTGTTCTGTTCAGCTATCAAATTGGTCTTTGTTTTTCATGGGTATGATCTTGCTAGCCGTACCCCCCCCCCTTTGTCTCCCCCCCCCATATAGGCCACAAATGCTAATTGGAACATGAGTGTCTCATCATCGCTGCACAGCTAAATCATGTCAAGATCAATCTAGCTGCTTTGGACTTTTCCGGTGAAACAAAATTAAAGCCTGCTTTTCACTGAGGCCAGATGCCAATCATAAGTAGGGGATGGAGATGAAATTTTAATTGCAAGATTGTTTGGTGCAAATGTAATGAAATGAAGGAAGGGATCTGAGAATTCTAGTGTGCTCAGCTCATGCATAATGTTGACCTTAAAATTGTCTGTTTTGATGGGCAGCCGGGAATTGCATCAGAAGAATTTATACGCAGATAAAGTAAATTGTACCAGGTTCCGTAGGTTAAGGTCATAAATCAAAATCATTTAACCACCGTTGAGTGACTGTAAAAGATGATAATGGCAAAGAGAGCACGATCCATCTGTGAGCGACGGCTCAGTTTGCATTACTCAATGTTCATAAATCAGCGATCATTAATTCCCCCAATAGTTTCTGTCAGCTTTCTAAATACATCCCGGTTTGCTAATTGAGATAGAACAAGACAGGTAGTCACCAACTCAGAATAAAAGCCAATAAACAGCATTGCCTAACATGCCTTAGAGACATTTTTGGTGGCCAGGTGAATGGAAGGCGGGGGGCTCAGGCAGCTATTTTACAGAACTGTGCTCAGGCAGATAAGCAGATAGGGGTATCCTGCTATCCCCTCCTTCTAACAAGAACAGAATCATCGCTGTCAGGCTGAGTAACTGCATCCTTTAGCAAGTTTCCAATTTCCTCCATTTGTTCTTGCCTATTTTGTCCACAACCCAATTTGAGAAAACAGATTTAACTTGGCTAGGGAACTGATTAAAGGTGTCAGCCTCCCAAGTACATCAGACAAGAAACATGACAAGATGAACTTATCTTACTTTATTGTATGGCTACATTAACAGCATCTTGCAATCTGAAAGTACAAATCTCCTGCCGTCTCTTTTAACTGCCTGATTACTTAGATTGGATCCTTTCCAGGTTTCTTTCTCTGTCTGTTATTCAGCTGTGGGCTTCTCCTTGGTGTATATGATTCTGTCCTTATGCAGAATCTCTTCCCTTTGTTTCCCAGGTCATTCCCGTATAATATTAAAGGTAAAGCACATATGTGCTAGCTGTTCCCGACTCTAGGGGGTGATGCTCATCTCCATTTCAAAGCCAAAGAGCCAGTGCTGTTTGAAGACATCTCCGTGGTCATGTAACCGTAAAGTCCCAACAGGAGTGGGATTTGGGGGTTCTCCGAATTGCACAGAATCTTAACTAGAGGTTCTCCTGAACCCCTGCAAACCCCCAGCAGCCCACCCTTGATCTTACCTTATCAACATCTTATCATATCATCATCTTATATTATTTTATCATTATTTTGTTATTTTATAAAAATTTTATGTCACCCATACCTCTTATAAGGCAGCCCATCTCTTCCTCCTTCCTCCTGCATCTATTCAGAGGACCTGCATCCATTAGAAGCCACACATCCTTGGCGAATAAGTAACTTAAAAATGGTGGCATTCTTAACTTAGAGGAAAGGGTCCTTGTTCAGGGTAGAGAGTGCCTCAGACTTCATGTCAAAGAAGCATCCTTGAGTATGCAGTGCTCTTGAAAAAGACATAGCTGCTTTAATGCACTCTAGAAAGATGCCGTGTTCCTATTCCCACATTCTCCAAATAATCTTTTTTGGGGGAATCTGATTCCCCCCCTCTGATAACAGTAATGGAAAAATCTCTCATTTCATGAGGGGGAACCCATAAAAACCTCAGCGGAGACTCTAAAATTGGCTTGTCATAATTCGCCTCTTCCTACTACCAATTCCAAGATGTCTTCCAACCCAAGACATATTGGCTCTTCAGTGGTGGGTTGCAGGCGGTACGCCCCGGTATGGGTGTACCGGAGCCAGCCCGGAGCACTGGATACTGTTCCGGTACGGTGCTCCGGAGGGCCCACCTGCCCGCCTGATCTCCTCACCTGTGTTTTAAAACCTCTGCGCTGCCACGCACCCGCATGGGGCCTATAGCGCCTGCGCAATGCTCCGCCGAGCAGCTGGAGCTTTGTGGAGGTGCTAAGACACATGTGCGTGCTGCGTGCGTCCATAGGCGTACCGCTTGGAACGGGATTTGAAACCCACCACTGCGGCTCTTCTACCTGCTGTGAAATGGACTCACCCACCCCAAAAAAAGAGCCGAGGTGGCGCAGTGGTTAGAGTGCAGTACTGCAGCCACTTCAGCTGACTGTTAGCTGCAGTTTGGCGGTTCAAATCTCACCGGCTCAGGGTTGACTCAGCCTTCCATCCTTCCGAGGTGGGTAAAATGAGGACCCAGATTGTTGTTGGGGGCAATATGCTGACTCTGTAAACCGCTTAGAGAGGGCTGAAAGCCCTATGAAGCGGTATATAAGTCTAACTGCTATTGCTATTGCTATGTTGGCTTGGCCCGCCGCTCTCTGCTTCCCCAGCCTTTTGGTTGAGGTTGAATAGAAGCAGGAGCATCCTTGGGCTAGGATGGGATGGAGTTAAAAAATTGTTAAAATGGCGGCAGGATGGTGTAACTGAAGTCCTTGTCCTTTATGTGACGGTTGATGCACAATGAAAGAGGCAGGGTTTTGATCATGTGCTTGTGGCTGTCGTTTTGATGGTTCCTTTTTTCTTTTTTCTACCTACCTCCTGCAGATTCCTTGAGTGGGGGGCCCCAGCCATGAAAATATGCCTCTCCCTGCATTAAATAAATATGTTCTTCTCTCTACATGTGCATCTGTGATACAGTTTGTAATTCCCATCTGTTCTTTATTTTAATTTTGGCATCCTCTCCCCTGGTTTGGGGGTCTGTTTAAAAATCCTGGCTTGTTCTTGGCAAGAGAGGACCTAACTGCCTTCAACACAACAATAATAGCTTTCTTTCTCGCCCCTTGGAGATAGCAGGCTGTTGCCTCTCCGTGCCAAGTGAGCTTTGAGTGCGCGCATGTGTGACTCCTCTGTCTGTGTGGCATCCTTCGCGGAAGAATGCTGAACTGGTTTTTTTTTGTCTGGCGGAAAAAGCTTTAATCACACCCACGTTCCAAGCCCTCCGTATTTCAACCAAGAATGCACAATCTCTTTATTAGGCCTGGCGCAGCTCAGTGGGGCTATGAATATTCCTGGCCATAATTCCTGACAACTGTGTTGAATGTCATTCACTGATAATTGGAGCTGAGCTTCCTACAATCAGCGTTTTGTCTTCTCTTTGACTGGACTCATTGGCAGCAGAGTGGGATGGTGGGGGGAGATAATTGTTGCTGTACTTGTCTTGTTTATGGCAAGAACTGTCAGTCTTATTTGATGGACAGACAGGCCTTAATGAGATAAAAGAGAGAGCTAATCATATGTCAATTACTCCTGCAGCAGGCAGACAGTGGAGAAGAGAGATTAATATCCAACTTTTCCTAATTTAGAGAGATCCTGGGAGGTGTTGTCTGTGTGTGTGTGTGTGTGTGTATTTGATATCTGCATTATTGCAGAGGTCTAAAGATGAAGAACGGATTCATTTTAAGTGTTCAAATCTCATCAAATTATATTGCCCATTTGCAGTTTACCATCCGTCCTTATGTTTGTCCCACTCCCTCCATCTCTCTTTAATATTAAACCAGGGGTGGGTTCCTGCCAGTTCTAACCTCTTCTATAGAAGACGTTCCAGAAATCTATGTATAGTGCCGTTTAGAACCGGTTCCAGCTCCCTCCCTCCGCCCACCCACACATCATCAAGATGAAGAGTGAGAGGAGGAATTCTGGGAGTTGAAGTCCACAAGTCTTAAAACTGTCAAGTTTGAATACCCCTGGGTTTTTTTTTCCTAAAGGGGGTAGGGGTGCAAGGGTTTTGTAACTTGACAGCTTTAAGACTTGCACACTTCAATGCCAGAGTTCCTGAACCAACATGACTGGAGGAGGAATTCTGGGAGTTGAAGTCCACAAGTCTTAAAGCTGTCAAGTTTGAACACCCCTTTTTTTTTTTTTTAAGAGTTAGGGGTACAAAGTTCTTGTAACTTGACAGCTTTAAGACTTCTGTGTTTCAAATGCCAGAGTTTCTGAGCCAACATTTTGGTTGCTAAGCAAGAGCGTTGTTAAGTGAGTTTCACCACATTTTACAAGTTGGCCACGCCCACCCGGTCACATGGCTGGCAATCCACTCCCACCCAGTCACATGGCTGGCAAGCCACTCCCACAAAGCAGGCCACACCTACAGAAGAGGTTCTAAAAATTTTTGAAACCCACCACTGTATTAAACCTGCCATAATTTGATCTCTCTAAAAATTTCAGTGTAATTGGAAGAGCATTGAAGGAATGGAGAAAATAGTTGGCAAATGCCACATGATACAATTTGTTTGGGAAAGACTCTTTAAAATTTAATGTGGGCATTACCAGTGAGGGCATCCTTGCCCAAATATTCCAACAGTCCGTGGAATGAAAAACAAATGGAATGAATATTGATTGTTCGTGAGACCATAGGCTGACAAAACTTTTGATCACCAATCGTTTGTCTCAGCAGCGGTGGGTTCCTACTGGTTTGGACCAATTTGGCCAAACCTGTAGTGGTTTGATGGCCTGGGTTGCTGGAACCGGCAGTGACCCAGGCCTGCCACCCCCCCAAAACCGAGCCTATGGTGCCGCCATCTTGTTTTTATTGCAGTGTGCATGCACTTGTGGCTTGTCTTTGGAGACTTTCTGAGCTAAAGAAGCTTCTTAGATGAGAAGTGAAATGTCTTCAAAGAAAAAAAAAACAGAAAGTCCAATATCCTCTTGAAAAAAGCACCTTTGGGGCAACCATGACCTGGATGAGAACTGAGAATCTCCATAGAGCTCTCTCTATATTGTTCTCTAAGACGTTGAGCTGGTTGATCAGGAAGGTCAGCAGTTCAATGGTTCGAATCCCTAGCGCTGCGTAATAGGGTTCACTGACAAAAAGGCGAATGACGAAACCGCGCCCGACTAAACTGCGGTGACAAAACCGCGTGTTCTAAAACGCTCCGACGAATGAGCGCTGAATCGCGCCGACAACAGCGCGGTGACAGAAGCGTGCTGTAAAACTAACCCTAACCCTAACCCTAACCCTAACCCTAACCCTAACCCTAACCCTAACCCTAAACCTAAACCTAAACCTAACCCGAAACCTAACCCGAAACCTAACCCTAAAAGTAACCTAAAACTAACGCTAAACCTAACCCTAAACCTAATCCTAAACCTAACCCTAAACCTAACCCTAAACCTAACCCTTACCTTAACTTAAATCGTCCCTCTGTCGACTGAAATTGCCCTTCTGTCTCTGCGCTGTTGTCGCCGCGTTGTTGTCGGCGCATTGATGACGTCGCAGTTTTAGCGACGCGGTTTAGTCGGTGCGGTTTTGTCGTTCGCTCTTTTGTCGGGTCACGGCGTAACAGAGTGAGCTCCCGTTGCTTGTCCCAGCTTCTGCCAACCTAGCAATTCAAAAGCATGTAAAAATGCAGGTAGAAAAATACGAATCATCTTTGGTGGGAAGGTAACAGCGTTTCGTGCGCCTTTGGCATTTAGTCATGCTGGGCACATCACCAGGGAGATGTCTTCGGACAGTGCTGGCTCTTCGGCTTTGAAACGGAGATGAGCACTGCCCTCTAGAATCAGGAATGACTAGCACATACGTGCAAGGGGGAACCTTTACATTTACCTTATATTGTTCTCTAGTATTTCCCTCTCTGTAGAATGTGGAAGAGAAGGTTTTTCACTTGTTTTCTAGAATGAGTGCAGGAGAGAGAATGGAAAGCTTTATTTAACCTCAACATCTGTCTCTACAACAAGCAAATGATTAAATATGGAGCAGCATAAAAAGGGTATTTTGGTGGAAGCCACTCAGGTCCATTTAAGAAGTCATTTCTGCTTCAGAGCTTCAGATAGCATTATCTAGGCAGTCCTCGGCTTACAACCATTTGCTTAGCAATTGTTTAAAGTAACAACAGTATTGAAAAAAGTGACGTAGGCCGGTCTTCACACTTAAGACTGTTGCAGCATCTTCACATGAGCAAAATTTGGGTGCTTGGCAACTGGCATGTATTTACGATGGTTACACCTCTCTGAAGTCATGTGATCACTATTTGAAATGTAGCTTCTAACAAGCAAAGTCAATGGGGGAAGTTGAGTTCGCTTAATGACCGTGTGGTTCACTTAAGAACTGCAATATTTTGCTTAACCACCATGGCAAAAAGGTTGCAAAATTGTGTGTGACTCCCTGAAGAACTGCCTTACTTAGCAACAGAAATTCTAGTGCCAGTTGTGGTTGTAAGATGAGTTCTACCTGTAAACATTTTTCAGAATATTGGGAATGCTGTTAAATGTATTAAAATATATAGTTGTAGACCAAACACACCACTGGTGGGTTTCAAATTTTTTTAGAACCTCTTCTGTAGGTCCGAAGAACCCCCTCCGTCTGAACTGCGCAGGTCTGGCAGAGCTATCAAAAAGCCCGCCTACCTGCGTGACTACGTCAGTGTTTCTCAACCTTGGCAACTTGAAGATGTCTGGACTTCAACTCCCAGAATTCCCCAGCCAGCGAATGCCACAGTTGTCAAGTGAACCACTGTAGTTGTTCAGTTAGTAACATGGTTGTAAAGCGAATCTGACTTCCCCGTTGACTTTGTTTGTCAGAAGGTCGCAAAACTGATCACTGCAACCCTCATAAATATGAGCCAGTTGCCAAATGTGCAAATTTTAATCATGTGACCATAGAGGTGCTACAATGGTAGTGTGAAAAATGGTCACATGTCACTTTTTAAAAAGTGCTGTAGTAAATGCATGGGTGGGTTCCTGCCAGTTCTAACCTCTTCTATAGAAGAGCTTCCACAAATCTACAGTGCCGTTTAGAACCGGTTCCAGCAAGAGGAGGAATTCTGGGAGTTGAAGTCCACAAGTCTTAAAGCTGTCAAGTTTGAACACCCCTCGGGTTTTTTTCTAAAGGGTTAAGGATGCAAGGGTCTTGTAACTTGACAGCTTTAAGACTTGCCTGCTTCAAATGCCAGAGTTTTTGAGCCAACATTTTGGTTGCTAAGTAAGAGCATTGTTAAGTGAGTTTCACCACATT
Source organism: Thamnophis sirtalis (assembly GCF_051295495.1). Classification (NCBI taxonomy): domain Eukaryota; kingdom Metazoa; phylum Chordata; class Lepidosauria; order Squamata; family Natricidae; genus Thamnophis; species Thamnophis sirtalis. Next base: position 12,309,718 of record NW_028261386.1, on the reverse strand, counting down.
TTACAAGTTGGCCACGCCCACCCAGTCACATGACTGCCAAGCCACTCCCACTCGGTCATATGGCTGCAAGCTACTCCCACCCAGTCACATGGCCAGCAAGCCACTCCCACAAAGCAGGCCACATCTACAGAAGAGGTTCTAAATTTTTTTGAAACCCACCACTGAGTAAATGTATGGTTGTACTATAAGTTGTGAATTACCGGTATACAATTTAGAGGCTGCCCAGCTTCAAACAACTTGGATTGGCTTACCTTTTTAAAAAAAGGCAAACACAAACAGTATAAACAGATCCTACATGTCCATCTATGCGCATATGTAACGTGCGTATATAAATAAATATAAATAAATGCATTAAAAGCTGGGCTCGGATCAACCTTCATCCCCTCACTCAAATGCTACCCAGACAGTCCCTTCTGGTGAGATGGGTGGCTGGATACATTTGACAAATAAATAATTAATAAACAGAAACAAGGGAGGCCTGTGTTTTATCTATGCTACAACAACGTCGAGGCGGCGGCTCTGAAGAGGGGAAGTTTTCATCTTTGGCAGAAGGTGTTGTGTGCGCAGATTACTTAAACAAGCGCCGAGGCGAATGCCTGAGTAGCAGTGCTGCATAATGAGGTGTGCAAATCCCTCCGGAGGTTGTTAAAACAGACAGGCAGGCAGGCAGGCGGTGGTAAACAGGGAGGAAGGGAAGGTTTGCACACGGATGTCTCGGAAAACTGGGTGAATGGCAGCTTTTAGCACTGGGGGGCGGGGGAGAATCACAGCAAACCCCATTTCACTCGAAACAACAGCAAATCCTCCACTGATCCTCTAGCTCAAGGGTGTCCAAACTTGGGAACTTTAAGACTTGTGGATTTCAACTCCCAGAATTCCCCAGACTGGCTGGGGAATTCTGGGAGTTGAAGTCCGCAAATCTTAAAAGTTGCCAAGGTTGGACACCCCTGCTCTAGCTGAAGGGAAGATGGTGACAGATGGTTTTGATTCCTCCTTCTTGCCATTGCCCTGACTTGCGTTGCCAACACACCCTGGGGACAGGGAGCTCACTTGACTCTGTTGACCCTAGTCTCCAGAGGATTTGTGGGAAGGGTTAAAGGAGTCAAAATGGTGGCTGTCACAGTGCAATCCGAGACCTGTCGCCTTTTTTGTGAGGTAATCGGGGTGGACATTGTGTGTCTCAACCTTGGCAGCTTGAAGATCTGCGGACTTCAACTCCACACATGCTGACTGAGGAATTCTGTTGAAGTCCACACTTCTTCCATTTACACCACGGGTGTCAAACTCATGGTGTCACGTTGCTGTCATGTGATGTATCATAACATTTTCCCCCTTGCGTGTGTTGAAGTTGTTTTAATGCAAACCAAAGATGCCCTTTAAAAAACAAGTTTACATCATATTCTTATGCATGCCAGTGCTGTGTGTGAGGTAATTTAAGGTGGTTCTGACAAGTGTCGTCAGCATCTTCATATCCGGTCACATGGGCGGCAAGCCACTCCCATCCGGTCACATGGGCAGCAAGCCACTCCCACAAAGGAGGCCACACCCACAGAGTAGGTTCGAACAATTTTTGAAACCCACCACTGGTATGAATGAATGGGGCAGTAGGACAGGGATGGTAGGCACACTGGTGGGCTTATGCATGCCCCTTACAGATCTCTTAGGAATGGGGTGAGGTCCACGGTAGACAGTTTAAGCTTAAAGTTTTGAGGGTTTGAGGATGTAACAACAGTCAGGTAGAGCATTCCAGGCGTTGACCACTCTGTTGCTGAAGTCATATTTTCTGCAATCGAGTTTGGAGCGGTTTACCTTGAGTTTGTATCTATTGTTTGCCCGTGTATTATTGCGGTTGAAGCTGAAGTTTGATGTGATAATGGATCAGCTGATTTTTCAGGCTGTTTTATTTCCAACCATGACAATTCTAGTCCTCAGTGCAGCTCATGCTGATGAAGATTCTCAGTCATTCAGGTGGAGTTGTCTGGAAATTGAGTCATTCAATAGCCATGAAATCCAGTTGCTATGATTTAACGTCTGATCCAGTGGTGGGTTCCTACCAGTTTGAACCAGTTCAGCTGAACTGGTAGTGGCTTGGCAGCCTGGGTCACTGGAACCGGTTGCTGGAACTGCCACGTCCCTGAACTGGTTCTCCCGGCGGCACCATAGGTGCCGCTATCTTGGTTTTGGCTTCTGTGCATGGACATAAGCATTTTTTGTACTGTACATATGCGCACAGCGCACATCAAACACATGCACACACAACCGAACCAACAGTAGTGGCATCCAGAACCCACCCCTGGTCTGATCAATTCAACCTAGTTTCCTGGGCTTTTTCCTACTGGCCTCACTTCCCAAATATTTACCAGATTGCTGGGGCATATTAGAAATGATGGTTGGTTGATAAATTTTGGTGTGTGTGGGGGTGAGCCTTGAGAAGGCACATCCAATGTTTTTGAAAGGTGCACAGACTGAAAACACACACACCCCTGTTGTAAGTGTGCAACTCTTACAGAGGTTGCTACGTTTATGCCTTCTTGCATCCACAGCAATTGTGAGTGACAAAGAAAATGTGTCTTTGCTTTCTGGCGTTGCTGCTAGACAAATTTACTGCACATGGGGGTGGTATTGCACCGTCTGGATGTTTATAGCATTGTGTGGTTTGTCTTACACTAAGGAATGGAATTTGAAATGCTGTTCTTAACACTCGTTAATGAACCACATGTTGGCAGATGCAGGCAAGGAGTATTTTTATTCCCATCCAAGTCTAATCTTGAGCAATAAGACAATCTGCATCGAGAGGATTCTATTTTGGCTTTTAAAGAGGCTGGTGTTTAATTAGACTTGCAAATGTTGGAGACACCAGCAGCATTTTGTTTGTGCTAATTTCATCGGAAAACACTCTCTCTTGCGCTCTGCTTTTAATTCACACAAACTAGCCATTTGTGAATTGAACACGAACGTGGGTTTTGTTCCATTTTTTTTGGAGTGGGGGTGGGACTAATTAGATGAAATCGTGTCCTCTCTTGCAGCGTGAATATATTTTGTCCAAATGCAGATACATCCTTCTGGGTGAGTTAAAGGTAAAGGTTCCCCTTTCACATGTGTGCTAGTCGTTCCCGACTCTAGGGGGTGGTGCTCATCTCTGTTTCAAAGCCGAAGAACCAGCGCTGTACGAAGATGTCTCCGTGGTCATGTGGCCAGCATGACTAAATGTTGAAGGCACAGGGAACGTTGTTACCTTCCCACCAAAGTAGTCCCTATTTTTCTACTTGCATTTTTACATGCTTTCAAATTGCTAGGTTGGCAGAAGCCAGTGGTGGGTTTCAAAATTTTTTGGAACCTCTTCTGTAGGTGTGGCCTGCTTTCCGGGTCCATTGGTGGAACCTCTTTTAACCGGTTCGGTAGATTTGACGAACCGGTTCTACCGAATAGGTGCGAACTGGTAGGAACCCACCTCTGGCAGAAGCTGAGACAAGTAACAGGTGCTCACTCCGTTATGCGGCGCTAGGGATTTGAACCGCCAAATTGCCAATCTTTCTGATCGACAAGCTCAACGTCTTAGCCACTGAGCCACCGCATCCCAAGGTAGGTTACTTATCCATATCTTGACGACTTGACCCAAAATGCTCCTCTGGTACCGCCCTTCAAATGAGGTGTGATGGACAGCCAAACATGAAAACAACAATTTCAGTGGTGACCTCCCAGCTGTTAACAATCTTCTCAAATCTCACTTAGTACCGATCTTAATTACTGGTGCCATAGAAGAACAGAGTAGTACTGTTTGGTTAAGTGTGGGCTTGATGGCATGACAGTTCCTAAATGCTTCAAAAATAGACCTCAGATCAAATTTGCAGGAAGAGCAGAAGAGGAAACTCTTCCGCACAGTGGGAAAGGGAGCCAGTGCACTGGAGCAGAGAAAGGAGGATCAGATTATTGGAATTTGATCTTCCTTTTTCCAGTCCATCTCTGTGCACAGAGATGACATGTACAGGAGGAGCAGCGACAACGATTGTTGAGCTGAGCAATTGCATGGGTGCTTCACTTAATGTAGCTTAAGGACTTGCTATATTTTTCTCTTGCAAGCTTTCCACAGAGCTAGCAAGAGGTATGTACTATGTGTGTGGAGACACATGCACCAGGGGTGGGTTCCGGCAGTCACTACTGCTGCTTCGCTCGTGGGTGCGCCACGCGTGCTTGATGTGCACTGTGCACACATGTGGAGTACAATAAAAATTGTTCTGTGCATGCGCAGAAGCAAAAAACAAGATGAACCAGTTCGGAGAACCAGTTTGAGGGCGTGGCAGGCCTAGGTCACTGCTAATTCCAGCGACCCAGGCTGCCAAACTACTACCGATTTGGCCGAACTGGTCCAAACCAGTATGAACCCACCACTGATATCCACCAGTGGTGGGATTCAATTTTTTTTTACTACCGGTTCTGTGGCCGTGGCTTGGTGGCCGTGGCTTGGTGGGCATGGCTTGGTGGCTATGGCAGGGGAAGGTTACTGCAAAATCCCCATTTCCTCCCGATCAGCTGGGACTGGGGAGGCAGAGAATAGATATATAGCAATAGCAGTAGACTTATATACCGCTTCATAGGGCTTTCAGCCCTCTCTAAGCGGTTTACAGAGAGTCAGCATATTGCCCCCAACAATCTGGGTCCTCATTTTACCCACCTCGGAAGGATGGAAGGCTGAGTCAACCCTGAGCCGGTGAGATTTGAACCGCTGAACTGCTGATCTAGCAGTAGCCTGCAGTGCTGCATTTAACCACTGCGCCACCTTGGGGGCAAGGTCAGTCAGATGTGGTATTTACCGGTTCTCCAAACTACTCCAGAACTGGTCAGAACCTGCTGAATACCATCTTTGATATGCATGCACATGCACAGAAATGCTTCCTGTTGTCTCACTCTCCACAAAATAGACAGTTTTCATTGTTCATTAATTTCATTTCTCCATTGCATCTCAAGGCTATCACAAAGTGGCTTCCACCAAGAAAACAATGCAATCACATTATTTAGAAACCATTTTGTATTACAGCCGACCCAATAAAATACAATTTCATAATACTCGTGAGCAGCAAATGTGTTTTCAAGTTCCAGCCAGAAATCAGGGCAAACAGATGGCAAAATAATCTGTATTGAAGCAAAATTGTCTGGAAGGGGGTGTGGGAGGGGAGTGGGTGTCGAAAACTGGAATTGCTATTATTTTGTTTTCAGACCTTTTTGGGTGGATGAACAAAGGAGAGTTTTACAATCCCTTTCTGTATTCAGGGCACTTGCTTTATATGAAATAGGAATCAGGAAGGTAGCACCAAGAAGTGTTCTGATTTTGGAAAATGAAATCATAAAACATTACTGATGTTTTGAAAAATGGCAAAAAGCCTTCTCAAAGTTCTGCCTAGGAGATCTTACAGTATTTTAGTGACTTGCATGTGAGAATACATATATTTCTTTTTACGATACTGTAATCCCTTTTATCAGGGTGGAGTTGGGGCGACTGAATAGAGCTGAGCTTTTAGGGGCTGGATGCCTTTCCTGACGTCAAATGGAGTTCGGAGCAGATTTGTTCTCTTTGCGTCCTGATAGAAACATCTGTCACTGACTAGGATTGAACTGTCAACTTCCCGAGTGGGACAGCAGCATCTTCACCACTAGGCCACCATGCAGCTTGTATGTGAGAATATGCAATTGTCAAAAGCAACAACAACCAACCCCCCACCTCACTATTCTTGTGAGTTAAATCATGTTTTGATGTTATTAAAATGAATATTACTCTCCAATTGAATAATATTGTAAGAGATAGTCTGATATTAATCTATATATCTCAAAATGGCTGCCTGTGTGTGTATGTGTGTTCCAGCATAACTCTGGAGCGCCTCGAGCAATTTCAACCAAACTTCGTACACAGATGACTTACTCCCTGGGAAAAAATACTGTGGAGGTAAGACACCCCTAACTCACCTTGGGGAGGGGTGTTCTGTTAAGATACAGCTTGTTGTGCCATACTGGCTTCTACTGTGTAGTGCACTGGAGTTGCCATGGTAATGGCTTCACAGTACTCCACTAGGGGGCTCCCTCTGGTAAGAGGGGAAATCCAATATTAGAAATTACATTTAGTTCAGACATTTCCCCCCAATAAATAAATATCCGGGCAACATCGAGTTATTGGTTAATTCTAGAAATAAATTTTGCTCAATCTGGAATGAACTCCCCGCAGGGATTCGGACCCTCACCTCTCTCCAGGCCTTCCGAAAAGCTGTCAAAACCTGGCTTTGCCGGCAGGCCTGGGGTTGATGAGTTCCCCATCCCTCTCGACTTGTCTGGTTGCGTGATTCTTGCTTATTTTAATTATCTGTATTTTGTTCTATGTTCCCCGTTTCCCTTTTTTGAATTGTTCGCCGCCCTGAGTCCTTCCCGGAGAAGGGCGACATACAAATAATAAAATTCAAATTCAAATTCAATCAGAGAAACTACACTATTAAGGAATCATATGTGGGAAGATAAGAATTTCATTGACTAAAGTTTATTTTCACAAAGGAAATTTTAATTCAACAAACTTTCAAAAAGATCACTGGACATTTGTTTTATCATTTATGTTTATGTGGAAAGAGGATTTAATTGAATCCCTTTATGGGATTTATTGGAAAGTTATTACTTATTTCCATTAAGATCATGGCAATCACTTGGATTGACATACAGCATTTTTTCTTCATTCTCTGTTCTGAGAGCAGTTAGAGATTTCTGGACCAACCGGGTTGTATATTGAATTTTGATGGTGAATCTTATGAATATCTTTGTGGAAGAATTATACCTTAAAATTGATGGTAAGTCTTTGGGATGTAGGAGCTGAATCTAGAATATTACAGTAACTTTAAATCAGTATAAAGTTTATTTTAAGGTGTAGGAAGTTAGCACCCATGCCTCTCTTAGGAAAATGAGATATTTTAGGAAATATCAAAAGGGTAGAATATTTCCCCTAAAAGGGAAGCAGAAACTCATCGCCCTCCCATCTTTGTCAGTGGGCCATTAAGGTATGGGCCAGTCTATTCTACATAACAAGGGTCTACATTAGGGGTAGTCAACCCTTTTATACCTAACCGCCCACTTTTGTATCTCTGTTAGTAGTAAAATTTTCTAACCGCCCACCAGTTCCACAGTAATGGTGATTTATAAAGTAGGGAAGTAACTTTACTTTATAAAATTTATAAAGCAGAGTTAAGCAAACCCCTACTGCCCACCATGAAAGTTGGAATGCCCACTAGTGGGCGGTAGGGACCAGGTTGACTACCACTGGTCTACATCCTTCAGGCAGAGTCATAATAGGAATCTCAAAGCCTTTTCATTACTCATCACTCACCTGGAGTCTGGGGAAGGCTCTGGTGATGAGGGCTCTCTGTTGGAGGCAGAGAGGGGGCCAGAGCTGTCTGACAATTATCAGCTGCCTTCAGAGTCAGACATCGGTAAGGCAGACGAACAGCTGGAGCCTGTTCCCAGTGTGCGCATGCACAGAGTTGCCAGATGAAGGGAACAGCTAAAAAACAGGGGTCGACTTGGGAGTAAGGCCACAGATGGACGATGAATGGCCCCTCCCAGAAGAAATAAAAGAGTGAAAGGGGAGTGGAGTTTGCAGGAGACAATTAGTTCGTTTAATTGGTTTGTGTCTCTCCGAGACTCCTTGCCAAGTTCTGCAGATATTGGCCTGTCAGCTCTCCAAGCCAGATAAGGTCTGTGGCTGTGAATCTCCTCCCTTGAAAGACTTTGCTGGATGTGAATGAGCAGAATTCACAGCAAATTAATAAAGCGTTTTTTTTGTTGGGACAAGGAGTTTGCTTCAGGCTCTTGGGAAGCCTCAATCAGAACAGTCTTTTGAAAGTGTGTCAAGGTGAGGTCCAATCTTATTTCTGCAGGGGTGATTGTTCCACAGAAAGGGAGCTGCCACAGAGAAGACCCTTTTCTTGGCCCCACTAGATTGACCTTCTTAGAAGAGAAAAGGGAGTTATTTCCATCTCTCAGCCCATCTTATATGACAGGGTAGTTGTGAAGAAGACTTGAGAAAAATGGTGAAGAGCGCCTTCTCCAAGTTCTCAAGAGAGGAAAGGATTACAATCTAATCCATGAACACTGCCAGTAAGCATATTTTGGGCCTGTTCTGTCATTAATTGATCCAGATGCTGGCAGGAGAGGAATCGTGAGATTTCCAGTTGATATTCCTCTACGCAGAACAAAGCCTGAGGCAGGATCAACTGCAAGGATATAATAGACTTTTGTTTTTTAAATAATTCACCACTATTGATTCAACGTTACAGCAGTGTCAAGGAAAGGAGCTGTGAGGCAATTAGAACAAATAATACTTAGGTGTTCAGTGCTAATTATCTTTTTGAAGCACTTTCAGCTTGCTACTAGGATTGATGACAGCATAAATTAAAGCAACAATCTATATTTTCAGAAAGCACTTTAACAATTGAGCTTCGCCGGAGATGACCTGATCATTGCAAAGAAAGGTACAGGAAATGTTTCAGAAATGATTTTTGATCTGAGATCTAGTACTGTTGATCTAGTACCAGGTGCCTTCCAGATTCTGTCCGAAGACATCTCAGTGGTCATGTGGCCGGTATGATTAAATGCCAAAGGTGCACAAAACACAGTTACCTTCCCACTAAAGGTGGTTCCTATTTTTCTACATACATTTTTACATGATTTTGAACTGTTAGGCTGGCAGAAGCTGGGACAAGTACAATACAATGGCAGAGTTGGAAGGGACCTTGGAGGTCTTCTAGTCCAACCCCCTGCCTAGGCAGGAAACCCTATACTGTTTCAGACAGATGGCTATCCAACATCTTCTTAAAGACTTCCAGGGTTGGGGCATTCACAACTTCTGGAGGCAACTTCTGTTCCACTGATTAATTGTTCCAACTGTCAGGAAATTTCTCCTCAAGTAATGGGAGCTCACTCCGTTACGCAGCGCTAGGGATTCGAACCGTCGAACTGCTGATCTTTCTGATCGACAAGCTCAGCGTCTTAGCCACCGAGCCACTGTGTCCCTTATATACGTTATAGAACAACAGAATTGTTCAGACAAACTTCTGATCTAAGAGGAGAAATTTGATCTCACGTGGCTTTTTTCTTCATCACTCCCATTTCTTGGGGATCCCTAATTTTGGAAGACTGAAAATAGAGACATATTTAGAAATAAGATACAGCAAACAGTGGATCTGTGAGTGCAGGTAGTCCTCGACTTATAACAGTTCCTTTAGTGACTGTTCAAAATTGCAACGGCACTGGAAAAAGTGACTTATGACCATTTTTCACACTTACGACCGTTGCTTTATCCCCATGGTCATGAGATCAAGATTTGGATGCTTGACAACTGACTCCTATTTATGACGGTAGCCATATCTCAGGATAATGGGATCCTCTTCTGCGACCTTCTGACAAGGAAAGTCAATGGCGAAGGCAGATTAATAACCATGTTACCAACTTACTTAATAACTGACACATTCCCTTAACAACTATGGCAGGAGAGATTGTAAAGTGGGGCACTTCACAAACGTCTCTCTTAGCAATAGAAATTTTGGGCTCAATTATAGTCATAAATTGAGGACTGTCTGTACTAGAAGGCATACTGACCTTTCTACTGCCAACAAGAGCAGAGTTGCTTCCAAGAGAGATGGGCGGTAAACAAATTTAATCAACAAGGGGAGAGAATAACAGAATAAAAGAGTTGGAAGGGACTTTGTAAGTCATCCAGTCCATTGGTCTCCAACCTTGGCAACTTTAAGACTTGTGGACTTCAACTCCCAGAGTTCCTCAGCCAGTTGGCTGAGGAACTCTGGGAGTTGAAGTCCACAAGTCTTAAAGTTGCCAAGGTTGGAGACCACTGATCTAGTCCAACCCGCTCGCCGAAGCAGCAGACCCTACAGCAGTGATGGCTAACCTTTTTGGCTCCAAGGGCAGAAAGCATGTGTGCGGGCACACACCCATAATGCAATGCGCTTGATCCCCCCCATGTGCGCCCATCCCCACGCATGCCTGAACGACCCCTGCACATGCACGTGTGACCCCTCCGCGTGTGCACATGATCCTCACGTTCATGGGTGAGTAACCGTTGTGGGCGCACCCCACCTGCTGTGCGTGCGGGGCAGAGACCCAAACCTTATCTGGCCAGTGGGAGGTGCGAGTGCATGCGCAGCAGAACTGAGCTGGGGCGATGGCTCGCGTGCCTGCAGAGAGGGGTCTGCATGCCACCTGTGGCACTCATGCCATAGGTTCTCCATCATGGCCCTGCACCATTTCTGATAGAAATGTAAAAGTGAGTAGAAAAGACATCCCAAGTAGAGATCGTCTATCTTTGCCATGCTGTTTTGTTGCTGGTGGTGGTTTGGGAAAAGCTGGTTGGTTCCCGCAAGCTCTTTCGTTGGTTTCTTTGCTCAGTTCCGTCGTCTCTCTTCCCAAGAAACCACAATTTTTAATAAGATGTTGATAGTAAAAACTGTCACTATCAGATGTTTCCATTTCATTAGTTATTAAAAAGCCATGCAGCTCTACATGTTTTACATTACATTATGGCCTTGTTCTTTGTTCTCTGTGGAAATCAACCCCTCCTCATTTTTCTCTCAGGCAGTACATTGTAGAATTTGAAATCGAGAGTTCAAACAAACATGCTTTGAAGGGGGTTAGATAACTACTACACAAGATTGGTATTTTTCCCTGGTGAAATGAGGAAGAGTTGATGGGGGGCAGAAATACGGAAAGGATTCAACAGTTTGTTTCCTTGGCTATAGAAGACTGTAAAAGGAAGACACGATAAATTAGACAGGGTCTGTGTGTCAATGTTGCAGATGATGATGGACCTAGTTGTTGGCCACATGGATGGGCTTGAGAATAGTCACATTTGATACAGCTCCAAATATATATTTTGTTTGACCCTCCCTGCTACATTTTCAGTCTGCAAATCTCCTTCCTTCCTTCCTTCCTTCCTTCCTTCCTTCCTTCCTTCCTTCCTTCCTTCCTTCCTTCCTTCCTTCCCTCCCTCCCTCCCTCCCTCCCTCCCTCCCTCCCTCCTTCCTTCCTTCCTTCCTGTTTCTCCTCCTTCTTGTTCCCCCAATTGATTCTAATGTGCATTTTCCCTTTGTTTTGTAAAGCTTTTAACCGATTAGAATTATTCCTTTGGTTTAAACTTATGTCCACATCCATGCAATTTCCTTGAAAATAATATGGAAGAGAATTTGTGTTGTTTTTTGATGTCCTAGTGTAGCTTCCAAGGATGTGGGATTTTCAAGTACTCCTCGTTTCAATCCTGTATGGTTTCTGAGCACAGGTGGGATTCACTTACCTTCCCTACTGGTTCGCAAATGTGAGCGCATTTGCACGCATGCTGGATTCGCTCGCACACACGCTGGCTTTGCTTGCACACGCGTTGACTTTGCTGGCATGTGCCTTGTCTGCGCATGCACATCGCCTTCTGTGCATGCACAATGCTCACTCATTATGTCAGGGTGGGTATTCACAGTCTCTTGATTTCTAGCCTGGGCCTAACCACTACACCAAATTATTTCATGGGAATAAGTACTCACAAACCAATAATTTACTATGGTACCTTGCTCAATAGTAGTAACTGTGAGAGGGATCTTGGAGTCCTAGTGGACAACCATTTAAATATGAGCCAGCTGTGTGCAGCAGCTGCCAAAAAAGCCAACACAGTTCTAGGCTGCATAAACAGAGGGATAGAATCAAGATCACATGAAGTGTTAATACCACTTTATAAGGCCTTGGTAAGGCCACACTTGGAATACTGTATCCAGTTTTGGTTGCCACGATATAAAAAAGATGTGGAGACTCTAGAAAGAGTGCAGAGAAGAGCAACAAAGGTGATTAGGTGACTGGAGGCTAAAACATATGAAGAACGGTTGCAGGAACTGGGTATGTCTAGTTTGATGAAAAGAAGGACTAGGGGAGACAAGATAGCAGTGTTCCAATAGCTCAGGGGTTGCCACAAAGAAAAGGGAGTCAAACTATTCTCCAAGGCACCTGAGGGTAGAACAAGAAGCAATGGGTGGAAACTAATCAAAGAGAGAAGCAACCTAGAACTAAGGAAAAATTTCCTGACAGTTAGAACAATTCATCAGTGGAACAACTTGTCCCCAGAAGTTGTGAATTCTCCAACACTGGAAGTTTTAAAGAAGATATTGGAAAACTATTTGTCTGAAGTGGTGTAGGGTTTGATGCCTCCAAAGTCCCTTCCAACTCTGCTATTCTATTCTATTCTATTCTATTCTATTCTATTCTATTCTATTCTATTCTATTCTATTCTATTCCATTCCATTCCATTCCATTCCATTCCATTCCATTCCATTCCATTCCATTCTACTGGGCCAACCAGCTCTAGGCTGAAAAAAATCTGGATAACTGGTATTCAGAGTTAGGTGGTGATGAAATAGATAGATAGATAGATAGATAGATAGATAGATAGATAGATAGATGGATGGATGGATGGATGGATGGATGGATGGATGGATGGATGGATGATAGAAGAGATAGATAGATCAGTAAGTAGATGATATAGAGAGATAGATAGATAGAGATAGATAGAAAGAAAGAAAGAAAGATGGATGGGTGGATATAGATAGATAGTGATAGATGACAGATAAAGATCGTAACCTGCCCCCACCCGAATGATGAATGTTGTGTTTTATTTTTTACTTGCACTGTTTCATGTTTATTGTTTTATTGTCTTGTACCCCCCCTTCCCTATAAATTGTAAGCCGCCCTGAGTCCCCTCAGGGAAAAGGGCGGCCTATAAATAATAAACTCGAAAACCCGAAACTCGAAACAGCTAGATGATAGCTAGCTAGAAAGATAGATAGATAGACGATAGCTAGCTAGCTGGATAGATGGATAGATGATAGAAGAGAAAGATGGAGAGATAGGTAGGTAAGTAGATGATAGAAATAGCTAGCTAGCTAGCTAGCTAGCTAGCTAGCTAGATGATAGATAGATAGATAGATAGATAGATAGATAGATAGATAGATAGATAGATAGATAAATAGATAGATAGATAGATAGATATAGTGATAGAGGATAGTTAGCTAGCTAGCTAATTAGAAAGATAGATGGATGGATGGATGGATGGATGGATGGATGGATGGATGGATGGATGGAAAGATGGATGAACGAATAGACAGGCAAATCTCAAAACTGGTAGAGTGTTTCCTGTGTTTGGCCCTTGAAAGCAGACTAAAAAAATGATATCCAAAACCTTAAAAACAAGGAAGAAGCCTATTTCTGGGTCAAATCAATCTATGCAACAGGGGCATCCAATCTTGGCAACTTTAAGACCTGTGGATCTCAACCCCCAGCCAGCCCTGTTTTATCACTATTGCTTTCCAATAACAGACAATTCAACTTTTGGTTGCTATTAATAACATTAGCATACCGTAAGTTGTAAGTCTATGGTTTGTTTTAAATAGCACATTTAAAATCCATTGATAACCACCTCTCATCAGGGTCTTTAAAAATATGAACAAGTAAACGAAGCAACTCAGCTTGAAAAAATGCAGACTTGAACAAAATAATAGCCTTATTACAGTGTCGTGTAAGGGGAGGGGGGAATTCTATTTGCATTTCATTCATCAGACATTAGATTTGCTGTTACATGAAGTTGATTGCTTGATGCAATTTGAATGTAACGTGATTTGAATGCCAGTTCCTGGGTTGACCTATAAAATCTGAAATGCTCTCCATTACCGAGAAATGTTCCCCTTCCATGTGTCCCCTTGCCATTCTGGGGAAGCAAAAATCTTACCCTGTTTGCATTTAAGTTCTACTGAATCACATCAGATACTAACAAAATGAAATTCAATGGTGAAAAAAGTAAGGTTATACATTTAGGCAAGAAAAACAAAACACACAGGTACAGTATATGTGGTACCTTGCTCAATAGTAGTTACTATGAAAGGGATCTTGGAGTCCTAGTGGACAACAACTTAAATATGAGCCAGCCATGTGCAGCAGCTGCCAAAGAAGCCAACACAGTTCTAGGCTGCATAAACAGAGGGAGAGAATCAAGATCACATGAAGTGTTAATATCACTTTAAAATGCCTTGGTAAGGCCACACTTGGAATACTGCATTCAGATTTGGTCGCCACGATGTAAACAAGATATGGAGACTCTAGAAAGAGTGCAGAGAAGAGCAACAAAGATAATTAGGGTACTGGAGACTAAAACATATGAAGAACGGTTGCAGGAACTGGGTATGTCTAGTTTAATGGAAAGAAGGGCTAGGGGAGACATGATAGCAGTGTTCTGATATCTCAGGGGTTGCCACAAAGAAGAGGGAGTCAAACTATTCTCCAAGGCACCTGGGGGCAGGACAAGAAGTAATGGGTGGAAACTAATCAAGGAGAGAAGCAACCTAGAACTAAGGAGAAATTTCCTGAACAGTTAGAATAATTAATCAGTGGAACAACTTGCGTCCAGAAGTTGTGAATGCTCCAACACTGGAAGTTTTTAAGAAGAGGTTGGATAACCATTTGTCTGAAGTGGTGTAGGGTTTCCTGCCTAAGCAGGGGGTTGGACTAGAAGACCTCCAAGATCCCTTCCAACTTTGTTATCCTATGCTATCCTATGTTATCCTATGCTATCCTATGCTATCCTATGCTATCCTATGCTATCCTATGCTATCCTATGCTATCCTATGCTATCCTATGCTATCCTATGCTATCCTATGCTATCCTATGCTATCCTATGCTATCCTATGCTATCATATCCTATGCTATCGTATCCTATCCTATTGCAACTGGTGACTTTGCCTTAAGATGCCTTGTATGTATACCAAAAAATGCATTAGGGAACTGGCTGCAGATCACCTCCTGTCTACAATGCAGCAAAACCTGATTTACGTAATCTGCATGAAATATAGGAATCCAGGTCTGTGAAGACTTGACCTCTTCAAATTGCCTGTTTCTGAGCAGAGGCTTTTGTAGTAGTGTGCAGAAAAATGTATCTTGTGAATTTATCCCATCAGTTCTCATTCAGTTTGCTGAAAGGAATTTTTTTGGGAAATTACTTTTAGAGGAAGAGGGAATTTTCACAAATTCTCACAGTGGAGCTCGCTATTCAAATGTTCCCTATGCAAAGGTGCCTGCATTTGTTTGGTTATAAAACAGCAAAGGCGTGCATATAAATAGCAATAGCAGTTAGACTTACATACCGCTTCATAGGGCTTTCAGCCCTCTCTAAGCGGTTTACAGAGTCAGCATATCGCCCCCACAGTCTGGGTCCTCATTTCACCCACCTCGGAAGGATGGAAGGCTGAGTCAACCTTGAGCCGGTGAGATTAGAACCGCTGAACTGCAGCTAACAGTCAGCTGAAGTGGCTGCAGTACAGCACTCTAACCACTGCGCCACTTCGGCTCTCTCTTTCATGATAAAATGTAGTTTCCAGTGGTCTACAACACCTTTGACTCCCAAAGCTTTGAGTCATCCCAAAGGTCCTTTTTCAAAAGGCAACTGGACTTCGTTCTTCCTTGAAGACGTTTCGCTTTTCATCCAACCAGCTTCTTCAGTTCCGAATGGATGGTGGGAGATGGAAGGATTTACAGTATATTCCTTGCAGCCATCTGGCACTCTTTCTGAGAGTTATAGCCTGCAAAGAATATAAATCTGTGATGGCAAAGCTATGGTAGGTATGCCAGAGTTGGCATGCAGAGCCCTCTCTGTGGGCACCTACACTGTGGCCAGCTGCTCTTCTGGTTTCCGGCGTGTGCATGTGCTCCAGCCCAGCTGGTCTTTGTGTGTGCTGGAGTGCCAGAAACCTGAAGACCAGCTGATCTTTGGGTTTCTGGCACAAGCATGCATGCCAGCTGGTCTTTGCGCATGGCAGAGCGCTGGCCACCTGGGTCTTTGAGTTTCCAGTGCTCCACTGTGCACAAAGACCAGGTGGCCAGTGCACATGCATGTGCCGGCAACCCAAAGATGAGGTGGTCAGCGCATGCATGTGCACCGGGCAGCTGTTCTTTGGGTTTCTGGCACTACAGCATGCATGCGCGCGCACATGCACACACTTTCTGGTTTGGGCACTCGGTGCTGAAAAGATTCACCATCACTGATATGAATCCTTCCATCTTCCACCATCCAGTCAGTACTGAAAAAGTTTCTTGGATGAGAAGCGAAACATCCTCAAGGAAAAACAAAGAAAAAGCATCTTTGGGACAACCATGACCCGGATGACTGAGAATCTTCATAGGCAAGACTTTTAGTACACCCAGTGGTGGGTTTCAAAATTTTGTAGAACCTCTTCTGTAGATGTGGCCTGCTTTGTGGGAGAGCCGAGGTGGCGCAGTGGTTAAATGCAGCACTGCAGGCTACTTCAGCTGACTGCAGTTCTGCAGTTCGGCTGTTCAAATCTCACGGGCTCAGGGTTGACTCAGCCTTCCATCCTTCCGAGGTGGGTAAAATGAGGACCCGGATTGTTGTTGGGGGCAATATGCTGACTCTGTAAACCGCTTAGAGAGGGCTGAAAGCCCTATGAAGCGGTATATAAGTCTAACTGCTATTGCTATTGCTATTGCTTGCCAGCCATATGACCGGGTGGGAGTGGCTTGCTGGCCATGTGACCAGGTGGGAGTGGCTTGCCAGCCATGTGACTGGGTGGGCGTGGCCAACTTGTAAAATGTGGCAAAACTCACTTAACAATGCTCTTGCTTAGCAACCAAAATGTGGACTCAGAAACTCTGGCATCTGAAGCACGCAAGTCTTAAAGCTGTCAAGTTACAAGACCCTTGCACCCCTAACCCTTTGGAAAACAAAACCCCAGGCATGTTCAAACTTGACAGCTTTAAGACTTGTGGACTTCAACTCCCAGGATTCCTCCTCTCGCTCTTCATCTTGATGATGTGCAGACGAGCGGGGGGGAGGGAGCTGGAACCGGTTCTAAACGGCACTGTAGATTTGTGGAACTTCTTCTACAGAAGAGGTTAGAACTGGCAGGAAGCCACCTCTGAATACACCTCAAAAGAAGAAAGTTCCTCTCTTGGACTGTTTGCAGATTGGAAAGTAGGGGCAGCCAAAGTGATTGCAAAGTGATAGATATGGTGCCTTCTACCACTTGGGACAAATAGGTTGTATTAATTTGGAAATTAATTGGGGAGTGAACACATGCGAAGCACATGCTTCAAGAATCTTGCTTATTTCTAGGTGGTTGGCTGCAATCTTCTTTGTTTGGGAGAAGGAAAAGGATCAGGTGAGCTGACACACTGGATAGAGCGTCCTTCGAACAAACTAGGTAAAGAGGTTATTCTTACCAATTTTCTATAGGGTAGAGATGTGTTTAGTAATCATGACCTTTATGGCTACCGTTTTGTGAAAGTGCTATAACAGTGTTTCTCAACATGGGCGACTTTAAGTCCTGTGGACTTCAACTCCCAGAATTCCCCAGCTGGGGGATTCTGGGAGTTGAAGTCCACAGGACTTAAAGTCGCCAAGGTTGAGAAACAGTAGTCTATAAAATTTGTGAAAACATTTTGCACCCAAGAGTTGGTACCCCTTACTGTCTGAATTTCTATTTCCATGTTTATTCTATTTCTCTCTGAAACAGTATAGAGCAGTGTTTCTCAACCTGGGCGACTTTAAGTCCTGTGGACTTCAACTCCCAGAATTCCCCAGCTGGGGGATTCTGGGAGTTGAAGTCCACAGGATTTAAAGTCGGCAAGGTTGAGAAACACTAGTCTATAACATTTGTGAAAGCATTTTGCACCCAAGAGTTGGTACCCTTTACTGTCTGAATTTCTATTTCCATGTTTATTCTATTTCTCTCTGAAACAGTATAGAGCAGTGATGGCAAACCTTTTTGTTGTTGGGTGCCAAAAATACAAGGGTGCACGTGTGGGCGTGCTGGCACCCGTAATGCAAAGTGCGCCCCCACATGCGCACACAACCTCCCCCACACGCACCGCACTTCTCACCTCCAAGCTGAGCTTAGTATTTCCTTCGGGGCTGCTGAGGAGGCCTTTTTGAAACAAACTTCTGGTAGGCCCATTGGCCCTGTTTTTCCCCCTCCCCAGGCTCCGGAGGCTTTCCTGAGGCCTGGGGAGAGCGAAAACGGCCTCCTCCGGCCCTCCAGAAGGCCAAAAAATCAGCTGGACGGTGTGCACATGCGCACTGGAGATGACAGCTTGCGTGCCACCAGATATGGCTCCATGTGCCATCAGTGGCACACGTGCCATAGGTTCGCCATCATGGGTATAGGGTCTCCTGCTCGAGCAGGGGTTGGATTAGAAGACCTCCAAGGATCCTTCTCACTGTATTATTTTATGGTCTATGTCTTTTCTACATGCAGACAATTGTTCTGCCTTGCGTTCGGTAGTTTAAAGTCTTCATCATTTATTCATTTGTTCACTCACTCACTCACTCACTCACTCACTCACTCACTCACTCACTCACTCATTCCTTTGATTTATACAGCCATCCATCTCTGTTACATAAATCTAGGCAACTTGCACATTATTAGGAATTCATTCAATTGCTCACTAACGCATTGAGTAATAATAAGAAGAAAGTATGCCAGTGATTAACATGTTATCCTCAGCGTCCTTCCCAGCACCTTCGGTCTCATTCCATGGATTTGTTGTTTCCATTTTAGTTATGAGGGCTTTATACCTTTTGAAACCTGTGAAGATGTAATAAGGATTGATAGCTCAGGGGTTAAGAAGAATTGATCTCCCCAGCCTTTGCTCAGACACCATTCCCTCACCTCGTCCTTTGAAGGATAAATGTCTTATTCAGACAAATCCCAATTGCTTTTTCAAATAGGCCCAGATTGTCACAGCTCCACGTTTACGATCAACCACATAAAAAAAAGCACTCGCTCAACCATACAGCGTTCCGGCAGTAAACGGTAAAAGAGGAGAACGGCCTATTTTGCGTGAGTCCTCAACCTGGAATGAACTGAAGTTTAACTACAGAGAGATTTTCTGAGGAAGAGTGTTAATTGGTTGTCAGACTCCCATGGGGCCATGCAGGGGCAACTCTGTAGGCTGTCCTGAGTCCCAGGCTTGGTTGAGCCTTGCTGGGTGATGATGTAATGAAAAGGCTTTTGGATTCCTATTATGGCTCTTCCTGAAGGAGGTAGATCTTTGTTATGTAGAATAGAGTGGCCCAGGCCTTTAATGGCCCATTGACAAAGGTGGGGCGGGACTGAGTTTCTTCCTTTCTTTTAGGAGAAATATTCTGTCCTTTTAATATTTCCTAAAATACTTCATTTTTCTAGGAGAGGGGTGGATGCTAACTTCCTACAGCAGTTCTGAGATAAAGAAAAAAACTGAGAACGAGAGGAGAACTGTTAGTTGTTTTGTTCTTTTCTGTATTTTTAAAAAAAGGAAATACAGAGCAAGAGAGTTTGGTTGAGAAGAATCTTTTTCTTGTCATTGTTGCCTTTTTTGTAATAACTTTCTAGCGGAATTTGGCAAATCCAATTAAATCCAAATCAAATTTTCACTTCAGGATTTAGGAAGTTGTCAATAAAGTGTCAGAGAAAAAGAATGGTTATCTTTCAGGCTGAGGGGAAGGGGTGGTGGTGGAAAAGAGGAGAAGATTCTTTGGCAGAAAGCTTGGGGGAAGACAAGACAATGACAATTATCCCAGCAAAAGGCTTTAGTGAAAGTTTCAAGCCCTTGGCAAAATTGAACCTTGGAATTACAGATTACTATAATCTCAGGATTTAGTCTGTTATTATAAAGAGTCTCTCTCTTTCTCTCTTTGAGGGGTGTGTATTCAGAGAAAGTCAGGCTGCTGCACTTAAAAAGTAATTTCTTCAAGAAAGATCAGATCAGTGGTGAAATTCAATTTATTTTACTCCTGGTTCTGTGGGCGGGGCTTGGTGGGTGTGACAGGGGAAGGATACTGCAAAATCTCCATTTCCACCCTACTCTGGAGACAGTCAGAGGTGGTATTTGCCAGTTCTCCAAACTACTCAAAATTTCTGCTACTAGTTCTCCAGAACTGGGTCATAGGCCAAAAAATTACCAATAGTTTAGATGATTAGGGTACTGGAGGCTAAAATATATAAAAAAACAGTTGCAGGAATTGGGTATGTCTAGTCTGATGAAAAGAAGGACTAGGGGTGACATGATAGCAGTGTTCCAATATCTCAGGGGTTGCCACAAAGAAGAGGGAGTCAAACTATTCTCCAAAGCACCTGAGGGCAGGACAAGAAGCAATGGGTGAAACTCATCAAGGAGAGAAGCAACTTAGAACTAAAGAGAAATTTCCTGACAGAACAATTAACCAGTGGAACAATTTGCTTCCAGAAGTTGTCAATTTTCCAATACTGGAAGTTTTAAAGAAGAGATTGGACAACCATTTGTCTGGTATAGTATAGGGTTCCCTGCCTGAACAGGGAGTTCGACTAGAAGACCTCCAAGACCTTCCAACTCTGTTATTCTATTCTATTCTATCCTATCCTATTTTGGACCCGTTATGCAAAAGCCAAACTCTCTGGAAAAATCTCTAATGGTGAGAAAAGCAGGATGAAAGAGAAGACGATGACCAGCTGCAAGATGGATGGCCTCTCTTACATTGGCGATGAGTGCACAACTGGGAGATTTAAATAATAGGAATTGATTATTCTATTCTATTCTATTTTATTATAATGGAGGAAAGCTGTTCATGTGACTGAAATTGAAAATGACTCAATGGCACAAAATCAATCAATCAGTCAGTCAATCAATCAATCCAATACAACAGGGTTCCCAATCTTGGCAAATTTAAGACACGTGGACTTCAAATCCCAGAATTCTTCCATGCTGGCTGAGGAATTCTGGGAGTTGAAGTCCATACATCTTAAAGTTGTGGAGATTGGGAGCCCCTGCATTGGAAAAGGCTTTTCCTATCTCCCCGGACAGGGCTGGGTTCTAACCGGCGTTACTGCTGGTTTGATCGTGTGTGCGCTTTGCATGCACGTGCATGCACAATTCAATAGAAATTGCTCTGCCCATGCGCAGAACTCCAAAACAAGATGGCGGCAGGGAACTGGTTCAGGGGTGTGGCCAGCCTGGGTCGCTGCGGGTTCTGGGACCCAGGCCAGCATACCATTACTGGTTCGGCCAAACCGGGCCAAACCGGTAGGAACCCACCTCTCTCCCAAGGTTGGAAATGGTAAATTCAAATTCTATTAGGTAAATTTTCTTTTGACATTAACCTTCCTTTTTTATACCCTGAACTAGCTGAACCTTAATTCAGCCCTTAAGCATGAAATCTCTCCCAGATTTATGCTAATCATTTTTAAATTTGTGGGTGCCAATGATCCAAATGAATGGGAGTTTTCCTGAGCATCTTCAATTAAAACGTCTGGATGCACTCCAGTCTTTTGACCCCTTCCTTAAACCAGAAGGGAGTGATAATGAGCAATAGCTAATAGAGTTATAAAGCTCTATATTTGCATAAGTAATATGGGGCTAATGCTTGGACAGAATTAAATTTGAAATGAAAATATTAAAACAGTCATTAGCGAATTTGGAGAAATTATGGGATAGGTATTTTTGGCAGCTGGTTGGAGCAGATAATGCCAAGTGAAAGTCTACTTGAATGCGAATTCTGTAAGATGCTGGAGCCATTTTCATCCACCACATTTACATAAAAGTCATTTCTATTTTGACATTTTGATATTTAGATTGGTGCTACGGGGTATCAGCCATCCTTCCATTTCTCCACCAAACGTGATGCAATTTTCTAATTAAAGTTCCGTCACTGAACAGGCAGTAATTGCTTAACTAATCATGATTTGCATATTGTGAATTCTAGGTAAATGAGGCCACTTGGCAAGGAGAGTTTTCGCAAAGCACGCCATGTTCTCAGGAAGGAGGAAGAGAGAGATCTTTTGAAACAGAAAAAAAAGAGAATAATTTTCAAACCTTGGCATTTTTAGGATGAAACAGAGAGCAGTTTTGAGACCTGTAATCCAGGAGTCCCAAAACAATTAAGCAGTGGCAAGGTAGTCACAGGTGAAATGTCAGCGATACAGGTATGTGTTAATAGATAACACACAGAGAGAATAACGGAATAGGGAAGGGAATTTGGAGGTATTCTAGCCCAGTGATGGCTAACCTTTTTGTCCTCGAAAGCAGTGTGCAAGCACATGGCCACACCCATAATGCAATGTACATGTGTGGTACCCTCCCACACACCCTGGTGCATCCATGCATTTTTCCCCCTGTGCTCCCCACGCCCCCAGCACATGCAAGTGTGACCCCTATGCGCCTCATTTTGGGCCTAGTAGGCCTCCCTGAAGCCTCCTGGGACCGGAATGGTGGCCCGCAGCACCACCATCCTGCGCTCTGACCGCCACATACACATGCACATGCACCCCCCCCGCCCTCCCCTGTTTATGTGCAAATGTCTCCTGCATGTGAGGCAGAGACCCAAAAATCAGCTGGCCGGAGGGAGGTGCATGCACATGAATGGTAGAGCTGAGCTGGGATGATGGCTCATGTGCCCACAGAGAAGGCTCCACATGCTACCTGTGCCATGTGTGCCATCCGTGATGGCAAACCTATGGCACACATGCTACAGGTGGCATGTGGAGCCCTTTCTGCAGGCATGTGAGCTGTTGCCCAGCTCAGCTCCATCCCACATGTGCGTGTGCCTCCCGCCAGCCAGCTGATTTTCGGGTCTCTGTTGTGCATGCGGGAGATGCGCGTGCATGTGTGTGGGGGTGTCACATGTGCATCTGCCGGGCTCTAAGAAAGCCGTGCGTGCATGCTCAAACCAGTAGTAACAAAATTCGCAACTCATCACTGCGTATCACTGGTTAATTGTTCTCACCATCAGGAAATTTATCCTTAGTTCTAGGTTGGTTCTCTCCTTGCTTCGTTTCCTTCCGCTGCTTGTGCCTTTAAGTGCGGTGGAGAATAAGTTGACCACCTCTTTTTTGTGGCAGTGCCATAGATATTGGAACAGCACTATCATGTCACCCCCTAATGTGTTAATGGGGAATTAGTGAACAGGCAAGTTACGGCAGGGACTTTAGGGCAGGCCATTACCGGGGAAGGAGGGCTCGCTATATCACAGAGATCCCTCCTTCCAGCCCTAGGAGTCCCACTCCAAGGTCAGATGGCGCGAGTAATCAGGACCCTGGTCTCAGGCTGCTGTCGCTAAATGCCAGGTCTGTTGTTCATAAGGCTCCCCTCGTCCGGGACTTGATTTTAGACGAGGGGGCAGACCTGGCATGTATTACTGAGACATGGCTGGGCACGGAGGGAGGAGTCCCCCTCGTAGAGATGTGCCCAGACGGGTTTCAGGTGCTTCATCAGCCGAGAGCCCAGGGAAGGGGTGGCGGTGTGGCTATTGTAGTCCGGGAGTCTTTAGTTCCTCGTAGGATCCCTGCTCCGGAGCTTGTCGGGTGTGAGTCCCTACTGTTGAAGCTGGACCTCAAGGGTCAAGTGGGTCTGCTGCTAACATACCTGCCTCCCAACTGCGTTGCAGCAGCCCTCCCCTCGCTCCTCGAGTCAGTAGCCGAGCTGGCAGTTGAGTTCCCTAGGCTTATGGTTCTGGGGGACTTCAATTTGCCTTCGCTCGGTGAACGCTCTGATGGAGCGCAGGAGTTCATGGCTTCCATGACAGCCATGGGCTTGACCCAGGTAATTCGAGGCCCAACCCATTCAGCGGGTCACACACTCGACCTCGTATTCCTCTCGGAGCAGTGGAGTTATGATCTTGGTCTGAGGGGTAATGAGACCATACCCCTGTCGTGGTCAGACCACTGCCTACTGAGGCTAGACTTCCGGAGGCCAAACCCCCACCGTAGGGAGGAGGAACCGACCAGGTGGTTCCGCCCCAGGCGACTTATGGACCCTGTAAGGTTCCAGACGGACTTTGGGGTTATTCCTGATACTCTCGCCCACAGTTCGGCGGAGACTCTTGCTGCTGCCTGGCACTCGGCAGCGTCAGGGTCTCTGGACCGGATTGCGCCACTACAGCCCCTCCGGGTCAGCGGCTCCCGGAGGCCTCCTTGGTTCACCGAGGAGCTCCGGGAGATAAAGCGCCGGAGGAGACGCCTAGAGCACCAGTGGAGATCCGATAGGTCCGAACCGAACCGGGCACTTTTGACAGCATGCACCAAGGAATACATCCGGGCATTAAGAACAGCTAAAAGAACACACATTGCCACCTTGGTAGCGTCCGCCGAGTCCCGCCCAGCCGCCCTGTTTAGGATAACCCGCTCCCTCCTAAATAGGAGGGAGACGGGGGACCCCTTACAGGGTAGGGCTGAGGAGTATGTTCAGTTCTTGGCGGACAAAGTTGCTCGGTTTCGGTTGGACCTGGACTCCACTCCCGCAGATCCAGCCAAGACACAAGGGAATGACTTGGCAGACCATCTCTGGGTTGAGTTTCAGGATGTTGCCTCCAGGGATGTGGACAAGGCTATGCGAGCTGTGAGTGCCTCCACCTGCATACTGGACCCGTGTCCCTCCTGGCTGGTTGCCAACAGCAGTGAGGTGACACGAGGCTGGATCCAGGCGGTTGTTACCGCCTCTCTTCGGGAGGGGCACTTCCCCACCGCGCTCAAGGCGGCGGTGGTGAGACCCCTCCTGAAGAAACCGTCCTTGGATCCAGCCGTCCTTAATAACTATCGTCCAGTCTCCAACCTCCCCTTCGTGGGGAAGGTTGTTGAGAAGGTGGTGGCCTTCCAGCTTCAGCGTACCTTGGAGGAAGCTAACTACCTTGACCCCTTCCAGTCCGGCTTCAGGCCCGTTTACAGCACAGAAACCGCTTTGGTCGCATTGACCGATGATCTCTGGAGAGCCAGAGATGGAGGCCATGCATCCATCCTGGTTCTCCTTGACCTCTCAGCGGCTTTCGATACCATCGACCATGGTATCCTTCTGCGACGACTGCGGGAGGTGGGGGTGGGCGGCACTGTTCTACGGTGGTTCTCCTCCTACCTCTCGGACAGGTCGCAGTCGGTGTTGGTGGGGGGGCAGAGATCGTCCCTGAGGCCCCTAACTTATGGGGTGCCGCAGGGTTCGGTCTTATCCCCCCTACTATTTAACATATACATGAAACCGCTGGGCGAGATCATTCGGAGGCACGGGATAAAATACCACCAATACGCGGACGATACACAGTTGTATCTGTCCGCCCCGTGCCAACTCAATGAAGCGGTGGACGTGATGAACCGGGGTCTTGAGGCTGTTAAAGACTGGATGAGAGCTAACAAACTGGTACTCAACCCGGACAAGACCGAGTGGCTGTTGTGTTTTCCTCCCAACAATTTGGCCGACGTTCCATCACTCAGGCTGGGGGGACAAAATTTAAACCCCTCAGAAAGGGCCCGCAACTTGGGAGTCCTCCTGGATTCACAGCTGACTTTTGACCACCATCTCTCAGCTGTGACCAGGGGGGCATTTGCCCAGGTTCGCCTGGTGCGCCAGTTGCGGCCCTACCTGAATCGGGAGGCCCTCACAACAGTCACTCGAGCCCTTGTGATCTCTAGGCTGGAATACTGTAATGTGCTCTACATGGGGCTGCCCTTGAAGAGCATCCGAAGACTACAGCTAGTCCAGAATGCGGCCGCGCGAGTGATCGTGGGCGCACCACGGTTCGCCCACATAACACCGATCCTCCGTGAGCTGCGCTGGCTACCTGTTGGTCTCCGGGTGCACTTCAAGGTCCTACTCACCACCTATAAAGCGCTCCATGGTAGTGGATCTGGCTATTTGAGAGACCGCCTTCTGCCAATTACCTCCCTCCGTCCCATCAGATCGCATAGAGTTGGCCTCCTCCGAATTCCATCCGCCAGTCAGTGCCGACTGGCGACTACGCAGAGGAGAGCCTTCTCAGTTGCAGCTCCGACGCTATGGAACAATCTCCCCGTGGAGATCCGCACCCTCACCACCGTCCAGGCCTTCCGCACAGCCCTCAAGATCTGGCTATCCCGTCAGGCCTGGGGATAAGACTTTACTCTCGCCCCTCCCGAATGTTGAATGAATGTTGTGTTTTTACCGCTAATTATTTTTATTCACATTTTCTTTTTGTGTTTTGTCCTGCACTCCCCTCCCCTATTATTGTAAGCCGCCCTGAGTCCCCTCAGGGAAAAGGGCGGCCTATAAATGTTTAATAAAAACTAAAAAAAAAAAAAAATTCTTTTGCTCTCCATAGCTCAACAGCAATAGCACTTAGACTTATACACCGCTTCACAGTGCTTTTTTCAGCCCCCTCTAAGCAGTTTACAGAGTCAGCTTATTGCCCCCAACAATCTGAGTCCTCAGTTTACCCACCTTGGAAGGATGGAAGGCTGAGTCAACTTTGAGCTGAGGTGGCGCAGTGGTTAGAGTGCAGTACTGCAGGCTACTTGAGCTGACTGCTAGCTGCAATTCGGCAGTTCAAATCTCACCAGGCTCAAGGTTGACTCAGCCTTCCATTCTTCCGAGGTGGGTAAAATGAGGACCCAGATTGTTGGGGGCAACAGGCTGACTCTGTTCAATTGCTTAGAGCGGGCTGTAAAAGTACTGTGAAGTGGTATAAATGCCTAAGTGCTATTGCTATTGAGCTGGTGAGAATTGAACTGCCAAATTGCAGGCAGCCAGCAGAAGTAGGCTGAGGTACTGCACTCTAACCACTGTGCCGCTTTGGCTCGTTTTCTCAGTTCTTGCTCCTAATATTGATTATCTAATCTATTCTCTATTTTTTGAGAGAGAACATTAAAAAATATTGGAAGATTTTTTTTCTTCTCCCGACTGTTGACAACAAATTATGTAAAGGACTTCAAGATTTTCTCTCTCAGTTTGCCAGGGGGATAACTCCTGCGAAGAAAGCAAACAAGACTGAATAATTTTCTGTGACATCTTTTTATGTATTTGAAGATTGCTCTTGTTTTTCCTCCTTGTTGACCTTTCTTAAGAGTTTCCTCAATCTCTCTTTTGTTTTCCTGGTAACCATCTGACTTAGCAAATCCTTTGTACTAATAAATAATTAAGCTTCCCAATCGCAGAACAAATCAATCCAGACTTTTCACTTCAGGCACAAAAAAACCAGGCTCAAAATATCATATTTTGTATATATGATGCGAAGAGCTAGCTCTCTTCAGAAATCTCTAATGCAGGGAAAGGAAGGAAGGAAAGAAAGAGAAGAGGAGCAGAAAAATGAACATCAACGGTACAAACTGATTCGAATTCAATCTAGCTCATTTATTTGTCTTGAGTAGCTGAGAGAGACTTTTCTTTCTTTCCGTTTGAATCCATGTGGATCGTTTGTATAAAACTGTTAAATGCTAATAGGCAAGTGAGGGTGTACAAAGTTTCATTTACAAAATATGTTGATTTGAAGGGCAATTTTCTTGTCAACTCTGTAATTAATGCGGAATACATTACCAAAGGGGATTGTTAGCTGGAGATTTTTGGGAGCAATCTAATTGAATGACTGTTTTAAGGAAACATTTGAAAGACTTATTATCCAGTAGGGCTGTGATGGCAAACCTATGGCACGCAGAGCCATTTCTGAGGGCACGCGAGATGTTGCCCTGTCAGCTCCAGCGTGCATGTGCGCGCTGACCAGCTCATTTTCAGCCTTCATTTTTGGCCATTTTTCGCCCTCCAGAGGCTTCCCTGAAACCTCCGGAGGGCCAAAAAAACCGCCCAGCCTGCAAACCGGAAGTTTGGGAACAGACCTCCAGTTTGCACATTGGACTGTTTTTTGCCCTCCGGAGGCTTCCGGAGGGAGAAAAATGGCCCAATGGGCAACCCGGAAGTCTGTTCCTAAACTTCCGGTTTGCATGTTGGGCTATTTCTTGCCCTCCCCAGGCTCCTAGAAAGCCTCTGGAGCTTGGGGAGGGCAAAAAATGGACCTACCGGGCCCACCGGAAGTCGGAAAATGGGACATTTTGTGGCCTCCGGAGGGCCTCTGGGTGTGTGTGTGGCATTTTCACCCTCCCCAGGTTCCAAGAAAGCTGTATATATTGTCAGAAACCTGTCCTTTAACAGTCCCATTTTGTGTGTGTGTGTGTGTGTGTGTGTGTGTGTGTGTGTGTGTCGGGGCAATGGAGGGGGAACACAGAATGGGAGGTAGGAGGCACACTGTTTCCAACCCAGACTTCATTTCATACATTTTAACTCCTTTCCTTATTGAATTATATATAAAACAAATCAGACAAATTTCTATTTTGTAAAAAAACCAGGAAACTATTTAAATTGCTGCCAATTATTACCAATAACATTTCTCTTTGAAAACTAGCAATGGATAAGAACGCCCAATTTTTGTATCAAGTGTTAAGAATATTGGTGGCCTTCAATAGACCTTGTTATTGCTATCTGCCTTGTAACTGAATAGTTGCTGTTGAACTGACGTAAATTAAAATGTAATACTGTATATTTGACTTAAAGACTACAGGGATAATCAGAGTTCTTTTGTATACACGGCACATTCACGGGTTTCACTTGATATAAACTTGGATAGAAATTACCATGATTTTAAAGTCTCAGTTTATGATTACATTGTGTAGGCTACTACTTGGAGTTTAACTATTATTTGTATTTTTTAAAACCAGTACAATATATTTAGTTATTTAAATCTATTTAATACCAACAATTTTAACCTAGTTTTATACATTTCTTATTTTTCCTTTCCCTTCTCCTTCTCTTCTTGTTGTTCTCTTCCTTTTTTATTTCCATTGATATGTGGGTACACACACACACACACACACTTTTAACTATATGTACTGTTTGCATTTAAGACTCCAAGAGGCACAACCTGCCCCACAAGACATCTCTGTGTGTGCCCTGCACACAAGGCAGGGCCACAAAATTAGATTAATAAGGTGGAGTATTAAAAGGCACAATTTAATACCCCCTTCCACAACATTTCCAGATGTATAGGCCAACTCTCACAATTGTCTAGCTAGCATGATAATGGTTCAGATTTCTAGCAATTGAAGACTACTGATCAGGAGCTCATCTGAAGAGAAACTGCCTGGTGGCACAGTAGTTAGAATACAGCATTGCAGGCTAACTCTGCTCGCTGCCAGGAGTTCGATCCTGACCGACTCAAGGTTGTCTTAGCCTTCCATCCTTCTGAGGTCTGTAAAATGAGGACCCAGATTGTTGGGGTTATAAAGCAGGGTTCCACCACAAAACCGCGCTCGACTAAACCGCGCTCGACTAAACCGCGTAGCTGACGTCATCAACAGGGCGACAACAGCGCGGAGACAGAAGCACGCTGTAAACGCTAAACCTAAAATTAACCCCTAAACCTAACCCCCCTAAACCTAATCCTAAATCTAACCCTAAACCTAACCCTTAACCTAACCCTAAACCTAATCCTAACCCTTAACCTAACCCTAAACCTAACCCTAACCCTAACCCTAACCCTTAACCTAACCCTAACCCTAACCCTAACCCTAACCCTAACCCTAACCCTAACCCTAACCCTTAACCTAACCCTAACCCTAACCCTAACCCTAACCCTAACCCTAACCCTAACCCTAACCCTAACCCTAACCCTAACCCTAACCCTAACCCTAACCCTAACCCTAACCCTTAACCTAACCCTAAAGCTAACCCTAAAGCTAACCCTTACCTTAAGTTGAATCGGCTTGCTTTCAAAGCGCCATTTAAAGTGCCCTTCTTTCTCCGCGCTGGCTGTTGTCGCCCTGTTGATGACATCAGCGACGCGGTTTAATCGGGCGTGGCTTAGTTGAGCGCGGTTTTGACGGGTCACGATAAAGCATATAGAGTGGTATATAAGTCTAAATGCTATTGCTGAGTGCTATAAGGGAAGCACAATGCGAACTGCAATCACCTCCTTTAAAGGCTACTCATGAAGTCCAATCAGTTGCCTTTAAAGGCAACTCAACTCATGAAGTCTTAAACTATTTTGGGGTAAAGAAGAAGATAACACCTCTCCTGCAGAGTTAGGGGAATGTTCTGCTTTGTTAACTTTCGGTATGACTTGATTTTTGATGCGCCTCTCTTGGTGCACCCCTTTTGGTAAGGCCCCCCTCATGCACCCCGTTTTTGGCCGGGATGGCCTCCTGCAGCACTTTGCTAGCCAAAACGGGGCATGGGGGAGTGCATGCAGCCCCCACGGGCCTCATTTTCAGCCCGGACAGCCTCCTGCATCTTTCGCTGGCCAAAATGGGGCCCGTTCATACAAAACGAATAAAGATAGTGGTGGCAGGAGGACTAAGGGGAGTCATGATAGCAGTGTTCCAATATCTCGGGGGCTGCCATAAAGAAGAGGAAGTCAGGCTATTCTCCAAAGGACCGAAAGGCAGGACAAGAAGCAATGGGTGGAAACTAATCAAGGAGAGAAGCAACTTAGTGTCAGCACCTCTTCATTAATTAATTAGGAAAGAAAGACCACAAGACTCCATGTGTGGAAATCAAGTGTACTTTTACTAATTAAGAATGATTAAAGGCATAGCGAAGCGAAGTCTGATTATTTAGGCGCGAAAGCAATTGATATATAGAATAGCCCATTCCCCACCCCTTGGCATCACAGTTCCAGTCCAATCATAATTCTTCCAAGTGTCAGGTGTGAGATAACTTCAAAAGGCATCACAAAGATGGAATGTCGGTGCCGTTAGTCCTGGCGGGAAACACCCACGCATGCGTAGTCCGATCAGCCGGTGAACTCCAGAACCTTCCTCCAGCACAATTAGTAACCCCTCCCAAATACCATGCCCTCCCTCCCCGTTTCATGGCAGCCGAAGCAACAGCAAAGCAGAGGCTGACACTTAGAACTGAGGAGAAATTTCCTGACAGAACAATTAATCAGTGGAATCACTTCAGAAGTTGTGAATGCTCCAACAGTGGAGGTTTTAAAGAAGAGATTGGACAACCATTTGCTTGAGCAAGGGGGAAGGACTAGAAAACCTTCAAGGTCCCTTCCACCTCTATTATTCTGTTTCTAAATGTATGTATCCTTTTAAAAACAAACAAACAAACAACGGAAATAAGCAGGTGGAGAAAATAGCACAATAATAAATCATGAGGAAGATCAGAGCTGGAATTGCCAGGATTGATGAAAACAGGGGGAGTTGCATGGGGAGAATTTTGAAAATGGCTGCAATCTGCAAAAAAGAATTAAGGTGAATGGAATACAATGGAGTTTGTTTCTTACCCTTTCTAGTCTTTCTGGCAGAGGTGGTATTCAGCAGGTTCTGACCAGTTCTGGAGAACCGGTTGCCAGAAATTTTGAGTAGTCTGGGGAACCGGTAAATATTACTTCTGACTGGCCCTGCCCCCATCTATTCTCTGCCTCCCAAGTCCCAGCTGATCGGGAGGGAAGGGGGATTTTCAGTAACCTTCCCCTGGAGTGGGGAGGGAATGGAGATTTTACAGTATCCTTCCCCTGCCATGCCCACCAAGCACTCATTTGTGGGTTAAGTTCATGTTTTCTAAGTTCATATTTTCTTCAAAGCCATCTGCATATCCTGGAAACGAACTTCCGGTTTGCTCGTTGAGCTGTTTTTCGCCCTCCCCAGGCTTCAGGAAAGCCTCTGGATTCTGGGTAGGGTGAAAAACAGCCCAATGGTCCAACCGGAAGTTCAGGAATGAACTTCTGGTTGGCCTATTGGGCCTGTGTTTTGCCTTCCCCAGGCTCCGGAAGCTTTCCTGAAGCCTGGGGAGAGTGAAAAGGACCTCCCACAGCCCTCCAGAAGGCCAAAAATCAACTGGCTGGCATGCGCTGAGGGCTGCCATGCTGGCAAATATGGCGCTGTGTGCCACTTAGCAATAGCAATAGCAGTTAGACTTACATACAGCTTTGTAGGGCTTTCAGCCCTCTCTAAGCAGTTTACAGAGTCAGCATATTGCCCCCACAGTCTGGGTCCTCATTTCACCCACCTCGGAAGGATGGAAGGCTGAGTCAAACCTGAGCCAGTGAGATTAGAACTGCTGAACTGCAGATAACAGTCAGCTGAAGTGGCCTGCAGTACTGCACCCTAACCACTGCGCCACCTCGGCTCTTGTGGCATGTGTGCCATAGGTTCGCCATCATGGCTCTAGGATTTCCAACTAGGATACTTTCTCCAACTTTTGTCCAAGTCGCTTAAAATCTCTCCTTCTGAAGTCCAAAATACATGTGTGATTTGTCTCAGCTTTTCTTCTCTATTTATCTTGATCTTCAATATGATAGGATTACAGGTGGTCCTCAATTTACAACGGTTCATTTAGTGGCCATTCAAAGTTACAAGGGCACTGAAAAAAGTGACTTATTGACTTGGCAACTGGTTCATATTTATGATGGTTGCAGAGTGTCGCGGAGTCAAGCGACCCCTTTTGTGATCTTCTGACAAGCAAAGTCAGATTCACTTAACAACCGTGTTACTCACTTCAAAACTGCAGTGATTCAATTAACAACAGTGACAAGAAAGATCATAAAACAGGGCAAAACTCACTGAACAAATATCCCACTTAGCAACATACATTTTTCGGCTCCTGAGGACTACCTCAGTGGTGGGTTCCTCCTGGTCTGATCTGGTATGGCTGTAGTAGCCGGGAACAGCTGACAGCATACCGGTCAGTGGTGGGATTCAGCCAGCGCGCACCTATTTGGGAGAACCGGTTGTTAACTTTCCAAGCAGTTGGGAGAACCGGTTGTTGGAAGAAATCTCATTTTGTTTTTTCCACTTTACAGGGCTAATCCTGTAAGGAAGGCAGGAAGGAAACATTCTGGTGTTGTTTCTAGCCTGATCTTTATTGCCCTGCTTGCAGAAACTGCCTCTCCCATTAACCCTTATTACATTGTAAGGTTCCACCACAAAACCGCGCTCGACTAAACCGCGTCCGACTAAACCGCGTAGCTGACGTCATCAACAGGGCGACAACAGCGCGGAGACAGAAGCACGCTGTAAACCCTAAACCTAAAATTAACACCTAAACCTAAACCTAACCCCCCTAAACCTAATCCTAAACCTAACCATAAACCTAACCCTTAACCTAACCCTAACCCTAACCCTAACCCTAAACCTAACCCTTAACCTAACCCTAAACCTAATCCTAACCCTTAACCTAACCCTAACCCTAACCCTAACCCTTAATCTAACCCTTAACCTAACCCTAAACGTAACCCTAAAGCTAACCCTAAACCTAACGCTTACCTTAAGTTGAATCGGCTTGCTTTCAAAGCGCTATTTAAAGCGCCCTTCTTTCTCCACGCTGGCTGTTGTCGCCCTGTTGATGACGTCAGCGACACGGTTTAATCGGGCATGGTTTAGTCGAGCGCGGTTTTGACGGGTCACGCATTGTACAGCTAAGGTGAAGCGCCCATTGACGTGAGTGACGTTGAGTTGGCCATGGGCACCCAATCACATGACCACTGAGCCACGCCCACCCAGCCATTCATTAGGGCAGAGAACCGGTTGTTAAATTATTTGAATCCCACCACTGGTACCGGTACAGTGGCTCGTTTGGTCCACCCACCCGCCCATGTTCTATACCTGTTTTTAAAGCAACCGGCCAATTGCGCATGCATGCACAGCATGTGGTCCCTGCGTGCGCCCCAACAAGCAGCTAGGTGTCTCAGGGGGCGGTGGATTGCGCATGTACACAAACAGGAAGCACGGCCCCGTGAGCAGCGCACCGGTAGCGACAGTAAGAGCAACCCTCCACTGGACTACCAGTACTACTTCCTCTTTAAACCGCTTGGCCACTTACTTTTTATTTGTTGGGATTAGACCCAGGGGTGGGATTCAGACCGGTTAGGGCGAACCGGTAGCTTCGACGATCAGTTGGGAGCGAACCAGTTCACTCCAATGATCAAGTGGGCCCGCCCACCCCTGCGCTTTACTGACCTTTATCTTCTCATTTGAGTCACCTGGCAGAGCAGATTGCTGCACCTCAGCTGTTTTCCTCCCCAGCAGTAATGCGGAAGGTAAGTTTTCTCAAAACTGTGCAAGCGTGTGAAGTGTGCGATCACCAAACCGGTTGTTAAACCGGTAGGATCCCACCACTGATTAGATACAGGATAAATGAGCCTCGTGTTTCTCCTTCCACTTTCTTAATGAAAATGAAACTATCAGCAAGAGAGAACAGAATTCAGGCATGCTTCGCTTGCATGGTGAATGTTTCAGCAACTTCCTAAGTAATTGATGCTTCCTTTAACCACGATTGCCTGTCCTGTTGAGTGAATTCAGCAAGGTAACATTCAATATCCACTGCCTGAATAGATGTCCTTGAATATAGTCTCACAATGGCGTGTATTATGTCTATGACTGGCTAAAATCTTGGGCCTCTAGCAGGGGTGGGTTCCTGCCAGTTCTAACCTCTTCTATAGAAGAGGTTCCACAAATCTACAGTGCCGAACCGGTTCCAGCTCCCTCCCCCTGCCCGTCCGCACATCATCAAGATGAAGAGTGAGAGGAGGAATTCTGGGAGTTGAAGTCCACAAGTCTTAAAGCTGTCAGGTTTGAACACCCCTGGGGTTTTTTTCTAAAGGGTTAGGGGTGCAAGGGTCTTGTAATTTGACAGCTTTAAGACTTGCGTGCTTCAAATGCCGGAGTTTCTGAGCCAACATTTTGGTTGCTAAGCAAGGACATTGTTAAGTGAGTTTCACCACATTTTACAAGTTGGCCACGCCCACCCAGTCACATGGCCGGCAAGCCACTCCTACAAAGCAGGCCACACTTACGGAAGAGGTTCTAAAATTGTTAGAAACCCACCACTGGCCTCTAGGATATGTTTTTACTCTCATTTTTCTACCTAAGATGTAAGAACAGATGTAGATACTTTCTATGGCTAGTATTACAGATCTTTTTTTTAAATAGCCTGTGGTGATTTCAGGTGGTGTTATACTGTCTTGTGGAGGGGGACTAAGAAGTTATTCTTATTTTTTTTCCTAAAGAAGGAATCATAGTCTTTCCGTAGTTTGTTAGTAGGTTTCTGGGTGCAATTACGGCTATCCTAGCGGCCATGAAAAGGAGGCTTTGAGTTGCAAGTTGTCCATTTCTGATGGAGGTTAAAGTTAGGACCATCTGCACTCACTGTATTAATAGAGCTTGATTGCTATGTTGCAAAACTGAGGTTCTTTCATATTCTTGCTATTTATGTGACTCACTCACAGTAGTCTGGAGGTGGTTCATCACTTTTAACCTCTGAGATAGAGACATTATGTCAGCAGTTGCTCTGACCCAGCTCCGAAACACGACAAACCCTCTGTAGTTAAACAAATGTTCCCTTTATTAGGACTACCAGCAGCCTTGGCAAAAAATCTCTCTCCCTCCCCCCTCCCCCCCCTCATAGCAGTCTAACACGTCTATCCGGCAGGGAGATGAATAGTTGTTTTACACACCTATTCATCTTCACCCCCTGCCTTTTATCCCCAGAGCTAGGGTGGGGCTTTGCTAGCAGCAGTGGCTCTTCTATCCCAAGGATCAGCCCATAGATTTCCACTGCTCTCCTCTCCTCTGCCTTCTGCACATCTGTGTGTCAGGCACTGGACCCAGCTGTTCTTCCTCATTAGCCACCTCCAGACCTGGGAGCTGTTGACTCTCCATCTGAGGGCAGATGGACAACTCAGGCTCCGCCTCTGTCTGTCTGTCTGTCTCTGTCTCTCTGTCTCTCTGTCTCTCTCTGTCCCCCATTCCCTCTTCCCTCTTGGAGCCCTCAGGTTGCCTTGATGCTGGCCCTGACTCCCACGCTGCCTCCTCATCAGATATGGCTGCTGGAAGGGCTGGCAGCTGACAGGCCACAAAAGCAATTCTGGGTAGAGTAAAAGCTGGGAGTGGGCAGACTTCCCATGGAAGGGAACACTTGAGGCAAAGCTGCTTAAAAGTTTCCAATCCTTTCACTGGGATCAATTATAGGAAGAAAAAACAGTTCCAATTCCAAGCCAGGAACAAAATGGAGCCTGCTTTAAGAAAGGAGGGAGATTGATGGGAGATGCAGTTCTGGGTCAGCTGACAAACTAGCTTGATGAGTGCAACTCTAACCCTCTCCCCTCCACCTCCCCCCTTTACCCTCCCCTCCCCTTTCCCTTTTCCATTCCCACTCCCTTCCCCTTCGCTCGCCTTTCCCTCCCCTTCCATTTCCTCCCGTCTCTTTCCCCTCCAATCCTCTACCCTCCCCCACTCCTCTCCCCTCTCCTCTCCTCCCCTTCCTCCCCTCCCATCTCCCCTCCCTCTCCCTTTTCCATTCCCACTCCCTTCCCCTTCGCTTCCCTTTCCCTCCTCTTCCATCTCCCTTCTCTTTCCCCTCCCCCTCTCCTCCTCTACCCCACCCCCACTCCTCTCTCCTCCCCTCCCCTTCCTCCCCTCCCTTCCCCTCTCCATTGCCCCTGCCCTTTCTCCCCTCCCCCTCCCCTTTTTCCTTTCCCTTTCCCCTTTCTATTCTTTCGCACCCTTTTTACCCTCCGGTACCCTTCCCTCTCCTCTTCCCTCCCCTCTCCTTTCCCCTCCCTTCCCTCCCCCTCTCCTCCCTTCCCTTCTCTTCCCCTCCTCTTTTCTCTCCCCTCTCCCCTCCTTTCCCCTTTCCTGTCCTCTCCCTTCCCCCACCCCTTCCACTTCTCCCCCTCCCTTCCTTTCCCCTTACCTCTCCCCTCCTGCTCCCCACTCCACCCCTTCCCTCCCCTTTACCCTTCCTTCCCCTCTCCCCTGCCATCCCCTCTCCCTCCTTCCCCTTCCCCTCCTTTCCTCTTCTCTCTTTCCATCTTTCCTCTCCTCTTCTGTCCCCCCTCCTCCTTTTCTTTTCTTTCCTCTCCTCTCCTTCCTCTTTCTTCTTCTCTCCCCTCCCTTCCCCTCTCCTTCCCCTCCCTTCTTCTCTCCCCTCCCCTTTCCCCTCCCTCCCCCTCCCCTTCTCATCACCTCTCTTTCTCTCCCCTCTAACCTCTCCTTTCCTCTTCCCTCCCCTCTCCCTTCTCCCCTTTGCCCTCTCCTTTGCTCTACTCCCCCCCCCGCTCTCTGTGCTCTTCTGTGCTCTGCTCACCTTCCCTCCCAGATGATCTGTTCCTACAGGATGTCACTGGTATAAACATTAGCAATTAATACAATTTATAGGACAGATACACATGGAGGACAGAAGTCACACTTTTAACCAGTTGAACAGAAAAATAAAGAGGAATTTCCACGAACGTTTATATTCTGACTTACAAGAAGGGAGTGACCGAGGATTACACTTTTGGCTTGGCTCACAGAGGTGGAAGAAAATTGTGACATTTCTGCAATGCTAAGCTTTGGGTAGCATGCCCTTTTACAAGCTAGCAGCTCCAAGATATACTTCGAACTCTTGATAAAATATTATAAGGCCGTTATATTTTCCTGGTCTAATGTCAACAGAGGCAAGGCTGCTGCAGCATGTTTTCACTTTTAAGCATCCTGCTTCAGCTGCCAGATAAGGAGACAACCAGCAGGAGAAGGAGAGAGAGGAACTAGTTGTTTTTTTTCTTTTCTGTGCTATGTTCCGAAGGTGCTTTTCCAAAAGGCAATTGGACTTTCTTGGGGCGAGGGGGTCCTTCCTTTTCCCACCCTTATTTTGTCCGTTTAAGGACGTTCAATCTGGGCTTGGCATTTCTGTCTACCTATGAGTCTTTACCAAGGACTTGGGATAGGCAAATCTGGATGTGTTTTTTTTTGAAAGTTTATTTATATGCCGCCCTTTTCCCTGGGGGGGACTCAGGGCGGCTTACAACTCAAGGGGGGGGGGAAACAAATATTTAACACGTGAGAGCAATACATAATTAAAAAAGCACAACATTCATACCATTCGGGTGGGTTACAATCTTTAGCCCCAGGCCTGACGGGATAGCCAGATTTTAAGGGCTGTGCGGAAGGTCTGGAGGGTGGTGAGGGTACGAATCTCCACGGGGAGATTGTTCCAAAGGGTCGGGGCTACTACCGAGAAGGCTCTCCTCCGCGTGGTTGCCAGTCAACACTGACCGGCAGATGGAACTCGGAGGAGGCCTAATCTATGTGATCTAATTGGTCGCGTGGAGGTAATTGGCAGTAGGCGGTCTCTCAAGTACCCAGATCCACTACCATGAAGGGCTTTATGGGTGACAAGTAGCACCTTGAAGCGTACCCGGAGATCGACAGGTAGCCAGTGCAGCTCGCGGAGGATAGGTGTTATGTGGGTGAACCGAGGTGCACCCACAATCGCTCGCGCGGCCGCATTCTGGACTAGCTGAAGTCGCCGGATACTCTTCAAGGGTAGCCCCATGTAGAGCATGTTTGATGATATTACAGATCGTGACCCGTCAAAACCGCGCTCGACTAAGCCGCGCCCGATTAAACCGCGTCGCTGACGTCATCAACAGGGTGACAACAGCCAGCGCGGAGAAAGAAGGGCGCTTTAAATAGCGCTTTGAAAGCAAGCCGATTCAACCTAAGGTAAGGGTTAGGTTTAGGGTTAGCTTTAGGGTTAGCTTTAAGGTTAGGTTAAGGGTTAGGGTTAGGTTAAGGGTTAGGATTAGGGTTAGGTTTAGGGTTAGGTTAAGGGTTAGGATTAGGTTTAGGGTTAGGTTAAGGGTTAGGTTTAGGGTTAGGTTTAGGGTTAGGTTTAGGGGGGTTAGGTTTAGGTTTAGGGGTTAATTTTAGGTTTAGGGTTTACAGCGTGCTTCTGTCTCCGCGCTGTTGTCGCCCTGTTGATGACGTCAGCGACGCGGTTTAGTTGAGCGCGGTTTAGTTGAGCGCGGTTTTGTGGTGGAACCACAACAGATATCATCACAGGATGGAAGCAGTTCCAAGTAACGCTGTCTTCTGCAATTCACTGATGGTGAATCTTCATCATCCTCATCATCCTCATCTTAATTTGCCTCCCATCTGCAGTTTGAAGTGACTCCAAGTAGCCAATCACGGTCATAAGTCGAGGATTACCTATAATGAAGCTTTGCTTTTCAGGCTTGGAAGCCATCTTAGCCTTGAGGATGCTATTTGGAACCCTGACACTGCTGGAGCTTCACACATTCAGAATTGGTGGAGAAGATAGTACACAAACCCGTCCCCCTCTGTCTTGGTACAGGAAATCCAGAGATAAAACATCTTTGTCACTGAGAAATAAATAGGAGAATGACCTGAATGGCCCTTTTGCTGTTTGTTTTCAGCCAACTAATAGAGGAAGTTTTAGAAGGAAAATAATAGTCAAGTTGAGGGTAGAGACACTTTCCTCTTATAGCCTCCCTGCTCACAGTTTGCATGCAATCATTTTTTCGCAGCTACAGGTTGCAATCAACTAAGGGTCTTTCATTAAAGCCCAGGGCGCCTCTCGGGTTGAACTTACAAAGTCATCTCTAAGGACAACGCAATTAAAAAAAGATTCCAGTCCGCCTTTAAAAAATATATATGAAAGAACGAGTTGTCGTTTGGTGCTAGTTTTGCTCTAGGTGCCAATGGTTTTAATGGCAGGGCTTAGTCCCTTTTGAATTTAGGCAATAATTATTTAAATACTGCGTTCAGACAATCAGAAAAGCAAGAGGCAAGCGTTAATAGTTAGGGGGAGGAGAATGGGAGGAAAGTGGGCTGCCATTTTGATTCAGAGTCTTGCCCTCAACCGGAAGTTAGACCCAGTGACCTAAATGGCCTCGAGAAAGAATCAGATTTGACAAACCATTAAGCACTAGGATGAAAGGCCAGATTAGAAAGTCTGAAGGTTACCGCTGTGGGAAGTCAGACCTTTGATCGGATGCAAGAGGGACACAATTTCTTATCCGAACGGAGGGGAAAAACATTGTGTAGCAATTCAATTAAACCTTCCGCTTAATGCAGCTCTCAGCTGTTGCCGTAATGTCAGCGATGACGTATTTATTTATTTTTTTGGGTGAACTTACTGATATTTTATTAGCATCAAACACAAGTTAGTGTGTGCTGCCCCGAGAGTTCAGGAGGAACTGATTTTCTGTCAGGGAAGATCTCGATCAATGGCATTGTTCTCCTTCCAAGATAATGCTAAAAACGTTTATTTAAAGGTTCATATCTTCTCGTGGCCTTATCTGTATTCCGAGCTGCTTGTCCAATGAAATAAGATTCACTCGCACCTTCCTTCACTGTGTTATTGACAAAGTGTAAACAAAATGTGACTGGAAGCCAGATGCCAGCCTGGTTTGAGAATCCTTCTGCCTTAATTCATTGGCACGGATTATTTTATGGCCACTTTCATGTTTGTTTATGCAGGTTGGCTGGGGGAAACCTGGTTTCCAACTAGTTTTTGAATTAGGGATAAGGACAACACATTTCTATTTTCAGTAGTTTATTTAGTGACCATTTGGAGTTTACAACGATGCTGAAAAAAAGTGACTTAATGACCGGTTTTCACACTTACGACTGTAGTAAGGTAGCAGAAATAACCCAGAAGGCATGTACAGAAAAATTAATAAACACGCAGCCAGGAGCCATAGCCAGAGAAAGCCACCCACGTAGCCAGGAAAAGGTTACACTCAGTCACAAAAGAAACATGAGATAATAGGATTAGGAAGTTGGGGAAAAATCCCAAATCTAGCAATGACCAGTCAGAATAACAAAAACACAAAACCCAATTCCAAGATAACACAAACATCATGATTATTTACGTAGAGCAGACACCTTTGTATAAGCGCCCAAAAAAGGAAAACACCCTCCTCATGTCTTATGATAGGATTAGCCCAAGGACAAGACACCGGACGAACGAAATCCGAAGGCAAGAGAATCAAGATCAGAGCAATCATCTGGAATAAAAGAATTTTATAAAATCCGAATTTACACAACAGCCTGAAGCAAGAAAAAACTATATAAAAAGGGGTAACCAAACTGTATATGGTGTGCTGCAGACCCGGGAACGACGGAGGTGTGTCTCATCCTTCCCGTTCTTTCTTTCTTCAATAAAAACTCATAACTTCCAGGCAGCTGTCGTCACGAAACTTTCTTTTAGCGTCGGTGGTGATTCCCGGCTGGGAACGGACCGGAAACCTTTGCCTTCCAACACGTCCATTGCAGCATCCCCATGGTCACATGATCACAATTCAGATGTTTGACAATTGGTTCATACTTACGATGCTTGCAGTGTCCCAGGGTCATGTGATCAACTTTTGTGACCTTCTCGCAAGCAAAGTCAATAGGGAAGTTAGAGTCACTTAACGGCCATGTTAATTAACTTAACAATTGCAGTGATTTGCTTAGCAACTGTGGCAAGAAAGGTCATGAAATAGGGCAAAACTCACTTAGCAATTGTCTTGTTTAGCAACATGAATTTTAGTTTAATTGTGGTCAGAAGTTGTGGTCTAGCTGTATTCGGTCATCCTTCATATGGAACATTAACCTGCACTGCATGTGGCTCCTAGAATAGAATAGAATAACAGAGTTGGAAGGGACCTTGGAGGTCTTCTAGTCCAACTCCTTGTTTAGGCAGGAAATCCTACACTCCTTCAGACAAATGGCTATCCAATATCTTCTTAAAAACTTCCAATTTCTGGAGCATTCACAACTTCTGGAGGCAAGTTATTCCACTGGTTAATTGTTCTAACTGTCAGGAAATTTCTCCTTAGTTCTAAGTTGCTTCTCTCCTCGATTAGTTTCCACTCGTTGCTTCTTGTCCTGCCCTCAGGTGCTTTGGAGAATAGCTTGATTCCCTCTTCTTTGTGGCAGCCCCTAGATATTGGAAGACTGCTATCATGTCACCCCTAGTCCTTCTTTTACAATACAATACAATAGCAGAGTTAGAAGGGACCTTGGAGGTCTTCTAGTCCAACCTCCTACCTAGGCAGGAAACCCTATACCGTTTCAGACAAATGTCTATCCAACATCTTTTTAAAGACTTCCAGTGGTAGGCATGGCCAACTTGATGTCACGCCTTGCCAGCATCTGCTTGCCACTCCTCACCTGCCCGCCCGGACTTCTTAGGGCCCCAACAGGAAGCAGTTGTTGGAGCTAAGCAGCCACCATGAGAAAGAGTTGGCAAAACAAATTGAATCTGACCGAGAAGGAGGCTCAACTGAAGCACTTCACTGAGGACTACGAGCATAGGCTTTCCAAGCAGAGGGAAGACCTGCAGGAGTACAAGGCCAGGTGCCAGTGCCTGGAGGCTCAGCAGGCTGAGATGGTCAGCCAGTTCCAGGCCAAGATACAGTCCCACTGGAATGAGGCCCTCTGTCTCTTTGTTACCAGTGGTGCTTCCCTCCAGCCTTTGCCCAAAGCCCTGCACCAGAGGCCAAAGGAGACCCCAAGTCAGAATTTCTGCCCCCCTCCAACCCACACAAAAAGATCCCAAAGGAGGAGACTCTCTGCAGCAACACAAATGTTCATTGCATGTATCCATCCCATGGGCCATAATTTGAGGACCCCTGATTTAGTGCAATATACAAAATGCAAATAATTTTTCTGTGGCCCACCAAATTTTTCTCATGGACCACCATTGTTTCACGGGCCACGGGCCACCAGGCCTGAAGATGGCGAGTGAGACCTCGCTGAAACGTTGCCAAGACAATCTCAATTTTACATGGTAAAAGACCCGAATACAACAAGACCAGCATACCTACACCCGTGAAAATCTATGAAAACATCTTTCATCTCCTACCTATCTTCCTACACATTATCTCCCTACATGTATGTCAACTCAAGGTGGCAAACATATCTTAAAGATGAGGCTTGTATGTTTCAATCTCCAGGCCTGCATTGCTTTGCTAATCTCGTCTCATGACGGAAATGCAAGAACTAGAAAGGGGGAAAGTGTTAATTTCAATTTTAAAAGATTAAAACCTTTAATAAAAACATAGATTTATGTAATTGTAGCCATTGCTTTGCTAAGAGGCATTTGTGGTCTCATCCAATGGAACACCACCACCAAAAAAAAAAAAAAAAAAAAAAAAGCAACGGAATTGACAAGATGGGATTTTTCTGCGAGAACAGAATGTGAGCTCTGCCTGTCGATCAGATACTGCGGGGAAATTGCTGTTCAAAAATGACCTCTTTTGACCCTGTTCTGTTCTGTGCTAATCCCTCTGGTGCTGTTTCACAAAGCAGACACAAAGAAGAAAATCACAGAAGGTCTAATTGAACCGTGCACTTCACTCCAAGCTGCTGGTTGGTCTGTCTCTTTCATTCTCCTTTGTTTTTTAACGGAAGGGGTTTCATATTTATCACACAAGCAGATGTCTGCCATTTTTCGAATTGGGGACACCGAATTTCACAAAAGAGCCAAAGCCAAGATTTGGAGGATGGATGAGAAATCGCCTCCTGGGATTTGGTTT
Organism: Thamnophis sirtalis; assembly: GCF_051295495.1. Lineage (NCBI taxonomy): Eukaryota > Metazoa > Chordata > Lepidosauria > Squamata > Natricidae > Thamnophis > Thamnophis sirtalis. Next base: position 12,266,586 of record NW_028261386.1, on the reverse strand, counting down.
AGGCTGGTTGAAGCCACTTTTTGGGTGTGTGGTGTGCTTGTGAATTGAATTGAATTGAATTTATTGCACTTATATGCCGCCCTTTTCCCCGGAGGGGACTCAGGGCGGCTCACAATCCAAGTCAGGAAAGGGGATACAGATAAGGGATAAAAAGACAAACAAAACAATACACAATTTAAAAGCACACAACAACCATACCATTCGAGGGGGGGGCAAAAGCTCTTTAGCCCCAGGCCTGTCGGAACAGCCAGGTTTTAAGGGCTTTGCAGAAGGCCTGGAGGGTGGTGAGGGTTCGAATCTCCATGGGGAGCTCGTTCCAGAGGGTTGGAGCAGCCACAGAGAAGGCTCTCCTCCGGGTAGTCGCCAGCTGGCATTGGCTGGCGGATGGAATTCGGAGGAGGCCTAATCTGTGGGATCTAATCGGTCTATTGGAGGTAATTGGCAGCAGACGGTCTCTCAAGTACCCAGGTCCAATACCATGAAGGGCTTTATAAGTGACGACTAGCGCCTTGAAGCGTATCCGAAGACCAATAGGCAGCCAGTGCAGCTCGCGGAGGATAGGTATTACGTGGGTGAACTGAGGTGCACCCACGATCGCTCGCCCGGCTGCATTCTGGACAAGCTGAAGTCTCCGAATGCTCTTCAAGGGCTGCCCCATGTAGAGCACGTTGCAGTAGTCCAGTGGTTCATTAGATTTATCATTTTGGTGATTGTTATTGGGAAGGTTTGTTGTTCTGTTTTGTTTCATGCTGGGAGTCATCCAGAGACAACTGGAGTTGATCAGTATCTAAAGCGAAATAACAAAACCAGTAAAATAAAATGTCATTATTTCTCTTTTGATCCCCAACTCCATCTATAGCAAACATAGAATGCCTAGAGGTGATAGCAGCTTTCACAAGAGGTTGCCAAAGTCATTTTCATCTGTGACAGATGTTGCAATTAGCAGTCTGCACAACAGTAACAAGTCTACTGCGCAGATCGTTATGCTGACTGCTTTATCACACTCACAAGCAGACTACCTCATCCTAAATCTGCCATTTGGTTCACAGAGTCAGGCCTCGAAGCCACCTTTTACGTTGGGCCTTCAGGCCTGCCACATGTATTGCTGTGGGAAACTGGGAGGGGGGATTATATGAAGTGGGGTAGATGTAGTTAAAGTAACATTCCTTTCTCAAAGAGTCAAGGACGGCTTGCCCTGCACCTGGAGTGGTGTGACTAGGAGGCATCTCCAGTTGGGATGATGCCTGATTGGGTCATGTGATGGACATGTGGGTGCTGGGCAGGGACTTGGACTTTCATTTGGGTGGGGAAAACCTGGGGACTTTCAGATTCGTGTTTTTCCAGATGTGCCAGAGTATGACATCTCTAATAAAATGGAACTTTGAGGAATCTCAAGCCTTGGAGTTTTCTTTGGTTAGGGGTGTTCCTTGGAACCCTGACATTAACCCAAATCTTGACACACAGGTTGCAAATTTGGGATAAGAGTGCTTGGGTGATGGGTAGCCTGGACACCATGTTTATTGGCCTATAGGATGTAAATGTCCCTCTCAATTGTCCCTGGTCAGATCACATTTGGAATATGGAGTAGAATTATGGGCAATGACAAGTTGGAGCAAATTGACCAAGATGGTGAAGAATTTGAAACTCAAGCCACATGAGATTCGTTTAAAAGATCTAGCTATGCTTAGAGAATGTATTAAAAAGCAAATAGCAATAGCAATAGCAGTTAGACTAATATACCGCTTCATAGGGCTTCCAGCCCTCTCTAAGCGGTTTACAGAGTCGGCATATCGCCCCCACAGTCTGGGTCCTCATTTCACCCACCTCGGAAGGATGGAAGGCTGAGTCAACCTTGAGCCGGTGAGATTAGAACCGCTGAACTGCAGATAACTGTCAGCTGAAGTGGCCTGCAGTACTGCACCCTAACCACTGCGCCACCTCGGCGCAGCACCTTGCTGACATCACCTTGCTGACAAAGGTATGTATCAGTGGTGGGTTCCAGATCCCGTCGGAACTGGTATGCTGTGACGGGGCCGGGCGTCCACCATGTACATGCAGCTGCTCGGCGGAGCATCGTGCAGGTGCCATACGCTGCATGCACGTGCGCAAATGGCCCGGTTGGGTCAAATAGAGGTAAGGAGACCAGGCGGGTGGGTGGGCGCTTCAAAGCACCGTACCGAACGGTACCTGGTGCTCCTAGCAGGCACCGGTACGCACGTACTAGGGCATATCAGCCGTAACCCACCACTGCTGAAGTCCAATCCTGCTCTCCACCCTCCAGAAAACCAGGATGCATAGGAACATCACAGGTTCTGCCTCTTTCCCACCATGTCTTGCTCAGTTTGTCTTCATTGTAAAATAAATAGAGAGGAAGAGAAAAGAAGTACATTACTACAACATAAATCATTTTGCCTTCCTTCCTTCCTTCCTCGTGGCTCTTTATATCTCATTCTCCTCTTGCCTCGACTCCAGAGATCTAATTACTTAAGATAAATGTGTATAAACATGAGCTTTAAGCTTTCTAATCGCTCTTCTGCTTTGCTTGTTTCCACAGAGGTCAATGCGATCAGTTTAAATGCTTCTAAATAGCAAAGTAGAATACATTTTTTTCTTTTTCACATGCCAGTTGCAATTTATGACATTTTATTAGCGACTGCAGAGTTAAGAAACTATTATCTTTTGATTGGTCTCATTTCAAATCAGAGCTCTGATCTAAGATAGAATTCTGTCAGCATCAACAACAGCTGGTAAAAGGATTTGAAGGGGGGGGGGGGAATAGGATGAATTTCCCCAAAGCATTAACTCTCCCTCATTCCCCCCCGCGCTCAAGCTCTCTCATAACTCCTCACTCCTGATTTACAGAAAAGGCCAATACATTATTATTCCCAATGTCTGAAATTCAATTATGGGCAGATTACTGCCTCTTGATTCCCCTTTAGAAGCAAAAACATCAAAACTTTCACCAAAGGGATAGAAATGATTTCAATTTGAGTGAGCAGGGATAGAGACATTAATGCTGTAAAGACACAACATTTTGCTAACTCAGATTGACGTTTATAACCATAGCTAATGTACAGTAGATCCCTGCGAAGATCTGAAGTTAGGGCCTGGACAACAGGTCCTTTTGATCAAGTTCAGAAGAAGGATGTGAAAAGTTAGAATTAAAGTTGATCATTACGTAGCTGTTCTCTGCAACATCTCCACCACCTTATAGTATACACTATTTTCCCCAAAATAAGACAGGGTCTTATTTTCTTTTAACCCCCGAAATAAGCACTTGGCCTTATTTTCGGGGAGGTCTTATTATTTTTGAGGTGCAGGAGGCTCCTTACCTTTGCCCACAGCCCGCGGATCAGCTGATCCAGAGAGAGCCGGAAGTTCTGTCTCTGCTTCTGGCACACTCTTGCAAGCCCTAATGTCACTGGGCCTGCTGTTCTTTTTGCGGCTGCCACTAAGAGAAGGGGCGCGATAGCTAAGGTTTGTGGGAGTGGCCTCCGTAAGGCCATTCCGCGTGGATGACAGGTGCATATGGGACATGTTCCCCCCTTTCCCCCCTGGAAATTGCATGGGCTATTTAAACACATGCGTTTAAATATTTTAGGGGAGGGCTTATTTTTTTGGGGGGAGGGCTTATTTTAGTCCTATTTGCTTATAGTCAGTTTCATACAAGCCATTCCTTCATTTCAAAGAGCCAAGGTGGCGCAGTGGTTAAATGCAGCACTGCAGGCTACTTCAGCTGACTGCAGTTCTGCAGTTCGGCTGTTCAAATCTCACTGGCTCAGGGTTGACTCAGCCTTCCATCCTTCCGAGGTGGGTAAAATGAGGACCCGGATTGTTGTTGGGGGCAATAAGCTGACTCTGTAAACCGCTTAGAGAGGGCTGAAAGCCCTATGAAGCAGTATATAAGTCTAATTGCTATTGCTATTTCCTCTCGATAAAGCATAGATAGAACTCTTCAGTCCCATTTGAAACTCAGATAAACTTCCTTCTGAAAATGACTGTTTGAATGGGCCACCATCAAAACGGGGATGATTTTCACTGAGACCTGAATCACCCACTTAGGATATTAATGGCTGTTCTCTTGATGTTTGAGCTACACGCCAGCCATAAAAAAAAAATCCTATTATTCCCCCTGATTGTTTGTAATGGAGATTGATTGTCCTGGCCAATCAAGTACCATAGGAGGAAGTCATTACTAAGAATTGTACCAAGGCTTTTGTGTCTCTGAAAATGTAACAGAAAACAGTTCTTCCTTAGATAAAGACTCCTACTTGTACAACAGAAGGCAAAGATCTGCTCAATAGCTGCATTGCTTGCAGTTTAGCAGTGATGGGAGGCTGTTAAAATTTAGAGTTTCTGAGCTTTCCAGCATTTTGAAGATTGATTTCCTTGCTTTAGAATCTCTGAAGTGTCCAGAATTTTGATGACACAATGGATAAACTCTTTGCTTTAGAATCCCTGAACTTTTCAGAATGTTGAAGACACAACAAATACACTCCTTGATTTTGGGGGAAATAGAACATTTTGGTTTTACCAAATGTTTGGTTTTCCCAGTAGCAAAGTATGGCTGTGAGAGTTGGACCATAAGAAAGGCTGAGCACCAAAGAATTGAGGCCTTTGAACTATGGTGCTGGAGAAGACACCTGCAAGTCCCTTGGACTGCAAGGCAAGGCCGTTCAGTCCTAGAGGAGATCAACCCTGACTGCTCTTTAGAAGGCCAGATCCTGAAGAGGAAACTCAAATACTTTGGCCACCTAATGAGAAGGAAGGACTCACTGGAGAAGAGCCTCATGCTGGGAAAGATTTAGGGCAAAAGAAGAAGGGGACGACAGAGAATGAGGTGGCTGGATGGAATCATCGATGCAATAGGCGTGAGCTTAAATGGACTCCAGAGGATGGTAGAGGACAGGAAGGCCTGGAGGAACATTGTCCATGGGGTCCCAATGGGTCAAACACGACTTCACAACTAACAATAACAGAACATTTTGATGCTCCCTACAAATAATTGATGTGCCTAACTCTAAACTTATATAACCACAGTAATTAGTTTACCCTGTTTAAGGGTTGACAAATTGGTCACCTTTGCTTTCTTTCTTTTTCAGATTGCAAAAGTTGGAACTTCAGCAAGTTCTTATTTAAAAAGCAAACAAAGTTGTTAGACATCTTTTCTCTAGGACAATAAAGAACATTTGTGAATGATTGTAGATTTCAACAGATTGCCTCTTCCAATCCAAGTTCACAAATATGAGCATGCATACACGACACCTGGTAGAGGAAAGAAAAAACAAGAACAAGCAAATATAAATAAAACTATCCTATATTCTGCAATGATTGGTCAAAAAAAATAAAGATATGGATGAGGTGGGCTCCCCTCTATTTTTTTCCCATTCTCCCTGTGGGTAACAAGATTAGTTACCAAGAGCCGAGGTGGCGCAGTGGTTAAATGCAGCACTGCAGGCTACTTCAGCTGACTGCAGTTCTGCAGTTCGGCTGTTCAAATCTCACCGGCTCAGGGTTGACTCAGCCTTCCATCCTTCCGAGGTGGGTAAAATGAAGACCCGGATTGTTGTTGGGGGCAATATGCTGACTCCGTAAACCGCTTAGAGAGGACTGAAAGCCCTATGAAGCGGTATATAAGTCAAACTGCTATTGCTATTGCTAGTTAAATAAAAATTTCCATTTTGCAGGATTGATAAAGCTTGTTATCCTTTCAAAACTACTTCTAAATTGCTTTTTAAATACAACTTGCTTAATCTGGCTACCAACTCCATCCAGTTTCTAGGTTTACACAATATATTGATCTAAATGGCTAAGCCACAAATTTGTGGAGTCCTTGATGTTCTCTGAGCTTGGCTGTTTGCTTGCAGACATTTCATTACCCAAGTAGGTAACAACATCCATGCTCCAAAGATGTTACCTAGCTGGCTAATAAAACATCTGCAACTCAACAAGCACACTCAGAGACCACCAAGGACTCCACAGTTCAACCTTGAGCTACAGATACTCTCTTCTATTGTACACATCAAAATCTAATCAAAGTTGAAACCATCAAGGGTCATCTCAGGGGTTGCCACAAAGAAGAGGGAGTCAAGCTATTCTCCAAAGCACCCAAGGGCAGGACAAGAAGCAATGAATGGAAACTAATCAAGGGAGAACCAACCTAGAACTAAAGAGAAATTTCCTGACAGTTAGAACAATTAATCAGTGGACCAACTTGCCTCCAGAAGTTGTGGGTGCTCCAATACTGGAAGTTTTTAAGAAGATGTTGGATAACCATTGGTCTGAAGTGGTGTAGGGTTTCCTGCCTAAGCAGGGGGTTGGACTAGAAGACCTCCAAGGTCCCTTCCAACTCTGTTATTCTAATTCTAATTCTAAAGTTTTTCTTCCAAGACCAAAATTTTGTACAAAGCCCACACTTTGATTTTTACATCTCGGTCAAGAATGGTACTCAAACGTTTTCCCCAGTGATCGATGTCTCTCTCTGTCATCCGAAAAACAACACTGAATCCATGTAGAAAAATTCTAGCCTCAGTCCCCCAGCCCTATATACACACGACCACACTTGGCATACAGCTGATTCTATTCTTCCTATCATTTTCTCAGGATTTGTTTCCCAATTAATGCCACCCACTAGATAGCTCTAAAAAGAATAGAAAGAATCTGTCTTAAATTAAGCAGCAATCTACATTATAAAAATATTTACAGTCTTTTGACAGTGATTATCTTTTAAAAAAACTACTACAGTTTCCACATGGACATGATTGATCTGTGAACTGTGCCATATTGGCTGGGAGAAATTCCACCATGTGCCTGTCTTGATGTACATTTTGAAAGGACTCATCTGTCTCTCCGTGATCCTTCTGGTGCCCCTTGGCTAAGAGATGTATGCATATGGACTGGTACAACAGTGTCATTAGAATGATTGATGATCCCAGCGAACCTCTGCACGGAAGAAAGTAGATCTGTAAGGATTTTTCTGCTTCAGGATAGAGTTCTATGAAGTGGACCTAATAGATTATTTCTCCCCATGGGCGATGTTGGGTTTGCAAATAAACAAATTCTTGTAGTAGGTTTTGTTCATAGAGATGGCCTGAGTAATGTAGCAATAGCACTTAGATTTATATATCACTTCATAGTGCTTTTTCTAAGCGGTTTACAGAGTCGGACTATTGCCCCCAACAATCTGGGTCCTTATTTTACCCATCTTGGAAGAATGGAAGGCTGAGTCAACCTTGAGCCTGGTGAGATTCGAACTGCCGAACTGCAGCTAGCAGTCAGCTGAAGTAGCCTGCAGTACATCACTCTAACCACTGTGCCACCTTGGCCCCTATGGCCTTGACCAAGGTAAAGAATGGCCTTAGAAAGGGAAGATAAGAAAACATCACCAAATGTGCGCAAATGTCTTCATCAGCGGGACGAACTAAGATACAAAAAATTCAATGTGGCAGAAAGGGAAAGTTGATTGATTTGACTGTCAGATAGAGTTTTGTGTTGCTTAATTCTGGAAAGTTTGGGTTTGAGTTCTGGTAAGTTCAATCATGTTTGTGATTCTATGTTGAGATTGCTACAACCACGTTCCTTGTCTTTTAGAGATTCATAGAAAAAGGATCCAACCAATTTCTCTGGTTCCACTACAAAACCGCGTTCGACTAAAGGGCGCTCGACAAAACCACGTAGCTGACGTCAGCGCGGAGAAAAAAGCACGCTGTAAACGCTAAACCTAAAATTAACCCCTAAACCTAAACCTAAGCCCCCTAATCCTAATCCTAAACCTAACCCTAAACCTAACCCTTAACCTAATGCTAAACCTAATCCTAACCCTTAACCTAACCCTAACCCTAAACCTAATCCTAACCCTTAACCTAACCCTAAACCTAACCCTAACCCTAACCCTAACCCTTAACCTAACCCTAACCCTAACCCTAACCCTTACCTTAAGTTGAATCGGCTTGCTTTCAAAGCGCTATTTAAAGCGCCCTTCTTTCTCCGCGCTCGCTGTTGTTGCCCTGTTGATGACGTCAGCGACGTGGTTTAATTGGGCGCGCTTTAGTCGAGCGCGGTTTTGTTGTGCCACGCTATCTCTTCCAGTCAAGAATAGATATCATTACTGACTTTAATTCCAGGCAGGGGTGAAATCAATTTAACTTTGCTACTAGTTCGCAAATGTGAGCACACATGCCACTTCCACACATACGCAAAACTTTCCCTACATGTGCAGAGCATCAAAAACATGACGTGATGCGATCTGGGCGGGTGAGCGGGCTGGCAGAGCCTCCCGCTTCCACCACTACCAGTTCGCCCAAACTGGATAGAACTGGCTGAATTGCACCACTGATTCAGGGGTCCCCAAACTTGGCAGCTTTAAGACTTGTGAACTTCAACTTCCAGAATTTCCCAGTCAGCCATTCCCCATGCTCACTGGGGAATTCTGGGAGTTGAAGTCCACAAGTCTTAAAGTTGCCAAGTTTGGAGACCCGCTGCTTTAATGCATTGAAGTGGGTGAGGATTTAGTTGGCTTTTTCCTCTTAATATTCATTTACCAAATTTTCAATTATTTTTGTAACTTGGGTGAAGAAAATCTGAGGGTTTATTTGAAAGAAATGAATATAAGGGAAAACAACAGTGACATTTCTCTATCCATTCTAATGGACAAAAAGGCACAAAGCAATTGAATCAGTAACAAAAAACAAAGGACTTACCATCCTTTAACCAGCCTTCCTTAATCAACGAACTTCCAATATATTGGATTACAATTTTCACACTTTCTATCTATAATTCATACCTGGCATTAAACGCTGTACAACCTCAGGATGATGAACATTATGTTCAATGTATGGAAGGGCTGGAGCATAGAATATAGAATAATAGAGTGGGAAGGGACCTTGGAGGTCTTCTAATTCAAGCAGGAGACCTTATACCAGTGGCTGCCAATCTTTTGGGCACCAGGGACTGGTTCCATGGAGAGAGGTTTTTCCGTGGACCAGAGTGGTGTGTATGTCTGTGTGTGATTTCACTTGCTGCCTGCAGACGGGGCTTCATTTGTTTGTGCATCCCAGTTTTTGGCATGCTGCGGCCCAGTATTGAGCCATGGAGTAGGGGTTGGTGACCCCTGCCCGATACCATTTCAGAGAAATGATTATCTAGTCTCTTTTTGAAAGCCTCTCGTGATGGAGCACCCACAACCTCTGAAGGCAATCAATTGCATTGGTTGATTGTTCTTACCATTTCTCCTAGGTTGCTTCTCTCGTTGGTTAATTTCCATCCATGTTTCTCGACTTTTGTTGTTTTGGAAAATAGTTTGACCCCCTTGCGTTTGTAGGAGCTCCTCAAATATTGGAACACTTATCATGTCTCCCCTAGTCCTTCTTTTCATTAAACTAGACATACCCAATTCCTGTAACTGTTCTTCATATGTTTTAGCCTCCAGTCCCCTCATCAGTCCTTCGGGATTGGGCGGCCTATAAATTTAATAAATGAATAAATGAATGAATCATTCTGGCTGCACTTCTTTGCAATCTTTCCAGTGTCTCAACATCTTTTTTTTCATATTGTGATGACCAGAACTGGATGCAGTAAACTACACTTGGGATACTGCATCCAGTTCTGGTCAACACAATATAAAAAGGCTGCCTAGTGTGAAGGCTGAAACTGCCAAGGGCAGAAGCAAAGAGCCTGGGGCCAGACAGATCTGTTATCAAAAAGCAGCACAGTTTCCTTCCGCCTGGATTGCTAAATTGTTCAGTAGTTGATCTTCATCATCAAGATTTCTTGTATCTGTTATAAAAGAATGTATTTATTGAAGTGTTGCCCTTGACTCTTTGCTCTATCAAAAATTCAGTAGAATCTTTTTTTTTTGGGAGAGAGAAATTTATTGCTGTGCCCTGGGCGAAGACTCTAACAGCATCATCATCTACTCCTAACCTCAGGTGAAAAGAAAATGCACCCAGGACTCCAGGATTAAACCACAGTGACTGATCCATCATGGAAATCTAGTGATTGTGGATCAACTCACCACGTTTTCAGCATCAGAAGGGGACGGTGGCAAGTTTACTACCTTCTTTGCTCTGTGTGATTTATATATTTCTCTTAAGGATTCCCCATGGACAGATCTCTTGTTGGAGTTATAATTGGGAGAGAGAGAATGAGATAGAGACAGAGAGAGAGGGGGGAAGAGGGAGAGAAAGAGAGAGAGAAAGAGAGGGAGGGAGAGGGAGGGAGCGGGAGAGAGAGATGGAGAGAGAGATAGACATAGAGAGAAAGAGAGAGGGGGAGGGAGAGGGAGACAGAAAGAGAGAGAGAGGGAGGGAGAGACAGAGAGACAGAGAGAGAAAGAGAGAGAGAAAGAGAGAGAGAGAAAGAAGAGGGAGGGAGAGGGAGAGAGAGCTGGAGAGAGAGAGACATAGAGAAAAAGAGAGAGGGGGAGGGGGAGGGGGAGAGAGGGAGAGAGAGACAGAAAGCGAGACGGAGGGAGGGAGAGAGAGAGAGAAACAGAGACAGAGACAGAGACAGAGAGAGAGAGAGAAAGAGAGGGAGGGAGAGGGAGAGAGAGATGGAGAGAGAGAGACAGAGAGAAAGAGAGGGGGGAGGGGAGAGGGGGAGGGAGAGGGAGAGAGAGACAGAGAGATAGAGAGGGAGGGAGAGAGAGAGAGAAAGAGAGACAGAGAGAGAGAAAGAGAGAGAGAAAGAGAGGGAGGGAGAGGGAGAGATGGAGAGAGAGAGACATAGAAAGAGAGAGGGGGGAGGGGGGAGAGGAGGAGGGAGAGAGAGACAAAAAGAGGGAGGGAGGGAGAGAGACAGAGAGATAGAGAGAGAGAAAGAGAGAGAGAGAAAGAGAAAGAGAGGGTGGGAGAGAAAGAGAGATCCCCACTGTGTGGGCATTTTGACAAAGGTTTGCATCCTGAGAAAGAGGGACATGATGTGTTAGCAAAGCATTGCTTTCTTTTTTACCCAACCCTTGACTCTCCCTGCAGATATCTCTGCCCCTGAGAATCTTATCTTATCTTATTTATTATTTATTTTATTATTTTATTGTATTTTATTTATTATTATTTTATTTTTCATATTTAATTTTATTTTTTTAACAAATTTATATGGTTGCCCAATTCACACATAGGCATGTGACTCTGGCTGATTTATCACAATAAAAATCCACAATATAAAAACTGTAAAATGCCAGCCCTTTAGAATTTTGAAGATCCTACCTAAACTGGTCATTAAAGAAAACCGCTGACCACAGGAGGGTGTGTTTTCTATAGAAGACAATATTGCAAATTTTCATTTTGTCCCTGAGACTGTGGGCTGGAATAAAAAGAGCTGAAATGACCTTAAAAAAAACACACAGAGAGACAATCTGATGAATATGGGACGAATAGAATGCCCAGGGGGCCTGCATTAAACTAGCTGTGCATTAAAGCAGCTGTGTTTAGAGATTGTTGGAAAGCTTGAGTAGCAGAAATGTATGGGTGTTAAAGAGAGATGTTTCTATTCTCCTTCCCCTATGCTCCTTTCTCCATCCCTCTCTCCATCCCTCATCAAAGATGCTGAATCAATGCATCCGGGAGCTAGAAGATTCCATTCTTCGCCCAAGAAATCTTTAACAAACACACAAAGATAAAAAATTAACAGTTAGAAGGGACTATTGCGCACACGCGCATGACCACCCCTATAATTTAATGCCACCCCCACGCCATGCCCCCTGTGCATGCGCGCATGACCCTCCCTCACTCTCCCGTGCATGTGTGCACAGCTTTCTTGTAGTCTGGGGATGGTGAAAATGGCCTCCTTGCACCCCCTGGAGGACTCTCCAGAGGCCGGAAATGGCCCATTTTCCACCTTCTGGTGGGCCCGGTAGGTCCGTTTTTCACCCTCCCCAGGCTCCAGAGGCTTTCTAGGAGCCTGAGGAGGGTGAAAAACGACCCAACACACAAACCGGAAGTTTGGGAACAGACCTCTGGGTTGCCTGTTGGGCTGTTTTACTCTCCGGAGGCTTTAGAAGCCTTCCCTGAAGCGTCTGGAGGGCGAAAAACAGCCCAATGCACAAACCAGAAGTCCGTTCCCGAACTTCCAGTTTTGGACGGAGGGCGAAAACCAGAGGAAAATCAAGGCCGAAAATCAGTTGGCCAGCACGTGCATCCACGCTGGAGCTGACAAGGCAACGCCTTGCGTGCCCTCAGAAATGGCTCCGCGTGCCACCTGTGGCATGCATGCCATAGGTTCGCCATCAGGGCCCTATATCATTTCAGAGAAATGGTTGTCCAATCTTTCCTTAAAAACCTCCAGTACCAGAGCACCCATAACTTCTGAAGGTAAGCTGTTCCACTGATTCTAAATGTTCTAATTGTCAAGAAATTCCTCCTTCGTTCTAAGTTGATTCTCTCTTAGATTAGTTTCCATCCATTGCTTCTTGCTGTGCCTTCTGGTGCTTTGGAAAATCGGGACTTTTTGAATACGCGACGGAACACGGGACAAATTATTAAAAATCGTGACTCTCCCACCAGAATCGGGACATCTGGTCACCTTAGTTATGTTTGTACAGCCAAAATTCTAGCCACCTTGCACAGAAGTGATCTGCCAAGACCATCTCTTCCAAAGCATCCATAAAGTAGTATATTTGTGGAGAAGGGTGACATTTGATAAGCAGATACACTCAATGCAACTTACACCAAGGTTTCCCAACCTTGCCAACTTTAAGAGGTGTGGACTTCAAATCCCAGAATTCCTGAGGGAGCCAGGTTGGCTAGGGAATTCTGGGAGTTGATGTTCACATCCCTTAAAGTGGGCAAGGCTGAGACACACTGACCTTGGCAAATTGTCATTTTAGTCACCCCGCGATACTTCAGACTTGCCCTGCAGTACACCTTCGACCTTTAGTGGATTCTAATGTGATGGACAACTTCATACAATGTTCAGCCAGGTGCAAATATGTTTTGTTCCCTCGAAGTGTTAAAAGAGTAGAAACTATTGATACATCAAATTAAACTGTTTGATGGTCCATTTGTCTGTTTTCCTGGCTGTCCAGGATATTCTCAGAAGTCTCCTTCCACACCAGGATTACGGGAAATTAATTTTACCGTGCTGTTCCATCTTTGTCTATCACCAAATTGAGTTTGGTCTGATCAGTCTGTTTTCCATTTCATTATGGTTCTGCTCTTTAAAGCAACAACAATGCCATCATGGTGAAGATAGTTTGCTTTGAATATACTGTTGGAAGAAATATCCATTTGGTTCAGTTCCAAGCAGGGAGAAAGAGACTGGAAACATGGAGGCTAAAGATGGTTTAATGGAGCAAAACCATCAAGCACATGGTCCTGGTGCATCTGATCACATGGAGTTGAGAGAGAGAGAGGGAGGGAGGGAGGGAGAGGGAGGAGGGAGAGAGAGAGAGAGAGGGGGGGTATTTATACCCTCTTGGGCTTTGCACTTGAACTTCCTGTTCCTGCACAAGAATATGCATTCTATTGGTTGTTGTAGGAGTCACAGCTAACTTTGTAGGAGTCCCAGGTTTGGTTGAAGCTTGCTGAGTGATGCAATGTCCCCAGTGATTGTGTCATGTGGTGAGCTTTGCTGCTGGATGGGTTAATCCTATTATGTCCTAGAGGGTCATGTCCAGTGGGCATATCGGAGCCTCCCTGGAGCACCGGGTACCACTCCGGTACGGTGCTCTGGAGGGCCCACCTGCCCACCCACGCACCTTACCAATCTTTAAAGTCTTCGGTGCTTCCGTGCACATGCATGGCACATACAGTGCCTGCCTGACGCTCTGCTGAGCAGCTGGAGCATCACGGAGGCTTGCAGAGGCGTTGTTGGATGGCAAGACATATGTGCGTGTTACACATGTGTGTGCACGGACTGTGCGCATCTGTGGACGCCGCTGGGCCTGTTCCAACTGTACCGGTTGGAACGGGATCTGGAACTGGTCATGTCAATCCCGTCATCCCAGAGCTGTAGATCTTTTGCCTGTAGATAGGCTGGCCCAGTCTTTCTTAATGGGCACCAAATATCTGCTGGTGGCAGGGAGCTGCTCTCTGTCTTTAAAACATGTTTCTTTCATCATCCAGGGAAATATAATGTTCTGGCTTTTTAAATATTTCCCAAAATACTTCATTCTTCTAGAAGAGGGGTGGGTACAATACCTTTAACATATCAACATTTACAAAATGCTAATTTTCATACAAATAAATATGTTTTGTATAAGTTGGTGTTGGGTGGGAGGTATTTATTTCACCTTGGTTGATAGCTTTCCTTATATTATGATAAAAACTGATCCCCAGCAGTGGTGGGTTTCCTACCGGTTCATACCGGTTTGGCTGAACCTGTAGTGGTTTCGTGGCCTGGGTTGCTGGAACCGGCAGCGACCCAGGCCTGCCCTTCCCCAAACTGGTTCTTCAGGGGGCGCTGTAGGTGGCGCCATCTTGTTTTTCGGTTCTGTGTATGCACAGAACAATTTTGATTGCACAATTTTAATTTTTTCTCATTTTTAAACATTTTGCACATGCGCAGATCTATTTATGTGCAAATGTGCATGTGTGTGGAGAGCGTGTCTAGCATGCACGTGAGTGAAGCGAGCCCCCGCATGCAAAATTTTTGTGCGCACCAAACTGGCAGTAATGCTAGCAGCAACCCACCCCTGATCCCCAGTATGACTTTAAATCGAGCATTGCTAACCATCCAGTAAAAATCGCATTGGCTGATTCCTACAATGCTATTTTGAGTATATCATAAGACATTAAAAGTAGGTTTCCTAGGTCACAATCTCAGTAGGGCAATAAAGCCTCCCTCTTCTCCCCAAGGAACTAATTTAAAGAGGTTTACAGTCTCCATTACTAGAGCAATCCCAATCATTCTATCAAATAGAATGCTGTGCTGAGAGCTTTTTCCTCTATAATTATTTTTCCTAATCCCCCTTCAAAACCATTGCAGTTGGCACCCATCTCGGCATCCTGTGGCAGCGAATTCCACAAGTTAATTGCACCCCGTGGGAAGAAATCCTTGTATTTTGTTTCAAACTATTTACCATTGATTCCAGGGACGTGTGCGACCAGACAATTGAGCGCACTCTAGGATTATAGCTTTTTGATACGTGAAAAAGAAGAGAATAAGAAGGATCCAGGGAGGATTTAATTTTCCAGCTACAGGGGAGGAAGGTACCTTTGACAGTACGAATGTGGTAAACTAGCATTGTCTATGGCATGTCATATTAAGTAGGTGTTGAATTACAATGGTCTTGCTTCTATCTCTTTTTCTAATTAAATATCTCCTAAAGGACTTCCAGCTTACCTGTCAGAGCGATCTGAAACTCCGTGACTGAAAGTGTTAAGCGGAAGCAAATTGTTTGACTCAATCCTGAATGATAGAGTCATTTTGGAAAGAGATTGGAAATCAATGCTTGTCATCCCCCAAAGCAAAATGCTTTCTTCAGAGCAGCAATTTGTACGGCGTAATCTGCCCCCGTCTACAAAGTTACAAAGCTGAGCATAGCAATTTTGAAATGACAGGCTGTAAAATGTAGGCTTATCATCGCTGGATTCATAGGAAGAAGAGTGAACTTCATAATAATCGTGCCACAAAGAGATAAAATAAAAAAAAAATACAACTCAACGTGATGAAGCCGACCTTCTGCTTTTTCTTTCCATCTTAAATAGTCGGAAATCAGATTTAATAGAATTGTCCTAGTGACAGGATCAGAACAGACCTCTAGAACTGTAATATGCAGTGAATGAAGGAGCCACATGTATGGAGAGTAGATGGAATAACTGTAGTAATTTTAGTCTCGTTGCTAATAACAGAATAACAGAGTTGGAAGGGAGTTTGGAGGTCTTCTAATCCAAACCCTGTTCTGGCAGGACCCTCTACACCATTTCAGACAAATGGCTGTCCAATCTCTTCTTAAAAACCTCCAGTGTTGGAGCAGCCACAACTTCTGGAGGCAAGTTGTTCCACTGCTTAATTGTTTTAACTGTCAGGAAATTTCTCCTTAATTCTAGGTTGCTTCTCTGCTTGATTAGTTTCCACCCCGTTGCTTCTTGTTCTGTCTTCAGGTGCTTTGGAGAATAATTGATCCATTCTTTTTTGTGGAAACCTCTTAGCTAGTGGAACACTCCTATTATGAGCCAAGGTGGTGCAGTGGTTAGAGTGCAGTACTGCAGGCTACTTCAGGTGACTGCTAGCTGCAGTTTGACAGTTCAAATCTCACTGGCTCAAGGTTGACTCATCCTTCCGAGGTGGGTAAAATGAGGACCCACATTGTTGGGGGCAAATATGCTGACTCTGTAAGATGCTTAGAGAGGGCTGTAAAAGCACTATGAGTAAGTGCTATTGCTATTGCTACTGCTATATCACCCCTAGTCCTCCTGCCACCACTATCTTTATTCATTTTGCATGAATGTTCAGTTTCTATTCATAGTCCCCTGAAAACTTAAAAAAAGCCACAGAAGTATGCATTCATTTTCGTTTCCAACTTTCCCCTAAGATGCGAAGGCTTTATAGATAATCTTTGGTGGCACACACTATTTGCCATATAAAGCCTCTCAGAAATTTTAATGCAAATTTCCCTGATGCTATGCTTTGTTACGTAAATCTCCCTGATGCAGACTTTTAAAACATACGCCTTGAACAACCATAACAATCTTTTTTTTGTGGGGGGGGGATTGTGCTCAAATAGGTTTTTTTAAATTTTTGGCCGGAGAGAAAAATGAAGGTTTATGAAATGACATTCCACGATACCTGGAATGAACATCCCTGGTTCTCACGAATAAAGGCAAATATATATGCTGCAGGATAATGTTGCAGAAGCCAATCTGGGACAGTCCCCTGGACCCAAAGGTTTAGTCTTCCAAGCTTTTTTTGGACCCTCATCTCTGATTCTACTTCCATTCTAGGAAACTCAGATGGAGCCTTGCTTGGATTTTCTCTCTTGTCATAGGAATGCTGGAGACATGGAAACCTTGTCTGATACTCATTTACAATAACACTAGAACAGGTTGGCTCAGTCTATCATCTATAGCCATTTGTCTGAAACGGTATAGGGTTTCCTGCCTAGGCAGGGGATTGGAGTAGAAGACCTCTAAGGTCCCTTCCAACTCTGCTATTGTATTGTATCTGTGTTTCTATATTCTGTTCATGTAAGGTCCTTGGTGCTCTCTGAGCATTGTTATTTTCCTGCAGACGTTTCATTACCCAACTAGGTAACATCTTCAGTGCTTGGAAGGGATTTGGGGTTTGCTCTCTGATTATATACAGATGGCTTGCCCAGTCAATGTTGGTGGGAGTGTCCTTGGTGGTTCCCTGATTAATTGTTGTTTACCTAATTGAGAGTTCCTTGATTGGGGCATTGTTTACTGCTTGGGGTTAAGCTCTGCTTATCTGGGTGTTCATTGCTGGGTCAAGGAATGTTGTGGTCTTTTGATTGTCTTTTTTGAATGTTCTGCTGGAAGTTTGGGGGGAGAGTGACTATGTCATATTGGAATTCAACATATTGCCAGCATAAGCAATAGAGCAAAGTCAAACTAGCGTTTTAGACTTTAAAAGAGCCGATTTCAACAAACATAGATTGGGAAGGATTCCATGGATGGAAATCTTAAAGGGGAAAAATTTAAGGGTGGAAAGTATTAGTATTATCTGATTTCTTACAATTAAATAGGTTGCCTATTTCATGGGAAGGATAGACAGGTTGAATCTTGTGTGTCTCATCATTATCACTCATTTGGCCCACAACAATTCTCTAGTTGGACTATTCATCAAAAGACATGTTCTGGTTCAGCGGTAGAAGTTCTACAAACCATGTTAATGGTCACTATGAGACCATGATGGACGCCATGTGGATCCTCTATCCAAATCTTCTTTATTTTACCTTCAGCTTTTGAACTTCTCTTTGTACAAGATGTTGAACGGTGTCTAAGTTTTCCTCCACTTTTTCTTAGCCATCCATGTTTCACCACCCTCTTATTATTTCCTCCACAGCCCCCCCCCTCCTGGAGTAAGTAATTTAATGACATTATTCAATAAATTCATGATGAGATTTTGAGTTTACAGGTAGCAAAATTCATGAGTTAATATTACAAGGAAGAATAGCAGCATGACAAAACAGTGGTTCTACCAACTCAGAAAAGAATTAGAATTTGGGGTTGATCAAAGAAAAAACTCAAGAATTCAACTGGGAAGAAATTTTGAAGCATTTTCCTGTATGAAGTTTCGTAGCTTTGGAAGGACTTTTTAGAGGTGGCTAGTTAAGGAGTAGGGCATTAATCACCGATTCTAACCTGTTGTGGCCCAGCAGGTGCTGTTGGAGCTGCCACCAGACTCTGACAGCGAGGGGTCCTATGAGTCGGCTCTGGAGGATGTGGAGGACCCTGGACAGAGTTCCGACTCCGAGCAGGGCGCAGAGAGGCTGGTTGGCCACCAGGAGACACCTGAGCCTTGGACCAGTGGGTAGGAGACAAGGGAGAGTGAGCTGGAGGCCAGTAGTGAGTTGTTCCTGGATGCACGCCATCGAAGAGTTACTAGGTGTCAGGAACAATTACGCAATTACAGGAGGTGATTGTACTGAACTGGTGGTCATTAGGCTCCTCTCCAGACTATAAAAAGCTACTTGTGCACACGCCCGTCTTTGTAGAAGTCAACGCAGGATTGAATGTCGGAGGACATTACTGTGAGCTTGGCAGGCTGGATTGCTGCCAAGCCTTATCTGTGTTTATTGCTGCCTGAGTTTGTCTGAGTTGCTGCCAAGGTCCTTATCTGTCTGTTCTGCTTGGCTTTCAGCCACCAAGGTTTTGGTGTCTTGCTATTAAAGTACATTCCAGTTAAGCTTGTCTCGGCATTTGTTACTGGATGGAGGAGGGAGTCAGAACACTAACCTATAACCTCAATAACTTCAATAATAAACTCCACTATTTTAATCAAACTGAATATTTTAGGATGAAGTAGATTAGAAAGTAGGTTACAACTGAGCAAGGAGAAGGGATACAATCTGCATCAATGCTTAATTTCAGGGAACTGCAATTAATTTGATTTTCCCAAAAACTAAAAGATTCACAAAAGCTGCATTAACGTGAGAAAAACCTCAGTTTGTAAAGGCAAAGTTAGCTGGAAGTTCAGAAAACAGACAGAATGTAAGTGAAGCTGAAATGATTTTTTTTCTGCTTTAAGAAAAAATGGATTTAGTTGTTAACTGCCTGTAACTTAACAACATTTGACAGCATTTTTTGGCTGCTGTATTAGAAGCAGGATGTGGATTTACAAACGAGTGGCACTGAAGTTTCAAGATAGCAGAGTGGAATAATCAATAAGAGGCTCTTATACATCTTGTCTCTTTCTTTGCTGACATTGTTTAATCACCTATGAAGCACTTAAAAGCGAATATCATGGAGCTGTAAACTTGGATCCTACTTTTCGCTTTGCTGAAGCTGAGCTTGCACTGTGGTGTACATAAAATCTACACCTATTTAGCTCACTGCATGATCAGGCTGAATTAGTCAAGGAACAACAGTATTTTAAACATACACCGTAGGTGGGCTTCAGTGGTGGGTTTCAAATTTTTTTAGAACCTACTCTGTGGGTGTGGCCTCCTTTGTGGGAGTGGCTTGCTGGCCATGTGACCTGGTGGGAGTGGCTTGCCGGCCATGTGTTTTCTTTCTTTCTCTCTCCCTCCCTCCCTCCCTCCCTCCCTCTCTCTTTCCTTCCTTTTGTCTCTCTGTCCCTTTTTCCTTTTTTTCTTTCATCTCTCTCTCACTTTTTCTTTCTTTTTTCTTTTTTTCTTTCTTCCTTTCTTTCTCTTTCTCTTTCTCTCTGTGTGAGTCTCTCTCTCTCTCTCTCTCTCTCTCTCTCTCTCTCTCTCTGTGTGTGTGTGTGTGTGTGTGTGTGTGGTGGGTTTCAAAAATTTTTGGAACCTCTTCTGTAGGTGTGGCCTGCTTTCTGGTGGAACCTCTTCTAACTGGTTCGGTAGATTTGACGAACCGGTTCTACCGAACTGGTGCGAACTGGTAGAAACCCACCTCTGGTGGGCTTGATAGGAAGTTTCAAGCAAAAATTTGGGGAAGTCCTAGCTTCAGCTTTATGTATTTCTTTCATTTATTTACTTATTGTATCAAGCAGAATGTTAAATCTCCCTTTTCCAATCAGAAGTGTACAATTCAACTTCTGGAATTTTCAACCATGAGCATGCTGATTTCCAGTTTGCATCAATTTCTTCCCTCCTCCTCCTTCCTTCCCTTTCCCCTTCCTGTTTTCAGGTTGTTCTTCACTCTAGAACAGTGTTTCTCAATCTTGGAAACTTGAAGATGTCCAGACTTCAACTCCCAGAATTCCCCAGCCAGCATTCGCTGGCTGGGGAATTCTGGGAGTTGAAGTCCAGACATCTTCAAGTTGCTAAGGTTGAGAAACACTGCTCTAGAACAAAATACAACATAAACTATTGCAAAGCCAGCTTATTCAGTTTGCTATTTTTCTAAGGACCTGAAATGTCAGTTAAATGTGTAAGGTGCTGAGTTCTGAAGAATTCTTCATCAGACTAGGTCCGTGATGGCGAATCTATGGCATGCGTGCCACAGGTGGCATGTGGAGCCATTTGTTAGGGCACGCGAGGCTCGCCCTGTCAGTTAGTCAGTGCGCATGTGTGACTTCGGCCTTCTTTTGAGGCCATTTTTCGCCCTCTGGAGGCTTTCCTGACTGCGAAAAACCGATCTTGCGGGCAAACCAGAACTTCAGGAATGGACTTCTGATTAGTTCATAGGGCTAGTTTTAGCCCTCTGGAGTGTTCAGGAGCCTTCAGGAAGCTTCCCTGAAGGCTCCGGAGGGCAAAAAATAACCCTACAAGCAAACCGAAAGTCACTTCCGGTCTGCTTGTAGGGTTGTTTTTTGCCCTCCGGAGTCTTCAGGGAAGCTTCCTGGAGGCCCCTGAAGGCTCCGGAGGGCTAAAACTGGCCATACAAGCAAACCAGAAGTCTGTTCCCAAACTTCTGGTTTGCCCATAGGGCTGCTTTTTTGCACTCCGGAGGCTTCAGGGAAGCTCCTGAAGTCTCTGGAGGGCCTCTGGGCAGGGTGGGTGGTGTTGGGGGAGGATGTTTTTGCCCTCCCCAGGCTCCTATAAAGCTTCTGGAACCTGGGGAGGGCGAAAAAAGCACACCAAAAATGGGGGTGAGGTGGGAGTGCTGGTCGTGCATGCATGCACACTGTGGTCGTGTGCATAGCACTATGGATGTGGCATGTCTGCGCATGACCCCCCTCCGCTCCCCTTGCTTTTGGTACACGAGCCAAAAAAGGTTCTCCCTCATTCAAAATTTCAGCTTCAAAATTTTTAGCAAGGGGTTCTCTGCCTGGTTGCTGGGTGGGTGTGGCCATGGTGGGCGTGGCTTAGTCAGCCTCCTGCACAACAGGGGGGGGGATTTTTGCCCTCCCTGGGCTCCAGAGGCTTCCCGAATTTCTGGTAGGCCCGTTTTTCGCCTTCCACGAGCCTCTGCGCGGATCCTGCACTTACGTGCATCCAAAATGGGCCACGTGGGGTTTCCTGGGAGGGGAGGGGCAGGGTGGGCAGGGCCAGCCAAGAGTGAGATTTGGGGATTCTCTGAACTGCACAAGCTCTCCCGAACCCCTGCGAACCCCCAGCAGCCCACATGAGATTAAAAAAACAGAAACAAAACAAACACTCAGATCAACCATTATGGCAAACAGAATTTAGAAGGTGCGATTGCAATCCCCCACTGTTGAGAGAAGGTTGTTCAGTTTTGACATAGATGGTCTCTTTAACCCCTCTTTCAGCCTCTGTTGGAAAGCGGGAGAGGAAGGGGGAGGGATATGACATAATCTATCTCCAATCTATAACACAGTCCTATCATCAGTTCCAAGAAGGCTCCACACCCATTTGCACCACTCAGGTGACCCAGGTCACAGAGATAAGCTTCCAGGTGGTCTTAACGACTCGCTAAAATAATGCAAATGACCAGCTGTCTGCAAGGAATATTAATCCTTCCATTCCCCACCATCCAGTCAGAGTAGAAGAAGCTTCTTGGATGAGAAGCGAAACGTCTTCAAAGAAAAACCAGAAAGTGCAGTTGCCTCTTGAAAAAAGCACCTTTGAGACAACCATGACCTGGATGGCTGAGAATCTCCATAGACAAATAGTCTATTGTCAGTGGTGGGATTCAGCCAGTTTGCACCTATCTGGGGGAACCGGTTGTTAATTTTCTAAGCAGTTTGGAGAACCGGTTGTTGGAAGAAATCTCCTTTTGTTTTTTCCCACGTTACAGGGCTAATTCTGTAAGGAAGGTAGGAAGGAAACATTCTGGTGTTGTTTCTAGCCTCATCTTTATTGCCCTGCTTACAGAAACTGTCTCTCTGGTTAACCCTTATTCCATTGCAACAGCTAAGGCGAAGCGCCCCTCGATGTGAATGACGTTGAGTTGGCCACACCCACATGGTCACATGACCACTGAGCCACGCCTACCCAGCTGCTCATTAGGGCAGAGAACCAGTTGTTAAATTATTTGAATCCCACCACTGCCTGTTGTGTTTCCAGCAGCAGGAAATCTATTTTAGAGCAGCTTTTTTTGATTCTCTCTGGGATGATTATGAGCAATGGTGGTTCATCACTTGGCCATTCCCACTTAAGGTACATTTCTTTTATTTCTTTTATACCCGTGGGAGTGGAAAGTATTTCAGATATCAAGACAAAAAGTGTAGTCTTCCAGTTATTCTAAACTTTTGGTGTTAATAAAAGAGAAAAGTGGCCATAGAATCAACAGGAACATATACTTCTGACTTTTCTTTGTATCGTTGATTCACCGGAAATCATGGTCCCCTTTTAATATTTCCCAGGCTTCAATCATGCAACTGCTTGCAATAAGCTTGCAAACCTTTTGTTGTCATTTTGCTACTGTTGTTTTTGTACTTTTTAATTTTTTTAAAAAAATGAGCACTTGTTTTTAGAACAAAATTTGGATTTGGTTTCTCTGTGCCTCTGAAAGCCAGCATTTCAGTAAATTTAATCTATCCTAATTCAACGCTTAATTGTCTTGCAATACTGGGTAATTAAATGTTCAAAGAAGTGATAAATGAAAGCAAATTCATCATTAAACACAAAGAATTAATCAGACCAAGAAATCCCAATGTGTTTGTAAAATCTGAAGAGGAAAACTATTATGCACAGTTTGCATAGAGAAAGCTTTCTCTTAAAGGATCAATTACCAAGGAGGATATCTTTTTTTTAAAAAATATTATTCTGGAGAATAAGTTTCAGTTACAAATACTGAGTTTATGAGGGCAGCAATTACAGAAGCTGTAATGTGACTTGTTGGGTCTTGTCTTATGGAATAGACGGGAACTTTGTGATCCAGAGGCTGAATATACGTGATCAGCTCTGTTTTTTTATAGCCTCAACACCTCCAGTAACTATTTTTCAGCAAAATACCAGTTTTTGGTATGGTTTTTCAAGAATGCTATTGTGGAGTGGGCTTCAGTAGGCAAGAACCAGACCAGCATAGCTGCAACAGCATTTATTGGTTCAAAAATGGAACTGTGAGAAAATAAGGAATGAAAACTTGGTGTAACTTTGAAGAGGCAATTGAAGATATTGTTTATGTATTAAGGAAAATAAGTATAAAGATGAAAATAATAGAATAATTTGGTTGAAAGTGAAAACAAAGCTATGATGTAAAATGGACTAGGTAAATGAGGGGATGTAAAAGAAAAGACCCAGACAAGGATTTGTTTCTATAATATGTATAATTTGTATTAAAAAAATAAAAAATCTTGAATTTTAAAAAATGGAACTGAGGAACTGCAGGAAAATGCCTGTGTTTTATACTGTAGGCCCACAGGGCCTTAACCAATCATAGAACTAGAAAAAGCCCACCCAAATATAAATGTTCTAATTTTCCCTCCAAAACAGTTGGGATCATCTAAAGGTTAGTTTCACTTTAACACAGTTAACACAACTATACCTCAGGGGTTGCCACAAAGAAGAAGGAGTCAAGCTATTCTCCAAAGCACCTGAGGGCAGGAGAAGAAGCAATGGGTGGAAACTAATCAAGGAGAGAAGCAACTTAAGAACTGAGGAGAAATTTCCTGACAGTTAGAACAATTAATCAGTGGAACAACTTGCCTCCAGAAGTTGTGAATGCCCCAACACTGGAAGACTTTAAGAAGATGTTGGTTAGCCATTTGTCTGAAACGGTATAGGGTTTCCTGCCTAGGCAGGGGGTTGGACTAGAAGACCTCCAAGGTCCCTTCCAACTCTGCTATTGTATTGTCTATATACATTCAATACATAACAAAAGCAACCAAACTCAGAGAGCACCAGGGACCTCACATTGCTGTAATTCTATCCTGCCTAGATCACAGTTAAACCAATGAACAATCAAGCCAGTAATGAGGGGAAAAAAACAAGCAACAGAGTCAAGCCAAATTTCATAAATGAGGTTTAGGCAGAAGATGAGACATCAGAGCCAAAGCCAGTCCAAGCCACCACCACCCCAGATGTTGATAAACTGCAACTCCCAGCATCCCTCTCCACTAGTTATCCTGGCTGGGGCTGCTGGGAGTTATTGTTTAGTTATCCAGAGATCATTAGCTTCCCGATTTAGCATAATGTCCAAACATGGTAAATCTGTGACACTAAGTTGAAAACTGGAGGATGGAGCCCAGATATAAGCCTTGAGATAGAGCAGGAGGGCTTGTTAATGCATAAGGCAGAGTTCCAAAGCATGAGGAGAATATAAAATATGCGCCAAGTGATTCAGGGACAAAAACAAAACAATAAAATGGCAAAAATAAGAAGGAAATCATCTTGGCTTTTACGATGATGGCTTTATGGATTTTATTACGGAAAAATTGGCTTCCCTCCCTTTTATTTCCAAATTGCATAGTTGCTTTTCATCGTAAAAGAAGAGCAATAAAAGAAAATTGGCCACAGGGCTCAATCCTTTTCCTTACTGTAATAGAAGACATCTCGCCCATTGCAAGAATGCCATGGGTGGGAGAGATATTTAGGAACGAAAAGCCTAATTTCTCCTACACTCACTCAGGTAGCGGTATCTGGAATTTGGAATGATGTGATAAACCATTGTTCTTTATGAAACTTGTGGTGCATCTTCTCATGTCCTCCGTCAAACACACTTGTAGTATGAAACTATGAATATTTTACTTATGCTGTAGAAAGTCAGCACCCACCCACCCTCCTAGAGAATGAAATATTTTAGAGAATATTAAAAAGATAGGATAGAATATTCTCCCTAAAGGAGAAATGCGGAAAAATCCTAAGGGAGGCAGAAACTAGTCCCAGTCTCCCTGCTCCTGAAGATGCCAGCTTTTTGAAATGCAGATTTGATAATCCATTCAAAAGGACTGGGTCAGACAGAGACTCCAGATAAGCAGCACAATTAAGTCAAGCCAAGGGTAGAGCCTGTTCCCAGTGTGCGCACGTACAGAGCTGCCAGGAGAAGAGAACAGTTAAGGAACAAAGGTCGACTTGGGAGTAAAGCCACAGGTGGACGGTGAATGGCCCCTCCCATAGGGAATAAAGAGGCGCGAAAGGGGAGGGGAGTTTGCAGGAGACGATTAGTTCAATTCATTAGGGTGAAGATCTGTTCCTGAATTCTTGCCAAGTATTGTCTGCTACAGAGTGGCGTTTGGAAGATATCGGCCTGGCAACTCTCCAAGCCTGATAAAGGTCTGTAGTTGTGAAATCTCTTGAAAGACTGTTGGCCGGGACTTTGCTGAAGGGGAATTCACTTTAAACTAAATAAAAGGGGTTTTATCAGGATGAGGAGTCGGCTTCGTGCTTTTGGGAAGCCTAGGTCAGGACACAAGTGAATACGAGAGAAGATGATACATGGGTTTGGAGCGCATTAAAAGCAAAAGGAGGAAGCGTCATTCTCATCTTTTATGGAAATTTCCAGCGATCAGCAAAAAGATGAGCTGATTTTTCACATCATAGTCAAGGCAACAAACAGAGGCACAGCTTGTCTTATGAACGTCCTAAGCAACAGCCTGATGGAGCTCATTCTTGGCATGGAGGAACTCTTGGCATGGCAAGGTAGGTCTGGGAAATAGTCCAGTCTGAAAACATGGAAAACAATTGCCTGTCAAAACAGAAAATACTGGAGTAGATGAATCTGGCTCAGTTTAAAACTGTTTTCCTCTATTCCTGTGTGGATCTCTGTAGATAAACGCAGACCATTAATGAGTCGGAATGCAAGGTTTTGATATTAAAATGCTCCTTGTATATTTCCAGCTGCTTCTCCCTGCAAATCAGATTCTAGCTGAGATACAGTGGCGAGGAATCAACACAATTGTTTTCCCTCCCTATTGATTGGTCTATTCCCGGTTACATTAGCAGACACTTGATTGATGTAAATGAAGCTTAGGATAGCAAAATAGCTTTAAGATGTGCCAAGGCATGCCCACTGGACAACTCATGGCTACCCCAATGATCTGACTGCAATTCCTTCCCTTTGAAAGAGCAAAATGCTATGCCAAGCTAGCCTATTCATTAGATGGGAAGACCTCTGGGCCCTTTGGTTGCAGGCACAACTCCAGGAACTAAAATCCTCTTTTAAAAAATCATCTGTTCAAATGGGCAATTTGGTTTCTTAGAAGTGATTACTGCTTTCGCCCATTAGAAGCTCAGCTGCTCCCACAAGTAGGTGAGGGGGAAGAGGGAAGAAGAAAGGAATAGGAGGAGGAGGAGGAGGAGGAAGAAGAAAAAACAAGAAGAGGAAGGAGAAGGAGAGAAGGAGAAGGAGAGAAGGAGAGAAGGAGAGAAGGAGGAGGAGAAGAAAAAACAAGAAGAAGGAGAGAAGGAGGAGGAGAAGAAAAAAACAAGAAAAGGAAGGAGAAGGAGAGAAGGAGGAGGAGAAGGAGAGAAAAAGGAGGAGGAGAAGAAGAAGAAGATGTACTAAAAAGGTTTAGATATGTTTGGTAGCAAAAGGCATTTGAACCTAATGAAAACTGTAAAATTAAATTATGTGTGTCATTGAAGTTTGCAGTTCACTTAAAAAAAAGTTAATCAGCATTATGACTATCACCATTACCACACTGGGTCCAACTTTGCTTGGGCTTATCTTAAAGCCATACTCTAGAACCTGGTGTGTAGACCTATCATTGTTTTGGATAGCAACTCCTTACAAGTTTTATAACGTGTAACCTGCCCAAAGCCATCTTGTAGGGGAGTTGGGTGGCATAAAAATTTAATTAATAATAATAATAATAATAATAATAATAATAATAATAATAATAATAACTCCTATCATACCTATCATATCAACCTATTATTGATCATGCTAGCTGGATTGAGGAGATGAAATGGAGAAGATGTAGAAGATGTTAATTTGCCAACTCCTGGCCTAAAGATTCCTGCTAATCTTTATCAAATGAGAGGAACATCTTTTTTTTTTTGTTAGAAAACATTAATTTCCTGTTCTAGGCTATTTCAGTTACTTTACGTGTTTCTTCAAAATACAGAGTCCAAATGAATGTAACACATCAATGTTATATTGTATTTTGGTCTCCCATGACACTATAGCAATAGCATTTAGACTTATATATCACTTTGTAGTGTTTTGCAGCCCTCTCTAAGCAGTTTACAGAGTCAGCCTGTTGTCCCCAACAATTTGGGTCCTTATTTTACCCACCTGAGGCTGGAAGGCTGAGTCAACCTTGAGCCTGGTGAGATTTGAATTGCCAAATTGCAGTCAGCTGGCAGTCAGCAGAAGTAGCCTGCAGCATTGCACTCTAACCACTGCACCACCATGGCTCATCTATAGATACTATGGAGTTCTTAGTGCTCACATACCCTGATTGTTTTCTTGCAGATGTTTCATTACTCAGCTAGGTAGCATCATCAGTGCAAAGAGTGTGGTGTTTGCTTTCTGTTTATATCCAGTAGGTTGCCCTGGCAGTATTTGTTGGAGTATGGTTTTCTCCTTGATAGTTCCTTGATTAGGGTATTATTTTCTGCTTAATTGTATGTCTGGTATTAATCCCTGCTTATCTGCGGGTTGATTAGGATGTGTTCTTGTCTTTTTTTCTTAGCTTTTTTTATTTTGCATGGTGTATAAATGTGGTTTATCTCTGCAATTCAACCCTGAGCGATATATACTCTCTTCTACTGTACTGTTTAAATATTCCAGTAAATCTATTGAGTGATCTAGACCAGCGGTCACCAACTGGTGGTCCGTGGACCACTGGTGGTCCACAAGAAAATTTTGGTTGTCTGCAGAAAAAATATTTCTATTTTTTATATTGCACTAAATCAGGGGTCCTCAAACTACGGCCCCTGGGCCGGATATGTGTAGTGAACGCTTGTGTTGCTGCAAAGAGTCTCTTCCTTTGGGGTCTTTTTGTGTGGGCTGGAGAGGGGCAGAAATTCTGGCTTGGGGTCTGCTTCAGCCTCCTGGTGCAAGGCTTTGGGCGAAGGCTGGAGGGTAGTGCCGCTGGTAGCGAAGAGCCGGAGGGCCTTGTTCCAGTGGGACTGCACCATGGCCTGGAACTCGCTGACCATCTCAGCTCGCTGAGCCTCCAGGCGCCTGTACCTGGCCTTGTACTCCCACATGTCTTCCATCTGCTTGGAAAGCCTATGTGCGTAGTCCACAGTGAGGTGCTTCTATTGAGTCTCCTTCTAGGTCAGATCCAATTTGAACTGAGCTGTTTTGCCAACTCTTTCCCATGGTGGGAATAGAAGGAGCCTGGGCGGGGAGATGAGGAATGGCTGGGAATGGAGGGGCACGTAGAGGCTGGCGAGGTGCCCCTTGACGTGAATGACATCGTTGGCCATACCAACTCAGTCACATGACCACCTAGCCACGCCCACCCAGCTGGTCATCAGGCAGATCATATTAGTGGTCCACAGGATTTAAAATTATGAATTTAGTGGTCCCTGAGGTCCGAAAGCTTGGTGACCTTTAGACAACCATGACACCAAACTAGGATTGGTTGAGAAACCTGGTGGTGAAGTTACGTGCGAACATAGTAGGTCCTGTAAGTTTCTCACATCAAGAGAAGCTGGATGGAAGATGGGATGAATATATACACTCTGGAGTTACAGAAATACTCTATTTTCTGAATATTCCAGCTTTGTAAATATAGGAAAATAGCAGACCATTCAATTTTAATTTTTATTGTAAATTTTGAAACACCGAGAACAGGAAACAAAATTAGAAGGCTCTAGTCAGGGCCGGATTTAGATGAAAAGAGGCCCTAGGCTATTCCACTTATGAGGCCCTTTCACATCCCATTTTTAAGTTTGTAAATTACATGAGAGACAATAAAATACATCATTACTGTGATATATATCAATATGTATCGATATATATAGCTGGCCTCCCGACGGAGGGCGGCTCTGCTCTGCGGCAAAGGCAGCGAGGCCAGCCGCCTCCCCTGCTGTGCTCAGCTGCCTGGCTCGGCCCCCTCGCCCTCACCTGCCTGGCCGCTGGTGGGCTCCGCGTCGACAGGGCGGCTACTGGGAGCGGCTGCGCCTCTCGCCCGATCTCCGGTGCCGGGAACGTGGGCGGGCTCCCCAACTGCTGCAGCGTTGGAACGAACTTAACCAATACATTTTTATGTTTGTTTATTAGTCATATGCGTAGAATTTCTCCTTATTTTCGGTTCAGTGTTTTAGTGTTCACTGTTTTTAGAATAGTGTAATTTTAATTTTGCTAACAATTTGAATGTAGGCCCCTCTTGATCTTGAGGCCCTAGGCTGAAGCCTAGTTAGCCTATAGGAAAATCTGGCCCTGGCTCTAGTCTAGCAGGTAGTTAGCCATGGTTTAGGATTTTTAGGGTGGTCAACTGTATCCTTTGAAGAACTGTCTGAAGGATAATCAATAATTTAAGGATTTTTCTCTTTATCATTTG
Source organism: Thamnophis sirtalis (assembly GCF_051295495.1). Lineage (NCBI taxonomy): Eukaryota > Metazoa > Chordata > Lepidosauria > Squamata > Natricidae > Thamnophis > Thamnophis sirtalis. The sequence continues at coordinate 12,236,745 of NW_028261386.1, read as the reverse complement.
CTCTCTTTATGTTAAGTTTCTATGCGGTAGATTAGTGTAATGCAGTCTCAAAACTATATATTTTCTTTCTTCTAAACGGTTTCTTAAATTTAAGCCATAGTCTCTTTTAAAAGTTTGACATATGCACATACCATATGCATATATGCATATACCATATGATAGGATTTGTATTCTGGTTTTGCAGAATGACTGCTGCAAAAAACATTGTAAAATCGGATTGGCCATATAGAAGCCTTGATTTAAGACCATCATGTCATACAATGGAAATTCCAGGCTCCATTACTGTGGCAAGTTGAGGACTGCCTTCATAGGGAGTTCAACAACACTTTTAGGAGCAGAGATCGCCACCATCTGCCTACTGAATCTAGCATGTGTCTAATATTTTCTCAAATGCACAGTTCTTCCTTAGGGTTTGTGGCTCTGTAGATAAAATAGAATAGTTGGAAGGGAGCTTGGAGGTCTTCTAGTCCAACCCCCTGCTTAGGCAGGAATCCCTACACCACTTCAGAGAAATGGTTATCCAACCTCTTCTTACAAACTTCCAGTGTTGGAACTTTCACAACTTCTGGAGGCAAGTTGTTCCAATGATTAATTGTTTTAACTGTCAGAAAATTTCTCCTTAGTTCTACGTTGTTTCTCTCCTTGATTAGTTTCCACCCATTGCTTCCAGGGGTGGGTTGCTGCCAGAATTACTGCCAGTTTGGCGTGCACACAATTTTCTAGAGTTTTCTAGAATTTTCCAGAGTCTGCATGCATGCACAGTTGCCCATAAATGTCTGTACTTGCACTAAACATTAGAAAACAGAAAAAAAACTTGCCATGCCGACCGGGGAACTGGTTCGGAGGCATGTCAGGCCTGGGTCACTGCCGGTTCTGGCAACCTAGGCCAGCAAACCACTACTGGTTCGGCCGAACTGGTCTGAACTGGTAGGAACCCACCTCTGATTGCTTCTCGTCCTGCTCTCAGGAGCTTTGGAGAATAGTTTCACTCCCTTTTCTATGTGGAAGCCCCTGAAATATTGGAACACTGCTATCATGTCACCACTAGTCCTTCTTTTCATTAAACTAGACATACCCAGTTCCAGTAACATTAAAGATAGTTTAAATATAGTTCTTTCATTTTTCTTCTCATTGAGTTTTTTTCTTCCTGATCCAATTTTTTTCAAACTGTATATAGGGCAGGATTAGAACAAAAATGAAATATTTTGCTTGAGGAATACACACTACCTGGATTATTCAACTTTACATGATTTGCAAGGGCAGCCATCTTGTCTGGGCTTCTGGGTGCAGCAACAGGGAATGACCACTAGATGGCTCATCCAGTCCTTATGAAAACCTGCCTGTTTTCCCCTCCTTTGCTTTTGGCTTCATTGCTTGAGACAGCACTGGACATTTCTGTTTGAAAAGAAGCTATTAAAGAGTTCAGCCAATTGAGTTTGTGGCACTGCTAACAGCCGTTAACGTAGATTAATTATATATTTCATTAGTTAAGCCAAACCCTATGTCCTGGCCACTGCCTGGAAAGCATCCCTGAATTAAATCAAGGAAATTGAAGTAAGAACCATTCAGTGACAGCAATTAATAAACCATGACTAAGTAACTAGAAGAGAGCTAAAAATACAACTCGGCTTTTGGTTGCAAGCTGGAGGCATCAGAAGGCATGTGATGTTGTGGTACAAGCTTCAATTCCAGTTACTAAGCACCAGTGAGAGACAGATGGACGTACAGGCTGGCCTACCACTTTTGCTGTAGATTTTGTTTTATTTATTTATTTAAAATACTTATATGGACTGAGGAACGTTGTCCATGGAGTCACGATGGGTCGGACACGACATTGCAACTAACAACAACAATATGGACTGATGGTTATGTGCCAGTGGTGGGTTTCAAATTTTTTTAGAACCTCTTCTGTAGGTGTGGCCTGCTTTGTGGGAGTGGCTTGCTGACCATGTGACTGGGTGGGTGTGGCTTGCCAGCCATGTGACTGGGTGGGCGTGGCCAACTTGTAAAATGTGGTGAAACTCACTTAACAACTCTCTTGCTTAGCAACCAAAATCTTGGCTCAGAAACTCTGGCATTTGAAGCATGCAAGTCTTAAAACTGTCAAGTTACACGACCCTTGCACCCCTAACCCTTTAGGAAAAAAAACCCAGGGATGTTCAAACTTGACAGCTTTAAGACTTGTGGACTTCAACTCCCAGAATTCCTCCTCCGGTCATGTTGGTTCAGGAACTCTGGCGTTGAAGTGTGCAAGTCTTAAAGCTGTCAAGTTACAAAACCCTTGCACCCCTAACCCTTTAGGAAAAAAACCCCAGGGGTGTTCAAACTTGACAGACTTGTGGACTTCAACTCCAGGAATTCCTCCTCTCGCTCTTCATCTTGATGATGTGGGGACGGGTGGGGGGAGGGAGCTGGAATCGGTTCTAAACGGCACTGTAGATTTGTGGAACCTCTTCTATAGAAAAGGTTAGAACTGGCAGGAACCCACTCCTGTTATGTGCCATAACTCTGCCTGACTTACAAAACAAAAGTAAAAAAAACCCCTTGAAACCATAAAACTGTAGGAAAAGCTTGTCGTACTCCTAAGGAAAATAACATTGATTCATTACAATGCAAAGCGGGAGGGGTGTGTGTTGACTTATTCTACAAAGCAGCTGAAGGCAGGACAAGAAGAAATGGATGGAAACTAACCAAGGAGAGAACCAACCTAGAATTAAGAAGAAATTTCCTGACAGAAAAATTAATCAGCGGGACAACTTTCCACCAGAAGTTATGAATGCTCCAAAACTGGAGGTTTTTAAGAAGAGCTTGGACAGCCATTTGTCTGAAATGGTAAAAAGTTTCCTGCCAGGACCTCCAAGATCCCTTCCAACTCTGTAATTCTATTTTTCAGTCTTGAGCGGCATCAGTGAAAGGATAACATCAAAATCACAAGAAGTGGTTGTACTACTTTAGACTGCCCTGGTGAGGCCACACTTGGAACACTGCCTTCAGTTCTGGGCGCTATGATACAAAAAAGATATTGAGACCCTGGAAAGTGTGCAGAGAAGAGCAAGAAAGACGATAGGGAGTCTGGAGGCTAAATTGTATTATGAACGGTTGAAAGGACTAAATATGTCTAGCCCAGTGATGGTGAACCTTTTTGGCGCCGAGCGCCAAAAGCGCCTGCGCGCACACCTATAATGCAATGCATGCATGCCCCCCATGTGCCCCACCCTCCACCCATGTGCACATGACCCCCCACATGCACCCTGCACATGTACATGTGACCCCCACGTGCATTTTGCTCTCCCATGCATGCACATGTGACCCCACACATATGCATGTGACCCCCCCATGCAAGTGCAAGCATCTCATGCATGCCTTCTCCCCCGTGCATGTGCAGACCCAAAAAATCAGTTGGCTGGTGGGAGACGTGTGTGCATGCATGGAGGAACTGAGCTCGGGCGACACCTCGCGTGCCCACAGAGAGGGCTCACATGCCACCTGTGACCCGTGTGCCATAGGTCGGCCATCGTGGGTCTAGCCCAGTGGTTCCCAAACTTGGCAACTTTAAGACTTGTTTAAGTCCACAAGTCTTAAAGTTGTCAAGTTTGGGAACCACTGGTCTAGCCTAATGAACAGGAGGATTAAGGGAAACACGATAGCCTCCAGTACTTGAGGGACTGTCACAGAGGGGAAGAGGGGATTGGCCTATTCTCCAAAGGGTAGGACAGATCATTAAAGTGGGTGGAAGATCATTAAAGTTCATACAACCTAGAACTGAGGAGAAATGTTCTGACCAAACAATTGCCATATTTTTCGGAGTATAAGACACACCGTAGTATAAGACGCACCAAGATTTTGAAGAGGCAAATGGAAAAAATGGTTTTTTGCACTCTAAAGACCTTCCCAAAACAGCCGGTTTTTCAAGAAAACGGCTCATTTTTTTGTCAAAAAAGGGCATGCATAGCCTTTAGGAGGCTTATAGAGTGCTCCTGGGGGCAAAATTGAGCAAAAAAAATCAGCCTGTTTTTTGCTAATTTCTGCCCTCCCCAGCCCCCAGGAGCACTCTGAAAGCCTCCTAAAGGCTATGCATGGCCATTTTGGTGAAGGGGGCGGGGTTTTGGAGGGCAAAAAATGCTGCATTCAGTGTATAAGACACACCCAGATTTTCAGCCTCTTTTTTGAGGATAAAAGGTATGTCTTATACTCCAAAAAAAATACAGTAGTTAATGCAATAATTTGACTCCCAGAGTTGTGTGTGTTCCACCAGTGGAGATTTTCTAAAGTAGACAGGACAACCATTTGACTGGGATGGCATAAGGCTCTTGGCTTAGAAGGCCTCTGAGGACTAGTCCAGCCTTATGATTCAATGTTCTCTGTTATCAAATATGAATCAAGCAAGTTATCAAAAAACATTAATATTCAATTTTGTTGAGCTTCAGACCATTTTATCTCAGTGATCATTGGAAGAGTCACCTCTCCAAGAGTTTCTAGAAAGTTAGAGGATAGGAGAAATAGGAGCTTGTCTGATCGCAGGAGAAGGGTATTCCTTTGGACTATTATGGAGAAGATGCAGTAGATGGGTTCCATCCAGAGGTGGTATTCAGCTGGTTCGAACTGGTTTTGGCGAATTGGTAGCAGAAATTTTGAGTAGTTTGGAGAACTGGCAAATACCACCTGTGGCTGTCCCCACCCCCATCTATTCACTGTCTCCCAAGTCCCAGCTGATCGGCTGGGTCTTCTTTTATAGAGGTGGCGCAGTGGTTAAATGCAGCACTGCAGGCTACTTCAGCTGACTGCAGTTCTGCAGTTTGGCTGTTCAAATCTCACCGGCTCAGGGTTGACTCAGCCTTCCATCTTTCCGAGGTGGGTAAAATGAGGACCCGGATTGTTGTTGGGGGCAATATGCTGACTCTGTAAACCGCTTAGAGAGGGCTGAAAGCCCTATGAAGTGGTATGTAAGTCTAACTGCTATTGCTATTGCCCTGCAAAGGAGAACAGAACTGGAAAGCAGGTTAGTGGGGTTGGGAGGGAATGGGGATTTTGCAGTATCCTTCTCCCAGGAGTGGGGAAGGAATGGAGATTTTGCAATAACCTTCCCCTGACACGCCCACAAAGCCATGCCCACAGAACTGGTAGTAAAACAATTTGAATCCCACCACTGATCCCATCATAGAAGAACATTTAAGGGAAGGGACCTGGTGTAGGCCAATTTTGTCAGACTTCGTAGAATAGAGGTTTTTTCCCCCCCCAGGGAGTGGTGATCCAGTAAATAGATTATGTCAGAGGAACTATCCAAAATTGGCTGTGATGGGAAGCTTATTATTGACTCAAGAGCTTGCCATGATGGATATACAGACTGGGACATTGCCAAGGCCAACACGCCGTGGCCAACTTACCGTGGCCAACTCACCACAGCCAACTCACTGCCGGCCAACTCATTCCAAGAAAACTCATTGTGGGACAATTTAACAATTCTATTTAATTATTTAAAATAAATTTAAAAAATATTTTTATTTTTGAAATTCACATTTCATTCTTTTGCACCCTTTCTTTAATGATTCTATCCCACCATTTCTTTGATATTAGTGTAACTCTTGTCCCTCAGTGAATTGTTCTGCAGCGAGTTGGCTGTGGCGAGTTTTCCATGACAAGTTGGCTGCGATGGTCATAAATGCAGGGAATGGTCCAAAGTCATTTTTTCCCCAGTGCCATTGTCACTTGGAACAGCTGTAAGCAAATGGCAGTAAGTTGAGAATTGCATATTTGTATATAACTGCATTAAACATCAAAATTGATGGGTTTTTTTTAAATATCATAGTTTCTAGTGATCTCATGTAGAATCTTAGGAATTCTGGGGATTCTCAATTGAGAAAGGAGGATAACTTTTCCAAAGCTTCATAACTGGAAGCCAAATTCGTCTAGTGGTTAAGGAAACAGGCTAGAAAGTAGGACATTGTGAGTTCAAGTCCCACCTTAGCCTGGATATATTTGCCATCTTGAGTTATTTGTAGAAATAATTATAATAAATAATAATAAAGGCAGGACACAAACAGATAAAATAACTAAGGCAGATATTATCTTGGAGCATCAGAAAGTGAAGCTAACCTTCTGCACAGAACCTGGCATTAAAATTAACGAACTTCTTAATCGAACTTCTGGCAGTGGGGAGAGTCAACCTGCAATACTGCATTCTAACCACTACACCACCATGGCTCCATAATCCTGGAGCTACTGCATAACATTGCCATTTGTGGGACCATAATAACTCTAACCTGATGATGTGCTTAACTCCACCTCCCAGATGTACCTGCTCTTCCCCTACATGTGATCCCTTAAAGAGAATTGTACAAAATAGATGAAAATAAAGGCATTGTTGCATCACATTTTGCCTTATTCTGGGGTCTATATATTTTTAGTTCCCAATTTAGTCAACTGCCCTGGAATTCCCCATACAGTGCTAATCGGATCTTGACCAAGATTGGTTAATTTTATTTGTGCCAAGATTTGCTGGGTCTTGGCACAAATAAAATAGAATATTTTGTGCATGGGAGCAAACTCTTCCCAGTGGCATGTTAGGCAGAAGAAAAGTCCGAGCTTCAGGAGAATGGACATAGAGATCAGACGTGGTATTCAGCCGGTTCAACCAGGTTTGTGCGAACTGGTAGCGGAGATCACGGGTACGCCCTCCATCTCCAGTTCTATCCTGTCCTATCTAGCCACCTTTTTCAGGCCGAGCGCATGTGCAGAAGGCGCATGTGTGAGCAAATCACATGCATGGAAGGCCGAGTGCACGCGCAGAAGGTGTGCGCATGAAGCGAGCGTGCAGAGGTGTGGCTAACCAGTGGTAAAAATAAGTGAAACCCACCACTGATAGAGATGCAGTACTAGGCACCACTAAATTATGGACGTTGGTGCAACTTGATTTGTTTGGTAAGCACAGTGTTTGGTAAGGAAGGTTGGTTTGATCCATATGCATGGATGTAGACATCCATGTACATTTTATTTGAAATGAATGTATTCAGTTCTGTGGACCACACTGGTAAAATAATTCTCTGATCTATCAGTTTTTAATGGAGAAAAGAGAGCCCAGGGGGAATAAAAGAGCAACTTTCCCAAAGAGAGAGCTTTTGTACAAAATGTCCTCTAATGTATGTATTTTAAATGTAAATGCTGTATGAAAGCTATATAAAATGCAAATGTCTCCGTTGTCAGGTTTTGTTATGCAAATTACACTTAGGCAGGCTTTTAAAATGTTAATATTGTATGCTCCCTTTACCTTTAACACAATTACATCTACTGTAAGTTACTGTATGCAACGTTCAGGAATATGCATTCATCTTCAGAAGCCTCTCTCACAAAACAATTGAATAAGTTATGTGGTAGAGGATTTGGATCACAGAGTGATGATCACTAATGGGCCTTTGCAAGTGCTGTTCCCAGTGGCAGCAGAAACAACTTTGCTGGATCTCACAAATCCGTTCTCCTATACTGTACTTTTCTAGAAAAGGACATTAATTTTATAATGCCTTGGTGAGGCCACACTTGGAATGCTGTATCCAGTTATAGTCGCCATGATGTAAAAAGATGTTGAGACTCTAGAAAGAGTGCAGAGAAGAGCGACAAAGATGATTAGAGGACTGGAGGCTAAAACATATGAAGAACGGTTGCAGGAATTGTGTGTGTCTAGTTTAATGAAAAGAAGGACTAGGGGAGACATGATAGCAGTGTCCCAATATCTCAGGGGCTGCCACAAAGAAGAGGGAGTGAAGCTATTTTCTGAGGGTAGGACAAGAAGCAACGGATGGAAACTGATCAAGGAGAGAAGCAACTTAGAACTAAGGAGAAATTTTCCTAAGAACAGTTAATCAGTGAAAAACCTCCAGAAGTCGTAAATGCTCCAACATTGGAAATTTTCTAAAAAGAAATTGGACAACCATTTGGCTTGAATGGCATAGGATTTCCTGCCTAAGCAGGGGTTTGGACTAGAAGACCTCCAAATTACCTTTCAACTATTCTATTCTATTCTATTCTATTCTATTCTATTCTATTCTATTCTATTCTATTCTATTCTATTCTATTCTACTCTACTCTACTCTACTCTACTCTACTCTACTCTACTCTACTCTACTCTACTCTACTCTACTCTACGCCATGCCATGCCATGCCATGCCATTCTATTCTATTCATCAACCATTACTAAAAAATCCTTCCACTTTACAGTGATTTAGGCCAAGAGCCCCTTATGAATTTTCCATAAAACAGATTATGTATCATATAACAAGAAGCAATGGGTGGAAACTAATCAAGGAGAGAAGCAACTTAGAACTGAGGAGAAATTTCCTGACCGTTAGAACAATTAATCAGTGGAACAGAAGTTGCCTCCAGAAGTTGTGAATGCCCCAACACTGGAAGACTTTAAGATGATGTTGGATAACCATTTGGAATGGTATAGGCATTTCTTGCCTAGGCAGGGGGTTGGAGTAGAAGACCTCCAAGGTCCCAACTCTGCTATTGTATTGTATTGTATTGTACATCAATGGAACAACTGGGTAATGCAGACTAAAAAAAAAGATAAAATTTCCCTATCCAGTTGTGTCAAGCTCTAGGGGACAGTGCTCATCTCCGTTTCTTGGCTGAGGGAACCAAGGTTGTCCAAAGACATTTTCCATAGTCATGTGGCCAGCATGTCTATACACCAAAGATACACGGAATGCTGTTGATTTTCTACTGAAGTGGTACCTCTGTATCTACTTTCATTTGCCTGCTTTCGGACTGCTAGGTGGGATTGAACTGGGGCAAGAATAGAAGCTCACCCTATCATCCAGCGCTCAGATCTTAAACCCAGCTGACAAGTTCAGCATCTTTAACTGCTGAGTCATGGTGCCCCTTGCAGACTATTTCACTGAATTTATTTAGGCAGTGTTATTTTGGAGACAAGGTTGAACAAATAAAGTGAATCATGCAAATACATAAATGAAACTAGTGCTGAATCGCTTTTTAGGTGAAGAAATGGGAAAAAAGGGACAAAAATTGAAATAATAAATGATGTATCTCTCTCTCTCTCTCTCTCTCTCTCTCTCTCTCTCTCTCTCTCTCTCTCTCTCTCTCTCCCTCCCTCCCTCCCTCCCTCCCTCCCTCCCTCCCTCCCTCCCTCCCTCCCTATCGATCTAAATTTCAGCTCTGTTCTATCCCTAACATACCAGGGACAAAGTTGTTCTAAAATTATCTTTGCTGTTGTAAACATATATCTAATAATCTGTGGTTTAATATTTGTTGCTAATATATGTTGAAATTATCTTGTTGAAGTTAACAAGAATTGTGGTGTCATTTCAAATTTGATTTCTAAAATGAAAAAAAAAAGAGAGAATATCACAGGGCCTTATCACATTCTACTTTGTATATACACAAACTATATACAAAAGTTCTGTCTCTTAGGTTAAACCTTTTAATGGGTGTGGATTTCTTTAATTAGATTTTTTCTGCTAGCACAGACAGCAAATGGACCAGTAGTCTGTTTAACTGGCTTTTCTGTCCCCCTCATCCCCCAAAAGTGGATCCCCTTGCTGCATTTATGATCTATAGGGGGATGATTCTGCCTACATATAGCTGCTTTGGCTTTCGTTGTGTAGCAACCCCTGGTCTCCAAGGAGTTGTAAGTTAGCTGAGGAAAGTCAGTCTCTCCCAATTGTGTCATTACCAATTCCTAAGCAACACTCTTCCTTCTACAAATCACTGGTATTTGTATAAGCTTTAAGAATTAGGAAGATTTACTCCACTTCGGGATAGGCAGTGGGTGAACTGCCGACAAATCCTTGAAACAAGACAACTTGCAACATACAGTATATCACACTGCTAGGTTTTGCCAGTTGCTTTTCTTACAGACCATTGCCTACTCCCAGGAGATTTAACATCTTCAACTTTTTTGTTTTTTAAAAAAGAATTGTAACAGTCTATTGTAACAGTCTAGATTGTTGGACCTTGAAGAAGAAGATTAGGATGAATATTGATGTCTTTGAGGTTTGGTGTTGGAGAAAATTCCTGAGAAAACCACAGACAGCCAAGAACATTTTGCGAAGCTTCTTCTCCGGTAACATTGTACTGCTAACTAGGGCATACAAAACCTTTGCCAGACCAATCCTTGAATACAGCTCATCTGCCTGGAATCCACACTGTTTATCAGACATTAATACAATCGAGCGGGTCCAGAAGTATTTCATGAGGAGAGTAGTCCACTCCTCTGCTCACAGTAGCATCCCTTAAGCCACCAGGCTCAAAGTTTTGGGTTTGGACAACCTGGAATGATGCTGCCTATGGTCTGACCTAAGCATAGTACACAAAATTGTCTGCTACAACATCCTACCTGTCAATGACTACTTCAGCTTCAACCTCAATAATACATGGGCAAACAATAGATACAAACTCAAGGTAAATCGCTCCAAACTCGACTGGAGAAAATACGACTTCAGCAAGTGGTCAACGCCTGGAATGCTCTACCTGACTCTGTTGTTGCATCCTCAAACCCCCACAGCTTCAACCTCAAACTGTCTACTGTGGACCTCACCCCATTCCTAAGAGGTCCGTAAAGGGAATGTGCCGAGGTGGCGCAGTGGTTAGAGTGCAGCACTGCAGGCCACTTCAGCTGACTGTTATCTGCAGTTCAGCGGTTCAAATCTCACCGGCTCAAGGTTGACTCAGCCTTCCATCCTTCCGAGGTGGGTGAAATGAGGACCCAGACTGTAGGGGCGATATGCTGACTCTGTAAACTGCTTAGAGAGGACTGAAAGCCCTATGAAGCAGTATATAAATCTAACTGCTATTGCTATTGCTAAGTCCACCAGTGTGCCTACCGTCCCTGTCCTACTGTCCCCATTTATTTGTACTCATTTCCTTTATTTGTGTCCATGTTTATACTTATACCTGTTATCTTGTACATGTTTGACAAACTAAATAAATAAAATAAAACAAACAAACTAATGGATCATTGAACAAATGAAACCAGAACTCTCACTCAAGGAACAAATGACCAGGATCAAATTATCCTACTTCAGAAAGATTAGGCAAAGAATCGGCTCTCTGGAAAAGGCTCTAATGGTTGGTGGAGAACGGAAGGATTTATACTCTTGCAGACAGCTGGTCATTTGCATCCTTTTTGAGAGTCATTGAGGCCACCTGGAGGTTTATCTCTGTCCTCAGGGTCGTCCTGAGTAGTGCAAATGTTTCTTGTAGTCTGCAATTTTTTTGGAAATCCGTTCATACTCCCACACCATTTGAAGGGTATTCATCCCAAAATGCTTAGCTAAAAGTCTAGGGAGATTCTCAGCTATACAGGGCATGGTTGTCTCAAAGTTGCTTCTGCATATTCCTTCTGCAAGAAATATAAATCCTTCAATTTCCCCACCATCCAATCAGAGCTGAAGAAGCTCCTTGGATGAGAAGCGAAATGTCTTCAAAGAAAAAACAAGAAAGTCTAGTTGTATCCTGAAAAAGCATTTTTGGGATAGCCATGACCTGGATGACTGAGAATCTCTACAGACCGTTCAAAGAGCCGAGGTGGCGCAGTGGTTAGAGTGCTGTACTGCAGCCACTTCAGCTGACTGTTATCTGCAGTTCGGCTGTTCAAATCTCACCGGCTCAAGGTTGACTCAGCCTTCCATCCTTCCGAGGTGGGTAAAATGAGGACCCGGATTGTTGTTGGGGTGGATATGCTGACTCTGTAAACCGCTTAGAGAGGGCTGAAAGCTATTGCTATTGCTAAAGTTACAAAAGCATTGAAAAAAGTGACATGAGTCTTTTTCACACTTCTGACTGTTTGCAGCATTATGTGATCAAAATTCAGATGCTTGGCAAGGGGTTTATATTTGTGATGATTGCGGTGTCCTAGGGTCACTTGATCCACTGACAAAGCCAATGGGGAAGCCAGATTCACTTAACAACTGTGTCACTAAGTTAACAACTGCAGTGATTGTGGCAAGAAAGGTCATAAAAAGAGGCATAACTCACTTAACAACTTTCCCACAGAATTAAAATATTAATCTAGGTTCCCCATTTGGCATTCAACAAAACATGCTATCCCATTAAAAAAAACTAACAGGGGTTAATACAAATCAAGTTTAGCATAGTGTGTGACTGCTTGACCTTAAGGTAATTTCTTGTGAGAAACTGATTTGGCAGTCTTACATTCATAATAGGGTGTATAGGGTTGCATCTTAACTGATCACCCAGATTTATCAAATTTGTGGCCAAACGAGTGTCTATTTCATCTTTTATTACCACAGACATTCCTAAATGTAGCTGAAAATATCTTCAGTTTTTTCATCTCTCCAATCTTTTGTGATTGTGTATTCTTAGCACCACTTCCTCTCAAGACCAATTATTTCTTCTGGAAATGGCATGACAAGTGGGTATAAATATTCTGTCTAATATCACAACTGTTATTCCTCTTTTGATTTATGCCATGTTCCTCCAGTGTTGCACACAAAACAAGCTGTTTGTTCCTTTCACTGAAGCTGTGTGCACAAGTTGAGGGAACACAATGTTCCACAGCCTATTGTTGCATCTTTTCTGAGTTTGTAGAGATTCTCAGTCATCCAGGTCACCTGTGGGACAACTATGACCTGGGTGATTGAGAATCTCTTCAGACTTTTAGCTATATAATTTGGGATGAATACCCTTGGAATGGTGTGGGAATATGAACAGATTTCCAGACAAATTGCAGACTATAGGAACCATTTGCATTACTCAGATGACTCTGAGGACTCAGATAAATCTCCAGGTGGCCTCAACAACTCTCTAAAATGATGCAAATGACCAGCTGTCTGCAAGGAATATAAATCCTTCCATTCCCCATACCTGAACGACAGAATTTAATCTGATTTTGTGGCCTATAGAGCCTCTTCATATAATCATGGCTCCAAATTTGTCATTTTTGAGAAGGACTTGGAGAAGGATTAGAGAAAGACAGAAAAGGACTAGCGGGTGACAGGATAGCAATCTTCCAATATTTGAAAGGCTGTCGCAGACAAGAGGAGTTTGACTTGTTCTCCAAAACATCTGAAGGCAGGACAAGCGGTAACAGATGGAAGCTAGAATTAAAGAGAAATTTCCTGTCAGAACAGTTAATCAGTGAACTGGCTTGCCTTCAGAAATTGTGAGTGTGGATTGTGGGTTTTTAAGGAGAGGTTGGACAGCCATTCGTCCAGAATGATATAGGGTAGGGGTGTCAAACTCGATTTCATTGAGGGCCACATCAGGGTTGTGTTTGACCTTGAGGGGCCGGGTGGGTGTGGCCAGGATGGGCGTGGCCAGCTCAACATCACTCATGTCAGGTGACCCGAGCACTCTGCCAGTGAAAACAGCTCGGGAGGGCCTTGTATCAGGATTACAGATATATTGTCCCCCCATCAATTTGGGTCCTCATTTTACCGACCACAAAAGCCTGAAAGGGTTAGTCAACCCTGAGCCCGTCAGAATCGAACTCCAGGCAGTAGGCAGAGTTAGCCTGCGCCACCGTGGCAGAGGTTGGGAGCACATATAAATCTGTTTAGTTATTGCTTGGCTGCTGTTGGTTCATTGCTTTGGATTGCTCACCTCTTAGATCTAATTAATATGTTGGCTGGATGCTACAGATTTGGTTTCAGGCTTGTAATGCTGCTTTCTGGTCTAACTGATAGAGCAGGGAATCCAAGTCGTAAAGCAACAGTGATGGAAACGAGAGAAAGACTCAGCCCCTCCCATCCCCAAACATTAAATTACTCTGGTGATCAAATGCTCTCTGGAGAATGCCAGGAAATGTTTTCTCTTTGTCCAAGTGCTCTGATTATAGGAAATAGCTACAAATAGAATATCTTCACTTGGATTGTCTCTCAATTCTTGAAACCCCTATTTCCCACAAGTAATTACCATCCTCTAATTGGTTTTAAAAATAAAAGATGTATGTTTCATTGAAAACTGGGGCGCTGTGACTAAAGTTGCACTTTCTGATTCAGAGTTTCCTAAACCAATAAACACAAAACACTCCTGGAGTTCTTTCTGCATTACCAAAATTTAGACCAAATGGATGGGGAGTCAAACAAGATGGCTTGGGATTTTGGCAGAAGAAATATCATTGACACATACATGGATTCAGAACAAAAGGCAACCCATTTTTGTATGATGGGTAAGGCTGTTTCTACTGTTTAGAATAGAATAACAGAGTTGGAAGGGACCTTGGAGGTCTTCTAGTCCAACCCCCTGCTTAGGCAGGAAACCCTACACCACTTCAGACAAATGGTTATCCAATTTCTTCTTTAAAACATCCAGTGTTGGAGCATTCACAACGTCTGGGGGCAAGTTGTTCCATTGATTAATTGTTCTAACTGTCAGGAAATTTCTCCTTAGTTCTAAGTTGCTTCTCTCCCTGATTAGTTTCTATCCATTGTGCCTTGCCCTGCCATCAGGTGCTTTGTAGAATAGCTTGACTCCCTCTTCTTTGTGGCAGCCCCTCAGATATTGGAACACGGCTATAAAGTCTCCCCTAGTCCTTCTTTTCATTAAATTAGACATATCTAGTTCCTGTAGCCATTCTTCACATATTTTAGCCTCCAGTCCCCTAATCATCTTTGTTGCTCTTCTCTGCACTCTTTCTAGAGCCTCCATATCTTTTTTACATTGCGGCAAACCAAACTGGATGCAGTATTTCAAGTGTGGCCCTCCCAAGGCATTATAAAGTGGTATTAACACTTCACGCCAGGGGTGGTTTTCAGCAGGTACGGACTGGTATGGGCATACCAGTTGATGAAATTTGGCATGCCTTAGCATACCAGTTCTTCTGGAGGCCCCCGACAAGCCCATGTGGCGTGTGCTGCCCTCTTCTCTCTGATAGCCGCCTCGTTTCCAACGAAGGGGTGGGGAATCCATGCAGAGGGAGGAAATTGCATGGATTCCCCATCCCCTTCATTGGAAACGAGGCAGCTGTCAGAGGAGAGAGCAGCGCGCGCCCATGGGCTTGTCCAACGAATCCTCACTTCCTGTTCCTTCTTCTGCTGTTTGTACAAGCCACGCGGGGCGAGCTCCCTTATCTTTTATAGCTGCCTCGTTTCCAATTGGGGGGGGGAAGAAATCCATCTAACCCCCAATTGGAAATGAGGTGGCTGTGAAAGACAAGGGAGTGTGCCCCGTGTGGCTTGTTCAAACAGCAGAAGAAAGAACAGGAGGGGAGTTCCATGCAGGGCTTTTCAAACAGCTGAACTCCCCTCCTGTTCCTCAGGCAGGCTGGATTGGGAGTGCGCATCAGGCTGTTGGTCCTCCTGCTGCCACCCCTGTCGGCGTGACTCTTGTGAGGGGAAGAGAAAAAATAATAAAAGGCTCCACGGCGGCGGGACCGGCCTGCCATGGAGTGACCCACTCCGTTCCCCTGCCCAGCAGAGCTTCCCCCCACCCTCAGCTTGGCTCTTCTTCATTCCTTCCTTCACTTTGGAGGCACCACCAAAGTGCTGCCTCCACTTGGCTGCCCTTGCTGCCACCGCACCCCCTCTGTATGCCCGGCCACCGGCCTGAGGGGGAGCAACCGATGGTGGCACGGGGCTGCTGGCGGATGCTACTGCACCTTGGCTGGCTGTGGGTCACGCTGCTCGACGGGCAGCACCCAGACTCCCTCGCCACTGTCGCACTGCTTCAGCAGCAGCACCTCCCACCTGCAGAACTGAGGCGGGGAAGAAGATCAAGACGCATGGAGCCACAGACTCCAAGCTTTCCTCCACCCCACAGCTCACCTCATTGGACGGGACCAGGGTGCACGCAGGGTGAATGGAGTTTGCGACCAACTTTAAAGTGAATGGGGCTGTTTATGACTAAATGGGACAGATAACATAAAGGAATGCAAGGGAACATGGAGGTAATCTAGTCCAACCCCTTCCCAAGGCAGGAGTCCTTACACTTCGTTCTCTTTGAGAGCTGTCAGTGGCACACATGAGGGAAATGGTGTGTGTGTGTGTGAGAGAGAGAGAGAAAGAATGAGAAAGAGAAAGAAGGAAAGAGAAAGAAAGAAAGTTGGAGAGAGAGAGAAACAAGAAAGAAGGAAGAGAAAGAAAGGAAGGAAGGAAGGAAGGAAGGAAGAAAAAGAAAGAGAACTTATGATCACAATTGGGCCCAAAAATTTGGTTGCTAAGCAAGAGCATTGTTAAGTGAGTTTCACCACATTTTCCAACTTGGTCACACCCACCTAGTCACATGACTGCCAAGCCACTCCCACAAAACAGGCCACACCTAAAGAATAGGTTCTACATTTTTTTGAAACCCACCACTGCTTCTCGTGATCTTGATTCTATCCCTCTGTTTATGGAGCCTAGAACTGGTATATTGTGCTGGAATATGGCCTGGATTCCCAGGAGGGAGAGGCTGGATGCCAGAGGAGCAAAAGACGGCATAGTTTAGATCAGGGATCTTCAACTTTGGCAACTTTAAGACTTGTGGACTTCAACTTCCAGAACTTGTGGAGTTGAAGTCCACAAGTCTTAAAGTTGCCAAGGATGGAGACCCTTAGATAGCTATGTGTGGGAGAAAGAGGGTGACGTTGGCTCCTCCCTAACAGTTCCTGGACTATATCTTTTATAGGGCAGGTACAGGTAGTCCTCGACTTATAGCCATTCGTTTAGTGAACATTCAAAATTACAACATCACTGAAAAAAAGGTGACTTATGACCATTTTTCACACTTCCGAGCATTGCAGCATTCCCATAGTCATGTGATTAAAATTCGGGCACTTGGCAATGGGCTCATAGTTATGATGATGGCAGTGTCCCCAGATCATGTGATCACTTTTTGTGACCTTCTGACAAGCAAAATCAATGGGAAAACCAGCTTCACTTAACAATCTTGCTACTAACTTGATAACTCCAGTGATTCCCTTAATAGCAATGGCAAGAAGAATTGTTAAATGGGCAAAACTCACCTAATATGAGTATTTAAGTATTTAAGTATTTAATGAATTTATAGGCCGCCCAATCCTGGAGGACTGTGAATGTGTGTTGCTCACCAGGCTGGGGGGGTGGGGGGGTGGGGGTTGTTATTTTACTGTTTCATTATTTTTGTTTTTATTCTTTGTATTTCTTTTATATGGTTTTTACATCTGTGTCGAGTAGGCGGCAATATAAATAATATAAACAAACAACTGTCTTTTGTAACAACAAAAACTTTTGGCTCACTTGTGGTCTGCTTTAGTTTGGCAAATATCTTGATGAACTTAGCATTCAATAAAGGCACACTTACTATCCATTGATCCATCTATTGATCCATCCATCCATCCATCCATCCATCCATCCATCCATCCATCCATCCATCCATCCATCCATCACTGACACTTTGAGAGCTGTATGCAACAAAATTTCATTGTAATATATGCCAATTAGTGTACATTCAAAGTGACAATAAAACTACTACTACTACTACTACTACTACTACTACTACTACTACTACTACTACTACATCATCATTTCATTTCATTTTTTTCATTTATTTCATTTGTATGCCGCCCTTTTCCCCGAGGGGGACTCAGGGCGGCTCACAACTTAAGCAAGGGAAAGGGGATACAGACAGTTAGACACCGACACAAAACAATACATAATTTAAAAAGCGCAACAATCATACCATTCGAGATAGGGGCAACGGTTGTTTAGCCCCAGGCCTGTCGGAACAGCCAGGTTTTAAGGGCTTTGCGGAAGGCCTGGAGGGTGGTGAGGGTGCGAATCTCCACGGGGAGTTCGTTCCAGAGGGTCGGAGCAGCCACAGAGAAGGCCCTCCTCCGGGTAGTCGCCAGTCGACACTGGCCGGCGGATGGAATTCGGAGGAGGCCTACTCTGTGGGATCTAATCGGTCTGGTGGAGGTAATTGGCAGCAGGCGGTCTCTCAAGTACCCAGGTCCATCATCATCCCATCCCATCCCATCCCATCCACCCTTCATACAAGGGCTCTATAGGTTCTCCAGAAGGTCTTGAGTAGACAAGTGTCCTAATTGCTTCTGCTAATCAACATTTAAAACTGGGTCAAAAAACAGTGAGATGCTTTCAAATGTTATCAATGAACACACCTCCTTTGTTGCAGAATTATCACAGAAATGGTCTAGATGGATTGATGTATTCTACTATTTATTCCTCCCTTTCATCCTGGACTGGCCAGCAAACACTATGGTTTCAGAGGAGTTAGTATCCTAGTCTTTTTCTATTAACGTTTTGCTATTAATGAAATAGCTGTTTTTGAAAGCTTCATAGTCAATAATTAGATCAAAACTTGTATCTGATGTGTCCTATTTATACAGGCTTCAGGATAGAAGGAACGAAACAATTACATTTTTTTTTTTAAAAAAAGGCCTTTTCAATTCGAAAGTCACAATTTGCAGTGACCTTGTGCCAGAATCCATTACTACATTGTGCAAATTAGAGAGTCTTTTCCCATAATTGCCACCGTGCTGGTAACATGAAACATATTAAGCATTCATGAATTTCCGTATGCTTGACAAAACACAACATAGGCTTTCTCTGTGCCTGAGAGTGTGGGAGATAATAGCTTTTTATAAGGAGATTTCATCAGGCTCAGAGATATTTCTCTTTTTAATCCTTTGTGTAAAACATTGACTTTTCTAATCAATTGCACGGGGAGCAGAAATAAATCCTTTGGATTTGCTAGATTATATGTGAAATGCAACAGGGAACACTTAGACTTATCAGTAAATAAACAAACACATTAAATCACGCATCAGGGAGAGAGAGAGAAAGAGAGGGAGGGAGAGGGAGGGAGGGAAAGAGAGAGGGAGAGGGAGGGAGGGAGGGAGAAAGAGATTGAAGGAATTCTTATATTGCATCCTAGCTTCTAACCATATTTATTATTTGATTTCCAAACACAAATCAATAGCTAAGTGGAATTAAGTGGCTATGTAAGTAGACAGGGACTGTTATCTGCAGGTGAGAAGGTGGAGGCCTTAGCCAGTGGGAATCCACACTCATTTATTTTGGAGATGAAGAGTTGTAACTAGAGCAGGGGTGTCCAACCTTGACAACTTTGAGATCTCTGGATAGCCGACTGACTGGGGAATTCTGGGAGTTGAAGTCTGTGGGAAGAAATATCCATCTGGTTCAGTTCTAAGCCAGGAGAAAGGAACTGGAGACAAAATGGAGACTGATTGGAAAGAGGGTCCATGTCAGGGTTCCAAATTGCATCCAAAAGTAAATCAGAGTCCGAGGCAAAGTATTGCTCAAAGTTCCAATTTATTAAGAGAGCCATGTTGGAACATCTTGGGAAGACCCGAATCTGAAAGCTTCCCTGTTTTCCCCACCCAGTTGAAAGTTCAAGATCTTGCCCCCACACCCAAAAGTCCATCACATGGTCCAATCTCCCACTGCCATGTTGGCAGTTCCACCCATCCAGTTCCGGTCAGGTGCAGAGGTGCAAAGGCAAAGGATGACCTTGGCTTTCTAGGAAGAATTTTGTTATGGCTACATAGCATCTCACTTCGTACAATTTCCCCTCCC
Organism: Thamnophis sirtalis; assembly: GCF_051295495.1. Taxonomy (NCBI): domain Eukaryota; kingdom Metazoa; phylum Chordata; class Lepidosauria; order Squamata; family Natricidae; genus Thamnophis; species Thamnophis sirtalis. The sequence continues at coordinate 12,217,258 of NW_028261386.1, read as the reverse complement.
ATTTTCCCACAATAGAAAATGTATAGTAGAATAATAGAAAGTGTGGCAGGCCAAAGATCCAAAAGAAAAGATGGTTGCCGGCCTGACACTGAGTCTGTTTCTTGCATCTAAAAAAAAAACAAGTTTCTCCATTTCTCATTTAGGGAAATATAATATTCTGCTTTTTAAAATATTCCTGAAAATATTTCATACTTCTAGGAGATGGGGAGGTACTGACTTTCTACAAATCCATAAGTATTAAAGTGGCAAGGCTGGACACCCCTGGATTAGAGTAACTAGGCCATCTGTGATTGAACCCCAAAGGAGATACAGAAGGATGGAAGATTTCCTGGTTTGAGAACTCAAACAATGGGAAAAAGTTGCAATGGGGTGATAGGTATCCTATACGCCATTGCAAGCCAGATGCAAGAGAATAGGAAGTCTTGTGTTAGTATATGACTTTGATCCCCAACACATCATCTCTGCAATTCAATGTTTATCTTCTCTCTCCCACCAGGCTGCATTTCTCTTTATTTGATTTTACCTTTGAAATTCTTTTATTTAAAACTGAAATTAAGGGACAAGGTGCTGTAAAGCACCATCCTTCAAACTTATGCCTTTCGAAGAAGATGCCTGGATTTCACAGATGTAGTCTTTAAAAAAAATAGAAACGCTGAATAGATGCAGCTGCCTGCCATGAAAGTAAGGCCATCTACCTTCCCAAATGTCACCTGATCATCTTCATCACTCTTCTCTGAACCTGCTCCAGCTTCTATATATATATATATATATATATTTAAGTGGTAGGGTAGGGGCGAGAACTGGGCATCAAGATGCTCAGAGATGAAGGTTTATTTCAGGGGTGAGATTCAGCAGGTTCTGACAGGTTCTGGAGAACCAGTAGTGGAAATTTTGAGTAGTTCAGAGAACTGGCAAATACCACCTCTGGCTGGCCCCAGAGTGGGGTGGGAATGGAGATTTTATAGTATCCTTCCCCTGCCACACCCACCAATTCACACCCATAGAACTGGTAGTAAAAAAATTTGAATTTCACACAGGTTATTTATGTTTTTTTTTTTTTTTAGAGTTTTATTTGGCATTTATAGGCCGCCCTTTTCCTTGAGGGGACTCAGGGCGGCTTACAACTCATGGGAGGGAGTGCAAGACAAAACATAAAATGTGAATAAAATAAAATAAAACAGTAAAACACAACATTCATTCAGAATTCGGGCGGGGCGGATTAGGATCTTATCCCCAGGCCTGACGGGATAGCCAGGTCTTAAGGGCTGTGCGGAAGGTCTGGACGGTGGTGAGGGTACGAATCTCCATGGGGAGATCGTTCCAAAGGGTCGGAGCTGCTACTGAGAAGGCTCTCCTCCGCGTAGTCGCCAGTCGGCACTGACTGGCGGATGGAATTCGGAGGAGGCCCAGTCTGTGCGATCTGATGGGACGGAGGGAGGTAATCGGCAGAAGGCGGTCTCTCAAGTATTTATGGTGTATTGTGTATGGTGTAATAGAATACATTAATAGCAATAGCACTGAGAAATATATACCATTTCATGGTATATATGGAGAGTGCTTTTATAGCACTCTAAGCAGTTTACAGATTGCCTCCAACAATCTGGGTTCCCACATCCATTTTATCCCAAAGAGGTTGAGGACAACTCAATCCTTAGAAGAGCTTTATTGACTGGTGGAAAGTCTTCAGCTTCAGCTTGTACCAGCTCTTCCACCATCCTACAGAGCTGGTACAAGGTTTCAAACCTCCAAACATTCAATCAGTGTTCTTCAGCATGGCAAGAAGAGAAGCGAACTTGAATTAAGGATAAATTTCCCGACAGTGAGAACAATTAACCAATGGAACAACTTGCCTTCAGAAGTTGTGGATACTCCATCACTGGATGCTTTTAAGAAGAAATTGGACAGCTACTTGTCTGGAATGGTGTAGGTAGGGTCTTCTACTTGAGCAGGAGGTTGAACTAGAAGACCTCCAAGGCCCCCTCCAACTTCCAAAATATTGGAGGGGAGCTAAAAGAAGGCAAATTGTCAGGGTTTCAAATAGCATCTAAAAGTTAATCAGAGTCCAAGGCCAAGTATTGCTCAAAGTTCCAAATCTGAAAGCTTCCCGGTTTTCCTCACCTAGATGAAAGTTCTTGCTCCCACATCCACAAGTCCATCACATGGTCCAATCTCCCACTGCCATACTGGCAGTTCCACCCATCCAGTTCCGGTCAGGTGCAGAGGTGCAAAGGCAAAGGATGGCCTTGGCTTTCTAGAAAGAATGTTATTATGGCTACATATCATCTCACTCCATACAATCCCCCCTCCTATTTTCCCGTAATAGAAAATGCCTAATAGAATAATAGAAAGTGTGGCAGGCCAAAGATCCAAAAGAAAAGATGGCTGAGGGCCTGACACAAATTCTTACAGGTTTTTAGAGAAACCTTCCCACCAGTTTAACTGTGGAACCAATGATCCAGAGTGATGGCCGAATCCCCTTCATTTTGATGTGTTAAATGTCTGTCAGTCATCCAGGTCATGGTTGTCCCACAGGTGCCTCTTCACAAAGGCAACTGGACAAAACAAAGTCAGTTGCCTTTAGAAAAAAACGCCTTTGGGATTTTGATGCGTTCAAACACAGACAAGGCAGCTATCAGTCAGAGATACTTTAATCGGGATTCCCCCAGTTATTTACCAAAGTCTCCACTTCCTACGCTATGATTTTATGGATAGGGTGCCTATCCCTCAGCTGGTGATATGTAAAAATGCACTGTTGACATGGGCTGACTGGGAAGGGTGGCTATATGATCAAGCAGCCCATCAGATTAGAAATGCCTTTCCTTTCTGTGAAGATTCATGCAGACCTGATTGTGTAATCAACCAGAAGGTGGATGGTTAAGAGCCTTTTCCCAACAAGATGACATCCCTCTCCATCATTCAGTCATCTTGAAAAACAGATTCCCTTAATTTTCAGAGCTGCTTCATGTTCCGAACTGCCGATTATTTTAATCTTACCTTGTTCTTTCCCCATTTTCTCCCCCCCACCTCCCAAACCTCCTAGTTTTGCAAAATATCCAAGGATATCATTTCTATATTATCTCCCCTTAAAAAAATAAAATCAACATATTCACATCCCTTTCGGTAAATTTGTTTCAGTGGTACCTACAGCAACATTCACGAGCCAGCAGAGGGAGCCCAAGTGCACGACACACTTGCTTTGTGTGCAAAGCAATTCCCATTTCTTCTACCCTGTCCATCAGACAAAAGGTGACTTCCACAGAGCCTTTTGTTTTTGAAGATGTGGTTAAAAATGGATGATTCTGGGTTGGTTTTCCATCTTTAAATGGTTAAGTCTTCGAAAGGGAGGAGAATCCTTATTCAGTGTCATCTCTCTTGTTTTGGCATGACCTCATGCAAAATCAGGAACCAGTGCTCAGTCACTCATGCCCCAGTCATTGGTTAGATCAGTGTTTCTCAACCTTGGCAACTTGAAGATGTCCGGACTTCAACTCCCAGAATTCCCCAGCCAGCGAACGCTGGCTGGGGAATTCTGGGAGTTGAAGTCCAGACATCTTCAAGTTGCTAAGGTTGAAAAACACTGGGTTAGATTACTGCAATCCACTCTACTTGGGGTTATCCTTGAAGAGTGTTCGGAAGCTACAATTGGTTCAGTATGCAGCATTGTGAAAGTGCACTGGTTACTGATCTCCTTCTGTGTCCAATTCAAGGTGTTGAGCATGTAGATTCAGACACTGAGGAGTTTGGGGAGGAACATGGGCCAGTCCTGGAGTCTGGGGATTCAAGGTGTTGAGGGCTCTGTGTTGGAGGCAGAGAGGGGGCCAGAGCCGTATGCCAGTTATCAGCTGCCTTCAGAGTCAGACATCAGTGAGGCAGAGGAACAGCTGGAGCCTGTCAGCCCTTCTTCATTCACAAATCAGGAAAGAAAACCACCGGACTCCATTTGTTGAAATCAAGTGTACTTTTACTAATTATAGATGAATAGAAGCGAAGCGAAGCTAAGTCTGATTATTTAGGCGCGAAAGCGAATAATATATTGTATAATTCATTCCCCTCCCCTTGGCATCCCGTATACAGTCCAATCATAATTCTCCCAAATGTCAGGTGTGAGATAACGTCGAAAGGCATCACCAGGACGGAATGCTGGGCCGTTGGCCTTGGCGGGAAACACTCCTCCTCCACATGCGCAGTAAGGTGGTCAGTTCAAAATCTAGAATCTTCCTCCAGCACAACAATGATTCCCCTCCCAAATACCATGCCATGAAGCAGTAGCAAAGCGGAGGCTGACAGAGCCTGTTCCCAGTGTGTGCATGCACAGAGTTGCCAGATGAAGGGAACAGCTAAAGAACAGGGGTTGACTTGGCAGTAAAGCCACAGGTGGACGATGAATGGCCCCTCCCAGAGGAAATAGAAGAGGAGTGAAAGGGGAGTGGAGTTTGCAGGAGACAATTAGTTCGTTTAATTGGTTTGTGACTCTCCTTGCCAGGTTTTGCAGATATCAGCCTGTCAGCTCTCCAGGTCCGTCCGTCTGTGACTGTAAATCTTCCCTTGAGAGACTTTGCTGGATGTGAATGAGCAGAATTCACAGTAAAATAATAAAAGGTTTTTTTGTCGGGACAAGGAGTTTGCTTCATGATTTTGGGAAGCCTCGGTCAGAACAGAGCATCACTTTAACCTCTTTAAAACATTCTGGCTGGGGAATTCTGGGAGTTGATGTTCACATGTCTTAAAGCTGGGGTGTCAAATTCACATTGTCATGGCGATGTCACATGTCAGATCTTGACTTTTCCTCCCTTCGCTAAACCGGGCGTGGTCGCGGTCAGGGTGTGACGGATCTGGTCTGCGGGCCTAGAGTTTGACGGCTCTGTCTTAAAGGTACCAAAGTTGAAAAGCACTGTGCCAGATAATCACATGCGATTTTGCCTCCGAACCAAAAACGTTGAACCTCGGTGATTTTAAAATTCATCCGTGAATTTTCCAGCAGAAAATCTATTCAACCCACAAAGGATCCTACATTCATATTCTCATCTGCTGAGCTTACTGGCTTTTCATGTCTCCTTAATATTCTACTTCAATGAGGTGGACTAAAGTATGTTTTTTATAATGGGATAATTGAAATGTTGGGTTTCCGTGCAGCTTTAGTTAATTTAGTTAGTAATTTTCGCAGAACCTGGCCTATAGATTCACACTTATTTGAACCATTCCCTGCATGGGCAGTCCTTGACTTATAATCATCCATTTAGTGACTGATCAAAATTATAACAGCACTGAAAACAATGACTTATGACCTTTTATATTGTTATGCTCTTGCAGCATCCCCAGGGTCAGTATTGGTAGCAGTATGGTAGTATTATAGTATGGTAATATTCAGCCAATTCGGACCAGTTTGCCTGAACCGGTAGCAGAAATCGTGGGTGGGTCTGCCTACCCACCTTGGCTCTATGCAGTCCTTTTTAGGCACATTTTTGAAGCCGGGTGCATGTGCGGAAAGTGCGTGTCAGCAAAGCGCATGTGCAGAAGGTGCATGTGAGCAAAGCACATGCGCATAAGGCTGGGCGCATGCGCAGAATGGGTGCATGTGCCTGCAAAGCGCCTGCAAAGCATCCACAAAGCATGTAGAGCCGAGGTGGCGCAGTGGTTAAATGCAGCACTGCAGGCTACTTCAGCTGACTGCAGTTCTGCAGTTCGGCTGTTCAAATCTCACTGGCTCAGGGTTGACTCAGCCTTCCATCCTTCCGAGGTGGGTAAAATGAGAACCCAGATTGTTGTTGGGGGCAATATGCTGACTCTGTAAACCGCTTAGAGAGGCCTGAAAGCCCTATGAAGCGGTATATAAGTCTAACTGCTATTGCTATTGCTATGTGCATGGAGAACTGGTGATAACAAAATGTGAAATCCACTGCTGATTACTTGTATTGCTTCTCCTTCTTTTGTGTTCCTCGCATGGAAATATTTTTTTTCTGACGGCCACATGGCTTTCCTTTGAGCCCAAAGCAAGCAGTCATGATTAAATTAAACGCTGATGTTTTCCCCTGTCCCCGATTTCCTGTGCTTTATCTCCTTGTTGAAAACTGAGTGGTTCAAGCCTTTTTCCGGCACTAAGATATTTTTTTTCTTTCTTTTTAAAATCCCCTGATGTTCTCACGAGGGTCTATTAATCTTTACTATTGCTATTAGAGCATTCTAGGTTTCGAAAGCTACTTCACTTGTCCCCAAGGACTTCCTTTTTCCCAACAAAGATTTGCTTCTCCAGCTTCAGCCATACAGAATACATTTTACCTGCTAGAAAGAGAATCCCTGATATTTGTTTGCCAGAGAAGGGATAGCAATAGCACTTAGAATAATATACCACTTCATAGTTCTTTACAGCCCTCTCTAAGGCAGCTTAAAGTGTAAGCCTATTGCCCCCAACAATCTGGGCCCTCATTTTACTGATCTCAGAAGGATGAAAGGCTGAGTTAACCTTGAGTTGGTCAGGATCGAACCGCTGGCAGTCTGCAGAATCAGCCTGGAATACTGCATTCTAACCACTTCGCCACCATGGCTCCCTCAAATGACCTTGTTGATTGTAATCAACAACAACAGCCTGAAAGATGTTGAACCACGAAATGACAGTGTTGCCAAAAGAACCTCCAGCAATTGAAGGATTGGAAGGCTGAATCAACCTTGAGCCAGCCAGGAACAAACTGTTGGCAGTGAGTAGAGTAAGCCTGCAATACTGCACTCCAACCACTGCACGACCAGTGCTGTTTTAATCTTTGGGATGCATCCAATTTCCAAGAATCGCAAGAGAATCTCTAATCAACACTATCAAAAGACTTGGAGGTCACAAAGATCAAGAAGAAGCAAATATGTCACATGCCCTCTTTCAATCTTCCGACAAAGACCATCCATCAGGCCAACCAAAACAGTCCCAACAGAGTTGCCCTGAAGCTGAGGACATAGCTATGTCCATGGGACTTGGGGTGGGAGATTTAAAAAAAATTAAACTAGCTCTGCTTCTTTGTTATATGTGTTGTGCAACATACAATCCATATTAAAAACATCTCCACTGATGTCCCTGCTGGCTGAGTCATTTCCCCCCTTATTTCCCATAATTCAATTTTTCCTTTTTTCACTAAAGCAGTGTTTTCAACCTTGGGAACCTCCAGGCATTAAAACTGGGAGCACACATAGAGTTGCAGTTAAGGTGATTTATTGCTTATGCCTACATACAAGAATCTGGTCAATTAATGGTCAGCACTAAATTGGTGATACCACTCTAATGGCAGAAAGTGAAGAGGAACTGAAGAGCCTCTTGATGAGGGTGGAGAAGGAGAGGGCAAAATTTGGCTTGAAACTCAACATTAAGGAAACTAAGACCATGGCATCCGGCCCTCTCAATTCCTGGCAAATAGATGGGGAAGAAATGGAGGTAGTGACAGATTTTATTTTCCTGGGCTCCAAGATCACTGCAGATGGGGAAGAAATTAAAAGACACTCCTGGGGAGAAAAGCTATGGCAAATCTAGACAGCCTACTAAAAAGCAGAGACATCACCCTGCCAACAAAAGTGCATATAGTCAAGGCTATGGTTTTCCCAGTTGCAACGTATGGTTGTGAAATTTGGACCATAAGGAAGGCTGAGCACCAAAGAATTGAGCCCTTTAAACTATGGTGCTGGAGAAGACTTCTGAGAGTCCCTTGGACTGCAAGGCCCTCCAACCGGTCAGTCCTAGAGGAGATCAACCCTGACTGCTCTTTAGAAGGCCAGATCCTGAAGATGAGACTCAAATACTTGGGCCACCTAATGAGAAGGAAGGACTCACTGGAGAAGAGCCTAATGCTGGGAACGATGGAGGGCAAAAGAAGAAGTGGACGACAGAGAATGAGGCGGCTGGATGGAGTCATCGAAGCAAAAGGCGTGAGCTTAAATGGACTCAGGGGGATGGTAGAGGACAGGAAGGCCTGGAGGGACATTGTCCATGGGGTCGTGATGGGTCGGACACGACTTTACAACTAACAACAAAAAAATTGGTGCTAGATCCAATATAATTCAAGAGGGGTTGACTTCGACCATTTGTGGGGACATAATGATTCTAGGGTGATTGCTCGCTTGATTCCACCCCCAGGCTCTGCCTGCTCTTCTTCTACAAGAACTTTAAGACATGTGGACTTCAACTCCCAGAACTCCCCAGCTAGTCCACATGTCTTACAGTTCCCAAGTTGGGAAACACTGCACTAAAGGCAGATGTCTTGTCATTTGATGAGAGAATTTTCCTTGAAGGTCAAGGGTTATATCTTGGCCTGCTTGGTCATTTCTTTCTGTGTTTGTCTAGCCAATCAGTAATATGGCCATTGAATGCCCTATTTACAGATAACAACCTTGTTTTTTGAAGTCCAATTAAAGAGAAAAACCAGACAAAGAAAGTGTTGGAAGAAAGGTCCATCTGGGTTCAGTTCCGAGTGGGGAAAAAGACACTGGATTCATGGACGTTGCTTGGAAAGAAGGTTTATTGATGATGGACAGGACCACATGGTTTGAGGTCCTGGGGAAAAAGGGAAGAGATGCTGAGAGTGCCCTGGGTTTTATGCCCTCTCTGGCTTTTAAATTTGAGCTTGTATTCTGATTGGTTGACAGACTCCCATGTAGGCTGTTCTGAGTCCCAGGCTTGGTTGATCCTTTGCTGGGTGATGATGTAATGAAAGGGCTTTGGGATTCCTATTAAGGCTCTGCCTGAAGGAGGTAGATCTATGTTATGTAGAATAGAGTGACCCAGGCCTTAATGGTCCAGAAGTTGTATTGTATTTCTATTACCCAGTTTGTTTCTGGAGAGTAATATTTTATACAGACATCTTTTTCATCTTTCCTCATTCTAGTTTGCATTTTTCTTCGCACGGTCAAAAATCGCACGGTGAAGGTCCCAGTAATACCAGGAAAGCTCTTCCTGTTTTTATGTGTGTCAAAAACAATCTTCCATTACACATCCCTGACTTACAACTATTTGTTGCGACTTTTCAAAGTTACAACGGCACTGACAAAAGTGACTTACAACCAGATTTGGTACTCGCGACAGTTGCGGCATCTCCATAGTAATGGGATCAAAATTCAGGGTCTTAACAGTAGTAGAACCATACAGACTGGATGACTGGAAAGAGCAGGAATAGAAACAGGAACACACAGTACTCTATATGTTTAAATGATTGTGATTGGTAACTAGATGTGTACATTGAAACACTGAATAATGAAAGAATGAAGGATGAAACTTTAATGTAAACAGATGGGAAGTGCTAAGTAAGGGAAATATGAATAACAAAGCAGGTGAAAGGTGGAAAATAGAAAAAAATGTCTTTGAATATTACGCAGATATGGAAAAAAGGAGTTAAAATAGAGACAGAAATAAGGGGAATAATAGTGTCTGTCTGTCTGTCTGTCTATCTATCATCTATCTATCTATCTATCTATCTATCTATCTATCTATCTATCTATCTATCATCTATCATCTATCATCTATCATCTATCATCTATCATCTATCATCTATCATCTATCATCTATCATCTATCATCTATCATCTATCATCTATCATCTATCATCTATCATCTATCATCTATCTATCTATCTATCTATCTATCTATCTATCTATCTATCTATCTATCTATCTATCTATCTATCTATCATCTATCTAGATATATGTAATTAATAAGAGGGAGATTTAGAAATTGAAGGGCAGTAGTATTAGGTATGTTTAAACAATATGAAACAATGAAAATGAAATGTAATAACAGTGAGTAATAATATTATGTCTATTTTTATTAAGTTGTATCATACCCAGGTATCACACCATTCACTTATTGATTTGTATAAAGATAAAGGTAAAGTTTCCCCTCGCACAGATGTGCTAGTCGTTCCCGACTCTAGGGGGCGGTGCTCATCTCCATTTCAAAGCTGAAGAGCCAGCACTGTCTGAAGACGTCTCTGTGGTTATGTGTGGCCGGCATGACTAAACGCCAAAGGTGCACGGAACGCTGTTACCTTCCTACCAAAGGTGCTTCCTATTTTTCTACTTGCATTTTTATGTGCTTTCAAATTGCTAGGTTGGTAGAAGCTGGGACAAGTAACAGGAGCTCACTCCGTTACATGGCACTAGGGATTCGAACTGCCGAACTGTGGACCTTTCTAATCAGGTAGCTCAGCGTCTTAGCCACTGAGCCACTACTACTTCCCACTAAACTGCTTAGAGAGGGCTGTAAAGCACTGCGAAGTGGTATATAAACAAGTGAGCTCCCGACAAGTAACAGGAGCTCACTCCATTAGGGGATTCAAACCGCCGCACTTAAAATGACTGCAACATCCTGGAATCATGTGATCACTATTTAAGACCTTTCAGGATGGCTTCCGACAAGCAAAGAATGGGGTAAGCCCAGAGGTGGGTTCCTACCAGTTCGCACCTATTTGGTAGAACCGGTTCGTCAAATCTACCGAACCGGTTAGAAGAGGTTCCACCAGTGGACCCGGAAAGGAGGCCACACCTACAGAAGAGGTTCCAAAAATTTTTGAAACCCATCACTGGTCCTTGGATATGATTATTCTACACTATCATGCTCATATTTATAAAACTCAGTGCCTCTGTGAAAGGTAAGGATGACTATTGCATTTGTAGTGCAATCAGAACATTGCGTGTGTTGAAGTTGTTTTAACACAAACCAAAGATGCCTTTTAAAAAACAAGTTTACATCATATTCTTATGCATGCCAGTGCTGTGTGTGAGGTAATTTATGGTCCCCTCAGGGAAAAGGGCGGCCTATAAATAAACTTATTCTAATTCTAATTCTAATGGTGGTGGTTCTGACAAGTGTCGTCGGCATCTTCATATCCGGTCACATGGGGCAGCAAGCCATTCCCATCCAGTCACATGGGTGGCAAGCCACTCCCACAAAGGAGGCCACACCCACAGCGTAGGTTCAAACAATTTATGAAACCCACCACTGGGGAAGCCAGATTCACCTCATGGTTGCATGATTCACTTAACTACTGTGGCAAAAGAGGCTGCAATATTGGGTGTGACTGACTTAAAACTGCCTTGCTTAACTACAGAAATTCTGACCCCTATTGAGGTCGTACGTTGAGGACTACCTTTGTTGTCATGGGCAACGTGGCTGGGTGACTTTGGGCTAGTCACTTTCTTTCCGCCCAGTTTACCTCCCTCGGTTGTTGTTGTGGGGAAAACAGGAAGAAGGGAGTATTAGTTGCGTTAGCCAACTTGGTGTTAATAAACTAAATAAATAAACAAACGGTAAAGTTTTAGTTGCACCACTAAAATGGGAGTTAAAAGTCAAATGGGACTTTTTAAAAAACATACCTTAAGACATTTTTGTCTCCTTTTCGTTCCATCTTTTCTTTCCCTTCTTTTTGTTCTTCCCCTTTCATTCCCCTCCTTGTCCTCCTGTTTCCCTGACGTATTCTACCTTTTTCATAATAATTACAACTAGGAAACTGCTTTCATGGCTTAACTGGAATAACTGGAAGTAAACAGAGACATAATGGGCCAGAGAGGCATATTATTCGTCAAGCAAATGACATCTTAATCTAACCCAGGAAGACTTTATTCCTGTTGAAAAGAATTAGAGGCCTTTTTCACATGGCAGCCTTCAACGGCTGGTTTCCTGTGCATTAATCAGCTGGAAATAAAATCAGCTTAAGAAACGCTTTCGTTTGTTCCATTGCTTTGGTCATATACATGGCTTGCTATTTGGTATAGTCCCCGAGTGATTTATTTACTTGCTTATTTTTCTTCCCTTCTGATTGCCTCTTGCCCGTGGAAGGAAGGAAGGAATGGAAGGAAGGAAAGGAGGTAGGGAATGAAGGAAAAAAGGAAGGAAAAGGAAGGAAAGGGAGGGAAAGGAAATGAAAGGAAAGGAAAGGAAAGAAGGAAAGGAAGAAAAGGAGGGAGGGAAGAAAAGGAAAGAAGGAAGAAAGAAGGAAAGGGAGGGTTCGGAGACTACAATTGGTCCAGAATGCAGCCGCGCGAGCGATACTGGGTGTGGTTCCACCACAAAACCGTGAAGCCCTTATCCGCGCCGACATAACTGCGGAGGGCAAATCCGTGCCTTCCGAAGCACTCAGCACCCTAACCCTAACCCTAACCCTAACCCTAACCCTAACCCTAACCTTAAACGTAACCCTAAACCTAAACCTAAACCTAAACCTAACCCTAAATCTAACCCTAACCCTAACCCTAACCTAACCCTAACCCTAACCCTAACCCTAACCCTAACCCTAACCCTAACCCTAACCCTAACCCTAACCCTAACCCTAACCCTAACCCTAAAGCAAACCCCTAAACCTAACCCTAAACCTAACCCTAAACCTAACCCTAAACCTAACCCTAAACCTAACCCTAAACCTAACCCTAAACCTAACCCTTACCTTAATTTAAATTGGCTTTCTGCTGCCGCACTGTTTTAAAGCACCCTTCTGTCACCGCGCTGTTGTCGTGGCGGTGATGACGTCGCGGTGATGACGTCGCGGCTTTACCGATGCTGTTTTATCACCTCTATTTTGACGAGTGCGGTTTTGTCGTGCCACGACTGGGTCTATCCCACATCTATCCTCCATGAGCTGCACTGGCTCCCAATCGGTCTCCAGACACGCTTCAAGGTGCTGGTTATTACCTATAAAGCCCTACATGGCCTAGGACCTGGATATCTCCGTGACCGCCTCTTGCAACATACCTCCCAGCGTCCAATAAGATCGCACAGGGCGGTCCTTCTCCAGGTACCGTCGGCTACGCAATGCCATCTGGCGGTTCCTCGGGGGAGAGCCTTCTCTGTTGCTGCCCCAGCCCTTTGGAACGATTTACCCCCTGAGATCCGGACCCTCCCCACTCCCCTGGCCTTCCGTAAGTCTGTCAAGACTTGGCTGTTCCGGCAGGCCTGGGGCTGTTGATCTTGATTGAACTTCAGCCCCATTACAACTGAGTGAATGTTGTGTTTCTGTTTTAAATCGTTTTGTCTTGTGTTTTAACCTTTTATAATATCTTTTTAAATTGCTTTTATGTAAGCCGCCTGGAATCCTTCGGGATTGGGCAGCATACAAATCTATTAAAATTACAAATTACAAAAAATAGAAAGAAAGGAAAGAAAAGACAGTAAGGAAAGGGAGGAAGGGAAGGAGAGAAGAAAGGAAGAATGGAAGGAAGGAAAGGAGGGAGGGAAGGAACTATAAAGGAAGGAAGGAAGGAATTGTTTCATTTTTTCCTATCAGGTGTCCTAGAGGAAGGAAGTGGCAGAATTCTTATAAATTTCATAAAGGTTTTTTAAATTTGTTTAACACAACCCAAAGGTCTCATCTATCCTTGGGTTTAGAGGTGAGTTTCACTGCAGTTTACCACTGGTTCGCTGCACACACATACGTGTGTTTTGTGAGCACGCATGCCTATCGCACATTCACTTTGCTCTCATGCATCACTTGCGCGCATGCGCACAACTTCGAAAATGTGGATAAATACAGCCACATAGAGCCGGAGTGGGTGGGTAGGCCCACCTGCAAGTCGCCACTGCTGGTTTGCCTGAACCGGTCTGAACTGGCTGAATACCACCTCTGCTTGGGTTGTTCCATCAATGAACTTACGTCATTGGTGAACCTGTACAAAAAAAGCAGTGGAAAGCAATGACCACTGACCAGAGTCGAGGTTTTTTTTGCCATCGCAATAAAACCCAATTGGAGTGAAGAGGTTTGTTACAAAGAATTGAAATGCAGCATTCGCACCGGATAGCACAGATTGAGTCAGCATAAAACAGAAGACAATATGTTGACGCAAAGCCAAAAATCACAGACAGAGCTTTCATTCGTTGCTAGGTTGGAATGAAGATGATCTCATGCACCCTTCCCTCCAGACAGGGATGGGGTAAGCTGGAAGTAGAGGATGGCCCAATGCCTTCATAAATACCTCTTTTATGGAGGATGGGATGTATCCAGAAGTGGTATTCAGGAGGTTCTGACCAGTTCTGGAGAAATGGTAGCAGAAAGTTTGAGTCGTTCAGAGAACCTGCAAATACCACCTCTGACTGTCCTCTCCCCAATCAATTCTCTGCTTCCCGAGTCCCAGCTGATCAGGAGGGAATGGGGATTTGGCAGTAACCTTCCCCTGGAGTGGGAGGGAATGGAGATTTTACAGTATCCTTCCCCTGCCACGCCCACCAAGCCACGCCCACCAAGCCACACCCACCAAGCCACACCCACAGAACCAGTAGTAAAAATGTTTGAATCCCACCACTGGATGTATCCTTATTTAAAAGAGGCAATTATTAGGTCTTTCTGAGGAAGACTGATTCCTTGCAGACGGGCAACTGCAGGATGGTTTCTGACTTGCCGTAGTTGGGTAGGCATTCTTAGAGATGCAAATTTTTTGAGCCCATTGCTTAATGGCTTCAGGGTATGCTGTTGAGGCTGTTTTGGCTGGCCTGATGGATGATCTTTGTCAGAAGACTGAAAAAGGAAGTATGGCATTCTTGGTTCTTTCTCGATCTTCTTGACCTCCAAGGCTTTTGATATTGCTAACTATGATCCTCCTGGGATTCTTGGGAATTGGACACATCCCAAAGATTAAAATAGCCGTGGTGGTGCAGTGGTTAGAATGCAGTATTGCAGGCTGACTCTGCTCACTGTCAGGAGTTTTCGTGCCACAGATGTTAAGTGAATCTCTGCAGTTGTTAAGTTAGTAAGAAAGTTATGAAGTGAATCTGGTTTCCCAGTTGACTTTGTTGGCCAGAATGTTGCAAAAGGTGATCACAGGACATTGCAACCATCATAAATGTGAGCCAGTTACTAAGTGTCTGAATTTTGATTACGTGACCATGGAGATGCGGCAATGGTCATAAGTATGAAAAACGGTCGTAACAGCCCGGGTGGCTCAGTGGTTAGAATGCAGTATTGCAAGTTAATTCTGCCCACCGCCAGGAGTTTGATTCTGATCTGCTCAAGGTTGACTCCATCTTTCAATTGCTGAATGATCTTTTGGCAATACTGTCATTTCGCGGTTCAACATCCTTCTAGCTGTTGTGGTTGATTACAATCAACAAGGTCATTTGAGAGAGCCATAGTGGTGCGGTAGTTAGAATGCAGTATTGCAGGCTGATTCTGCAGATTGCCAGCAGTTCGATCCTGACCGGCTCAAGGTTGACTCAGCCTTCCATCCTTCCGCGGTCAGTCAAATGAGGACCCAGATTGTTGGGGGCAATAGGCTGACTCTGAAAACTGCTTAGAGTGGGCTGTAAAGCACTATGAAGTGCTATATTATTCTAAGTGCTATTGCTATCCCACTTTTTAGAAGAGTTTCATTTCCATCTCTCAAGTAGATTTCAAGTAGGGTCACTAGGAGACAGTTGCTTGTCAAAACAGAAGCCATTATATAGTGTTCCCCTGGGATCCCTGCTCTCTCCAGAATTTTTCCATTATCCACATCGAACTGGTGGGGGAGTTCATCATCAGATATGGAGCTGGAACAATCAATATGCTGAAGGGAACCATAGCCATATGTTGATGATAGCCAATGATAGCCAAGTTAGATTATTGTTATGCAGTGTACGTAGGGGTGCCCTTGAAGAAAGCACCGAAACTGCAAAAGATCTAAAATGTAGTTTCCAGGCTTCTGTCCAACAGGTTTCTGTGACACCTCTACTGTCTAAATGGCAATCACTTCCAGTAAATGTCGGACTTAAATTCAAGGGGATTGTTATTACATCAATTCCCCTTAGGCCTTGCCTACTTGAAGGAAATTCCTATCTTTATCCAAGGTCTTCATTCAAGAATGGTGTATATTTAGTTTAACGAAGAGGAGGACTAGGAGTAAGGTGACTAGACGTCCCATTTTTGGTGGGACAGTCACGATTTTTCAAAATTTGTCCTGTGTCCCGCGGCGTGTTCAAAAAGTCCTGATTTTCCAAAAGAAAGAAAAGACGCTGAATCATCAATTTTAAAAAGGACACCGTTAAAAAAAAGTTTTTATTTCTCTGAAGTGTCGTTCCCGATGTGGCCTTTAGAGGGCAGTGGTTTCCCTCCCTCGGCTCAGCTCGCTCAAAGCACCCGACGAGGGGCGAGGCTCCCTCCCCTCCTGTGCGTGCATGCGCTGACACGTGACGTTTTTACACGCCTCGGGTGGGGAGGGCTTTCTGGCAGCGGCAGCACGGTGAGGAGGAGGCTCGATCCCAGGCCAAGCGGCTCAGCCGTCGGAAGTTTTTTTTTTTTTGCCCGCTTCTCTCCGGCGCCACTCTCCCTGCAGCCATGCCGTGCAAGCCGCCGTCAGCAACCGGGTCCGGGTGAGCCGAGGGGAGGCAGGCGGGGATCCGGTTGGGAGAGGCTGGCGATTGGGGTGGCTTTTGAAAGGGTTGGGGGGCGTTGGGGAAGGCAATTGGGGGAAGGCAATCAGGGGAAGGCTTTTTTTTTTTTACAGCTCAGGTGCTCCGAGTCCCCCCCCCCCGTCAATGGTGTCCGCTTTACCCATCTTAAAATCTGGTCACTTTAACTAGGAGTGACATGATAGCAACCTTAAAATATTTGAGGGGATGTCCCAAAGGAGAGGGGATAAATCAAGGCACCTGAAGGCAGGGCAAACATTAACAGATGCTAACTTTTCAAGGAGAGAACCAAGCTAGGACTAAGGAGAAATTTCCTGACAATTGAGAACAATTAATCAGTGGAACCACTTGCCTCCAGAAGTTGTGGGAGTTATTAAGAAAAGGTTGGACAGTGATTTGTCTGGAATAGCACAGAGCCGTGATGGTGAACCTATGGCACATGTGCCAGAAGTGGCACACAGAGCCATCTCTCCAGGCATGTGGAGCCATCGCCCATTACTCTTCCAGGTTCTGGTGCGCTGGCCAGCTGGTCTTCATGCGTGGGAGTGCCAGAAACCAAGAGAGCAGATGCCCGGTGTGCATGCACATGCCTGGAAGATGATCTTCTAGTTTCCAGTGCATGCATATGTGCTGGCCACCTGGTTTTCCGGTTTCTGGCATCCATGCATACATGAAGACCAGGTGGTCGGCACAGGAACCCAAAAGAGCAAGGGGAGCAGAGTTGCCAATCAGGATGGGCTGGCTGGGGCTTCCGTCCCCGCCCGAGCGGGCTTCTTGCATGGCCCCAGCCCTCCAGCCTTCAGCACTGACATGTGTCCGCGGTCCAGAGTGCCTGGCCAACTCGGAGGCAGCGGTGCAGAGTTTGCTGACTGGGTGGCCGCCCATCCCGCCCACTGCTCCTGTCACTACAAGGGGGTGGAGGGCAGTTCTTACGCTGCCACTCCCAGCCGAGATGCTGGCGCAGCCAGGAGGGAAAGGAGGAGTCAGGGAGGTGAGCTGCCCCAGGAGGGCCAGAGGAGAGTTCAGCATGGAGATGCCACCAAGGGGTAAGAGGCACACTGGTCAAGGTCTTCATCTGGCAAAGGTCAGGTTTATGAAAAAGAGAGCTGAAATACAATATGAAAAGAAAACTGGGATGATGGCAGGATGAGAGTTGTTTTTGTCTCTTCTTCAGCATCAAGAAATGGAAGGTACATACTATTTTCCTCAGCCTTGTAGAAGGGGTTGGTGAGTCCCTGTAATATTTGTTTCTGCTATCTCTTTCTCTGGATGTATCCATCTTTTATCCTTTAACTTATTGCTCTAGTTTTTTACAGCATAAAAAGATCAGAGTCACTGGGAGATGGCCATTTTTAAAAATCTATGTGTAGAAATGAATGAATGAATGCCTTGTTTCTATCCTCAAGCTTCTCCCACCATTATTCAGTTACTACACGAGAGAAGAACCCTTCAGTGTTGTCAGTCCACAAGCTGTAGCAATTCCAGACAAGGAGAATAATAGGAAAGAGGGTTGCAGCTTAAATTCAGCAGCATCTTTGGTGTGATAACTTTTTGGCTCCAAGGTATTTGATCGATAGACTAGGGATAGGCTGTAGGATCACCCTGGGCATAACATACCCCCAGCAGTGGGATTAACTTCCCTACCGGTTTGCAAATGTGAACATGCTCGTGCGCTAGCTTCGCTTGCACATGCTGCATTAGCGCATGTATACCACCTGTGCATGCACAGTGCTTGTGCATTACGTCGGGGTGGGAGGGCAGAGGCTCCCGCAGCCGCTGCTACTGGTTCACTTGAACCAGAGAGGACTGGATGAATACCACCTCTGCATACCTCTCTCACACATGTACGCATACACACATGAAACATCCTGAGAAAATTCTGATTTGTTATTGTACCACTGAAAAGAAGCACATGAATTATAACTGCCTTTTGGGCATCTGATTTCCTATAGTTGCTGTCACTGCATTCACTTTATAGAAAATGAAAGTATATTTCATCAGTTCTTTGAAAAATGGAAAGGAATTTGAAAAGGGAGGGAGGAAGGGAGGAAGGAAGGAAAGAAGGAAGGAAGGAATGAAGGAAGGAAGAAGGAAAGGAAGGAAGGAAAGAAGGAAGGAAGGAAAGAAGGAAGGAAGGAAGGAAGGAAGAAGGAAAGAAGGAAAGAAGGAAGGAAGGAAAGAAGGAAGGAAGGAAGGAAGGAAGAAGGAAAGAAGGAAAGAAGGAAGGAAGGAAAGAAGGAAAGAAGGAAAGAAGGAAGGAAGGAAGGAAATCCATCTTTTGTACTTGTTATCCATTCTACAGGGGCTGAAAATGGTATTTCTAGTTACTTTATAAAAGTAAAAAGGTAAAGGTAAAGGTTTCCCTCACACATATGTGCTAGTTGTTCCCAACTCTAGGGGGCGGTGCTCATCTCCATTTGAAAGCCAAAGAGCCAGCACTGTCCGAAGACGTCTCCGTGGTCACGTGGCCGGCTTAACTAAATGTTGAAGGAGCACAGAACACACTGTTGGCAGTAGCTGGGATAAATAACGGGAACTCACTCTGTTACACATCACTAGGGATTCGAACTGCCGATCTTTCTGATTGACAAGCATCTTCGCCACTGAGCCACTACGTCCCTTTTTAAAAGTAGCTAGCATTGAATTTTAGGAAATCAGCTTGCAAGACATCTGCAGTAATATTTCAGCTCATGACAAGACAGGGCCTTTCTTAGGATTATTGTGAATAAGTAGAAAACCATAACTCACTCGCACACTTTCTGTTCTTCCTGGGAAGTCTTTGTTTGGATTCCTTGCATTTCCTCTTTAAAAGATAAGGTGTTCTAAGGATCCAGAACAAAACAATGCAGAGAGAAAAATAGCATCTTTAGCCTTTCCCCACGAATGATTGAAAATGGATAACAGCCACATGAAATAAAACAGAGTTCTTAAACAGTTATAGCACGTAACGAAAACTCAGGAAAACGAACAACAAAGTGAGATCTCAAAGGAAAACAAAATCCCCTAACGTTACAATCCCATTGCAGCATGGAGTAATTGACAATGTGGTTGAGTTGTCATAAGGCATTCATCAAGGTGAAACTGGGTTTGAGTCACCAGTATGCACAGTATGTGGGGCAATACGTACATGATATTGCAGTCCAAGCTCCACCCCTTTTGTCCATGCATTGACTTTGCACACATGCACAAAGAGGCAAGGATTCAATTGTGATGTGACAACTGCCATGTTTGTTTATTTTATTTATTTATTTCATCAAGCATATATACCATAATTTTTGGAGTATGTCATACCTCCCCCCCCCCAAGAGGGTGAAAATTTGGGTGCATCTTATACACTGAATGTAGCCCCACCCACCCCTACCAGAGGTCAAAAATGCAAAGCATGGAGGTAGCTGATTGGGGGGGTATTCCGGCAGTCCAATCCACCCACCAATCAGCTGTGCTGAATCAGGCTGCAATAAGTGCTGAAGCTGACCTGGCTGGTGAGAGTTTGTAGCAGCAATCACATTCAGAAAGCACAGTAACTGATTCAGCAGGATTCAAAAGAATAATAATATACAATACATTACCAAAAGCTGGTTTTCCAAGGTAGCAGTAAATACAAGCAAAACACAAGCAGTTTCACTTTCAGTTCTCGGCTAAGCCAGGCTCCTTCCCGTCTCCTTGTTGCTCACACAGCAAATTTCAGAGTCCAAATAGCCCTCATTGGCTGACTTAGTTTCTATGCCTATTCATTGGCTGACCTTGTTACCATGTGTCAGCTGAATACCATGGATGCTGGTAGGCAGAGGCAGAATTTTTCTTCTTGTTATTTTCCTCCTCAAAAACTGAGGTGCGTCTTATACTCCAGAGCATCTTATACTCCAAAAAATCGTGACCCAACAAATGCATGCATGACAAAAGAGTGCCGACAAAACCACGGCGCTAAAACCATGACGTCATCAATGCGACATCATCAACATGGCAACAACACCGCGCCGACAGAAGCGCGATTTAAGTTAAGATAAGGGTTAGGTTTAGGTTTGGGTTTAGGGTTAGGGTTAGGGTTAGGGTTAGGGTTAGGTTTACAGCGCGCTTCTGTCACCACGCTGTTGTCGCCATGCTTCAGCGTTCTTTTGTCGGTGCGCTTTAGAACTCATGGTTTTGTCACCGCGGTTTAGTCGGGCGCACTTTTGTCGTTCGCCCTTTTGTCGGTGAACCCCAAAAATACAGTAAGTATAAACATGATTTTGAATACATGAAATGGATATGAATAAAAGGGAACATTGGGACAGGGACAGTAGGCATATTGGTGCGCTTATGCATGCCCCTGCAGACCTCTTAGGAATAGGGTGAGGTCAACAGTAGACAATGTAAGGTTAAAGTTTTTGGGGTTTGGGGAAGAAACCACAGAGTCAGGTAGTGCATTCCAGCATTGACCACTCTGTCGCTGAAGTTGTATTTTCTGCAATCAAGTTTGGAGCAGTTTACCTTAAGTTTGTATCTATTGTGTGCTGGTGTATTGTTGCGGTTGAAGCTGAAGTAGTCATTGACAGGTAGGACATTTTAGGGGCTACTTTTATGTACTACTCTTAGGTCAGACTGAAGGCGGCATAGTTCTAGGTTGTCCAAGCTCAAAATTTCAAGCCTGGTGGCATAAGGTATTCTGTTGCGAGCAGAGGAGCGGAGGACTCTTCTCGTGGAGTATCTCTGGACTCGCACAATTGTATTAATGTCCGATATCCAATGCGGGTTCCAGACAGATGAGTTGCCTGTTTTGACTGCCTTGCAGACACTGCTGGGCTTGGCAGTTTGTGGTTCTGTGTGCTGTAGAAATTGAAGCATTGATTTAGCAGATTGAATGATCTCGTTAAGCCATCGTGTGGTTAATTTGTTTGAGAATAGCACAGCAAACATATTGCGAACACAGCAAACATATTTTTTTTAATGACAACTTAACCTATTGCTTGTACCACCCTCAGGTTTTAGTGTCTCTGTCTGTGGTGCTTAGCTGGCCCAGATGTAAGCTGGGCATGAAAGCTAGTAATAAATGAGATGATGATGTAGCACAATCTTTCTCAACCTTGGCAATTTTAACACCTGGATTTCCCCAGCCAGCCTGCAGCTGCAAAGTGAAAAATAAGAAGTGTCCCATAGATAGGAAATGTAGATTACCCTTTAAACCCCTCACACTGCAGGATTTGGATCTGGCTAGTCTAAAGAAAAGAAGAATTAGGGGTGACATGATAGCAGGATTCCAGTATTTGAGGGGTTGCCACAAACGTGGCACGACAAAACCGCGGTCCACTAAAGCGCGCCCGATTAAAGCGTGTCGCTGATGTCATCAGCAGCGCGACAACAGCTACCGCGGAGAAAAAAGGGCGCTTTAAAAAGCGCTTTGAAAGCAAGCCGATTCACGTTAAGGTAAGGGTTAGGTTTAGGGTTAGGGTTAGGGTTAGGTTAAGCGTTAGGGTTAGGTTTAGCATTAGGTTAAGGGTTAGGTTTAGGGTTAGGTTAAGGGTTAGGTTTAGGGTTAGGTTTCAGGGGGTTAGGTTTAGGTTTAGGGGTTAATTTTAGCTTTAGCGCTCACAGCTTTTTTCATCGCGCTGTGATGACGTCAGGTACGCGGTTTCGTCGAGCGCGCTTTAGTCAACCGCGGTTTTGTGGTGGAACCGCCACAAATAGGGGGTCAAATTATTCTCCAAAGCACCGAAGGGGAGGAGAAGAAACAATGGTTGGAAACGGATCAAAGAGAGAAGCAACCTGGAATTAATGAGAAACTTCCTAACAGTGTGAACAATTCACCAGTGTAACAGCTTGCCCTCAGAAGTTGTGGTTGCTTCATCACTGGAGGTTATTAAGAAGAGACTGAACAGCCACCTATCTGAAATGGTGTAGGTTCTCCTGCTTGAGCAGGGAGATGGACTAGAAGGCCTCCAAGGTCCCTTCCAGATTATATTCTTCTCTTCTCTTCTCTTCTCTTCTCTTCTCTTCTCTTCTCTTCTCTTCTCTTCTCTTCTCTTCTCTTCTCTTCTCTTCTCTTCTCTTCTCTTCTCTTCTCCTCTCCTCTCCTCTACCCTACCCTACCCTACCCTACCCTACCCTACCCTACCCTACTCTACTCTACTCTACTCTACTCTACTCTACTCTAATGTCTTATGCTAGCATATTGTTTCTCAAGATTGGCAGCTTTAAGATGTATAGACTTCAATTCCATTTTTGGGGTAGTTTTGATTGATTTGCAACGGACAATTGTCATGAAGATATCCAGGAAGAATCAGTTTGTGTGATATATTCATTCGAGGTCAATTGCCATTCTTTTTTTTATAATGTGGTCAACACAACTGTACAGATAATCCTCAACCGAAGATCACAATTGAGCCTAACATGTATATTGCTAAGCAAGAAATTTGTGAAGTTTGCCTCATTTTAGAATTTTTCCTAGTAGTAACAACACGGTTGTTACTAATATGATTTCCCCACTAACTTTGCTTGTCAGAAGGTTGTAAAAGGTGACCACATGACCCTAGAACACTGCAACCGTCATAAATGTGAGTCAGTGATCAAGCATCTGAATGTAAATCACGTGATCATGGGGATAGTGGCCATAGGTATAAAAAGCGATCATAAATCAATTTTTTTCAGTGCCGTTGTAGTTTCGAACAGCCACTGAGCGAACTGTTATAAGTCAAGGAATACCTGTACAATCTTCCTTCTTAAGTTATGTAGAGATTTTTGAGTGAGCCACGAAAAATGTTGAAAATAAAGCTGATTTTTTTTTTAAAAGAAAGGAACCCTGTGCTTTGTTTCAAGGGGCTGTGAACATTTTCATGAGAGCATTTATTTATTATTTATTACATTTTTATTGCGAACATTTGTATGCCGCCCGATTCCCTAGACTTGAAAGCCTCCAGATGAACAAAAAAGAAGAAAGAAAAGAAGAAAAATCATAATCCAACAAAGCAAACACATTTCATGTTTTTTGTGTTCCTGAATTTGGAAATGTCCTTCCAGAACAATGGAGTCCAGCATCTCTTCTCCTGCAGAGTTATGATTTGCAGGTTCGCAGTGCTGACTCATGTGCTCGCATTTCATGCGCTAAGCAAAAAGTTTTTTTTTTTTTAAAAAAAGAAAGCACAAATAAGCAAAAAGTGGAATGAAAGTCACAGCTCAGTGCTAGTGGAAAGATAGCCAGCTGGAGGAAGCAGAATGCATTTCTCGCTGGTGGGCATCAAAGGGCTGAATCAGGAGATTAAACCAGGAGTAAATTTAGATGAGTCATATCATCCACTTTCCTCGCTCTGCCGGTATTAGCTAGTTCAGCATCCTGCATTAAAGCACGGATTTCAGAACGGTTGCTTTCATAACTTTGCCTGACCCACAATTCAGTACCATTTTGGTTTTCTGGTCCTGATTCATCTTTCTTGCTCTGCAAGAAATCTTCATGTCTGGTCCCAAATCTTGTGCCAGGAGAATATCATTCCCACGATACCTTGTCAGCTTGGAGGCCAAAGGACCATTGGCTGGAAGGATAAAAATCTCAGCCCTGCAGCCATCTTTTCTTTTGGATCTCAGGCTTGCCACACTTTCTATTACTCTACTATGCATTTTCTACTGTGGGAAAATGGGAGGGGAGATTGTACGGAGTTGGATGATATGTAGCCATAACAACATTCTTTCTAGAAAGCCAAGGTCATCTTTTTCTCTGCACCTGGCCAGAACTGGATGGGTGGAACTGCCAGCATGGCAGTGGAAGATTGGGCCATGTGATGGACTTGTGGGTGTGCGGGCAAGATCTTGAACTTTCAACTGGGTGGGGAAAACCGGGAAGTTTTCAGATTCAGGTTTTCCCAGATGTACCAACATGGCTCTCTTAATAAATTGGAACTTTGAGATCTTCTAGTCCAACCCTTGCTCAAGTAGGAAACCTTATAATAGTGATGGCTAACCTTTTTGGTGCATGTGCGCATGTGTATGTGTGCACACAGAAATGTCCAAAGTGCATGTGCCTTTCCCCCCCTGTATGCATCCCTGTGCATGCGCCCTGACCTCCCCACCTATTTTTGGCTTTCAGATTGGTGCAGGAGGACTCCCAGGCCCCAAACAGGGCATGGGTGTGTGCATGTGCACACATGTGCGAGCCCCCAAAATGAAATGCGAGCCTCCCCGCACATGCACCCCACCCCCTGCGCGAACCCCTGCAGCAGAGACTCAAAAACCAGCTGGCCAGCGGGAGGCGCGTGTGCATGCGCAGTGGAGATGGGCTGGGACGACGACTGGTGTGCCTGCAAAGAGAGCTCTGTGTGCCACCTAGTTCAAGATGTTGACCCCCCCGTTTTTTCTTTTACAAAAAACATGAGTTGGTACCATGTCCTCTCTTCAAACTGCTCACTCCAGAAGACTGTCCTCTTCCAGAATCCCAGAACACGGATGGAAAAATCCATAAGTTAGTAGCCATGTAGAAAATGGAACCATTTAGCTTGCAAACTGATGTATCATAGATCAAGCCGCCAGAGATATTCTGGAATATCCAGAGATATTCCATTCCCATTCCCATTACATACCAGCATCCCCGTAACTTAAGACAATTTATATATTTATATTTCAGATTTCTGAACTGCCCGTCTCCTTCAAAAAGGGGCTCTGGGCAGCATACAATAAATTATTTTGTGCCCTGCATTGTGGGACAGGACAGAACAAGCCTGTGATGGAAGCTTTCCTGGGCCCCTTCGGTTTGGTATTCAGGGCTTCCAGTTGGTGAGGTCACAGCGGTGCCGGGGAAAGAAAACTGTCTCCGTTCCTAGACCCCGAATATTTCTTGTTTGGGGATAAAGAATATCATACAGTATGAGATACAGTATATATACATACATGCATACATTTGTTTTCGTAGATTTCAAGACGGCAGCTCCGACCACGCTTTAAGCCCAAAACTCAGCCTGAAGATGGCAAGTGAGACCTCGCCGAAACGTTGCCGAGACAATCTCAATCTTACATGGAAAAAGACCCGAATAATATATTTGTGTCTGTGTGTGTGTGTGTGTGTGTGTGTGTGTGTGTGTGTGTGTGTCTGTGTCTGTGTCTGTCTGTCTGTCTGTCTGTCTCTCTCTCTCTCTCTCTCTCTCTGTGTGTGTGTGTGTATATATGTATATGTATATGTATGTATATATATATATGTATATATATGACAATAAATACATACCTACTTCCCTGGCTCAGCTGATAAGGAGGAGAACCTTGTGGCTTAGTGGTTAACACAATTGCTTAATATGTAATACAGCACAGGTTCAAATCCCAGTAAGGGTATGGCTAGCTGATGAGAGCTAAATAGCTTGAAATAGATCTATACTAGTCTCCCTTTATTTATTTATTTATCAGCACAAATGCAACATATATATATATATATATATATATATATATATATATATATATATATATATATATATATATATATATATATATATATATATATATATATATATATATATATATATATATATTGGGATTACTGTAGGTTATAGGAATTATACATGTAAAAAGGAAATAGCAAATGTAAAACAAATGGGAAGTATATATGACGATAAACAAAATGAGATGTACCGATGTCTTAGGAATGGGAAGAGGAGATGTAGAATGTGGTTTTTATGTTTTGTTTTATAAAAAGCTCAATAAGAATTATTTATCTGGTTTGCTTTCAGCCTCCACAATCAATTGCCTAAAGTTCACATGCTGTTTAGAGTTTGCCAAAGTATTGGGACTCTTTAAATACACCTGCCTTTTTACTATCCTATAGAGCCAGTTTCTAGGATTGATGTCAAGTTCTTTATAGCAGCAAACAACCAAGAAAGCCAAGATCCTTAGAGTCAGAGCAGGCAGGTTTATTGCCGCGAGCAAAGGGGTTTGGCTGCAGAATCTTGGAAACTGGCCATGTTTACCTTGGACCTCATTTATCAGTGGATCCATTAAGGCAGAGCCTCCTTCTTGCCTTTGCTCTTCTTTGTTATTGTGTCTTGATTTAATGAGGAAGATGCTAATTGCTTGTTTGAAGCTGCAAACATATCCATCTGCTTTGGTTCTGCAATATTTTGGAAATGGCCACTTTTTTCATCTCAAGAGACAGAAATTTCTATCATAGCACCCTTTTAATAGTAAAGTCTCCTTTAAGTTCAGTTTAATGCTTCCTAGTGCCTCCTCCTCCTTCTCTCTTTCCCCTCCTCCTTTTCTTCTTCTTCCTTCTTCTTTTCCTCCTCTTCTTCTCCTCCTCCTCTTCTTCTTCCTCCTCCTTTTCTCCTTCTCCTTCTCCTCCACCTCTTCCTCCACCTCTCCTCCTCTCCTTCTTCTCTTCCTCTTCCTCCTCCTCCTCCTCCTCTTCTTCTTCTCCTCCTCCTCCTCCTCCTCCTCCCTTCCTCCTCCTCCTCCTCCTCCTCCTCCTCCTCCTCCTCCTCCTCCTCCTCCTCCTCCTCCTCCTCCTCCTCCTCCTCCTCCTCCTCCTCTCTGATCTTGCTTGGCTTTCTCAGAACAGCTGAGGTTGGCTAGAAGAAACCTGTTGGACAGATAATTAAAATGTCCAGCAACACAATTTGCATACTGCTTGTTCCATATTCCCTTTTCCTTCTTTGTCTAATGAAACCTGAGAGAAACTATCTTAATTGTTAGGGGGAGGGTGTAGGAGAAGAACTTTTAGGGGGAAAGAGATAGGTAGAAAGGAAGTACTAGAGTCTCACAAAAATAGCACATGA
Source organism: Thamnophis sirtalis (assembly GCF_051295495.1). Classification (NCBI taxonomy): domain Eukaryota; kingdom Metazoa; phylum Chordata; class Lepidosauria; order Squamata; family Natricidae; genus Thamnophis; species Thamnophis sirtalis. Next base: position 12,190,208 of record NW_028261386.1, on the reverse strand, counting down.
GATCCTTCTTTCAGTTTAATTATCCTTTAACTTATTTGATTCAGTAACAAAAAAAAAATCCATGAAAAGTAAAAAATCTCTTTGAGACACAATGGCTGCAATTATTTCACCGTTCTATTAAACACTGAATATAAAGTGCTGCCGTTTATTCTTCATGTAGGTTATTAATAAGGCACGGAGTACAAAAACCAGCTTCCAAGGTTTAAAAATAAACTATCAAAGAAGAAACCAAGAGCTTTCTAAAATTCCCACTGCCAGGCTTGAGCTTACTGAGATCAAATTTCTTGCTTACTAGAATTCTCGAGATTCAGCCAGATTTCAAAAGAACAGAGTGGCCAGAGAGAGTTGCAAAAGGAAGGGAGTTGAAAAGTGCAACCAGTCACCCATTTTATCCCTTAAACCAGGGTGGTCTTCAGCTTAATTTCACTCTCTTCCTCAGTTGAGTTGTAGAAAAAGAGCAGGTGAGGAATCAGGTAAGAAAAGGTGGAAAGCAGGGGTGGGTTGCTACTGGCATTACTGCCGGTTCAGTGCAGGCGTGCATGTGCACATTTGCCAATAAATGCAATTAAAATTGTTCTGTGCATGCGCAAAACTGAAAAACAAGATGGCGGCCCTGCCCATGCCGCCGGGGAACTGGTTCAGGGGCATGGCAGGTCAGGGTTGCTGCCAATTCCAGTGACTCAGGTTGCCAAACCACTACCGCTTCGGCCAAACCGGTCCGAACCGGTAGGAACCCACCACTGGTGGAAAAAGAGAGAAAAGGGATTAGTTTTTGAAAAGAGAACCAAGAGCATGCTGGTGCCAATATTTTCTGCTTGCTCCACCCATTGTTGGTTCCATTGACTTTACTATTAGCCTGCAGTATTGCTTCAACAGAATAGTCTGGCAGAAATGGGACATTCAAGAGAAGAAAGGAAACTCATAAACATCATAGCAGTGTTCCAATATCTCAGGGGCTGCCACAAAGGTGAGAAAGTCAAGCTATTCTCCAAAACATGGACAAGCCGTCTCCAATTTTGCGGACGATTCTGGGATTTCTAGTCCTCAGGGCCACTGCTGACCTATCGAGGGAACTCACACCACCAGGAGATGCCTAAGGACAAGACAAGAAGCAACAAGTGGAAACTAATCAAGGAGAGAAGCAACCTAGAACTAAGGAGAAATTTCCTGACAGTTAGAACAATTAATCAGTGGAACAACTTATCTCCAGAAGCTGTGAATGCTCCAACACTGGAAGTTTTTAAGAAGATGTTGGCTATCCATTTGTCTGAAGTGGTGTAAGGTTTCCTGCCTAAGCAGGGGTTTGGACTAGAAGACCTCCAAGGTCCCTTCCAACTCTGTTATTCTATTCAGATGGCAAAATGGTTTGCCATCACCTCTTAGAGCTGAGACCAAACAGCCGTCCCAAGGTCATCTAACTGGCTAAAACCAGACTAGAACTCCCACTCTCCCAGTTTTCATGAGCAGTGGTTAGAGTGCAGTACTGTAGCCACTTCAGCTGACTGTTAGCTGCAGTTCGGTGGTTCAAATCTCACCGGCTCAAGGTTGACTCAGCCTTCCATCCTTCCGAAGTGGGTAAAATGAGGACCCAGACTGTGGGGGCGATATGCTGACTCTGTAAACCGCTTAGAGAGGGCTGAAAGCCCTATGAAGTGGTATATAAGTCTATAAGTCTACCCACTCTCATGGCCTTCCGAAAGGCTATCAAAACCTGGCTATTCCGGCAGGCCTGGGGCTGTTGACCTCATGACTGAGGTCCAGCCCTGACCAGATTGAGTGCATGATGTGGTTTTTAATCTGTTTTTCTCTGTTTTTTAATTCTTTATTTTTTATTAAATGTATTTTCTGTAAGCCGCCCGGAGTCCTTCAGGATTGGGCGGCCTATAAATTTATTAAATACTAAATACTAATACTAAATACTAAATGCTATTGCTATTGCTACTAGGCTGGTTTCTTAACTAGAACACCAAAGTGTTCAAAAGTTTAATTTATTGAAGGGAGAGGCAGCCCTTTTGCCATTCCTCTTGGGTATCTTTGCCAGTTAATTGAAAAGCTCAACATTGCTTTCAGTTAGAGTGGCCTCATCGAACAAACAAAAACAATTCGGCAATTTTATTACTGAAGTTTCATTTATTACCATGACTTCCGTATTGCTTCAATCTAACCCAATCCTATTAATAAAGAGATTTCCACCTTAGTGCTCCTTCGATGGACTTCGACTTAAATATACCTTCAACCAGCATGTGGTTGACTTGGAGATTGTGGGAAGTGAAGCCTAAAGTTAACCACAACTGGAGGGCACCGGACTGGAAAATTCCTTATTTATAGGGCCTGGGTCCCACAGAATGTTTTCACAGTTCTATTTCTGGTCTGGAAATACTGGAGGGTCACACACACGGACACACACACACACACACACACTTCACGCCCTGTAGTTTTTCAGAGGTAGGTGAAGTCTGAAAGGGAAGGCATTCTGCTAAAGCTCTCTCTTACTTTGATTTATGGATTTGTTCCAGTCAGAGTGGCTCAGAGCTTCTTTTCGATAAGAGCTAGAAGTGATTAGAAAGTAATGAACTATAGAAAAGGATCAGAAGATGCTGAGATTAGATCTTCTCTGCCGGAAAGAAGCTGGTGATGGAACAATCTGTATGAAGTGTTGCTTTGGTGTCAGCTTCTCAAAAACATTGAATTATTCCTGTTATCTTTACATTTTTCTCCCAGAAGAACAAGATAGACAGAATTAAGTTAAGGATGATAGGGATATATCCCCACACTTGTTTCCATTTTCCTCACCTTGAAGGATTTTTCTTTTCTATTCCTACAGAGATCTTCCTTAGCTACAGTATATTTTCCCCATGTCAGCCTCAACAGGGATAACTTTCATCTCCATGGTCATGCGGCCAGCATGACTAAATGCCGAAGGCTCACGGAACGCTGATACCTTCCCACCAAAGGTGGTCCCTATTTTTCTACTTGCATTTTTACCTGCTTTTGAACTGCTAGGTTGGCAGAAGCTGGGACAAGTAACGGGAGCTGACTCCATTACACAGCGCTAGGGATTCGAACCACCAAACTGCTGACCTTCTGATCAGCAAGCTCAGCGTCTTAGCCATTAAGCCACCGTGTCCCACTAAACTGCTTAGAGAGGGCTTTAAAGCACTGTGAAGCAGTATATAAAGCTAGATGCCTATTGCTACTGCTAACTTTGGAAATTTGGGGAATTGAAGTCCATACATTAGGTATCACAAGTCTTCCCTGGAGAGTTTCTCAGTCTTAAATAGCATAGATTTCTCCTCTTTAGGTTCATCTAGGGCAAATACCATTTCTTATACGTTTCTGCTCTATATCAGAAAATGATCTTTGTAGGTCCTGAGTCGGTGACTCCCATCTTAAGGTGTGGTGAGTGGTTGCATAGCAGTGTTCTGATCTAGGCTTCCCAAGAAAGCATAAATTACAATCTTAGTCCCCCAAACCCTCTTTTGTTTAGACCGCTGTGAATTATGGTCATTCACAGCCCGTAATGATTCACAAACAGTCTGTGAAGATTCCAACAGATGTCTGCTCGAGTTGCCACAGTCTTTCAGGATAATGTTGATAAGCACCCACTTTTATCTCCCTTGAAACACTGCCAAATTGCCAAGTAGTTTTGTAAGGTCCGTTTGCTCCTCTTTTATGTCTTATGGGAGGGGCCAATCATCTCCAAGCCTTACTCCCAAGTCACCCTTTTCTTCTTAATTGTTCTTGCCTTCTGGCATCTCTGCGCATGCGCACATTGGGAACAGGCTCACACTGTTCTTCTGCCTCGCTGATATCAGATTCTGGAGGCTTTGGAGGCAGCACATAACTCCTAGATGGCCCTGGCTCCCTCTGTGTCTCCAATGCAGAGCCCTCATCTGAGCCTTCCCCAGACTCCCCAAGATTGGCCCATGTTCCTCCCCAACCTCCTCACTGTCCGACTCTGCTGCCAGCTCCGCCGGCCACCAGCGGACCACAACAAGCAGAGTGTGCTCTTTGTGATGGACCCCATGATGTGCTCTGCATGGCACAGATATGATTCCTACCTCACATTTTCTTAATTCTCCCTCATCTTTAAATAGCTTCATAATTTATATGCACGTATTGCAGGGAAGCTTTTTTTAATGAATCCTCCTGCTGTTTATGCTTTTATTGTTACAGATCGTTCTCTGAATCACTGTTTCAGTGTTTCATTTTTTTTTTTTAAATGCCATTCGGAAATGTTGCAAGCCAGCTTGGGGAAAACCCTGCTTAGAAGGAAAACCCACTGACCCTAAACAAAAGAAGCAAATAAGCGTAGAATATAGAGTCATAGGTCTTCTAGTCAAACCCCCTGCTCAAGCCAGGAAACCATATATCATCCCAGTCAGTTGTTGTCAATCTATTTTTTTTTAAAAAAAAACCTGCAGTGATGGAGCCCCCCACAACTCCAGGAGGCAAAGCTGTTCTATTGATTCATTGTTTTCACTGTCAGAAAATTTCTCCTTATTTCTAGGTTGGATCTCTCCTTAGCAAGCTTCCACTCATTCCTTCTTGTCCTGCCCTTGGGCGCTTTGGAGAATAAATTGACACCCTCTTCTCTCTGACAGTCCTTCAAGTATTGGAAGACAGCTATCACATTCCCCCTTAATCCTTCTCTTCCTTAGGACAGACATACCTAGCTCCCTCAATTGTTAATCTTATGATTTATCCCCCAGATCCTTTATGATCTTTGTTGCTCTTCTTTGCATATTTTCTGGGATCTCAGCTTCTTCTTTTTGTATCATGGTGATCAGAGCTGTACACAATACTCCACATGGCCTCACTAGTGTGGTACAACGTGGTGATATCACTTTTTCTGCTCTCAATATATAGCTTTATGTTGTGGCCCAGCAGGAGCCATTGGAGCGGCCACCAGACTCCAACAGCAAGGGGCCCTATGAGTCGGCTTTGGAGGATGTGGAGGACCCTGGACAGGGTTCTGACTCCGAGCAGGGTGCAGAGAGGCTGGTTGTCCACCAGGAGGCGCCTGAGCCTTGGACCAGTGGGGAGGAGACAAGGTAGTGTGATCCGGACGTCAGCAGTGGGGAGGAGCCAAAGGAGTTGTTCCTGGATGCCCAGCACCGGAGAGCTGATGGGCATAAGGAACAGTTGCGCAGTTACAGGAGGTAATTGCACTCAGCTAGTGGTAATTAGGCTCCTCTCCAGACTATAAAAGGAATGCTTGTGAACACGCCCCTTTTGCAGAAGTCAATGCAGGAACAAATGTTGGAGAACAGTATTGTTAGCTTGGCAGGCTGGATTGCTGCCAAGGCTTGTCTGTGCTGGATTGCTGCCAAGGCTTGTCTGTGCTGGATTGCTGCCAAGGACCTGTCTGTCTGTTAATAAATTCCGTAAAGTATCTTTGGCTCGGAGTGCTTTGATGTGGGACGAGGGGGGTCAGAACAGCTTTATAACTTTACAACTTGTTGTGGGCCACCAGCGGCCAGTGGAGTATGGCAGCAGATTCGGACAGTGAGGAGGTTGGGGAGGAACACGGGCCAGTCCTGGAGTCTAGGGAAGACTCTGATGAGGGTTCTGCGTCAGAGGCAGAGGAGGCCAGGGCCGTCTGACAGTTATCAGCTGCCTTCAGAGTCAGACATCAGTGAGGCTGATGAACTGCTGGAGCCTGTTCCCAGTGTGCGCATGTGCAGAGTGGCCAGATGAAGGGAACATCTGAGGAACAAGGGTTGAGTTGGGATTAAGGCCACAGGTGGACGATAAATGGCCCTTCTCAGAGGGAATAAAAGAGGTGTTTGCAGGAGACAATTAGTTCATTCCTGCATTCTTGCCAAGTATTGCAGCGGCCTGATAAAGGTCAGTAATTGTGAACTATTTTGAAAGACTGTTGGCCAGGACTTTGCTGGAGAAAAAATTTACTGTATATTAAATAAAAGAGGTTACTGCGATGAGGACTCTGTTTCGTCCTGCTGGGGAAACCTAGGTCAGAACACAACTCAATTGGTGGTACCTGGTTCAACAGTAGTAACTGGGAAAGGGATCTGGGTATCCTAGTGGACCACCACTTAAATATGAGCCAGCTGTGTGCTGCAGCTGCCAAAAAGGCCAACGCTGTCCTAGACTGCACCACCAGAAGGATAGCGTCAAGACAATGTATAATTTTCATCCCAAGGAGTTGAGAAACTGTCCTATCTGTTGTGATGGTTCCTCGATTTGCTCACACTAACATCTAAAAATACCGGCGTTCAAATTGTTAGTCATTCCTTGGGATCTCCCTGCTCACTCTATTTTTTCCCCTCACTTCTTAACTGATGCAGGCATACTGACCAGTCTGCCTTCCTGTGTACACAGTTTCCTGCAGGCGCTAGTAAATCTCAGCACACATAATTTAAAACAAACACTGCATAAGAGCTTGTAAAATAACAATACACAGCAGCTTTAAATTTCCCAGGTGTCAAATGGAGTCAGTTGGCCTGGCAGAGCTCCAGCCCAGACCTATGAGCTGCTTAGAAATTGTATATGTGGTGTGTGTGTGTGTGTGTGTGTGTGTAGACCTGTATTTTTCAACCTCAGCAACTTTAAAATATGTGGCCTACAGCTCCCAGATTTCCCCAGCCAACACAAGGGAGTTGAAGTCCGTGCTTCTTAAAGTTGCTGAGGTTAAAGAACACTAGTCTATACAGACATTCAGATATGATCTGTATATGATGATGATGGCGACGAGGAGGAAGAGGATGATGATGATGATGATATTATCCATTCAATCAACTCCGACCCTTGGTAATTCTGTGGGCCTGGTGTCTCCACATCTTCCGATCTTGCATTACTTCTTTTGAGTTGTTCTATGCTCTGGCTAGGGATTCGGTGGCTCAGTGGCTAAGATGCTGAGCTTGTCAATCAGAAATGTTGGCAGTTCAGTGGTTCGAATCCCTAGCACTGCATAACAGAGTGAGCTCCCATTACTTATCCCACCTTCTGCCAGCCTAGCATGTAAAAATGCAAGTAGAAAAATAGGGACCACTTTGGTGGGAAGGTAACAGCGTTCTGTGCGCCTTCGGCATTTAGTCATGCTGGCCACATGACCACGGAGATGTCTTCGGACAATGCTGGTTCTTCAGCTTTGAAACGGAGATGAGCACCACCCCGTAGAGTTGGGAACAACTAGCACATATGTGCGAGGGGAACCCATGCTCTGGCTGGTGTCAGCTTTGATGGTATCCATCCATTGTATTCTTTGATGGTCTGGTTTCCTTTTACTGCTAACTTTTCCAAATATAATTGATCTCTCCAGTGAATTCCCCTGCATGACGTGCCCAAAATAAGAGAGACACAGTTTTGTGATTATTCCTTCCAGAGACATATCTGATGTTATAGCAATAGCAATAGCAATAGCAATAGCAATAACAGTTAGACTTATATACCACTTCATAGGGCTTTCAGCCCTCTCTAAGCGGTTTACAGAGTCAGCATATCGCCCCCACAATCTGGGTCCTCATTTTACCCACCTCGGAAGGATGGAAGGCTGAGTCAACCTTGACCGGTGAGATTTGAACCGCCGAACTGTAGATAGCATCAGCTGAAGTGGCCTGCAGCACTGCACTCTACCCACTGCGCCACCTCGGCTCTACAGTTATGCACTACAGTCCTTATTTGTTGGTCACCTTTGCTGTCCAAGGAATAGGCAGGAGCCTTCTTCAGCACCACATCTCAGACGAGTTGGTTTTCTTCCTGTCTTGCTTTTAAAAAGATCTGTACATATCCAGACTTATATGCATTCATTTTCTGGATATGAAATGGAAGGTACAAATAATGTGTCTCAGGGAATGTAAAGAAAAACACTCAAGGTAAAGGTTTCCCTCGCACATATGTAATACTCATTCCCAACTCTAGGGGTGGTGCTCATCTCTGTTTCAAAGCCAAAGAGCCAGCACTATCCGAAGACAAAGATGTGGCATGACTAAATGCCAAAGGCGCACGGAAAACTGTTACCTTCCCACCAAAGGTGGTTCCTATGTTTTCTACTTGCATTTTTTACATGCTTTTGAACTGCTAGGTTGACAGTAGTTGGGACAAGTCATGGGAGCTCACTCTGTTATGCCGCACTAGGGATTCGACCCACCGAACTGCCGACCTTTCAGATTGACATGCTCAATGTCTTAGCCACTGAGGCACCAAATCCAATTGGAGTGATGCTGAGCTCTGATTATTGCAAAAATGAGTCTATGCCCAATGCATGTTAAGAAAAAAAATGATAGCAAAGATGATTGGATTATCATCTTCATGAGGGCTGTCTTAACACAAGGGCCTGGTGGGCACTTGCTTGTGGGCCCCACGAGCACAGGGGCCCCATACTAATCTGTTTATGTTAACCCTTCAATGCACCTTGTATCGTATAAATACAGCAACTGTACGGCTTACTGAGTATGATTGTGTTTTTCAAGCCATGTGTATTGTTCAAATGTTTATCATGTCGATTTCTGTTGCTGCACAACATGTTTTTAATGTTTCAACACCAATTTTGTTGGAAGTGCCAATAAAATAAATATATGTTTAATTTTATTGACCATTTGTTTTTATTCCTGTGAGTAGTTGTGTAGGGGCCCCAGGACACTGCTTTGCTGGGGGCCCATAATGCTGTTGAGACGGCCCTGATTTTCATTCCTGGGAAGCAATCAGTGGTAGGTTCTTACCAGTTCAGACAGATTCGACCAAACCGCTAGTAGTTTGACAGCCTGTGAATAGGTTGAAAGCATACTTAAAATTTGAACCTATACTCTCATCCTCAAGAGGCTGGGATCTTCCCACTTCTATCTAAGTGTGTGAAGGAACCAGATTGGTCTTTTGAGGGCTGACTATTTCAGACTAAATGAATACAGTAATAAAACTGATTTTATTTCAAGAGATGTAATGCTAAAGTGCCAGTAATGTTCAGATATGTGTTATTGGAGTGAACCGTTATAAAGCCGGGTGCATTATTAGGAAGAAATGCTTGTCATTAAGTGAAAAGTCCTGTGTTATAACTTGCATCGAATTAGAGGTTTCACCCGAATTGGATGGGTGAATTGAATCTGTGAAGGGCAGAAAATGCCATAGGCTTAATACAATACAATACAATAGCAGAGTTGGAAGGGACCTTGGAGGTCTTCTAGTCCAACCCCCTGCCTAGGCAGGAAACCCTATACTGTTTCAGACAAATGGCTTGAAGACTAGGAACTTGAAGCTGATCAGAAAATGGATGATGTAAAGCAGGGGTGTCAAACTCATAGCCTGGGGGCCAGATCCGGCCTGTGGGGTACTTAGATCTGGACGCGGGGTTGTCCTGGAAACAGCGAAAGGCTGGCCCATGGTGCTTCTGCCAGAGAAAACGGGCTCCTGAGCTCCGTTTTCAGCTGCCATGGCCTCCTGTAACCTTCCGCCAGTGAAAACAGAGCTCGGGAGTGCTGCATGTGGCCCTCCCGAGCTCCCTTTTTTTTTGGCAGAAGGGTTGCAGGAAGTAGAGGCAGCTGAAAACGGAACTCAGGAGCCCGTTTTCACTGGCAGAAGCCCTCGGGCCATCCCTGGTGCCCCTGACATGAGTGATGTTGAGCTGGCCACGCCCACCCTGGCCACGCCTCCCCGACTCCCCAACTGTCAAACCCAACCCTGATGCGGCCCTCAGTGAAATCGAGTTTGAACACCCCTGATGTAAAGGAATTTCATTTATATTGGCCCAAACTGTCAATTAATTTTCCCCCTCCCCTTCTTTATAGTAAATATGCATGCTGTTCATTAAAAGAACTGCAATTACTCTAATGGCCATGCATTACAGAGAGACGAACTGCTTAATTTTCGTCTTCCAATTTAAATGTAATTAGAAGCTTCTTCATGATTACAGCCCTAGTTTGTCTTGGGTTCTGCTTGTGAGTGTGTGTGTGTGTGTGTGTGTGTGTGTTTTGAACCAGCACTTGCCAAAATGGATGTGTCAGTTGTTTAATTTATCCATCTTTTCGATAATTAAGATGCAATCAAGGGACCTTCAATCTTACTATCAAATACTTGCGTGGAATCAGAGGTTTCAGTAGTGAAAATGCTAAAAGCTGTGAAGATATTTGGGGACGCATCATTATGACTCATCAAGTCATAATTTGCAAAATCTGCTATGATCGACTATGGTTTACCCTGTGATGAGAAGTCATCATCCTGGTTGCCAGGGGGCTAGGAATCCATGTTTTAGCAGATGGTGGTCACCTGCAGCAGGGGTGGATTAAGGCTTGCTGGTGTCCTAAGCACTGACAAATCTTGGTGCCCTCCCCTCTTTTGTACAGACTGTACAAACGAAGCCAAGCTTCATTGATTTTTTTCCCACTTTCTCAACTTTGTGGCCTGGTGCACTTAGTCTGTTTAATGGTTAACACACCACTGACCTGCAGGAAAGGCAAGAGTGACATCCTGACAGTGGGCAGAGTCAGCCTGCAATACTGCATTCTAACCACTGAACTACCATGGCTCATTCAGCCCCAATAAACCAGATTAAGCAGTTGCACTAATCCCTTTTGCTAAAGAAACCGAAAAGCAGCCGGAGAAAAGAATTAAAAATCCATGCACTTCCCGAAACAGAAGTTTCTTTCCAAGATTAATAAACCTGGCATTTAGAAGGAAGATGTGGCAGGCTGTTATTTCAGCTGAGAGACCTGTTAGACCCAGGATAGAACCGGTCTGTAAGACTCCAGATGGCCACTAGATGGCAGCGGAGATAGGAAGATATCCTTTGCTGACTCCCTGTGGCAGAATAAAAATTTTACAGCCCAGGTTCAGCAGTCTCCTTTCTGAATATTCTGTCCTGTTTCGATTGCAGCTGTGAACGATTCATTGGACCTGGTGCACCAGTGTGCTGTGAGACTTAATTAATGTTTGAAGACCCTCAAGTTGAAAACCTGGCATGGTATAAAAGCCCAGGAAATGGTGATCATTATTGCTTCCATTTGCATCTGCAAGCTGTAATTAGCCACGGACTGTGTTGCAAGGCACCTGAATAATTCAAACGTTGAGCGAAGAAGCAGCTTTTCCTTTTTAAAAAATTCATAAACTCGAGCCACAGGTATGCTAATAACGTTTTTTTTTTGGTCTCTCTTTCTAGACGCTCCGTATTATCAAAAGAAAAAAAAAGTCTCCAACTGAATTTCAAGATAATTGAGCTAAAAGAATCATTTCACCCTTAGTCTGAAGCTGTTGACACTGGTTGGTCTTTTGATGAGCCAGCATCAGAGGTGGGTTCCTACCAGTCACACCTATTCGGTAGAACCGGTTCGTCAAATCTACAGAACCGGTTAGAAGAGGTTCCAGTGGACCCGGAAAGCAGGCCACACCTAGAAGAGGTTCCAAATTTTTTTGAAACCCACCACTGGTCCTTGGATATGATTATTCTACACTATCATGCTTCTATTTATAAAACTCAGTGCCTCTGTGAAAGGTAAGGAGGACTACTGCGTTTGTGGTGCAATCAGAACATTGTGTGTGTTGAAGTTGTTTTAACGCAAACCAAAGATGCCTTTTAAAAAACAAGTTTACATCATATTCTTATGCATGCCAGTGCTGTGTGTGTGAGGTAATTTAAGGTGGTTCTGACAAGTGTCATCGGCATCTTTATATCTGGTCACATGGGTGGCAAGCCACTCCCATCCGGTCACATGGGCGGCAAGCCACTCCCACAAAGGAGGCCACACTCACAGAGTAGGTTCGAACAATTTTTGAAACCCACCACTGGCCAGCACATAAATAAAGGTAAAGGTTTCCCTTGTTCATATGTGCTAGTCATTCCCAACTCTAGGGGGTGGTGGTGCTCATCTCCGTTTCAAAGCCAAAGAGCCAGTGCTGTCCAAAAACGTCTCCGTGGTCATGTGGCCAGCATGACTAAATGCCGAAGGTGCACAGAACACTGTTAACTTCCCACCAAAGGTGGTTCCTAATTTTCTACTTGCATTTTTACATACTTTCAAACTGCTATTGGCAGAAGCTGGGACAAGTAACGGGAGCTCACTCCATTACGCAGCACTAGGGATTCAAACCACTTAACTGCCAACCTTTCTGATCGACAAGCTTAGCATCTTAGCCACTGAGCCACCACGCCCCTATTTGTGTAACACATACCAAAATAGGGGACAGTTATTTTGTGGGTTCTCAATTCTGGCCAATAGAACTTCTTGTTTCAGGAGATCCATCTGATTTTATGTGTTTCTTTAAACACGATTGATTGATCATTTATGTGCCATCAAGGCATTGTTGACTCCTAGTGACCTCATGGATAGAGTTTCTCCATAATTTTGTTTTCCTAACTTGGTCCTTCATGTCTTCCAACAGAGCACCCCTCACCGCTGTAATTAAGTCCATCCACCTTGCTTCTGCTTGTCCTCTTCTTCTCTTTCCTTCTATCTACATTTCCCTACATTAGGACCTTCTCCAGAGCGCTGGTTCTTCATCTAATGTGTCCAAAGTAGGATGATTTGAACCTGGTTAGTTGTGCCTCAAGATTTGTTCGATGAATTCATTGGTTTGTTTTCTTAGCCGTGGGATCTTTGGTGCTCTCTGAACTTTGTGGCTTTCTTGCTGATGTTTCATTGCCAAAACTAGGAAACATCATCACTGTCTTAGCTGTCCATGGTGTTCTCAGGACTCTTCTACAGATGAGCAACTCGGCGACTGAGAAGGTCGTAGTGGATAGGGGAGGAAGTCAAGTGGATGAAGTCATTTGAGGGATAAAGGTAAGATAAGGATTTTTTCCCCTTAGGTTTTGAGGGGGGCATGAACCAGTGGATGTCACTGATTTAGGAATACCAGATATAATCTATTAAAAAAAGGATGAGCCTCAGAATTATCCCAGAGGTGCCTTTTTCAGCGGCAACTGGATTTTCTTTTTCTTTTTCTTTCAAGATATTTCTCTTCTCATCCAAGAAACTTCTTCAGCTCATGATTGAACGATTGAGAATCTCAATCTCATTGAGAATCTCAATCAAGCCCCCTAATCATCTTGTTTGCTCTTCTCTGCCCTCTTTCTAGAGTCTCAACATCTTTTTTATAGTGTGGGGACCAAAAGTGGATGCAGTATTCTAGGTGTGGTCTTACTGAGGCTTTATAGAGTAGTATTAGTACCTGACTTGATCTTGATTGTATCCCTCTGTTAATGCAATTTAGGATTGCATTGGCTTTTTAAAACCATCTTTATCCCACAAAGGACACGATTACATAAGCATTCCAAAATGATGCTAGGCACAAAGTGAATTTTGGGTACCAGGGACAGTGGCCTATGTTCATACAGGGGGGGGGGGAGACTAAAACAAGCTTCAAAACAGCCAGGTGGAGTTTCCAGAGGATTTGGCTGTTTTAATGTTTCAGGGGTGGGAATTTGCTTATGTTCATGTGTTCTGCAAAATGCTTCTGTAAAATGCTTGCACAGCTCTAATAAATAATATGCTCCATGAAAACACCAGCAATATGCTTGAGGCAAGGGAATTTAGAGTGGAGGAATTTGAAGCTTAAAGGAAATTACTTAAATTACTTATATATAATTTCTTAGCATTACATCCACTTTTCTAGCCCCAGTGGGTAGCTTAGAATGCTACTGTCCAATCACAAGCCCACAACATTGGTTCACATTATTAGTTAGGATACTACCGCTGCATGTGGTAAACTAAGCGAAAAGTATGAGCAATGGTTGCAGGAATTGGGAATGTCTAGTTTAATGAAAAGGAGGACCAGGGGTGACCTGATAGTAGGATTCCAATATCTCAGGGCCTGCCACAGAGAAGAATGAGGGATCAACCTATTCTCCAAAGCACCTGAAGGCAGGACGAGCAGCAATGGATGGAAACTAATCAAGGAGAGAAGCAACCTAGAACGAAGGAGAAATTTCCTGAGTGTTAGAATAATAAAGCAGGGGAGAGACTTGCCTCCAGAGGTTGTGGATGGAGAGACCGCCTCCTGCCAATTACCTCCCAAAGACCAATTCGACCGCACAGGCTTGGCCTTCTCTGGGTTCCATCGGCCAGCCAATGTCGGCTGGCGACTCCCCGGGGGAGAGCCTTCTCTGTTGCTGCTCCGGCCCTCTGGAACGAGCTCCCCGTGGAGATCCGGACCCTTACTACCCTCCCGGCCTTCCGTAAAGCTACTAAGTCCTGGCTGCTCCGGCAGGCTGGGGGCTGTTAAAGCACCTAGCCCCGTTTTAACTGTGACTGTTGTGGATTTTAAAATTGTTTGTGTTGCCTTATTTATTCCCTCCCCTGTTTATTGTGAGCCCCCCATAGTCCTTCGGGAGTGGGCGGCATACAAAACCAATAAACCAAACCTAACCTAACCTAACACTGGAGGTTTTTAAGAAGAGTTTGGACAACCATTTGTCTGAAATGGTATAGTCCTTCTCTTTGCTTGACTAGCCATACCTAGTTCTCTCAACAGTGTAGCCTTCAAACCCCTTATCTCTGCTGCTCTTCTCTGGCCTCTTTCTAGGGTCCCAGCAACAAACTGAGGGATTATCAGACAAGTCAACTTGGAGTTCTCCTTTGGAATAGAAATGACCAGGCTAATATATGTGCATGTATGAGATCAAGTGGAAAATCACAAAAGTGGCTTCTCTTCTTTCCCTCTTCAATGCAAAGCAAAGAGTGATAACTGACGTTCAGGCAGAGGTGGTATTCAGCTGGTTCGGACAGGTTTGGGTGAACCAATAGCTCTGACCATCAGCTGGCCCCACCCACCTGCCCCTGCTCTATCCTATCATTTATTTCCTGCTTCCTAGCTCATCTCAATTGTGCAGCACAGCTGATTCCCCCCCCCAGCTGTTTTACTTACCGTTGCTGACTTGGAAGGTAAGCAGCTGAGCTTCTAAATGCTCTATTTTCAGTGCTGCATACATGCGCAAAGCACACATGCGCGCAAAGTGCCCGCTCACTGAATCGGTTGTTAAACCAGCAGCATCCCATCACTGGGTTAAAGTCCCAGTTTCATAAAAACATCTACAGGGCGCCACACCACCCTCAAAGCCAATTACAGGCAACTCGCTGTTGCAATATTAGAATAACTGGAACTCAGATGTAGAATATATTTAATTACATTTTCTTAAGGGGGAAATAATTTCTAGGTTTTGTCCTTGTGATGAAAAAAAGAAAAGAAAGTTTTTCTGCCAGTTTCTCTCCATGACTGCCTGTTACCAACCTGAGTGCATCCACTTTAGAAAGCCCTGGTGGCTCATTGGTTAGAATTAGTATTGGTGGCTGATTCTGCCCACCGCCAGCAGTTCGATCCTGACCAAGCTCAAGGTTGATTCAGCCTTCCATCCTTCCAAGGTTGATAAAATGAGGACCCAGATTGTTTGGAGCAATAGGCTAACTCTGTAAATCACTCTGTAAAGCACTATGTGGAGGGATATAAGTCCAAGTTTTATTGCAATTGCTATTCAGGTTGCTGTTGATTGCTTTCTTCTCTCTCCTACCTTTCCCAGCATCAAAATCTTCTCCAAAGACCCAAGTCTTGACATAATGGGATCAAAGTAGGAAACTTGAGTCTGGTTATTTGTGTTTTGAGTGACACCTCTGTAAGTGTTGACTTTGTTTCACTTCATTGGGATTTAGTGTGTTGTCCAAACACAGCCTTTTGCTTCTAAAGTATTGTGCAATATCCTCTTATTTGAGGTGGAGGTGGCAGATGTACATTAGGGCAATTAATTAATCCACTTCCATTGCTTTGTATTGAAAATTAGAAAGAAACTCAATTGCCAATTCTGGAGGGTCAGGGGCCACCTATTATTTTACAGCGGTGGATTACCCATCATCACAATCCAATAATAACAACAACAAGAGGGTGGTAAAATAATATTTTGCTTTTTTAAACAAAAATAAATCACAGGCGGATGAAACGGAACAAAAGAGATTAATGCTTGAATATATGAATGAGCTCGAAAGTGATTTACAGCCTCGGCTTAAATTTACCTGCCTTTGAATGAAACTAAGTAGACAGGTATAAAATGTGCTTAAAAGCAACAGTGACCTGTGCAGAGCGAAATGAAATTCTCCATTTAAAGGGGTGTTTTCCCAGTGTGAAAGAATGGCCTTCTAATGGCAGATAATTAATCAATCATTAGTTTTTGTGTGCTTCCTTGCCTTCTTTGGGTAAGCATCAGTCTAGGCAGTGCCTCCCACTGTAGGAAGTTAGCACCCACCCCTCTCCTAAGAAAATGAGATATTTTAGGAAATATTAAAAGGGCAGAATATTTCCCCTAAAAGGGAGGCAGAAACTCACCCGCCACCTTTGTCAACGGGCCATTAAAGGCCTGAGCCAGTCTATTTTGCATAACAAAGATCTACCTCCTTCAGGCAGAGCCATAATAGGAATCCCAAAGCCTTTTCATTACATCATCACCCAGCAAGGCTCAACCAAGCCTGGGACTCAGGACAGCCTACAGAGTTGCCCCTGCATGGCCCCATGGGAGTCTGACAACCAATCAGAATACAAGCTCAAATTCAAAGCCCAGAGGGTATAAAACTCAGGGACTCTCAGCATCTTTTCTCATTTGGTGATCCTGTCCACCATTAAAATAGCAATAGCAATAGCAGTTAGACTTATATACCGCTTCATAGGGCTTTCAGCCCTCTCTAAGCGGTTTACGGAGTCAGCATATCGCCCCCAACAATCCGGGTCCTCATTTTACTCACCTCGGAAGGATGGAAGGCTGAGTCAACCTTGAGCCGGTGAGATTAGAACTGCTGAGCTGCAGATAACAGTCAGCTGAAGTGGCCTGCAGTACTGCACCCTAACCACTGCGCCACCCCGGCTCTGTTTGGAAAACCATCTTTCCAAACAGCCTCCATGTTTGCAGCGTCTTTTTCCCCACTTGGAACTGAACCCAGATGGACATTTCTTCCAACACCACAATAGGCCATAAATGAGGGTTCCTTGGTGCTCTCTAAGCTTGGTTGTTTTCTTGCAGATGTTTCATTACCCAAATGAAGTAAGGTCATCAGGATTCCCCGACAAATGCACGCTAGACAAAAGCGTGCCTGATGAAACCGCGGCGACAAAACCGCGAGTTCTAAATTGCACCGACGAATGAGTGCAGAAGCGTGCCCACAACAGCGCGCCAACAGAAGCGCACTCTAAATCTAACCCTAAACCTTACCCTAAATCTAACCCTAACCCTAACCCTAACCCTAACCCTAAACCTAACCCTAAACCTAACCCTGAACCTAACCCTGAACCTAACCCTTACCTTAACTTAAATCGCGCTTCTGTCGGCGCGCTGTTGTGGGTGCGTTGATGATGTTGTGGTTTTCGTGCCACGGTTTCGTCGCCGTTCTTTTGTCGTGCACACATTTGTCGGGTCACAGGTCATCAGTACTAGTCTTACTAGTCTTGAAACATCTGTAAGAAAACAACCAAGCTCACAGAGCATCAAGGATCCCTCATTTCAACCTTGAGCTACAAATATTATTCTTTATAGAGCCCAAAGTCTGTCTTTTCACCGATCATCTTCCTCAGCACCATCTCTGTCTCTTCCTTTTCTCTTAAAGGCCTCCTTCCCTAAGTGGATTATCCATCACCATAAAAACTGCTCATTCATTCAGAATCAATTAGTTTTAATTACCTTGGCATGCACTGAGCAGGGCTCAGTTTTACTTTTACGAAGACGGGAAGGAGCCCAGAACACCTTGGATGCACTAAACAAATTTTAGAATATCAGCCAGTTGACTGCACAGGAGTGGCGCGCATTCCATCCTATGTTTTAGGAGCATTTTCTGTAAAGCGACCGAGCTCTCATTTTAGAAATGAAGAAAGCCGATGCTCGAGCCAAAAGTCCTCCTCCTTTTCCTTCTTTCTCATTTTCAGTCTCAGGAATTGAAGTTTGGCAAGATTGACAGAGGGGTGGCTCAGTGGCTAAGATGCTGAGCTTGTCGATCAGAAAGGTCGGCAGTTCACAGTTTGAATCCCTAGCGCTGCGTAACGGAGTGAGTTCCTGTTCCTTGTCCCAGTTTCTGTCAACCTAGCAGTTCGAAAGCATGTAAAATATACAAGTAGGAAAAAATAGGAACCATCTTTGGTGGGAAGGTGTTCTGACCCCCCCTTCTCCGCTCAGTCACAGACCACAGTCAGACAGACTTAAAAATAAATAACTTTATCAGTCCTTGGCTCAGATTGGCTGCGAGCCCAAAATAAACATAAATAAAGTCTCTGGCAAGAAGATAACAGAATGCAAAAACAAAGATCTCTTACAAAGCAAATCACTTCTCCAAGTGTCTCTTTGAATCAGGGTTACAGAAAGCAAATCACTTATCCAAGTGTCTTTCACAAACAAACCATGACCGATCAACGATGAACCACGAACGAACCACGAACGTTGACTTCTGCAACCAGGGCGTGGCACCATCAGTTCTTTTATCTCCAGACAACGACACTAACGAGCCCCAGCTGCATTGTTATTCCTGCATCCCGACTCAACTCACAGCAGACTTCTGCTGAGTCACAACAGGAAGGTAACACCATTTTGTGCGCCTTTGGTATTTAGTCATGCTGGCCACATGACCACGGAGACGTCTTCAAACAGCGCTGGCTCCTTGGCTTTGAAATGGAGATGAGCACCGCCCCCTAGAGTGGGGAACGATTAGCACATATGTGTGAGGGTAACCGTTACCTTTTTAAGATGGACAAATTGTTTCTGCTTCCCAAGAAATTGCAAAAGTAACAAAGCTCGGAGGGAGGTGATAGCAAGGCACCCACAATTTGGATGGCTGGTGGGATATGTTCTTTTATTTCATGGTTGGCTTCACCAGGAAGGTTCAGCCTGGTTCTCCAGGTGGAATGGGACAACTCGCTGCAGCCAACTTGCCACAGTCAATTCATCACCGGCAATTTGCTGCAGCCAATTTGCCATGGCCAACTCACCATGAGACAACTCTCTGGGGACAATTCAACAATTCAATTCAATGATTTAAAATAATTTTATTTTAATTTTTTTTTTTTTTGTTAGACACATTTCATTTTATCCCACCTTTGGAATCTTTTCTTTAATGATTCTATTCCACTATTTCTTTGATATTAGTGTAACTCTTGTCCTGTGGCTAGTTAGCCATGGCGAGTTGGCAGAAGGCCTGGGTGAGACTTACAGAGCTCCTCTGAAATTTGCTCTCCCAACTGGAAATTGTTCAAGACAAGGGTGATCGTCAGATTTACTGTATTTAATTATTTTCCTTAAACTTTGATTAAACTTAAGTTAAATCTAGATGAATTGGCCCAGCTTCCTTCTCCGTGGAATTTGCCATCTTTCTTTCTTTGATTCAGAAACTTGTGTAAAGCCATCAAAAAGCAGCAATGTCTTTATTCTTCATTTTTTTCTAAAAAAAGAATGATGAGAATAAAGACTTGATTTGTATGCCCTGCTCCTTCCTCCTATTTCCTCCATTATGAGAGCCTTGTGAGCTATGTTAGGTGAGAGAGAGAGAGAGAGAGAGAGAGAGAGAGAGAGAGAGAGAGAGAGAGAGAGAGAGAGAGAGAGAGAGAGAGAGAGAGAGAGAGAGAGAGAGAGAGAGAGAGAGAGAGAGAGAGAGAGAGATATTAACCCAGAGTTTGGCAGTGAACACCCATGGTTTAGAGGTGACTCGAAACTGAGTCTTGCAACTGTTAGTTCAACATCTTCATTGGCTGTTGTGTCAAGAAAGAGTAAATTGCCTCAGATCTCCACATCAATTTCTGTGGCTAAGGAGGAAATAGAACCTAGTTCAGGAGTGTCAAACTCGATTTCATTGAGGGCCGCATCAGTGTTGTGTTTGATCTTGGGGACCAGAGTGGGCATGGCCAGCCTGACGTCACTCATGTCAGGGGCGCCTGTGGTGGCCCAAGCGCTCTGCCAAAACAGGCTCTCAAGTTCGGTTTTCAGCTGCGATAGCCTCCTGCAACTCCCTGCCAGAGAAAACGGAACTCGGGAGAGCCGCTCATGGCCCTCACAAGCTCCTTTTTCAGCTGTGACAGTCTCCTGCAACCCTCTGCCAAAACACCTCAGGATGGTTGCACACGGTGATCCCTAGCTCCGTTTTTGCTATCAGAGGCACTGTGGGACGGTCCTTTGCTGTTTCCAGGGCTGCCCTGTAGGCCAGGTCTAAGCATCTCACAGGCCGGATCCAGCCCTCAAGCCTTGAGTTTGACATACCTCATCTAGTCCCTTCCTTACCCCCATATAGATAATCCTCAATTTATGACCATTTGTTTAACAGTCATTCAATGTTACGATGCTTCTGAAGAAAGTGACTTATGAGCAGTGCTCATTTTACAACCTTCACAGTTGGACAGTTGATCAAAATTTGGCTCCATAGTATATCTTTACGATGGTCTCAGCATCCCAGGGTCACACAATCACTATTTGCAACCTTCCCAGCTGGCTTTTGACAAACAAGGGAAAACTGGATTTGTTTAACAATGCTGTGATTAACTTAACAACTGCACCCAAAAGATTGTAAAATCAGGTATGAATCACTTAATGACTGTATTGCTTAGGAATTTCTTGTCCTAAGTGTGGTTGTAAGTTGAGGACTACCTTGTTAAAATATTCATGGCTGGAGAGACATGGGAACAAGGTCAGCCAATGAATAGGCATAGGAACTAAGTCAGCCAATGGGAGCTAAAACAGATCTGAGTCTGTGCAGAGAATTGGAAACAGAAACGTAAGAAAGAAGTCTGGTCATGGCTTAGCTGTATTAAGCTCTGTGCTGAGAATTGAAACTAAAACAGTCTGATGCGCTGAGAAATAAACTAGCAGTCTGTCTGGGCTTCTCTGCTGAAATAAAACTGCTTGTGTTTGCTTGTAACTCTCCTGCCTTGTGTTTACTTGAAAAAAAACCACCTGTTGGCATTGTACATTTATTCATCTATTCTTATGCATATAAAGAAGTTAATGAATCAAGCTGAATCAGTTATCTGTGTGGGCCTTCTGAATTTGAATTTATGCAACAAACTCTGACATACCTGTGCATTGGACTAGCTATCTAAACCATTTAAACTAGAGACCTTTATATTTGATGGGGACACATTCCATACTTCTTTTTATTACTTCTGAATCACTTCACATTTAATTTCAGTTAAAGCCTCAAGTTCTAACATTTAAAGGGGGGGGGGAGGACTTCTCCGTATTCACAGTTTCTATACTTGGCTTGATTTTGTATTCTGCTATAATGACTACTATTATCCACCTTTACTCTACGTGAAAAAGCTCACATCTGCAGAGAGTTTCCTGTTTTAGCCATGTAATAATTTTAGTTTCTTTTCTAAATAATGAAAGCATCCAGAGGGTTTCTACTCCATGAATGGGCAGAAAATTGATCTAGGTCTACTGATGCAGTTATCACGTGCAATATATTAGAAAAGAATTTTGGTTTCTGACTGGTTAACTAGAAACAGTTAAAGGACCCTGATCCCGATTATGACCTGAAAATGAGAAAGCAGTGAATACTGGAGAGGATTATTTTATATATATATGGGGCAAGTTGGGTGGGTGGGGGGACAGAAAATATAGAATAGGCATAGTCATATTCCACTTTGTCTCAAGGTTGCAGCTGTGAAGGGGGTCAACAGTATTAGGTATCTGGAGATGCAAATAACTAGCAATCTGACTTGGTCCCTTCCAGGGCTGGGTTTCGACCGGTTCGCACCGGTCCCTGCGATCCGGTTGGTCGCCGAACCCGGAAGTAAGTAACTTCCGGGAACGGCGAAGGCCCCCCCCCGCGCCCGCGCGCGCCCGCACACCCGCGCCCACTCCTTACCCGTTTTTTTCTAATTTCGCGCTTTCCACGCATGCTCAGAACGCCTGCGCGATCCTCCAGGAGCAGCTGGAGCATCGCGCAGACGCTAGTACGCATGTGCGCACCGTGCGCACGCACGCGCGCACCACATGCGTGCGTGAGGACGCCGCGTGCGTGCATGCGCGCGCCGCGTGCGTGCATGAGGACGCCGCCGGCCTCGTTCCAACCGATCCGGTTGGAACGGGGCGAGAAACCCACCCCTGGTCCCTTCATACCTTATCTTTAGTGAAGCATGCAAAGAAGTGTCTGTATTTCCTGCGTCAGATGAGGAGAGCACATCTTTCTCCTTCTGTCCTGGCCACCTGTTACAGAGGCACAATAGAGAGCATCTTAACAAACTGCATCATATGTTTGGTTTGGTCCCAGCAGTGCCTCAGGTAGAAAGTCCATAAAGAGAGTAGTAAGGACAGCCGAGAAGATTACAGGAAGCTCCCTTCCCATTATTCAGGATACTGCTTATAAGCACTATGAGCTTGTCTGGCCTTCGGGTACCTTGGAAAATAGCTTGACCCTTTCCTCTCTGTGGCAGCCCCTCAGATATTGGAATGCTCTGCTATTATGTGTCTCCTAGTTCTTCTCTTTACTAGCCATGCTGCCCTCCTTCTGCTGGTTAACAGAAAATAAATCTACCAAGGAGAGCACCGCAATATGAATGGAAATAGCCTGAATTTAGGACTCTGGGATTTTCCCCACTTGATCTGGCAGAAAACCAAGCCACCCTGGAATGCATTGTCCCCATTACCAACTCCTGTCCTACTTCTATTTCTTCTCTTCCTCCTGCAGTTAATTGATCGCCATCCAAGGTGATAGATTTTATATAACCTGAGGCTACCGTTAGAGAGTGTGGTGTGATGGCAAAAAGTCTCTGCTCACTCCAACATGTACCAACGGTTTGAACAGTGAGGTTGGGAGTAGTGGAAAATTCCTTTAACTTGGGTTCAGATTAGACTAAATTAAAGGCAGGTTCACACTTCCATGTAATAGTAGCACAAACATGACTCACCTATTCTATCTTGGGGGGTAGGAATACATGATATAGAGGTGGTGCAGTGGTTAGAGTGCAGTATTGCAGGCTACTTTAGCTGACTGCTAGCTGCAGTTCGGCAGTTCAAATCTCACCGGCTCAGATTGACTTAGCCTTCCATCCTTCTGAGGTTGTTAAAATAAAGACCCAGATTGTTGGGGACTCTATAAGCTGCTTAAAGAGCTGCAAAGCGCTGTAAAACGGTATATAAGTCTAAGTGCTATTGTTCTATCCTCTCCTCTCTGCGTCCTCCTTTGTTTAAGGTCTACAAACCTCAATTTCAAGTAGTCTTCGATTTACGACCACATTCTGGTAGAGAAAAGGTCCCCAAGGTGGGCTCTATCACAAGTGTAAAAAGTATAAAAAAGATGTGGAGACTCTAGAAAGAGTGCAGAGAAGAGCAACAAAGATGATTAGGGGGCTGGAGGCTAAAACATATGAAGAACGGTTGCAGGAACTGGGTATGTCTAGTTTAATGAAAAGAAGGACTAGGGGAGACATGATAGCAGTCTTCCAATATCTCAGGGGTTGCCACAAAGAAGAGGGAGTCAAACTACTTTCCAAAGCACTTGAGGGCAGAACAAAAAGCAATGGGTGGAAACGAATCAAGGAGAGAAGCAACTTAGAACTGAGGAGAAATTTCCTGACAGTTAGAACATTTAATCAGTGGAACAGAAGTTGCCTCCAGAAGTTGTGAATGCCCCAACACTGGAAGTCTTTAAGAAGATGTTGGATAGCCATTTGTCTGAAACGGTATAGGGTTTCCTGCCTAGGCAGAGGGTTGGACTAGAAGACCTCCAAGGTCCCTTCCAACTCTGCTATTGTATTGTATTGTAAATTGAGCCCAAAATTTCTGTTGCTTACCGTGACAGTTGGTAAGTGAGATTTTCCCCGCTTTAGGAACCTTTCTTGCCACAGTTGTTAAGCAAATCCCTGCAGCAGTTAAGTTAGTACCATGGTTGTTAAATGAACCTGGCTTCCCCACTGACCTTGCTTGTCAGAAGGTCGCAAAAGGTAGTTTGGGGGTCATGTGATCATTATTTGTGACCTTCTCAGCTGCCAGCTAACAAGCAAAGTCAAAATGGGGGGGGAGCCAGATTTATTTAATGATTGCATGATTCACATATCAACTGCCGTGATTTGCTTAACAACCATGGCAAAAAAAAAAGGCTGTAAAATCAGAAATGACTCCCTGAATAAGTACCTTTCTTAGCAACAGAAATTCTGATCCCAGTTGTGGTTGTAAGTCAACTATGGGTCGGGAACTGAATAACAGCATTCAAAAAAGTGTGCTTCACCAAAGGATAGATAATACTGTTTCCCAAAATATAAATCTTCCATTCATTACAAATATGGATCACGGGAAATCCATATGAAAGATGAGCCAGGGTGGCGCAGTGGTTAGAGGTCAGTACTGCAGGCTACTTCTGCTGCCTGCCGGCTGCCTACAATGTAGTAGTTCAAATTTCACCAGGCTCAAGGTTGACTCACCCTTCCATCCTTCCCAGGCGAGTAAAATGAGAACCCAGAGTGTTGGGGACTCTGTAAACCGCGTAGGGCTGTAAAAGCACTATGAAGCGGCATATAAACCCAAGTGCTATTGCTATGTCATCATTTATCTAACAAATAAACCAACCTCTTTACATGGGGCTGCCCTTGAAGAGCACCCAGAGGCTTCAGCTGATCCAGAATGCGGCTGCGCGGATTATCATGGGGGTACCTATGTGCTCCCATGTTACACCCCTTTTAGGCACCCTGCACTGGTTGCCGCTTATTTTCCGGGTGCGATTCAAGGTACTAATTATGACCTTTAAAGTGCTCCATGGCTTAGGCCCAGAGTACCTGCGAGACCACCTGCTGCCACCAGTACCCTCCCACCATCCAGTGAAATCCCACAGAGTAGGCCTCTTCAGGGTGCTGTCGGCCAGACAGTGTCGGCTAGCGAACCCCAGGGGGAGAGCCTTCTCTGTGGGAGCGCCTTTTCTCTGGAATGAGCTGCCCCCGGAGCTTTGTATAATCCCTGACCTCCGTTCTTTCCGATGCGCCCTAAAATTTTGGCTTTTCCAGCAAGGCGGCCTGGCCTGAACAGAATAAAATAAATGATTAATTTAATTGTTAATTTTAATCTAATTTTTAAAATTGCATTGTTAATATTAATTGGGTTTGTTTTTGGATACTTTATTTAATTTCCTTTTAAACTTTTGTAATATGTGTTTTTTTTAAATGTTGTACGCCGCTCTGAGTCCTTTGGGGGAAGGGCGGCATATAAATCCAACAAACAAACAAAGAAACAAACCTCTGGCCAGGTTTTCTGGCTGGATGACTAAGGAAATATTTGCCATCTTCCACTGGCTCAAGCTATGCTATCTAGTTGGCATATTAATTACCATACAATACAGGTAGTCCTCAACCTAAGATCACAATTGAGCCCAACAGTTCCATTGCTAAGCGATATACAGTTGTTAAGTGAATTTTGCCCCATCATATGACTTTTCTTGGAACAGTTGTTAAGCGGATTACTGCAGTTGGTAAATTAGTAATACGATTGCTGAGAGAATCTGGCTCTTCCGTTGATTTTGCTTGTCAGAAGGTCGCAAAAGGTGATCACATAATCCCAGAGGCACACAAGCATCGTAAATATGAGTCAATTGCCAAGCATCCAAATTTTGATCTTGTGACCATCCCAATGGAGTGTGAAAAACACAAGTCACGCTTTTCAGTGGTGTTGGAACTTTGGAATGGTCAGGAAATGAATTTGGCTACCTGCAGTCCCACCAACCCAGTTTGGATACTATGCCTGTGATGGGAATGTCCCTTGCTCTTCAGTCTCTGGTCACCTGTAAAATAGTGAATTTTCTTCTTCTTCTTCTTCTTCTTCTTCTTCTTCTTCTTCTTCTTCTTCTTCTTCTTCTTCTTCTTCTTCTTCTTCTTCTTCTTCTTCTTCTTCCTCCTCCTCCTCCTCCTCCTCCTCCTCCTCCTCCTCCTCCTCCTCTTCTTCTTCTTCTTCTTCTTCTTCTTCTTCTTCTTCTTCTTCTTCTTCTTCTTCTTCTTCTTCTTCTTCTTCATTGAGTTTTGGTTGCCACAATGTAAAAAAGATGTGGAGACTCTAGAAAGAGTGCAGAGAAGAGCAACAAAGATGATAAGGGGACTGGAGCAGAGGTGGATTGCTCCCAGTAGGGAAAACTGATAGTGGCGATGGGGGGGGTGGCTCAACCCACCTGCCCAGACACTTCTGAGCAAGCATGCATGCGCACATGAGTGAACCGGTAGTAAAAAAAAATGGAAACCCACCACTGGACTGGAGGTTAAACATATGAAGGATGGTTGCAGGAAATGGGTATGGCTAGTCCAGAGAAAAGAAGGACTAAGGGAGACATGATAGCAGTGTTCCAATATCTCAGGAGCTGCCACAAAGAAGAGGGAGTCAAGCTATTCTCCAGAACACCTGAGGGAAGGACAAGAAGCAATGGGTGGAAACTAATCAAGGAGAGAAGCAACCTAGAACTAAGGAGAAATTTCCTGACAAAACAGTGCTTTAAAGAAGATGTTGGATATCCATTTGTCTAAAGTGGTGTATTGCTTCCTGCGTAAGCAGGGGGTTGGACTAGAAGACCTTCAAGGTCCCTTCCAACTCTGTTATTGTATTCTATCCTCCTCCTCCTCCTCCTCCTTGATGGGAGAGTGCAACTATACACCGGTCAGATCACGAGGACCTGGAACTGAAAGAGATATTTCAAGTATGTGAGTCTTGTGCTGTGGTTAATGCATAGGGAACCCAACCATGGTGAGATGTTCAAAGAATAATATATCGCTGTTACGTGCTTGCCATGGTAAGAATAACATTTGGGAGGGAGAGGGCGGTGAGGAAATATTCCAATTTTCCCCAAACAGTACGGTTACACTGTTTGACTTGTGAGAACATTTAATGAGTTCCTGGCAAAGCAATTTTGCATCTCCGGTGTGTGGAATGAATGCAAAAACCCCTGGCACTTTGTAACACCATCAGAAAGAAAGAGGAGGGGACAAGGCCAGATGTTTTGCGAATCTTGTTGCTAATGAGCTGCAAATGCTCTAGTTTTTTTTTTCCAATTTAAAACAAAACATCCCTTTCTCTTTCCGTTGCATGGAGTGGGTGAGAAAATTATGATTTTTTAAAAATGTGCCCTCCCCCAAACAAATTGTTTCTAATTGCACTTAGTCCTTCAAAAAGGAAGACGACATAAATTTGGGAGATTAACGGCATCATTTTGGAGTTTTCCTGACTGCTAAAAACTCCGGGAACTAAGCTCAAGACATTCCCCCAGTGGAAAGCATCTGTACTGATGAGAGGCGTGGGGAAGAGGAGCAGGGGGAGATGCGGGACGAATTCAAAAGCCGAGGGGGCCGTTTTCAGCAACAGTGAACAAGACAAAAATTACAAGGTAATGGAAAACACAGCAGGAAGCTCTCCAGCTCTGTGATTAGCTAACTCCTGCCCGTGATTGCCAAAGAAATTGCTTAGCTTTGTGTAATCAACAGATGCTGTTTCTCCACAATACCTTTTCATCCAGCAAAGCACAAAGACAATTTAATTAGATCCCGGCGTGGCCACCACATCTAGAGATGGATGTGGGAGAGAAGAGGGCTGCGATGGGCCCAGAAATCCACCCCCAAAGCAGAAAACGGTCCCTCCCCTTTGGTGGCCATAGTAACCAGATCAAGGTCCTGACAGGGTTCGTAGTCCTGGAACCAGAATTCGGAGGAAATCTCCACGCGATGTTTGCTTAGCCATCCGAATTGAAGATGTGGGTTTTGATGTACTAACAGAAGAGTTGGAAGGGACCTTGCAGGTCATCTAGTCCAACCCCCTGCCTAAGCCCTACATTTGCCTCTACCTAGGATCAAACTCACAACCTCCTGATTGTGAGGCGAGAGCGCCACCTCTAGGCCACAGCAGTCCTTATATAAAACGTTTCTGACCCTGCATCAAATAAAGACCTTGTCTTTTCGACCGGATGACATCCTGGCTTCTACATCTGGAGCAGTGGTGGGATTCAGCCAGTTCGTACCTATTCGGGAGAACCGGTTGGTAACTTTCTAAGTAGTTCAGAGAACCGATTGTTGGAAGAAATCTCATTTTGTTTTTTTCCACTTTACAGGGCTAATCCTGTAAGAAAGGCAGGAAGGAAACATTCTAGTGTAGTTTCTAGCCTAATCTTTGTTGCCCTACTTACAGAAACCGCCTCTCCGGTTAACCCTTATTACATTGTAACAGTTGATGCGAAGCATCCATCAACCTGAGTGACGTTGAATTGGCCAAGCCCACTCAGTCACATGACCACCGAGCCCCACCTACCCAGATAGTCATTAGGGCAGAGAACCGGTTGTTAAATTATTTGAATCCCACTACTGATCTGGAGGTCCCAGACTTCAAATCTGGGGCATAGGAATGAGAAGAGGGCAGCCCTGGTCTCCCTATTTAACAGTAACAAAGCTGGAAGGGACCTTGGAGGTCATCTAGTCCAACCCCCTGCTCATGCAGGAGACCTATACTAGGGATTTGAACCGCTGAACTGCCGACCTTTCTGATCAACAAGCTCAGCGTCTTAGCCACTGAGCCACCTAGCCAGGCATTTGTCTCCCTCAGGGATGATTTAAGCTAGGGAGGAAGTCTTCACACGGTTCTTCTGCACTGCATAAGATGTTGGTTAGGAAAGTCTTAGATGAGTTTTGAAACTCAGAAGCCATCCGGGTTGAGGACTGGACGTGGTGAGGCTAAGGAAAACTTCTGTATTATGTTATAAATCTGCCTTGCCGTTCCAGCAAAGTTTTCTTCCACTGTGAAAGATTCTCTGGATGCTTGAGGATTTAATTTCTCTTGAAGGTCTTTTTGACCTTACTTGGTTATTCAAGGAAGCAGAGGGATCTTCTGCTGATGTTATTGTTTTTGGTGACGCAGCTTTCCATCATCCTGAAATCTCTTTGGCTGCTCACAATTCTCAGTCTGCAAAAGGCCCGGGGGAGGGGGGGGAGGCAGTTTCTCCTGATGTCTTCCCTTGAGGTTTAATGGAAGTGAGGGAAGAAACAGCTCACTAGAGAAATGATTGTACGGGGGGAAAAAACAGGACACTTGTGCAAATCCCTTGTTACGTTCATAAGTGCAAAAACACCGTTTGCAAGCTAGGAGAGTATCTCTGAAATTCTCAGCTTCCTTGAAGGGGTGATTGAAAGCAAATTCTCTTTTCATCACATTTAATGTCAACTGGTAGGAAAAAAAACAGCGCTATTTTAGTAAGACCCTTAGGTAAAGGTAAAGATTCCCCTTGCACATAGGTGCTAGTCGTTCCAGACTCTAGGGGGCAGTGGTCATCTCCGTTTTCAAAGCCGAAGAGCCAGGGCTATCCGAAGACGTCTCCGTGGTCATGTGGCCAGCATGACTAAACGCCGAAGACACGTGGAACGCTGTTACCTTCCCACTAAATGTGGTTCCTATTTTTCTACTTGCATTTTTACCTGCTTTCGAACTGCTAGGTTGGCAGAAGCTGGAACAAGTAATGGAAGCTCACTCTGTTATGCGGCGCTAGGGATTCGAACCGCCGAACTGCCGACAGGCTCAGCGTCTTAGCCACTGAGCCACCACGTCCCTTAAGTAAGACCCTTCAGTTGGTTCCACCACAAAACCACGCTCGACTAAACCGCGTCCGACTAAACTGTGTAGCTGACGTCATCAACAGGGCGACAACAGCGCGGAGACAGAAGCACGCTGTAAACCCTGAACCTAAAATTAACCCCTAAACCTAAACCTAACCCCCCTAAACCTAATCCTAAACCTAACCCTAAACCTAACCCTTAACCTAACCCTAAACCTAACCCTAAACCTAACCCTTAACCTAACCCTAAACCTAAACCTAATCCTAACCCTTAACCTAACCCTAAACCTAACCCTAACCCTTAACCTAACCCTAACCCTTAACCTAACCCTAACCCTAACCCTAACCCTAACCCTAACCCTAACCCTAACCCTAACCCTAACCCTAACCCTAACCCTAACCCTAACCCTAACCCTAACCCTAACCCTAACCCTAACCCTAACCCTAACCCTTAACCTAACCCTAACCCTAACCCTTAACCTAACCCTTAACCTAACCCTAAGCCTAACCCTTAACCTAACCCTAACCCTAACCCTTAACCTAACCCTAACCCTAACCCTAACCCTTAACCTAACCCTAACCCTTAACCTAACCCTAACCCTAACCCTAACCCTAACCCTAACCCTAACCCTAACCCTAACCCTAACCCTAACCCTAACCCTAACCCTAACCCTAACCCTAACCCTAACCCTAACCCTAACCCTAACCCTAACCCTAACCCTAACCCTAACCCTAACCCTAACCCTAACCCTTACCTTAAGTTGAATCGGCTTGCTTTCAAAGCGCTATTTAAAGTGCCCTTCTTTCTCCGCGCTGGCTGTTGTTGCCCTGTTGATGACGTCAGCGACGCGGTTTAATCGGGCGCGGCTTAGTCGAGCACAGTTTTGACGGGTCACGCTTCAGTTATGGAAAAATCTTTACAGTCTTTGACTTATAACTGGTTGCATAGTTACGACAGGTCTCCCCAGATCTATTTACCACCCGATTTCAGAGTTTTGATGGCTATGTCCACCCCTTGCAGTCATGTGATTAAATTTGGAGCATTTGGAAACCAGCCCCCATTTAAAGCCATTTCCAATGTCCTGTGGTCACATGACTATGACTTTTGGCATTTTTTCAATGCCATTTTTTCAACTCCCCATTTTTGGCAAAAATGTCCATTGGGTATAATGTTTCACTTAACAGCCACATTGTTTGCTTAATGGCTGCTGCAAAAAACAAAATATGGTCACATAGTGACTGCTTATTCAATGAGTGCTGTGACTTATGACTGTAATTTCAGGCTCAATTACAGTTGTAAATTGAGGATTACCTGTATTATGCCAGGATTACCTGTATTATTACCTGTATTATGCCAACACGAGGGCTTGCAGATTATTGTGCAAATTTTAATTTTCTAAGAATTTTACAAAGCAACGTTGGTTAAATTCAAAACTGGTATAGATCCTTTGGTGGGCGAGAAATAGTTGCTGATGGTTCCCTTTAAGAATGGCATGCGATTTTTGTTGATATTGGATGAAAAAATGCAATATTGTATGATATTAACGTCAGCTTCTGCCCTTGATAAGGACTATGATCCTTTCCTTCAATGCTGTCCAGGGAAACAGTACGCTCCCAGCAATATGAAATATTTATAAGTTAATGTAAAAATAGACTAGAATAGACTAACAGAGTTGGAAAGGACCTTGGAGGTCTTCTAGACCAACCCCCTGCCTAGGCAGGAAACCCTATACCATTTCAGACAAATGGCTATCCAACATCTTCTCAAAGACTTCCAGTGTTGGGACGTTCACAACTTCTGGAGGCAACTTCTGTTCCACTGATTAATTGTTCTCACGATCAGGAAATTTGTCCTCAGTTCTAAGTTGCTTCTCTC
Source organism: Thamnophis sirtalis (assembly GCF_051295495.1). Lineage (NCBI taxonomy): Eukaryota > Metazoa > Chordata > Lepidosauria > Squamata > Natricidae > Thamnophis > Thamnophis sirtalis. The sequence goes on along the minus strand of NW_028261386.1, from coordinate 12,158,876 downwards.
CTTGGTTAGTTACCACCAATTGCTTCTTGTTCTACCCTCAGGTGCTTTGGAGAATAGTTTGACTCCCTCTTCTTTGTGGCAACCCCTGAGATATTGGAACACGGCTATCATGTCTCTCCTAGGCCTTCTTTTCATTAAAGTAGACATACCCAGTTCCTGCAATGGTTCTTCATATGTTTTAGTCTTCAGTCCCCTAATAATTTTTGTTGCTCTTCTCTGCACTCTTTCTAGAATCTCCACATCTTTTCTACACCGTGACGACCAAAACTGAATGCTGTATTCCAAGTGTGGCCTTACCAAAGCATTATAAAGCGGCAGTGACGTGTGGTGAAGATGAGGAGGACTGAGGTAGCGTCGGTGGCTCCTCAGGGACGGTGACAGAAGGGGCTCCGGACGCCTGCGCCATCTCCTGCCCATCTTCCAGGACTCACCCAGCCCGGTGCGTGGCACTTTAAAGTGCATGCCGCTTTGCCCCACCATAGAGTGAAACATGTTGTGCTTTATGACCGGGAGGCGTGCTGGCACTTTAAAGTGAATGCCACTGCCCCGGGCCCGGCCATACAGCCCACCGGCACTTTAAAGTGCATGCCAGCGCATGGCTTTAAAAAATAAAAAAGTGCCAGCCCGCGCGCCAGTAGAGGGAGGTAAAACACACACACACACACACACACAGACATACACCACACAAATTACTTATAATAAAACAAATTACAATTACTTACAAATAATTATGAATTCCTCCCCCCTACCCCCTCCCTCGGACCCACATACCTTTTCCAGCTGTGTCAGAGGATTTCAACTCTCCTCTTGTCCGCCATGATGAAAATGTAAAAAGAAAAAGGCAACTTAGGCAAGATTTACTGCTGCCAGAGCAGGAGGCAGAGAACCACGTGCCTCCTTTGCATAAGGAATTTTTCGCCTTTTAACCCTTGCTTAACTCTGAGCAAGGGTTAAAAGGCGAAAAATTCCTTATGCAAAGGAGGCACGTAGTTCTCTCGCCTACCCCTGCAGTTAGCACTAAGCAGAGTCATCCACTGTGACTCTGGCAGCAACTACCTTAGTCTTTTTCCTTTTAATTTTTCTTTTCTTTTCATCATGACACTGGTGAGGCCCTGCCTCCCCTGCCTCCCCTGACTGCATGTCCCTGTAAAGCGGTATTAACACTTCACATAACAATAGATACAATAAATCCAAAATTCCAATAAAATTCATTCTATTCCTTCTCAAGATGCATGCATCCATAAAGCTTTTTTAAAATTCATTACACTTAATCTGATTACTAAATTAAGCCACGCTTGGGGCTCTCGTGATACAGGTAGTCCTCAACTTACCATCACAACTGAGTCAGGCATGATATACACTTACCTTTCCTACCAGTTCACAAATGTGAGTGCGCTCGTGCTCACTTCACTCGCACGTGTCACTTCCGTGCATGCGCTTTTGGTGAAAAAATAGCCTAAATGAGATGCCATAGAGCCGGGGGTGGGTGGGCGGAGCCACTCACGATTTCCACTATCCGTTTGGGCAATACCCACTCTGTACTGAGTCCAACATTTCTATTGCTAAGTTAAACAGTTGCTAAAAGTGAATTTTGCCTCTTTTTCACAGCATTACTTGCCACAGTTATTACGTGAAATCACTTAATCAATTGTTAAGTTGGTAACAGGTTTTATAAGTGAATCAATGGTTTTCCCATTGACTTTGCTTGTTCAGAAAATCACAAAAGGTGGTCACATGACCTACTGCAGTGATGGCAAACCTTTTTCTTACGGCGTGCCAAAATTGTATGTGTATGCTCTTGCACGTGCGCATGTGCCCACACCACTTCAATCCTCCCCACCCACCTGTGCATGTGCACACGACTTACCCCGGAGACTTTCCTGAAGCCTGGGGAGGGCGAAAACGGCCATCCCCGCCCCCTGGAAACTCTCCGGAAGCTGGAAATGGATTGTTTTCGAACTTCCGGTTGGCCCGTTGGGCCTGTTTTTCACCCTACCCCACCTTCAGAGGCTTTCCTGAAGCCTGGGGCGGGGGGTGAAAAATGACCCCCAATGGGCCAACCAGAAGTTCGGGAACATCCTTCCCAGGCCCTCCGGAAGGCTGAAAATCAGCTCATGTGTGCCGGAGCTGACGACTGGCGTGCCACCTGTGGCACAAGTACTATAGGTTCACCATCACGGACCTAGGGAAATTGCAGAGGTGGGTTCCTACCAGTTCGCACCAGTTCGTCAAATCTACTGAACCGGTTAGAAGAGGTTCCACCAGAAAGCAGGCCACACTTACAGAAGAGGTTCCAAAATTTTTTGAAACCCACCACTGACACACACACACACACACACACACACACACACACCTCACACAGAGAAAGAGAAAGGAAGAAAGAAAAAAAGAAAAAAGAAAAAAGAGAAAAAGTGAGAGATGAAAGAAAAAAAAGAAAAAGGGACAGAGAGACAAAAGGAAGGAGAGAGAGAGAGAGAGAGAGAGAGAGAGAGAGAGAGAGAGAGAGAGAGAGAGAGAGAAAACACATGGTCGGCAAACCACTCCCACCAGGTCACATGGCCGGCAAGCCACTCCCACCAGGTCACATGGTCAGCAAGCCACTCCCACAAAGGAGGCCACACCCATAGAGTAGGTTCGAAAAATTTTTGAAACCCACCACTGGGAAATTGCAATACATACCAGTGGCCAAGCATCCAAATTTTGATCACGTGACCATCGGAGAGACCATCTCTCTCTTTTCAAACCTTCACCTCCGTGTTCCCTCTGCCTTGAGCGCCCGCCATTTTGGCCATCAACCAATGACCTCTGATCTCCAGCTTTGTGTTGACTTAACTCTTGTTGGGTCTTTGAATTCAACGGGAGGGACGGATAGAGTCCCCGTTTGCTGTATTTCTTCAACCTCTGTATTTATAAGGCTAAAGGGGAGACTTCATATGTGGGGGGTTAATCGTTTTCAGTTAAAGCTTCTACCTTCCCCACCCCCTCCATAATTCAAACACAGTGTAACTTCCATAAATATTAGATTCCACTTTTATTTGTTTTAATTTTTAATTTATGTGCTGTTCTGCCACCGTTGGCTTATAATTAAGTATAATGAGCAGTTTGAGACATAATTACTGATTTCTGAACTGGTATATATTTAAGCTGTGAAGGAATTTTGTATTTATGAAGTACCACTTTTCCATAAATTTTGAACTTTGTTAATGAGCGTTGGAAAGGACTCATTAACATTCAGAGGGAGATAAATAATGAATGGAAGAGTCACTGTTTATTCATTAAAAACAATCACAAAAAAGGGGAGGAGAGAGGGGGAAAAAACCCTGCCATTTTTTATTACTGACTCACTATGTTTAATTTTTTTAAATGAGCTTCATATTAATTACTGTCATTTAGTATGATTAGTGAGAAGATAAGATACAGACATATTTTACCAGGGAACTGGATTTCAGGAGTAGAAACGGATGCGAGGCTGAAGCTAAAAGATGCCTTGATTATCTCAAATATTAGATACAGGTGGCATTTTCCTCCTTTGTCTTTTTGAATTAAAGTTGGAAAGTAAGAATAGATGGAATAATCTCTTTTTCCAGCCAGTTGCGCTTGTATTCACTCACACAACACCTTGTTGCTTCTTTCTACATTGATTTAGAATTTAACCCTCCAATATAAATTGCATTTATTCATTTTCCCCTCAAAGGTGCTTTTCTTTATACATAGAATAGAATAGTTGGAAGGGACCTTGGAGGTCTTCTAGTCCAACCCCCTGCTCAGGCAGGAAATCCTACACCACTTCTGCCAATTACCTCCACTAGACCGATTAGATCCCACAGACTAGGCCTCCTCCGAATTCCATCCGCCGGCCAGTGTCGACTGGCAACTACCCGGAGGAGAGCCTTCTCTGTGGCTGCTCCGACCCTTTGGAACGAACTCCCCGTGGAGATTCGAACCCTCACCACCCTCCAGGCCTTCCGCAAAGCCCTTAAAACCTGGCTGTTCCGACAGGCCTGGGGCTAAAGAGCTGTTGCCCCCGTCTCGAATGGTATGACTGTTGTGAGTTTTAAATTATATATTGTTATGTTTCGTTTTGTTTTTTGTCTGTACCCCTCTTCCCTGATTTGAACTGTGAGCCGCCCTGAGTCCCCTTCGGGGGGAAAGGGCGGCATACAAATATAATCAATCAATCAATCAATCAATCAATCAATCAATCAATCAATTCTTAAAAACTTCCAGTATTGGAGCATTCACAACTTCTAGAAGCAAATTGTTCCACTGATTAATTCTTCTAACTGTCAGGAAATTTCTCCTTATTTGTAGGTTGCTTCTTTCCTTGATTAGTTTCCATTCATTTCTCCTTGTCCTACCCTCAGGTGCTTTGGAGAATAGCTTGGCTCCCTCTTCTTTGTGGCAGCCCCTAAAATGGGCAACCGATTTTAGTCCTAAAACACACACTTTTGTACAGATAGTCCTCAAATTACAGCTATTCATTTACAGACTCTTTGAAGTTACAATGACATTGAGAAAAGTGATTTACGACCATTTGCAATTTGCAATTGACTACAGTCATGAGATTAAAATTCTGGTACTTGATAACCACTATGCATTTGCGGCACTTGTAGTGTCCGGGGCGGGGGGAAGGCAGATTTATTTAATGACTGCATGATTTACATACCAACTGCTGTGATTTACTTAGCAACCATGGGAAAAAAAGTTGTAAAATCAGACATGACTCACTAAATAAGCAATAGAAATTCTGGTCCCAGTTGTGGTTGTAAGTCAGGAACTGAATAACAGCATTCAAAAAAGTGTGCTTTTCTAAAGGATAGATAATACTCTTTCCCAAAATATAAATGTTCAATTCATTACAAATATGGATCACAGGAAATCCATATGAAATATGGTATTGGACCTGGGTACTTGAGAGACCGCCTGCAATTGCTACTTCCTCAGTGTTGTTGTAACTTCAAACAGTCATTAAACGAACTGTTGTTAAGTCGAGGACTAACTGTATTACCCATATGATGCCACCGAAGAAGTGTGTGCATGGTTAACTGCTCCACTCTAAGCGTTCCTGAGGGGAAAAATCCTGAAACATCTAACAGAAAAATCAGTCTTTCAGTCACTTTGATGCTTAGGGAGTTTAATTTTAATTTTGGGGGTATTTTTTTTGGAGAATCTTGCCTACGTGTATTTCAATCGAGCGGAAATAGGAGGACAAGTTTTATTCATGTCTAGCTCAGGATTATAAATGAAAGATGGGGGGGGGGGCGGGTGAATGGCGGGATGGGAAAATGAGGGGGAAAACTCTATCTGAAGCTGCAGCTGTTGCTTGCCTTGTAATGGGGCTTGAGATGTGTAATTTCACACAGGCCCAAGTGAGCTAATCCAACCTGTCATGTTACTGCTATGTTTGTAGATCAAATGGGATTAAAAGATTTAGGCAGAGCCTTCTGAATGCATTTTAAATAACACGGTGGAGCATCTAGTGCAGTGTTTCTCAACCTTGGCAACTTGAAGATGTCCGGACTTCAACTCCCAGAATTCCCCAGCCAGCATTCGCTGGCTGGGGAATTCTGGGAGTTGAAGTCCGGACATCTTCAAGTTGCCAAGGTTGAGAAACACTGATCTAGTGTGCAGGGTATGTACACTATAAATTTCGATGGTAAGCTCCAAAATCAGAGGATAATAATGTAGAGGTAGTCCTCGACTTACGCCCGTAATTGACTAAACAGGACAGGCCATTAAACAGGTTACTAAATGATCACTCCCAATTTTGTATCTTTTTTTTTGGTTGCTGTTGTTAAGTGAATCACTGTGGTCATTAAGAAAACGAAAACCGGGATTTTGACAGAAAATGTTGTCAATTTCGATCGCGAGACTGCAGAACATGCAAATGGTTGCCAAGTGCCCAAAACACGATCACATGACTAGGAAGGGGGAAAGCAGCCATTGTTTCCACTGTCAGGAAATTTCTCCTTAGTTCTAGGTTGGATCTCTCTTTAATGATCTTCCTACCACCAGGTACGTTTTGCCCTGCCCTCGAGTGCTTTGGAGGATAAGTTGACTTCTCATTCAATTTTGGCAGCCATGATTTTAAAAAGATGTTGAGACTCTAGAAAGAGTGCAGAGAACAAATATGATTAGAGGACTAGAGGGTAAAACATATGAAGAATGGTTGCAGGAACTGGGAATGCCTAGTTTAATAGAAAGAAGGACTAGGGGAGACATGACAGCAGTGTTTGGATCTCTCAGGGGTTGCCACAAAGAAGAGGGAGTCAAACTATTCTCCAAAGCATCTGAAGGCAAACAAGAAGCAATATGTTTTGGCCTCCGGTTCCCTAATCCTCTTTGTTGCTCTTCTCTGCACTCTTTCTAGAATCTCAGCATCTTTTTTACATTGTGGTGACCAAACTGAATGCAGTATTCCAAGTGTGGCCTTACCAAGGCCTTATAAAGTGGTATTAACACTTCACGTGATCTTGATTCTGTCCCTCTGTTTATGCAGCCTAGAACTGTGTTGGCTTTTTTGGCAGCTGCTGCACACGGCTGGCTCATATTTAAATGGTTGTCCACTAGGACTCTAAGATCCCTCTCACAAAAAATAGCCTATTTTTATTTAGATAGAATAAGCATTTCCGGTTTTGCAGAATTGGGGTGGTAGTGGTGGCAACATTTAACTTGGTCTTGATTTCAGCTCTTTCTGTCTGTTGCTTATAGAACAAACCTGATGCAGATAAGGTAAAGGTAAAGGTTCCCCCAAACATGTGTGCTAGTCATTTCCAGCTCTAGGGGGCGGTGCTCATCTCAGTTTCTAAATGCTGAAGGCGCATGTTACCTTTTCACCAAAGGTGGTTCCTATGATTTCTACTTGCATGTTTTACTTTTCTTTAAAAACTGCAATTGGCAGAAGCTGGGACAAGTAACGGGAGTTCACTCCATTATGCGGTGCTAGGGATTCGAACCGCTGAACTGCCGACCTTCTGATCGACAAGCTCAGCATCTTAGCCGCTGAGCCACCGCATCCCCCTCTGATGCAGATACAAGCTAATAAATATTGGCAGGCACCGCTCCATTTAATTCAGCAGAGGAAGCAGAACTTCTTGGAAAACAGGAAGCCATGAATTTCTCCTCGTATAAAATTAGCAATCTTACAAACGGTGTTACATGCCCAGAATATCTTGTGCATTTATTTATTTTTTAGTTTTACTTAACATTTGGGGCTATGCAGGATTTAAGTGAGTCTTCTGTCTCCCTCTTTCGCGCACACACCAATTTAATTTAGGAGTATATATTCTGTCAGTTTTAGCAGCTAAGAAATGAATTCTTCGGGCATAACTTAATTAGATGAAAATTGATTTATCGTGTTTGGGGAAATGTGTTAAGAAAACATGTGGCTTTGGCAAAGTCATGTTTTCGCAGCAGATATCCCATAGGACTAAAAATCTTATTTTGTCTTTCCTTTTATAGATCTATTTTTGTAGCGGATCTTCACCCTGTATCTGATCTTTTTTGTAAACCTCAAACGCCAAGTGGGGCACGTCTCAAATACATGGACAGAGAGGGAGAGGAAAAGGGAGAGAAAGAGCCATTACATTAAACTGAAGTAAGGTGTAATGGAAGGGACACGGTGGCTCAGTGGCTGAGACGCAGAGCTTGTGCATCAGAAAGGTTGCCAGTTCAGCAGTTCGAATCCCTAGCGCCGCGTAACGGAGTGAGCTACTTGTCCCAGCTTTTGCCAACCTAGCAGTTCAAAAGCACATAAAAAACACAAGTAGAAAAATAGGGACCACTTTGGTGGGAAGGTAACAGAATTCCATGTCCCTTCTGTGTTGAGTCATGCTGGCCGTATGACCACGGAAACGTCTTTGGACAGCGCTGGCTCTTCGGCTTAGAAATGGAGATGAGCACTGCCCCTTAGAGCTGGAAACGACTAGCACTGGCCCTGAACCTATAGCAGCATTTCAGTTAAAAGTTCCTACTTAACAGTTTTCACAGAAGAGCTGGACATAGTGTTTAGTCTGCAAAATTCCATTCCATGAAATGAAATCAATCCATATAAGATAGCATTGTCTAATTTGGTCTGGTATGCTATGGATTCCACTCCTGTTACCATTCCAGACCATTGGCCAATGTATGAAGAAATATGGAGATCAGTGCAAATCTAAACTGCATCTTTTGCCATTAGTCCATTTCTACTATATCTCTAGTTTTGTGTGTATGCCCTAACACAGACTCTTAAATTTTCTTAATGTTTCTTTTTAAAGTTCCACTTTAAATGTATATATAAATGTATCTGCTTTTCTTGTACATCAATGTTCAAAATATGCTTTGCTTTTTAGATTGATCTTTCTCAAATAGGGACAGGCGCAGGGTGTTTTAAGCAGAGTGATGGGCCCTTCCACTATCATTATGTAGCGTTCTTTGAGCGATGGTACAATTTTGTTCCTTTTGATAACTACAAGGACTTAAAGGACTTACTTTAAGTGATGACTCTAAGGCTCCAAAGAGATCCGTTGCTCCAATGGGGTTAGAGTTGTTTGATGAACAGATATCTAGGAATTTTTTTTATAAGAACATAAGCAGTGCCTTGATACATTGGACCCCTAACCTGTCTCATCCAGCAGTCTCCTTTTACAGTGGCCAACAAATGCACAAAGAAGACATCTACTCTCCCAGCAGATGGCCTTCACAGGCAATCCCTCTGTCTACAATCTACAATTTGTTGTGGCCCACCAGCAACTAGCAGATCTGGCAGCAGATTCGAACAATGAGGAGGTTGGGGAGGAACATGGGCCAGTCCTAGAGTCTGGGGAAGGCTCTGACAAGTGTTCTGTGCCGGAGGTAGAGATGGGGCCAGGGTGGTTTGATAGTTATCAGCTGCCTTCAGAGTCAGACATCAGTGGGGCAGAAGAACAGCTGGAGTCTGTTCCCAGTGTGCGCATGTGCAGAGCTGCCAAGAGAAGGGAACAGCTAAGGAACAAGGTTCGACTCGGGAGTAAAGGCACAGGTGGACAGTGAATGGCCCCTCCCATAGGGAATAAAGAGGCACGAAAGGGGAGAGGAGTTTGCAGGAGGCAATTAGTTCAATTCATTAGGGTGAAGATCTGTTCCTGACTTCTTGCCAAGTATTATCTGCTACAGAGTGGCGTTTGGAAGATATCGGCCTGGCAGCTCTCCAAGCCTGATAAAAGGTCTGTAGTTGTGAAATCTCTTGAAAGACTGTTGGCCGGGACTTTGCTGGAGAGGAATTCCCTTTAAACTAAATAAAAAGGACTTTATTGGGAGAAGGAGTCTACTTTGTGCTTTTGGGAAACCTAGGTCAGAATACAACCGGCATTTCAAATTGATTGTAGGGTGTTTGTATTTTTAAAAATTTAGTTTTATTTGTATATTTTTTTCTTTATCACACATGAGTGCTTAATATACAGTGTATTGTCTGAGTCAACTTACTTATACATAATATCAGTACTAATAACAATATTTACTCGCAAATGGTAGTATTCTTCCAACTTCTAATTGCTACCTTTGTTGTCTAACCATTTGTAAAACAATCCCCATGTTAAAAATATTCTGTGTCTTCTTTCTCCTTTATTTTTAATGTTAGCCTATCCATTTCCACACAGTCTCATATTTTTAATTATATTTTCAACTGTCAGAATTCCCTAATTTTTCCAATATTGTGCAAATACAATACTTACTGCTGTCAACACATGTAATATTAAATAAGTGTGCATTTTTTGAATGCTCCCACAGTGATTCTCAATTCCCAAAATGCAATAAATACTGTTTTAGCAATAGCAATAGCAATAGCAGTTATATACCGCTTCATAGGGCTTTCAGCCCTCTCTAAGCGGTTTACAGAGTCAGCATATCACCCCCACAGTCTGGGTCCTCATTTCACCCACCTCGGAAGGATGGAAGGCTGAGTCAACCTTGAGCCGGTGAGATTAGAACCGCTGAACTGCAGATAACAGTCCGCTGAAGTGGCCTGCAGTACTGCACCCTAACCACTGTGCCATCTCTGGCAAATATAGTTCAGTATGAATGTTTCTAAGAGAACATCCATTTGAAAATGCCCAACAGGAGGCAACCTCTACTGTCCTTAGGTTCTCCAAAAAGCTCAACAGGGTTTAATGCAGCTAGGGCTAGGATGAAAGAAGTGGAAACTCTAGAAAGAGTGCAGAGAAGAGCAACAAAGAGGATTAGGGGACTGGAGGCTAAAATATATGAAGAACGGTTGCTAGAATTGGGTATGTCTACTTTAATGAAAAGAAGGACTAGGGATGACATGATAGCAGTGTTTCGATATCTCAGGGGCTGCCACAAGGAATAGGGATTCAAGCTATTCTCTAAAGCATCTGAAGGCAGACAAGAAGCAATGAATGAAACTAATTAAGGATAGAAACAACCTAGAACTAAGGAGAAATTTCCTGACAGTTAGAAAATTAATCAGTGGAATGAGTTGCCTCCAGAAGTTGTGGGTGATCCAACACTGGAGGTTTTTAAGAAGAGATTTGACAGTGATTGGTCTGAAATTGTGCAGGGTGTTAGGAATATAATCTAACGGTTGGGTTGGGAATATATAATTCATGTAACAATGTTGTACCTGTTTCTTTAAATCATACTGTAAAATGTTATTGGTTGCTATTTTTCTCAATTGGCCATAAGAGGGAGCCAGAACGACTGCTAGCTCTCTCTCTGTTTGTTAGATGCTGGGCTGATCTGGAAGTGCTGTGAGCTATTGTAAGTTTTGCAACTGTTAGCAAACTTTGAATACTGAACTGATTATATGATTACTGGACTATGATATTTGGATTGATGACTGACTATCTTATCCGTGTATGACGTGGACTGTTTGATGGACTCTGATACCTCTATTTCCACAAAAATAAAAGCCTATTTAAACTGCAGTGTCTCTGTATGCTGGTTTGTGTGTTCTCCAACACAACTCTAACAACGCTTCTCTGAACATACTCGCTCTCCCAACGGGGAGCATACTTAACATAGGGTTTCCTGTTTGAGCAGGGAGTTGGACTAGAAGACCTCCAAAGTCCCTTCCAACTCTATTATTCTGTTACATTTACAGCAGACCACCAGGATATGCCAGTCCTATAGACTAGACTGGAAATTCAAAAAAACATTCAAACCTCTATATGGATCTTCCCAATTACTAGGAGTTGAACCTGATTCAAAGGAAACTTGACCTTATAGGTTTGTCTCTCCTGGCTCAAGATTGCTTGTCTCTAGTATAACTGTGAGATTGGGTGGAGGAAATGTCAATCAAAGAATGCCACCACAAGGCACTTTCTTCCAGGTTATATTGTAAGAATCAGATTGACTGTAGTGAAATATGAAAGATGATCAATCGATCAATCAATCAATCAGTATTCTAGCATGAGGAGGGAACTGGTGGAGATGGATTTATTATCAGCCGCAGCAGACCAAGAAATCAACTCTACAGGAAGTATAGAATGACGTTTATGGAGATTGGTTAGACCAGCAGTCAGCAATCTGAAGCTCTGGAGCCACATGTGGCTCTTTCATCTCTCTGCTGCAGCTCCCTGTTGCCACTTGGCTCCACAATTGATAGGGCTTTTGGTTAGGACAGGTAGAAGAAAAAGGACACTGCACTAGGAGGAGACTCTATGGTGAGGGAACCAGACTTCCGGTCGGCTTCAAAATTGAATGTTTTTTTTTTTTAGTTTCAGAAGATTGCCCTAAGAAACTTTTTAAAATAATAATAATAATAATTAGTCCCTTAAGTAAGAATAAAGTGGCGAATTTAATCCTTATTGGACTGCCTTAGAAAATTTTTCCGCTCTTGCTTGTAACAATGTTTTGTGGATTGAAGTGATTGCAATGTTTCCTGTTTCTCCGCTTGAAGTCTATGGACTGATCTTTTTTCCTCTGTTTTTTTTTTACTATCTTTTTCTTTTGGCTTAAACTAAAAAAAAATTCTTACTTTAACAAATTTCTCCTATTTCATTTTTTTTTCATTTTCCCTTTATTTGTATGCCGCCCTTTTCCCTGGGGGGACTCAGGGCGGCTCACAGTTCAAAAAAAAAGGGGGGGGAAGGACAAACAATTTCCAACATAAGGACAATACAACATATTAAAAGAAACACAACAGTCACACAATTCGAGTGGGGTCAGAATCTTAACCTCAGGCCAGCTGGGACAGCCAGATCTTTAGGGCGGCGCGGAAGGACTGGGGGGTGGTGAGGGTCCGAATCTCCACGGGGAGTTCGTTCCAGAGGGTCGGAGCAGCCACCGAGAAGGCTCTCCTCCGGGTAGTTGCCAGTCTACACTGGCTGGATGATGGAATTCGGAGGAGGCCTAATCTATGCGATCGTATCGGTCTAGTGGAGGTAATTGGCAGTAGGCGGTCTCTAGGCGGTTATAAAATCATACTAAAGATACTTAAGGAAAAAGCATAAAATAATAATAATTGAATCTGCCATTTGGAAGCCTAAGTCTGAAGTTTTTCTTTCTTTCTTGAAACAATGTATCCTTTGTTCTTTTCTATTTGGCTTCACTGACTATGCAATGGAAGGGTTTGGAACTTGTTTCTAAACCTGATAAAGATTCAAGGGCATGAACAGTGTTTTGCAGGTGCTCTTGGAAAATATTTTGGCAAGAGAAGGAAAAGAAAAGAAAGAGACAAGAACCCTTCTACTTTGAAAATCACAAAAGAACTTGTGCTTAAGATTTAAAATAAATATAGATATATCCCCCCAAAAAATTTTGACAGGCTAAAATTGAATGGGGGGCTTCTGGTTAGGACCTTTGTGGCTCTTTGAGTGCCGACCCCTGGCTTAGACTGATAGTTCTGGGGATAGGTGACACAGAGACACCTTACTTCTCGCATCTTTCAAAATTACATAACCATATCTTCTCAGGGATGAAAGCAATGTGTCTGTCCTTTCTCTCTCCTTTTCTGAGATAGAGTGGAGTATGTGCTCAGTGTCTCACATGGGGTGTTTAATTTTCCTTCTGTGTAATTAAAAACATACTTGCATTTTAGGTTAAGCACGACGGGCCAGACGGCCACTGCTCATTAAATCAAAAATTACTTCCTGCCCATTGTCCTTTTCACACCTCACCAATGCACCCGTAAAGACAAAGGTACAGTAACTGGCCTGCATGAACATACCATAATTAAAAGGTTGAGCTACCCTTGTAAACAAATTACCATGAACAAAGGGGTTTACAAATGCTGGCTAATTAGTTTGAGTTCCCTGAAGCTTTTAGCTGTGTGTGTGTTTAATTCAATAATGCAGTGTAAATTCTCCAGCCTGAGAAGTCTAATAGGAATTGGCAGAAAACTGAATAATTGATATTGTCAACAAGTTCAACAGCCTGGCCCTTCAATGTGATTGTCTGGCAGGAAGTGTGAGTGCCATGATTTCCTGAGAGGATAAAGAACTGGTTTTAATAAATTAACAAGCATAATGGTTGACAGCTGGCTCTTGATGCTACCTTGCGAAGCAGTGCTTTTAACTGGCTCAGAAAATGAGAAAGGGGGGAAGTGTTTTCTTGGATTCTTGCTTGAAGCACAGCTGAATTTTGCAGAGGCTGTAAGCCTGTTGAAATTTCAAGATTTTAATATTTTGAATGGCAAAGTGGCAGTTCCTCTGGAATTATCGGGCAAGCATCGAGGTGGAAGGAAGCTAAGAGGTCATCAAGTCCAACCTCTTGCACACTGCAGGATTCATTACACCATCTTTGATACCACTTAGCAATAGTACTTAGACTTATATACTGCTTTACAGTGTTTTAGAGGCCTCTCTAAGCGGTTTACAGAGTCAGCATCTTTCCCCCAACAATTTGGTCCTCATTTTACCCACCTCGGAAGGATGGAAGGCTGAGTCAATCTTGAACCTGGTGAGATTTGAACTGCCAAATTGCAGTCAGCCGGCAGTCAGTAGAAGCAGCCTGCAGTACTGCGCTCTAACCACTGTGCCACCGTAGATAGATGACTATCCAGCTTCTGTTTGAAAATTTCCAGTGAAAGGGAAGAAACCACTCCATGCAGTAACCTATTCCACTCATTGATAGCTATAACTGTTAAGAAGTCCTTCTTAAACTATATGTACTTCAAATTTCATCCCACTACTTCTAGTCTTATCCTCTACAGCAAGTTAGCTTGAACCCTCAGCAATAGTATTTCTCAGCCTTAGCAACTTTAAGATGTGTTGACTTCAACTCCTAGAAGTTCCCAGCCAACATGCTTCAGGTGATGTGATGTTATCCATTCAGTCGTGTCCAACTTTTGGCAATTCTATGGGCCATCTCTCTCCACCAGTGACGTGTGGTGAGTTTTATGGCTGGTGAGGCAGCAATTTTTTAGACTTGTGGACTTCAACACCCAGAATTCCACAGCCAGGCATGCTCAGTTCTGATTTAAAGCGACATCATTTGTTTTTCTCCTTTGCTAAATAAGTTTCTTTCTTTCTTTTTCTTTTTCTTCTCCCTTCCCCTCCTTCCTCCCTCTCTCCCTCCCTCCCCCTCTCTCAAACTCACACACACACACAGTTGCACCAGGATTCAGAAAATTTAGGTTTTCCTCAGCCCTTGTTAGCAATACCACTAGCAGCATTTTGGCTGGCAGGTGTAAGTAGAAGTGGAAATTCATTCTACTGAAAACATTGTTTTTGCTTATGATTGGATAATTAAAATGTCAGAAGACCCAAAGGCATAGTATTAGAGTGTTACATAGTGCATAAACTAAAGAACTGTCTCAATATGCTCCGTCCCCCCTCTCTCAAAAACACACACACACACACACAAAGTTGCAACAGGAGGATGAAGATTGAATTCCTCCCCCTCCCTCCGACCCACACATACCTTTTCCAGCTGTTTCAGAGAGGATTTCAACTCAGCTCTTGCCTGCCATCATGAAAAGAAAAAGAAATGTAAAAGGAAAAAGGCAAGAGCTGAGGTCAGGCTGAGCTAGTTGCTGCCAGAGTCACCATGGATGACTTTGCTTAGTGCTTAACTGTTTAAAAAAGCCTCTAAAAAGCACACTCTACAGGAGGAGACAGGAGAACGATGTGCCTCATCTACATCAGGAATTTTTCGGCTTTTAACTCTTGCTTAGCTCTGCTCAAGTGATCATAAAGTCAGACTAGATGAGGCACCTCATTCTCCTGCTGCCTCCTGTAGAGGGCACTTTTTAGAGGCTTTTTTTAAACAGTCAAGTACTAAGCAGATCATCCACTGTGACTCTGGCAGCAACTACCTCAGCCTTTTTCCTTTTACATTTTTTTTCTTTTCATGATGACAGTGGTGAGGCTGTGCCTCCCCTTCCTCCCCCGACTGCACATCCCTGTTCTCCAGATCTTCTGATCTTGCACTGCATATGGGTCCGGTACTTGAATAATATTCTGAATTATTGGTGTTCATTATTCCTAATGCTACTGGGACCACTGGTGATAGTGCTAGTGGTGTTGCATTTCACTTTATTTGTTTTACAACATTATTACACCTTCCCCCCCCCCCCCAGGGATGAACTCTGGATGGATCACAACAATTTCAGTGCAAAACAAAAGCAATTGGTCTGACTGAACTTTTCACAACAACACTAGCTTTCAAGAGACACTCTATGCCTGGGTTCACAAAATGTGTAAAGCCCTAAATGGAGGTTACTATAATTGCTCTATTCATACACACATTTTCTCCCAATAAACAAATGACATTATAGCGTAATAGGAAGGATTGGTCAATTTAGCCGGCTAAAATAATGGCTGAATTCCTATACTACTATCTGCAAACTACCAAACTTCATTTTAGTTTATCTAACGTGTCACACAAACTCAGTTAGTGTAGGGAATACTAGATGGCAACGCTGGACTGCAGCAGTAGTATTTCTACTTTCATGAACAATTTTACGGCAGGAAGATTTAAGGGAGGCAAAATAATCTATTCCATATGGCTGATGCTTGCTCCATTTAAATGTTCAGAATGTAGTAATTTTAAACCAGCCATGACCAGCTATAATCAACTGATGAAAGGTCAGCTAAGGTTTAACTTGACTTTTAGTTTTACTAAAAGGAGTGAAAGGGAAGAAAGCATGGAATGGGATAACTTGCTGCGGCCATCTTGCCGTGGCCATCTTGCTCTGGCCATTATTGACAAAAACGGAAATAATGTAGAAGGAACAGAGGCAGATAATATTTGTTGTGTTGAGTCATCCCACCTGAATAGTCCGGCAGTGAATTGCCCATGGAGAGTTGGCTGTAGTAAGATGGCCGCAGCTTGGTTAGGCATGTAGAAATTGATCACACAAAGGTGGTGACAAAGGTTAGATTTAAGGTAAGATGGGAGGAGGGAGAAAACCTGCAAAATCTTGAGGGAAAAAAAATCCCAGAAATTGTTGTCTGAATCTCTTGTTGTCACTCTTGTAATGCTGAATGATTGATTGATATTGACTGACTGACTGACTGACTGACTGATTGGTTGATGTAAGGGAGAGGCTGCCAACTCCCAAGGGGCTTGGGCAGCTTACAACTATAAAGAAAGAATAGCATGATAAACCAAAGAAATCATGAATGATCAGAAGACAAATATATTATAGGGCTGTGATGGAGAACCTAGGGCACACGGCGCCCTCTCTAATGGCACATAAACCAGTTCAGCTCTGCCACGCATGCACACATGCCTCCTACCAGCCGGGTCTTTGGGTCTCTGCTGTGCAAGCGCGGGGGTTGGGGTGCATGTGGGGGATGCATACTCACTGCATTTTGGGGGTTTGGGCACATGTGTATGCTCATTCTGGTGTGCACACACACGCTTTGGGCACTCGCTCAGGAAAACGTTAGCCATCACTGTTATAGGGGCTCAAATACAAACCTGTTGTGGCCCAGCAGGAGCCGTTGGAGCTGCCACCAGATTCCGTCAGCAAGGGGCCCTATGAGTCGGCTCTGGAGGATATGGAGGACCCTGGACAGGGTTCCGACTCCATGCAGGGTGCAGAGAGGCTGGTTGGCCACCAGGAGGTGCCTGAGCCTTAGACAAGTGGGGAGGAGACAAGGGAGTATGATCCAGACATCATGCATTGGAGCAGTGGGGAGGAGCCAAGGGAGTTGTTCCTGGATGCCCGGCAACGAAGAGCTAATAGCCGTAAGGATCAGTTGCGCAGTTACAGGGGATAATTTCACTCAGCTGGTGGTAATTAGGCTCCTCTCAAGACTATAAAAGAAATGATTGTGCACACGCCCTTTTGCAGGAGTCAACGTATTCACTAAAGTTGGAGAACTTTCGTGGCTAGCTTGGCAGGCTGGATTGCTGCCAAGGTTAGTCTGTGCTGGATTGCTGCCAACATCTTGTCTGTGCTGGATTGCTGCTACCGTCTTGTCTGTGCTGGCTTGCTGCCAAGATCCCGTCTCTGTGTTAATAAATCCTTGCAGTATCTTTATCTCGGCGTGCTTTGGTGTAGGACGTGGGGTTAGAACACAAACCTATCCCCAAGTTCTATGAAAATAGCCAGGTCTTTAATAGATTCCCAAATGTTGTCAGGATAAAAACCAGGGGGATGTCAAGCTCCAGAAAAATCAGCAGATGCAGATAGTTCAAATGGATTTTTTGGAAGCTTAAACTCTCTACAAGAATCTGAACTACTAATGGCTAAGGGAAATTAGCAGGAGATAAGAGTAGAAGGAATTCAAGGTGGGCTGTACTTAGATCTCTTGTAGGCACAAAGGGACTCATGACTGATGACATGTTTTACCTCAGCCTCACCTGGTCATCTCCTACATTGGATCTCATTCTAGAAGTCAAGTGCAATGCAAGAGTCATGCTTGATCACACTGTTTAACTGATGGGACTCAAAATGCGTTCACACTTCCTTCTGTCATCAGGTGGACTGAAACAACCAGAGACAAATAGTCCTCCAAATATCAGCCCCTATGACAGGAAGGACTTTATGAATGATAATCAGCACTGGGAAGCCAACTGCTATCTGATGAAGCTTGTAGAGGTTTCATTGGCTTGATAAGTCATGTCCATCAGAGTCCACATTTTTTTATTCTAGACCAGAATTATTAGCCTGTGTTGTTTGCCTGTTATTAATTCCTGCTTATCTGCGTGTTAACTACTGGATAAAATTGTGGGTGGAGTCTGCCCACTATGTGTCATCTATTTGGTGTTCATGGTTGCACCAAGAACTTCACAGTTCAACTCTGAGCTATAGATATTGTTTTCTATTGGAAGAAAAGGCATGCCAGATGATCTGATCAGTGCAAGGCAAGGCATCCACTCTATGTTTACAGGTACTTCTCGAGTTATGACCATAATGAAGCCTACCCATTACGGTCATAAGTTGTGACAGTTGTAAAGTGGGTTGATCATATACCGGATTCTATTTTGTGGTGGTGATTAAGCAAACCCCATAATCATAAAGCAACTACCACAAATGTTCCTTTGGTCAATAATCAAACCAGGGGTTTACTATGTGGTTGGTTTTGTCAAAACTCAGAAGTAATGCTGGTTTTCAGCAAAACAGTCATAAAACACAGTCTAGCAACTGCAGGATGCTGCAAACACTTGTAAATGCAGCCTGGTTGCTGAATACCTGTACGGCTTTCACATGACCGGAGGGGGCGGCACAAAAACTTTTAAATTTAGAATCTAGGTCCGTGATGGCGAACCTATGGCACATGTGCCAGAGGTCGCATACAGACTCCTCCCTGTGGGCATGCGTGCCATCACCAGCTGCTCTTCTTGTTTCCGATGCACACATGCGTGCTGGCCAGCTGGTCTTCATGGTGGAGCACTGGAAAACCGCCTGAGAATGGCCAAAAATCAGGCAATTCTTCGGGCTGTTTTCCAGTCTGTTTTCTGGCAATTTTGGGGGCCATTTTCCAGGCCGTTTTTCACCCCCCCAAAAATGGCCTGAAAATAGCAATAGCAGTTAGACTTATATACCGCTTCATAGGGCTTTCAGCCCTCTCTAAGCGGTTTACAGAGTCAGCATATCGCCCCCACAGTCTGGGTCCTCATTTCACCCACCTCGGAAGGATGGAAGGCTGAGTCAACCTTGAGCTGGTGAGATTAGAACCGCTGAACTGCAGATAGCAGTCAGCTGAAGTGGCCTGCAGTACAGCACCCTAACCACTGCGCCACCTCGGCTCCTTCCAAATGGCCCTCCAAACGGCCAAAAAACAGGCATGCAGGTGCCAGCCAGCTGGTCTTCAGGTTTCCGGTGCATTGCACATGCAGGAATGTTCCAGTTTGGGCACTTGGTGCCAAAAAGGTTCACCATCTCTGATCTAGGTTGTAAATGGCTCTGAGTAGGCCCATTAAAACTTTGAACGGTCCTTAAGCAAATCAAGGACAATTTGCAATGGTGTAATTTCTCTATCAACATAAACAGTACAAAGATAAATTTACGCCATCAGGAAGCAGGACTTCATAAGCATTTTATTAAGCTCCATCCCCCCTGGTGTCACATGATCTCTGGGCAACGTTTGATTTTGCTAAAGGCCTACCTGGGAAAGGTACAAATGATTGGAGAGGAAACCTCTCTTTCAAAGACACGAAAGTTCCATGATTAAAATGCTAAATAGCTCCCTCTTTCCCGCTGACATTCCAGACTGTAATTTTTAAAAAAAGAACATCCATTTTGACACGGCAGACTTTTAAGAGAGATTAATTGCTAACGTTTGGTTTTTGAAAGGCGCTGCCAGAGAGCTTGTCTGTGTCTCCTTACGACGACTGCAACATAATATTTACACAGTACTTGAACATGTATTAATTATTACATAATGAACTCTCGATCCGGGTGCCTTGCCACTTTAAAAGTTTTATCCCCCTGAGATGAATCGGAAATGCTTTGTTTTTTTTTAAAGGCATGCATATTAAACACTTTAAAAAATAATAATAAGAAAAGGACAGAATGGATGAAGGAGGGAGCGGGGGAAAGCTGGAGAAAAGGGATTTTCAGAGATGATGAATAAAATCCTTCACTTTTACCAGTGTATTTCACAACCTATTCATTACTTTGTCTCTCCACTGGAAAACTAGTTGTTAGCCTGACAGTGGAAAGCAGCCCGTGAATATCTGTGCAGCTAACCATGAAATCTTAACAAATTTAACATTTATTTCCCAAGCCTGGTGAATTCTCCTTCTCCCTCTCCCGCTTGAACAATTTAGTTATAGAACCCCACACTTCTCTGTCTCCATCCAAGGTGACACACTGAAATCTCATCCCTTTATTTCAAGGTGCTGTTTCTGTCACAAGAGCGGCAGATCAGTCAAATTTCACACAAGAGATGGTCGCTATTGCCTGTCTCTGTGGCCAAAATCTTCAACCCAGTGACTTGTCGTACATCTGTCTGTAGAGATTCTCTGTCATCCTTTGGTTGTCCCAAAGGTGCTTTTTCAGGAGGCAACTGGACTTTCTTGTTTTTTTTTTTTTTGAAGTCATTTTGCTTCTCATCCAAGAAGCTTCTTCAGCTCTGAATGGAAGGATTTATATTCCTTGCAGACAGCTGGTCATTTGCATCCTTTTACAGGGTCATTGAGGCCGCTGGGAGGTTGATCTCTGTCCTCAGGGTCATCTGAGTAGTGCTCCTGATTCATGTAGTCTTCAATTCCCTCCCCCCCGCTGGAAATCCATTCCTACTCTCACACCATTCAAATGGTGTTCACCCCAAATTGTATGGCTAAAGGTCTGTAGAGATTCTTGGTCATCCAGGTCATGGTTGTCCCAAAGGTGCTTTTTCAGGAGGCAACTGGATAGTGGGGAACGGAAAGATTTATATTCCTTGCAGACAGCTGGTCATTTGCTTCCTTTTAGAGGATCATTGAAGCACTTGGAGGTTTATCTATATCCTCAGGGTCACCCAAGTAGGGCTCCTGGTTTCTATAGTCTGTTGTAGATCTGCTTTTCACTGTAGCCTTTTTCCATGATTCTTTTAGAGTAGGTGTGTGTGACCTGGACAGGTTTTAATATGAGTCATAGGTAATATAGGTTTTATAAGGTGCAGAATGAACGTCTCATGCTCTGCAGAGGTTTAACACCTCTATTGTTTGTAATTGTAATTTCACAACATATGATAGACTTAATCATAGTTTCAACTAGAAAACTGTGACCGAACTAGACCAAGCCAAGTCCAAAACTGTTAAGCAATTTCTAGAAGCCTGGCACTCTGACAAATTACCAATCAATAGACACATAGACATAAATAATAGCTACACACTGAGCAAAAGAGACAATCAACAAGCCAAAAAGGGAACAGAAATAACAAAATATTTCCTTGCCAGCAAACAGGACCCAGGTAACCATAGGTTAACTCCAAAATTAACATTAGACTAAATATTAAGAAATAAATAATACTCCAATCAAGGGTGTACCAGACAAGCTAACAGTAAGCAGCCCAATCAAAGAACCATCAACACTGACAGGACAAGTCACTAGAATAGAAACTGAGAGAAAACCCCACACCTTCTAGCATTGATGATGTTACCTAGTTTGGATAATGAAACATTTGCAAAAAAAACAACCAAGCTCAGAGACCACAAGGACTCCTCATTTTACCCCTGAGCAATAAACATTTTCCTTTACTGGTACCTTCAATTTGCTTTTAAAAATCACATATTTATATCACTGAATTTTGAAGAAGGGATTGCGTGTGGTTTGTGGGTCACAGATCACCTACCCTTGTTTTAGAGACCGGACACTTCCATTTTGAATAATGCTATCTAATGGTTGGAGCATTGTAATATTAATTCCCTGTCATGGAATCACATTACCTGCTTTGTAAATGTTACTGGAAGAACGGTGCCTTGTGGCAAGATACTTCTAAATCTGTGGAATGGTCCACCTGGGGACTTGCAGTCCTGTTTGTGAAAAGGGAACAGGCCTTTTCATTAGAGATTGTGCTAGGAGAAAAGTAGAAGCCTTCTACCCATAATGGCAATGGCTACCTACCAATATGCCGTGACCCGTCAAAACCGCGGTCCACTAAAGCGCACCCAACGAAAGCGCGTACGTGACGTTATCAGCAGCGCGACGAAAAAAATTAAAAATAAATTAAATTAAAATTAAAATTAAATTAAAGCAAGCCGATTCACATAAAAGTAAGGGTTAGGGTTAGGGTTAGGGTTAGGTTAAGGGTTAGCGTTAGGTTTAGCGTTAGGTTAAGGGTTAGGTTTAGGGTTAGGTTTAGGGTTAGGTTTAGGGTTAGGTTAAGGGTTAGGTTAAGGGTTAGGTTTAGGGTTAGGTTTGGGGGGGTTAGGGTAAGGTTTTCGCTTTAATTTTAAATTTACCGCTCACAGCACGATGTTTTCGTCGCGCTGTGATGACGTCACGTACGCGCTTTCGTCGAGCGCGCTTTAGTCCACCGCGGTTTTGTGGTGGAACCCCAATATGCAACGTACCATTAAAATGAGGCAGTAGAATGGTTTGGGATGGCATAGTTTTTATTGCCTCCAAAAGAGGAGAATGAAGATAGGAGGGATCTCAGGGGCAAATCATTGCCATTTTTACACCTCACCGCTTTCTCTGTTCTCAGGTTGCATGGGTGGAGTTCTGCTATCTTGATGTCAAATTTTGGCGGTCCAATCTAAAGAACTTTTTCTGTGGATTTCTCTTTAGATAGGCTTCTCATTAGATAAGTTTCCATGCCCTTCCAGGGTAATGTTTTTCAACCATGGCAACCCTAAGATGTGTGGACTTCAACTCCCACACTTTAAGTTGTGTGGATCTCAACTGGGACTTGGGATCCACACAACTTTAAAGTTGCCAAGACACAAAAAACACTTGCTCCAGAGGCTGCATGGATGCTGATTGTCCCAACCACTTTTCCCATCTCCAGTTTGAGTTAATATAAAAAAATGATAGATATTATTTTTTGGATGGAAACAGTTTTGGCCTTAGTTGCAAACTGCATTCTGCTCATCGTTGTTAGACTTTCCCTTCAACCTTGTTTGGTTTTAAATGAAAGAATATAGTAAATTCAAGCCAAATTCATCTCCAGGTGAGTTCAAGAACCGTCTTGAAAAGAATACAGAACTATCCTGACTTCTTCTGGGACATTTTTGCAGTTTCTAGCTTACAAATCTGTTGGTAGTGAAGGAAGTTAGCACCCACCAAAAAGCAGGGGGAGTGCAGGGGGGGGTCATGTGTGGGCGTGCCACACCCATAATGCTATGCACACGACCCTAGCATGCATGCCCTCCCCTGCACACATGTGCTCACCATAAGCACTCCCTCCTGGTTTTGGCACACTTTTTTCACCCTCCCCAAGCTCCAGAGGCTTTCTAGGCCCTTCAGAGTGTGAAAAACTGGCCCGGACTTCCGGTTTGCTTGTAGGGCTGGTTTTCGCCCTCTGGAGCCTTCAGGGAAGCCTCCTGAAGGCTCCAGAAGGTGAAAAACAACCCTACCGACAAACCAGAAGTTACTTCCAATTTGCCCGTAGGGCCATTTTTTGCCCTCCAGAGCCTTCAGGGAAGCCTCCTGAAGGCTCCAGTGGGTGAAAACCAGCCCTATGAGCAAAGCAGAGGTCCATTCTTTAACTTTCGGTTTGCCTATAGGGCAAGTTTTTTGCGCTCTGGAGGCTTCAAGGAAGCCTCCGAAGGGTGAAAAATGACCTCGAAAGAAGGCCAAAGTCAGCTGGCCAGCACACTGGAGCTGACAGGGCAACGCCTCACGGGCCTCAACAAATGACTCCACATGTGCCATAGGTTCGCCATCACAGCGATAGGATTAGCATTCTACCCATCTAGCAACAGATCTCACCATGGTACCTGGGGAGATTGCATCACCCAAGGATTAGCATTCTACCCATCTAGCAACAGATCTCACCATGGTACCTGGGGAGATTGCATCACCCAAGCCTGGGACACTGACAGCCTACAAAGTTAGCTAAGACCTCCTGCCCCCTGGGAGTCTGACAGCCAATGGGATACATTTCTTGTACAGGAACAGGAAACTCTAAACTGGGACCCAAGAGAGGGTATAAAACTCAGGCTCTCTCAGCATCTCTGCCCTTTTTTCTTCAAGATCTTCAAGGCATGTGACCCCCCCTTTCCCCCCAGGACCTCAAACCATGTGGTCCTGTCCACCATCAATAAACCTTCCTTCTGAGCAACTTCCATGAATCCAGTGTCTTTTTACCCACTTGGAACTGAACCCAGAAGGACATTTCTTCCAAAAGTAGTGTCCCATCCAAGCACTAGCCAGTGTGCGCTCCATTTAAGCTTTCTGAAATCAGCCAGAAGTAACTCTGCTGGATAGAGAAATTGGGAGATGGAAACAAAACAGAATTATTCTGCCACATTTCTGTAGTAGGGAAAGGAGAAATCCAGAGTGATTCAGCTTCTTTGTAACCATTATTATAGCAACATCTTTTTTTAAAATTTTCTTTTATTTTCACTTTCTTAACTAATTACCATTTCACAAAATAACAAGAGTTGAAAGAAATTATTAAGACCATGAAATCTAACACTCTCCTCAGTGCAGGAATTCAGCCAATTTATGTGGGTCTGTTTTTTAATTTTCATATCAAAAGGGCTACTTTTTTGACCTTGTTATCCATGCTGTGTTTTCCTCCCCGGACTTTAATCTTGAATCGCTTCAAGACGATGATAGTAATTATTATCATCATCATTATCACAACTGATACAAAGCCTGAAAGTGTCAATCAGATTGTTGTGGGCTGCCAGCGGCCAGCAGAGCTGGCAGCAGATTCGGACAGTGAGGAGGTTGGGGAGGAACATGAGCCAGTCCTGGAGTCTGGGGAAGGCTCGGACGAGGGCTCTGCATTGGAGGCACAGATGGGGCCAAGGCCATCTGGTAGTTATTGGCTGCCTCCAGAGCCTCCGGAATCCGACATCAGTGAGGCAGAAGAACGAGAGCCTGTTCCCAGTGTGCACATGCGCAGAGCTGCCAGAAGGCAAGAACAATTAAGAAAACAGGGTCGACTTGGGAATAAGGAGTGGAGATGATTGATCCCTCCCATAAGACATAAAAGAGGAGTGAACGGGATGTGAGCTTTTGCAGGAAGCAATTAGTTCATCTGGCTGGTTCAAGCTTTGAAAAGTTCTGATCTAAGTTTGGCAATGCTCTGCATTTGGCATTTAGGTCTCTGGCAGCATTCCAAGGAAGATAAGGTGGTTGCTTATGAATATTCCCCTGTAAGACTGTGGCAACTCAAGCAGACATCTGTCAGAACCTTCACAGACTGTTTGTGAAGCCTTGCGGACTGTTAACAACCATAATTTACAGCTGTATAAATAAAAGAGGGTTTGGGGGGTAGGACTAAGATTGTGATTTAAGCCTAGGTCAGAACACGGATGTCTCCAACAGCTCCAAGACATGGGTCTCTTTTTGATGGCAATAAACATACAATGGCTGCTGTTCATTTGGAAGTTGTGGGCCAGGAACTGAGCAAATCTAGTTGCTACGGCAACTGGAAATAACACATCCCATCAAGAACCGCAAAAAGGCCACCTGCATCATGGTTACCAGGGCAACTAAAATGTTTCCTTAGCTTGAGGTGGAGGTCCCTGAGGGTCTTGTACTTCAAGAAAGATAAGCTTGGGGACAGAATGGACTGCTTCCTTTCAAGAGGGAGAAGAACTGGGTATGTGCAATCTAATGAAGAGGAGGACTAGGGGTGAGGTGATAGCAGTCTTCCAATATTTGAGAGAGTGTCAGAAAGAAGAAGGGGACAACCTATTCTAGGAAGCACCTGAGTGTCAAGGTTTCAAGTAACACATCCCAGTCAATAAGAATTCTGAGGCAGGCATATTCTTCAAAGAACCCTTTATTGGAACATATCAAATTGGCCTTTTCTTGGTGAAAAACTGGCTCTAGGTTCCCGCTGGTTTTACACCCAATTAAAAGTAGAACTGTCACTTCCCCCCAGAGCCACCAATCACATGGTCCAATCAGCCTGTAGTCCAGTTGCTAGGTGACCTCACTCTCCACCTTCCAGACACCTGCACCAATGTCCTTGATTCCCAGGGGAAATAATTTTATTTTGGCTCCAGCACCCCAGCTATCTCTACACACACCCTCCTTCCCACGCCCCTTCACCCCAGGCTGTGTCAGCCCTGAAGGTGTGAGAAGAAGAAACTCTCTAGAGAAAAGCTACAAAAGAAAATAGCCACAGTTCAGACAACCTCGGGGTTGACACTGAGAGCAAGGCAAGAGGTAATGGATGGAAGCTTATTAAAGAGGAGAAACCTAGGATTAAGGAGAAATGTCCTATTAGTTGAGAACAATTAGTAAAAGGTAAAGGTTCCCCTTGCAGATATGTGCTAGTTGTTCCCAACTCTAGGGGTTGGTGCTCATCTCCATTTCAAAGCCGAAGAGCCAGCGCTGTCCGAAGACGTCTCCGTGGTCATGTGGCCGGCATGACTAAACGGCGAAGGTGCACGGAATGCTGTTACCTTCCCACCAAAGGTGGTTCCTATTTTCCTACTTGCATTTTTACATGCTTTCGAACTGCTAAGTTGACAGAAGCTGGGACAAGTAACAGGAACTCACTCTGTTACGTGGTGCTAGGGATTCAAACCGCCGAGCTGCCTACCTTTCTGATCAACAAGCTCAGCGTCTTAGCCACTGAGCCATAATTAGTGGCCTCCATTTGCCTCCAGAAGCTGTGGTTGCTCCATCACAGGAGATTTTAAGAAGAGATTGGACAGCCATTTGTCTAGAATGGTATAGGGTTAGGGTTCTCGATTGTGGTCTGTGGAACCCTGGGGGGAGCCCTGTGTCTTCATAGGGAAACTGTGAAAGCTTGAAGAAATATTATGATTTAAATCTTAAGACTTGGGAGCCTGTGGCTGAGCTCCATGGCCACAAAAGGAATTTAAAGAGGGGGGGTCTGTGATGAAGAAAAGGTTGAGAACCACTGGTTTAGGGTCCTCTGCTTGGGCAGGGGGTTGGATTAGAGAACTTCCCAAATCCCTTCCAATTCTGTTATTCTGTATTTTCTAGGAGTAAAAGTGTGATCTCAGTTGTCTCTCTTCCTGAGGTCAAAGTTGTCTATGAAAACCTATGTTGGGGTGCCTGAAAGACAGACTCAGTTCCTAAGTCACGTTTTTTAATTGTTTTATGCTTTCAAATTAGTCTTTGACTCCTGGCAGCTGCCTGAACTACTCCTTGCAGTTTTCTTGGCAAGATTTTTTGGAAGTGGTTTGCCATTACCAATTCCCAAGGGCTGAGAAAGAAAGAAAGATTGGCCCAAGATCCCCCAAGTGGTTTTGTGCCTAAGGCAGGACTAGAACTCACAGTCTAGCTTGATGCTTTAACCACAACAGAACTTAGACTTATATACCCGCTTCACAGTGCTTTATAGCCCTCTCTAAGTGGTTTATAGAATCAGCATATTGCCCCCAACAATCTGAGTCCTCATTTTACCCACCTCGGAAAGATAGAAATCTGAGTCAACCTTGAGCCTGGTGGGATTTGAACTGCCAAACTGCAGGCAGTCAGCAGAAGTAGCCTGCAGTGCTGCACTCTAACCACTGCACCACCTTGGCACTTATACCACCTCAGCACAATACGAAAAAGATAATAATAAAAAAAATGACATGACATGAAATATTTGGAAACCTTTAGGTGTCAATTTCCTCATGCATGTGGTAGTAAATGCAAGGTCTGGTACGATGGGGTTTCAGATAGATGAACACAAGTACCTAGTTGGATCATTCCATCTAAACTAATCTGATTCCAGCAGGGACCATCCAGTTAACATTGGCAAGCCCATGAAGAAAGTTAAAAGATTTCTGTATCCCAAATTGTATTGACTCCATCTCCCAGTTGGCATTAATCGTCCACTCCTTCTCTTATGGATTTGTTGCTTGTCCCTTTATGAAACAATCTAAGCCCACAGCTGTTATCACAAAAAATCACTTTCTTTTACTGATCTTGAATTTGCTGCCTGCTACTTAGATTAAGTGGCTATCTCTAAGTGCTATTGATATAAGAAACAGAGAAAACCTCTTCTCTCTGTGCTTTTTCCATATCCCACCTAATGTTCACCCTAATTCCTTTCTCTCTATATTAAAAAATCCTTACATTTTAAGCCTTCAGAAGCTTGTAAAAATGAAAATGGTTCTTAGAGGCTTCCCCAGATCCTGTTCATTGCAGTGTAGGACAGAACCTAGAATAAAAGAGTTTTAAGGGACCTCAGAGATCTTCTAGTCTAATCCCCTGCTTGAGCTCGAGACCCTATACCATGTCAGACAAATTGTTATCCAGTCTCTTTTTGAAAGCCTCCAGTAATGGAGCAGCCACAGCATCTGAAGGCAAGTTAATCCATTGGTTGATTGCTCTCATCGTTAGGAAATTTCTCCTTAGTTACAGGTTGCTTCTCTTCTTGGTTAGTTTCCAACCATTGTTTGTTGTCTTGCCATTTGGTGCTTTGGAAAATAGTTTGCCCGCCTTGTCTTTGTAGGAGCCGCTCAAACAGTGAGAGGGATCTTGGAGTCTTAGTGGACAACCAATTAAATATGAGCCAACTGTGTGGCAGCAGCCAAAAAAACCAATGCAATCCTAAATTGCATTAACAGAGGGATACAATCAAGATCAAAGGAGGTACTAATACCACTCTATAAAGCCTTAGTAAGACCACATGTAGAATTCTGCGTCCAGTTTTGGTCACCACACTATAAAAAAAGATGTTGAGACTCTAGAAAGAGTACAGAGAAGAGCAACCAATGTGATTAGGGGACTGGAGGCTAAAACATAAAATGATGGTTGCAGGAACTGGGCACAGCTAGTCTAGTGAAGAGAAGGACCAGGGGAGACATGATAGCAGTCTTCCAATATTTGAGGGACTGTCACAGAGAGGAGGGCGTCAAGCTATTTTCCAAGCACCTGAAGGCCAGACAAGGAATAATGGATGGAACAAGGAGAGATTCAACGTGGAAATAAGGAGAAATTTTCTGACAGTGAGAGCCTCCAATTCTGTTAATCTGTAAAATACCCTAGTCCTTCTTTTCATTAGATAGACATACCCAATTCCAGTAACCGTTCTTCATATGTTTTAGTCACTAGCCCCTCACCCCCCCACACATAATTCTTGTTGCTCTTCTCTGCACTCTTTCCAGAGTCTCAAAATCTTTTTATATTGTGGTGACTGGAACTGGATGTATGGCAGCATTTTAAAAAAAATGGCTATCCACCTTCTGCTTAAATTCTCCTGAAAATGGAGAGGTGACTACTTCACTTTCAAAACATGTATTCCCACTCATGATTCTTTCCTTTTAGGCAAAAAAAATACCGTAGAAGGAGACTTTTGCAGTCCAGGTCAAGTGAACCATTGTTTTGATAGCTGTTGAGTCAAAGTAATTAAATGGCGAGAGGCAAGCTGCTGCTACACATTGACCAGGAGAATGGCGTAAGGTGCTGCTACTCTTCGAGGCATTTGTCACATATTTTGTTCCTTGCATCAGATAAATTGATGCCTCCGAAGAAGCTCTTGTAGTATCTGTCTCGGAAGACAAGCTGGAAATAGATTTACTGAGCTATAAGCATGTCGTTGTAGAAGATAACAAATGCCTTGCTCAACGATACATCAAATATATGGATGTGGAAATGCGGACAAATCCAAAGAAAAGCTTGAGAAATCTGTAAATCACGGCACAGGGTGAGAAAAAACTAGCTGCACATTCAGCACAGAGGCTGTCAAGCTGGTATCATGGAGAGGTGACAGGACAATCACGGGCACAAACATTGTGTTGCTTTGCTTATTACTAATAATAACTGGCTTACATAAAGTTACTCATGGGAGGGCATCTGATCTTTTTTTGTTAACCCCTAGAGAGCTTCCTCTGATATTTTTTTAAAAAATACAGTGTTCCATTCCTTATTGTGATGGCTCCAGGATCTGAAAAAGCTGAGATGCTTATTCTTCTACTTTCCTGGCTCAGCTTTAGGGGAATCAGATAACCACCAAGAAAGTATTGTAGGCGTCATGTTCTCTCCGCTAAGAGCAATTTCTTTGGCAGCACAGAGGTCCTACATTCTTTTTCTTTCAACTTCCTCTTCCATGTGTGACTTTCTAGACCAATATTGCTCAACTGCAGTAACAGTAAGATGTAAGATGTAGGGAAGGAAGATACAGGGAAGAGGTGAAGGCTCTGGTGGACTGGTGCAATAAAAGTAACCTGGTTTTAAATGTTAATAAAACAAAGGAGATCATTGTAGATTTTAGAAAGAACCAGCATAGTGGTACTCCACTCAATTTCAAGGATGAGTATCATCCTTGATACTCAGTATCAAGGATGCAGCTGTAGAGGTGGTCAACAGTATTAAGTATCTGCGGGTGCAGATAGCTAACACAATCTGAACTGGCCCTTCCAGATGTCATCCTTAGTGAAGCATGCAAACCAGCCCCTGCATTTCCTGCATTGGCTGAGGAGAGCACATCTTTCTCCTTCTGTCCTGGCCATTTTTTACTGAGGCATGATTGCCCCCAACATCACTGTTTGGTTTGGTGGCTGCAGGGCCTAAGATAGAAAGTCCATACAGAGAGTGGTAAGGCCAGCCAAGAACATTATCTGACTCTCGCAAGATTCAATTTTTCTCGCCATGTATATATATACATCCGGACTGGACTGTGTTGTTTTTCTGTGTCATATAATATATGTAGGTATATGCATATTTTTGTATTAATTAATTTCTTTAGTCATGTTTATGTAGTGTATATTGGAGCTGGTGACCTTTTGAGACATCTATGCAATGAAATTTCATTTTAATGTATGCGGATTAGTGTATATTCAAACTGACAATAAAGTTATTCTATTCTATTCTATTCTATTCTATTCTATTCTATTCTATTCTATTCTATTCTATTCTATTCTATTCTATTCTATTCTATTCAGATTTCAACTCTCAGCATGCTGGCTGAGAATACTGGAAGATGAAGTCAACACATTTTACAGTTGCCAAAGTTGTGAAACACCATTCTAGATTGTATTTACTTTCTGTCAATAGACAGACTCCATTGAGTTTGGGATTAAATGGGAGATCATCCAAGAATACTCTCTCTAGTTTCCTTTATAGAGTTTGAATTCCATCTTTATTATTTTTATAAATAGCTCAAGGCCATGAACTACCAATACTTCCTCCTCCTCCTATTTTCTGAACAACAACAACCCTGTGAGGTGAGTTGGGGTGACAGAAAGTGACTAGCCCAAGGACACTGAGCTGACTTCCATGCCAGCTAGCTTCAGTTCAGCAGTTCAAATCTCACCAGCTCAAGGTTGACTCAGCCTTCCATCCTTCCAAAGGTGGGTAAAATGAGGATCCAGATTGTTGGGGGCCATAGGCTGACTCTATAAACCACTTAGAGAGGGCTGTAAAAGCCTTCTGAAGCGGTATATAAGTGTTATTGCTTCTGCTGGACATTCATTAATTTGCTTCACTTATCAAGGTATTTTTATATACCGTATTTTCACGACCAAAAGCCGCACCGGATTATAAGCCGCAGTATCAATTAACGTTAATTTTTCAAACTTTTTCCACATATAAAGCGCACCGGGTTATAAGCCGCACGTTTCCCGACGCTTCTGGACATCTGTTGCAGTCGCGAGGAGCGGTACGAAGGTTCTTGGCGCTCCAGGAAGCCCCAAAAGCAGCTGGGAGAGGCGCACGGCTTGGTTTCTCCTCCCTGGACGTCGCAGCAGCAGCCCCAAGCGCACCGATCTCTGTGTTTTTCGCATCGGGGCATGCTCTTGCAGCACACCCCAATGCGAAAAACACTGAGATCGGTGAGTTTGGGGCGGCTGCTGCGACATCCAGGGAGGAGAAACCAAACTGCGCGCCTCTCCCAGCTGCTTTCGGGGCTTCCTGGAGCGCCAAGAACCTTCGTGCAGCTCCTCGCGACTGCAACAGATGTCCAGAAGCGGCTTTTGGGGCTAATGGGGATTGGATTTCCAACTCGATAGCCCCTGTCGCTTCTGGACGTCTATTGCAGTTGTGAGGAGCCGAGGAGAGTGTGGAGAAGAGCGCGCGACGGTTCTTGGCGCTCCGGGAAGCGGGAGAGGCGCGCGGTTTGGTTTCTCCTCCCTGGATGTCGCAGCAGCAGCCCCAAGCGCACCGATCTCTGTGTTTTTCGCATCGGGGTGTGCTGCAAGAGCATGCCCCGATGCGAAAAACACAGGGATCGGTGCGCTTGGGGCTGCTGCTGCGACGTCCAGGGAGGAGAAACCAAACCGCGCGCCTCTCCCGCTTCCCGGAGCGCCAAGAACCGTCGCGCGCTCTTCTCCACACTCTCCTCGGCTCCTCACAACTGCAATAGACGTCCAGAAGCGACAGGGGCTATCGAGCTGGAAATCCAATCCCCATTAGCCCCAAAAGCCGCTTCTGGACATCTATTGCAGTCGCGAGGAGCAAAGCAGCTGGGAGATCTTTTTCCACATATAAAGCGCACCGGGTTATAAGCCGCACTGCCGATTTTGGATCAAATTTTAGGATTTTCAGTGCGGCTTATGGTCGTGAAAATACGGTAAGTCTTTAAAGCAGAAAGTGTTCTAAGCTTGGTTTCCACAAATATAAAAATACCATATGTATAATCTTATATATGTGCAGGGAAGCCACCCTCTACTAAAACAGCAGGATAGCCACTGATGACAACCAAGACCATCAGAAAGCCGATTAAAAATAGCTGAAAGCGAAGGCATCTGTGAGGGGGTGTGTGTGAGCAAATGACACAATTAGTGTCACAACACATACATGAAACTGTTTTCCAGCACACTCTATGGGCGCTCTTGCTTCTGCCTGAAACGTAATAAAGTATACTTCAGCAACTCTTCAGAGCAATATCTTCATGTCATATTTAAGACAAGACATTGGAACAAATCAGTTGAACTTCTTTTGGACAAAAGGGCAAAAGTCAAAATAGAATTCAGTCTCCTACACTGTTTTTTAAACTAAGTCTTTCTCTTCATTCTATTGCCTTTTAGTAGTTGATTTCAAGTTTGCAACAAATCTCTGTAAAATATGGCAGCTCCAGAGCATTATGTAAGGATCACTTGTACACTTTTCCCTATACTTTTAATAATTATAATCAGACTCTTTTGCTTTATACTAAATTCCCCCTGGGCTAAATCTTGTCTCCTGCTCCATTTCTTTGGTTTAGTAACAGTCCTTCCTTAGCTACTCCTCCTAAATGTTGTTTTTGTAGTAATAATATAAGTGAGCTGGTGGTGGGTTCCTACCAGTTCGGACCACTCCGGCTAAACTGGTAGTGGTTTGGCTGCCTGGGTTGCTGGAACCGGCAGTGACCCAGGCCTGCCACACCCCCAAACTGGTTCTCTAGGTGGCAACATAGGCGCCACCATCTTGTTTTTTGCTTCTGCGCATTCGCAGAACAATTTTTATTGCACTGCGTATGCGCGCCCATGCAGCGCACCCAGGAGTAAACCAGCAGTAGTGCCTGCTGGAACCCACCCTGAAGTGAGCATGTATCAGTGGTGGGTTGCAGGTGGTACCCCCCAGTATAGGCGTACCAGTGCCTGCCGGGAGCACCAGGTACCGTTCCAGTATGGTGCTCCGGAGGGCCCACCCACCCACCCACCATCCTTACCTGTGTTTGAGCTCTTCGGCGCTTCCGCGCACGGAGGATACGGTGCCTGCGTGATGCTCCGCCGAGCAGCTGGAGCATTGCGGAGGTATCACAGAGTGTCACAGTAGGTAAGGACACATGTGCGCACTGCACATGTTCATGTGGTGGCCACCAGACCCCGTTGCACCGTACCAGTTGCAACGGGATCCAGAACCCACCACTGGCATGTATATACATTCTCTTCATACATGACTATTGAACTCAGCAAGATCAGAAACTTGGAGGATGGAGCTAATAAATGCAATAAGGCTCACTTGGGCTTAACAACTGAATTGCATTTAAAAGAATTCTAACATTTTCTATAAAATGAGAGTGTAACTCATGCCTGTGTTTCCCTGAAAATAAGACCCTGCATTATATTTTTTTTGGCACCAAAAAATAGCATCAGGTCTTTTTTTTTGCGGGGGGGAGATGTCATCCATTGAGTCACCTCACTTGCGTGTGTCACCCCCAGCCTCCTTTTTGCTGTCAAAGACCTTCAGGAGCTTCTTCAGCTTCAGATAGTTTCAACCAGGCCTCGCCCACCTCAGCCCATTTCTTCTGGATCTGGAGCTCTGTTATCAACTACAGAGGCCTTCAGGAAAGCCTTGCTGGCTGCAGAAGAAATGGGCCGAGGTGTGTGAGGCCTGGCTGTAAGTATTCAAAGGTCAGCTCCCCCACCTCATCCCCACCCTAGCTTAATTTTTACCCGTGAACCTTGGAGTGGACGGGGTCTTAATTAGGGCTTATTTTGGGGGTAGGACTTATATTTGGCGCACATATAAAAATCAAGCTAGGATTTACTTTCTGAGTAGGTCATATTTTCAGGGAAACACGGTCGATTAAGTGTTTTTTCCCGGTGGGACCAGTCTATCGGGGCAACCTGGTCTACCCAATTATAGGACAGAGCATACTGCTTTCATTTTAATCTCACCCTTGGTATAGCCAACAAAGCAAGGAGAGTCCATGGCTTAGAGGTTAAAACATCTACCTAACATGCAAGTAGCCCAGGTTTGAATCCCAGTAAGGGTATGGCTAGCTGATGAGAGCTAAATAGTGTGAAATAGAACTATACTAGTCTCCCTTTATTTCTTTGTTGGTAAGATATAAACATGTAACTCATAGACGTTACTGTAACTTATTTTGCTACCATGCATTCTCCCCCCATCATCTTCTAGGGCAGGGCTATCAAACTTGCAGTGTCACGTTCTCATCATGTGACTTATCATATAACCTTTTACCCCTTGGCTAAACCAGGGGTAGGCATGGCCAGCGCGTGACGCATCCAGCCTGCGGGTCGCAAGTTTAATGCCCCTGTTATTGGGTATTAATATGCACATATGGATTAATGTAACACTGCCAAAATGAAGTTTCCATGTATTACTTTTCCCTTTCCTGTTTTAGATATCAAATTCTGCCCTCAGAAAAAGCAGTGTTGAACCAAACTAGGGTTTCATGATATTAAGCTTTAACTCTTCATATATAGAAATTGCAAAGGTTTGCTTTTAGGAAGTCTGCACATGACCTATACTGAAGCAAAGCGTCTATTTTCAACTATCTGCTAGCTTGACTATAAATCTGTCTGGTAGACACATTATTAGTTCCTCAAAATATATGCTATATTTGACCGTTGGCTGACTATGTATTATGACTTCCTGTAGACATAATATTGCTGTAACTCAAGGGCAAATCTTGAGGGGTGTTTCCAAAACTAACAGATGGCTTTAGCTAAAAGCAATAAACTATAAAAGGAATTTCCTGCTTTCATTCGGGGTTCAGGCCATTGTTTCTGAACTTGCGCAATAAACTTTTTCCTTCTCTGAAGAGCTGGCTTTCGTGTCCTGTCTTTTCTACAACAGTGTTGTGTATGCATTTGGGTAGAAATTTTTGAGTGTGTGTCATTTTAAGCATGCATCGGGGCACAGAGTAATAGATTGTGATTCAGCTGTGTGTCCTGTCACATCTGTACCATACTGCTGTCTTTGTGTGAGGACACCGAACCACACACAAAACATCTCAACGAATGGTGATAAATTGTCACATACATTCTTATCAAGATGGATTTGGGCTGCGTTCCATCAGTAGTGAAGCTCACATCCCAACAAATGCTGTATATAGAAAGGAAGCAATTAAGATGCGCTGAGATTTTTCTAACTTTGAACCCTATTCTAAATCTTTTGACTGTGAAAGCAGCTTCTGCAGCCAAGTGTATGAAATTAGTTTTTGTTTTCTTAATTGCTTGTTGTGTAGTTTGGCACCATCATTTTTGAGTCAAATGCTTCTGATTACTTACTCCTCCAGTCAAATAAAAGCCTCAACCAAAGCCAAGATTTTCATCTCTCTAATTGCAAATGTTGGCATTCCGGAAGACAGCATAAAACTGGGAGAGTAGGAGGAACAATGTGGAAATCACATTAAGAAGAAGATGCTGCATTATTCCACTGATTGGTAATGGATCCAAACAGGGACTGAAAATTGCTGGAACTTGCCAAACCAAGATCCCGAGCACAAATATCATTCTCTCAACAAAGCACCAACATACTTTACAAACCCATTAAGTCTAAATTTAGTAAATTCACTAAATTCAGTGACAGTATAAAGTCACTGTGACAGGTAATACTTGTAGTTGCCCTCTAATATGAAGGAATCTCATGCATTTTCATAGGAATCTACAGAAAATCAAGTCTGTTCAGATCCTTTTGTGAATGAAAGAAAGGAGTTGTAACCTGGTTAGGGATGCTTCTAGAATTCTTGTTTCATTTCCCCCCCCTCCTCCGGGTTTTATATTTCCAAACAATGTTGTTTCTGAAATGAACTGCTTTAGGTCTTATTTGAGAGTATATGAAAAGTGGCTACACCAAGATTCTGTTTGTATTCTGCCCTGCAGATGTTCAGGAATACTTCTGCAATAGTTACAGTGCACCAAAAGCATTCGTTCAATCATATCAAGATTGCTTTTATAAGACTAATGTGTTTCCTTGACACTCCCTCCCTCTCTCTCTCTCCCTCCCTCTCCCTCTCTCCCCCTCTCTCCCCCTCTCTCCCTCTCCCTCCCTCTCTCTCGCCTTCCCTCTCTCCGTCCCTTTTTCCCTCCCTCTCCCTCCCTCTCCCTCTCCCTCCCTCTCTCTCGCCTTCCCTCTCTCCGTCCCTTTCTCCCTCCCTCTCCCTCCCTCTCTCTCTCCCTCCCTCTCTCTCTCCCTCCCTCTCTCTCTCCCTCCCTCTCTCTCTCCCTCCCTCTCCCTCTCTTGCCCCCTCCCTTTCTCCCTCTCTCTCTCCCTCTCTCCCTCCCTCCTTCTCCCTCCTCTCTCTCGTGTGTGTGTGTGTGTGTGTGTGTGTGTGTGTGTGTGTAGATAGAAATAGATATATATAGATTGATATAGACACACACAGACACAGACACACAAAAAAGCACCAGGTCTTATTTTGGGAGGATATCTCCCACTGACTCACCTTGCAACAGCAGCACCGACAGCCCCACCCAGCAGGAGCCTGTTGCCAGCCCACTTTTTTTGCAGCCCACTTCTTCACCACTTGCATGTGTCGCCTCTGGCCTTCGTTTGGCTGAGAAATGAGCTCCAGATTGACGTGCACAGCGCCCCTGCCTTGTTTTGCCATCAAGAGTCCTTCGGGAAATGTCTCTGCAGCCAATAACAGAGCTCTGGATTGACGTACACAGAAAGGCAGCTCTGACAGCAAAACGGAGGCCAGGGGGCACTGCGCGGGTCAATCAGGAGCTCTGCGACATGTGCAAATGGCCGCAGAAGTGCAAGGCAGGTATCAGGGTGTGCGAGGCTTGGCTGCAACTGTCTAAAGTTAAGTCCCAGTAGGGCAGCTCCACCCCCCCCATCTTCACCCTAGCTTGATTTTTCCCTGTGTGCCTCGCCTTACTCCGTGCACCCCAGAGTGGGTGTGGTCTTAACTAGGGCTTATTTTGGGGGTAGGGATTGTATTGGGTGCAGGTGTAAAAAAATCAAGCTAGGGCCTATTTTAGGGATAGGTCTTATTTGGGGGGGGAAACACAGCGTACATTGGGCAGCAAGAGTTTTCCAGTAGTTTCGATCATTCATAGCATCTTTGGCATTGTCCCAAGGGACATTAATAATCTTAAGATTCTCTTTAAGTGTTTGGCACCAAGTTTTCCGAGGCCTGCCTCATTTCCTCTTTTTTCCCAGCAGGTATGAAAATTAGTGCAATTTTATCCCACATCCTGTAGCTCCCCTCATATGTATGGCAACTAAGAAATGAAAAAGAACATGGCTTCAGCTAAAGTTGTTTTTGAGAGTTGAGAGTTGGTGCCAGTTAAGGGTTAACAGGATTCAAAAGGGGTAGAACTTGGAGCACTTGTGGGAATGCAACGACTCTAAGTTAATGGCTCACTTAACTCCATCCCTTAGCTCTTGCCTACTCTTCTCCTACAGCTGGGTGACTTTGGGCCAGTCACTCTCTCTCAGCCCAACTCACCTCACAGGGTTGTTTTTGTTATGACAAAATAGGAGGAGGAAGGCGTATGTTTTCTGCTTTGAGATTGTTAAGTCCTCAGGGCTACGACGATGCCTGAAGACATTGCTGGCTTCCTCTCGCTCCCGATTGACTAAGACGCGAACAGCCAGCCAGCAGGAGAATGCAGCTTCCCTATTGGTCCATCCGCCTGACAGCTCCTATATAAAGAGCTGTCAGATGGCAAATGTTGTTGTTGTTGGTTCAGGAGTTGCCTTGCGCTTTGCCTTGTTAATAATCTGTTAGAATAAAGGTTGTTTTGTTATTGCACAACCTGCCTCGCCTCGGTTCCTGTCCGCCTAGTTCTCCATACAGAGCAGAGATATTTATAGAAATTATAACGGGGTGGGGTGGGGGATAAATAAATAAATAAATCTCCTTGTCTTCTTACATTTTTTTTATTAAACCCCTAAGGAAGTGATCAAAGGCATTTTCAAATTGGAAAGTGGGGGAGGCCTCAGAATGATAGTAAGAATTTCAAATAAAATGACCCTCCCACAGACACACATATCAGGAATAGCACCCTCTGCCATTTCTAACAATCAAGCAAGCACAAAAACCCATTGTCAGGCGTGCCTCCATCAATAACCAAGAAAGGAAACTCCCAACTCCATTGTTTGTGGAATTTAAGATGCTTTTACTGGTTATGGAAAGATAGCAGCGAAAGAAAAGCAAGATCTGAGTCAAAAAGGCGCGAACAAGACTATATCAAATGATTACCCAGCAACCTCCCCCCAATTACCCCAACCCAATGTCCAATCTGCAACTCCGTAGGGTGTCATGTGGGGTGCATTTTCAAAAAGCCTCATCGAAAAGCCAAGACGGTTGGCCTTGACCAAGTCCAAACACAGGCCATTAGCATGCGCAGAAGATGGCGAGAACAAAACTCCCTTCTACATAACTCCTCCAGTACCATAAAATTCCCTTCCCAAATACCATAGCCCCCACCCTCCCCGTTTCGATGGCAGCTGATAGCAAGCAAGCAAAGCAGAGGCTGACAGCCATCCAGAGAAATACAACATAATTTTTCAAGCAAGATGGAATTAAAAGTGGAACCTCCTTTGCAGTGGGTGAAGACTTTTGAGAGAACTGAAGGTGCAAGGCAGAGTTCCTCACAGTGTTGGAATGGCCAAGTACAAATGGAAATTAAAATGGAAAATTAACTGAGGGGAGTTGCAGTATCTCTTTCACTCCCCCATCTGTATTCCATAAAACTGGTACTGATGCCCTCAGAGCTATTTTGAAAGGAAATTAAAACAAAAGCTAAGCAAAAAGGAAGAGGCTCTTCACTCAGTCAAGTACAGCAAGAGAAGAAAGTTTTACCTCAAATACTTGTTTTGTTGAGTGGCCTCTCAGTATTCTGGGAAAGACCAATCGTGATAACGAAGCGATGGAACCGAGTGTAAGAGGCTCAGAGAGCGATGGTAAAACAATAAAAATACGTGTTATAGATAAAATGAAAGAAGCTGCACAATAAATAAGAAAAGGGAAAAAGCATGTGCAGCAGAGATGGATATATATATGTGTGTATGTGTGTGTTGGATCAGTGGCTAAGACGCTGACCTTGTCAATTAGAAAGGTGGGCAGGTTGGCGGTTCGAATCCCTAGTGCTGCATAACGGAAGGAGCTCCCGTTACTTGTCCCAGCTTCTGCCAACCTAGCAATTCGAAACCACGTAAAAATGCAAGTAGCCATTTTAAGTTTGTCGGTTTGAATTCCTAGTACCGTCTAACGGAGTGAGTTCATGTTACTTGTCAGGAGCTCACTTGTTTATATACAGCTTCACAGTGCTTTACAGCCCTCTCTAAGCCGTAAGTGGGACGCAGTGGCTCAGTGGCTAAGACGCTGAGCTTCCCGATCAGACAGGTCCACAGTTCAGCGGTTCGAATCCCTAGCGCCGCGTAACGAAGTAAGCTCCCGTTACTTGTCCCAGCTTCTGCCAACCTAGCACTTTGGAAGCATGTAAAAATGCAAGTAGAAAAAATAGGAACCATTTTTTGGTGGGAAGGTAATAGCATTCTGTGCACCTTCGGCATTTAGTCATGCCCACCACATGACCACGGAAGTGTCTTCAGACAGCGCTGGCTCTTTGGCTTTGAAACGGAGATGAGCACCGCCCCCTAGAGTCGGGAATGACTAGCACATAAGTGGGAGGGGAACCTTTA
This sequence comes from Thamnophis sirtalis, assembly GCF_051295495.1. NCBI lineage: Eukaryota > Metazoa > Chordata > Lepidosauria > Squamata > Natricidae > Thamnophis > Thamnophis sirtalis. The sequence continues at coordinate 12,118,657 of NW_028261386.1, read as the reverse complement.
CCTATACCTATACCTATACCTATACACACACACACACACACACACACACACACACACACACATATGAAAAGAGGGAGAATTTATTGACAAAAGCAGCAACCGGTGGAGAGAATAAATGTGTATGTTAGTGTTCATGCCTGGGCATTAAAAAAAGATAAAAGGAATCCATCATTTTAATTTTTTCTAAAAGTTTTAATCTTCAATTATTTGGTTTTTAATGTTTTATTATAAATTGTACACTTCCCAGAACCTCTCTGTGAGAGAGATGAGCAATTAAGAAATTTGATATAAATAAAATAATAAATTAAGTTAAATTAAAATAAAATAAAAACAGAAGAGGGGAAAGAGATGCCATGTTATGAAAAGAGCATTCCAGAAAAGGGAATAGCTCAGAAAATTTTCAGAGACGTTGGCAATTGAGAGGATTAAAAAAACACCACCACCACCGGAGGGATTACATGTAGGATATTTGAAGGAATGCTTTCATCCCTATTACAGCCATCGAGCCCAGGTGGAGATTTTTACGGGCTATTATTATTATTATACATTTGATTTTTAAGTGTTGTAAGCCTCCCAGAGTCACCTATGTATGAGTTGGGCAGCTATATAAATTTGTTTAACACACAAATAAATATAAACATAGCCTCTTAGGATCATCGTTCAATTATTGATAGTGTGTAAAGTTCATAGTGTTTTCCTTAGGAAACTTAGGAAATTTGGAAATCAAATCATGTGCTAATACAAGATAGCTGTCAGAAAGAGCATCACTTCAATCTAAGACAGAAGGTTGAAAATATTAATGATCTCACAGATGTTTTAGGGATAGCTGTTGTATATCTATTTTAAATTAACCTGAACGGTACTTAGCTGTCCAAAATATTGAGTTCTTGTCTTTACAAGTAATTCAATAATGGGCCTCTTTCCTCCTTTTTTCTCTTTTTGGCAGCTGATATAAACAGCAAGGTTAATTACCTGTGGAAGAAAAGATTAGGTAATCCAAAGTTAAACTCCACATGGCCCTGTAGCTAATTGATTTCCCACAGAAACAGATAAAAAAGCCTTTCTTAATGAAGATACACTTTCAATGTTTCATTTACATTTGTTTAACTTTAAATTTCCATGCCTGAGAGAATGAATCACCTCATTCATTCATTCATTCTTGTAAAAGTGTAGCTTTAAGTATTCAACCTCTCACAACTCACTTCCACTTCTCCTTTTGAACAAGGATGGACAAACTAATTTATGGCCAATGAACAATAATTGAAAATGTATTTTCAAACGATTTGACTAGGATGATATAACATCTCCTACCTTGCAGAATAAGGACGCGGTGGCTCATAGCTAAGACGCTGAGCTTGTCTATCAGAAAGGTAGCAGTTCGGCAGTTCGAATCCTTAGCACCGTGTAACAGAGTGAGCTCCTGTTAGTTTGTCCCAGCTTCTGCCAACCTAGCAGTTCGAAAGCATGCAAAAATGCAAATAGAAAAACAGGAACCATCTTTGGTGGGAAGGTAACTGTTCCATGCACCTTTGGCATTTAGTCATGCTGGCCACATGACCATGGAGACATCTTTCGACAGTGCTAGCTCTTTAGCTAGCACTGTCTAGCTCTTTAGCTTTGAAATGGAGATGAGCACTACCCCCTAGAGTCAGGAACGACTGGCACATATGTGTGAGGTGAACCTTTATCTTGCAGAAGGAGTTGGACTAGAAGACCCCTGAGGTTCCTTCCAGTTCTATGAGTCTATGTTGTATAACAATTTATATATTTTTTAAACAGAGCATAAGAATATTTTTTCAAAAGGCAAGTGAACTTTCTTGGTTTTTTTCCCTTGAAAATGTTTTGCTTCTCATCCAAGAAGCTTTTTCAGTTCTCCAAAAAGCCTCTTGGATGACAAGTGAAACATTTTCAAGAAGTGGTTCTGTGGAATGAGAAACTACTGGTTCTGTGTGCTGTGGTTTGGTGGGCGTGGCTTGGTGGGTGTGGCAGAGGAAGGATACTGCTAAATCCCCATTCCCTCCTCATCCCACTAACCTGCTGTCCAGCTCTATTCTCCTGTTCAGGGCAACAAAAGAAGATCAGCTGGGAGGCTGGGAGGCAGAGGGGCGGGGCCAGCCTATTTGCTGGTTCTCCAAACTACTCAAAATTTCTGCTACCGGTTCTCCAGAACCTGTCAGAACTGACTGAATACCTCCTCTGATAAAAATAGGATTTAATCAGCTTGAAATGTTTTCTTCCCAAATACATGTTTCTTCTTCACTTCCATGAAGTGTTGAGTCAGAGCATTCAGGAAGTATGAAAGCCAACTGTAGCAAAACGTTAATCTGCTGGAAAACTGTCATTTGGCTCAATATGCCTCTTAATGTTCAAAAAATGAATCTGTCAGAGTGCCTATCTTGAAGGACAATCTACAAGGGGTAGATATGCATGAACTTTGCTATGGGTTTGTGGATCTATATTTGGTTGTGGGGTGCAATGCTTCAGCTGTTAAAGGCGCTGAGCTTGTTAGCTGAAAAGCCGCCAGCCCAGGTTCAAGACCCGAGAGCTGCACAAGGGGTGAGCTTCTGTCGTTACTCCAACCTAGCAGTTTGAAAGCATACAAATGCAAGTAAATAAATAGGTACCATTTTGGTGGTAAGGCATTCCGTGTGCCTTTGACACATAGCCATGCTGGCCATACGACCATGGAAAATGTCTTCAGACAACCCTGGCTTTTTCAGTTAGGAAATGGAGGTGAGCACCATCCCTGAGATTTCAGGCACGAGTAGATAGGGAAATATTTACCTTTTTATATCATGTTTCCCTGAAAATAACCCAGTGTTTTAAGCACGGCCTTATTTTTGGGGAGGTCTTACTATTTTTGAGATGCAGGAGGTGGTGAGCATGGTCATTTCATGACTGCTGCTGTGTTGCAATATTTTCGGGGAGGGCTTATTTTCAGGGGAGGACTTTTAGCCCATGCGCTCAAAAGCCTGATTGGGCTTATTATCTGGGGAGGTCTTCCTTTTGGGGAAACGGGGTATTTGATTGATTCAAATATTTGATATTTGAAACCTTTACCTTTTTATATTTGATTAGCTGCTGGACTGTCTTTTTCACTTTCTTTCCTGTAAAAAAAAGTACAGCCAATAAATAAATGTATGGTTTGTCAAGGGGTTGATGAGTTTGCCAACTTTGGATTTGCTCAGTTTGTCCCTGTCCTCTCAGTAAATTCAAGTTTTGCCGCACTGATTTGAAGATTCAGTGCAAAAGACAATTCACACAAAATTTCGCATACATCTTTTTATGAATGTTTCCTAGTACGCGTGCTTTTCTGCCAGCTATTTTCTGCTGATAATGTGCTTTTGTGTTTCCCCTAACACACCTGTTTCTCTTGGCTGTTGGTGTGCATCTTTGGAGTTGTGCACTGCACTGCAGCATTCTGATAAATGTTGACTCCATTGCTTTCCAGTTTAATCCAAAATAAGGATTAAGGATATTTTCCTGCTAGGTTTTGGACTGTTGCTTGGTTAGTAGTAGAGCGAAAATTCATAGAGCTAGTTCAAAGGACTTGAAGTAATATTAAGAAGCCACATCCCACAGAATTGGATTGGATTCAAATGTTAGCCTCAGGAAAGAAAGTGGCTTTCATTTTTAGTTGAGCTAAATAAGGATTTTAATAAATGTTGACTATGTGCTAACAGTGACTACCAATCTTACTAATGGGAAGAGTGCCAACTATGCAGCTGGAAAACTGGGCACTAGCTCATCTTATTTTTCACCATTCCTGACAAAGAATGCTGATGTACAATGCAAGAACTGAAGAGCAAAAAATAAAAATAACCACAAGCCTTTATCTGCAAACCTCATCAGAAAACTGTAAGAAAACCCTTATCCAATAAGGGTTTGGATCAGATAAAAGTATCTCAGAATTGTACAACCTAAACCCAAAGGTATTAATTCAATCCTCCAAATACTGGGTGTAGCACCCCGAGGTTATGCCTCAAATGTTCCACTGAGTTGTACTTTTGGGGACATTGTGAATACCGCAGCTTCAAAAATTAGATGACAAAAATATTTATAAGATAAGGGTAAAGGTTCCCCTCACACATATGTGTTAATTGTTCCCAACTCTAGGGGGTGGTGCTCATCTCTGTTTCAAAGCTGAAGAGCCAGCACTGTCTGAAGACGTCTCCATGGTTCATGTGGCCAGCATGACTAAACACTGAAGGTGCACAGAACAGTTACCTTCCCACCAAAGGTTGTTCCTGCTTTTCTACTTGCATTTTTGCATGCTTTCGAACTGCTAGGTTGGCAAAAGCTGGGACAAAGTAATGGGAGCTCACTCCATTATGCGGTGCTAGGGATTTGAACCGCCGAACTGCCTACCTTTCTGATAGACAAGCTCAGCATCTTAGCTATTAGCCACCGCGTCCTTATTCTGCAAGGTAGGAGATGTTATATCATCCTAGTCAAATCATTTGAAAATACATTTTTAATTATTGTTCATTGGCCATAAATTAGTTTGTCCATCCTTGTTCGAATGGAGAAATGGAAGTGAGTTGTGAGAAGTTGAATACTTGAAGCTACACTTTTACAAGAATGAATGAATGAATGAGCTGGAAATTTAAAGTTAAACAAATGTAAACAAAACATTGAAAGTCTATCTTCATTAAAAAAGGCTTTTTTATCCAACCATTGGCTGAATTATGTTTTTGCCTTTCTGGCAATTTTGCTGCTTTTGTGACCATCTTTCTCAGATGCAACGAGTACACAATAATCCAAAATTGGTACGTTGTGAAGTTCTATACTTTTGCAATTCACAGAAGAGCCGCAATCAGGGGGCATAGAAATGAAACATTATGAAAAGTGATCGAAGGAATTTGGAAAGGAGCCTTGAAAAAAAGATGAGGAAGAATACAGAATCACTCTTCAAATACCTGAAAGGATGTCACACCTGAAAGTCAAGCTGCCTTGGAGAACATTAACCTAAGCACAGAGTTCAGATCATGAGAAATAATAATGTAGTTTCATTTTACTCTGCCTTGGTAATCAGAATAGTGGATCCAGTTCTAGGCACTTCCATTCAGAAAAGAGTGGGACAAAGAAGTCTGTAGCAATTCTCAGTCATCCAGGTCATGGTTGTCCCAAAGGTGCTTTTTCTGGAGGCAACTGGACTTTCTTGTTTTTTCTTTTGAAGATATGTTGCTTCTTGGATGACGCTTCTCATCCAAGAAAATTGCAGATTACAGGAACCAGGAGCACTACTCAGGTGACCCTGAGGACACAGATAAACCTCCAAGTCCTTCAATGACCCTCTAAAAGGATTCAGACCACCAGCTGTCTGCAAGGAATATAAATCCTTCCATTCCCCACTATCCTGTCAGAGCTGAAGAAACTTCTTGGATGAGAAGCGAAATGTCTTCAAAAGAAAAAAAACAAGAAAGTCCAGTTGCCGCCTGAAAAAGCACCTTTGAAGCTATGAAAATAACGAAAGATTTAGAAATCAAGTCCATGAGAACAGGTAAAGGATTTGGATATGTTGGGCTTGTGGAAAAGACAAGCGAGATCAAGAATGACGACAGTCTTTCTATATCGGGAGGATTATCACACAGAAGAAAGAGTGGATTTATTCTCTGTTGCACCAGATGGCAGATCCAGAAGTAGGTGGCTGCACCAAGGAGATAGATACAGGAAGAATTCCCTGACTGTACAAATCTGTCATTCTGGGGTACAGATCGGTGGTGGGATTCATTTTTTTTACTACCAGTTCTGTGGGCATGGCTTGGTGGGCATGGCGTGGCTTAGTGGGTGTGGCTTGGTGGGCATGGCAGGGGAAGGCTGCTGTAAAATCCCCATTTCCTCCTGATCAGTTGGGACTCGGGAGGCAGAGAACAGATGGGGTGGGGCCAGCCAGAGGTGGCATTTACCGGTTCTCTGAACTACTCAAAATTCCGCTACTGGTTCTCCGGAACTGGTCAGAACCTGCTGAATACCACCTCTGGTACAGATCCCCCATGAATTGGTGAACACCTGTATAAATTTTCAAACAAAAACTGTCAGAATTGCTGTGGTAGAGCAGAGAGTGGATTAGATGAACTTTAAGGTCCCTTCCAATTTGATTACTCTGGGATTCTTTTCTTTGTTTGTCTATGTGAAACAAATGTTATGGCCATGTCAATTGAACATTAAATATCACATTCTTAAGGGTAGCTGATGACTCCAAGAGATAACAGAAAAACAGAGTTGGAAGGGACCTTGGAGGTCTTCTAATCCAACCCCCTGCTCAAGCAGGAGACCCAATTGTCCAATCTCTTCTTAAAAGTCATGATTGCTTCAATACAATACAATAGCAGAGTTGGAAGGGACCTTGGAGGTCTTCTAGTCCAACCCCCTGCCTAGGCAGGAAACCCTATACCATTTCAGACAAATGGCTTTCCAACATCTTCTTAAAGACTTCCAGTGTTGGGGCATTCACAACTTCTGGAGGCAAGCTGTTCCACTGATTAATTGTTCTAACTGTCAGGAAATTTCTCCTCAGTTCTAAGTTGCTTCTCTCCTTGATTAGTTTCCACCCATTGCTTCTTGTTCTACCCTCAGGTGCCTTGGGAAATAGTTTGACTCCCTCTTCTTTGGGGCAACCCCTGAGATATTGGAACACTGCTATCATGTCTCCCCTAGTCCTTCTTTCTATTAAACTAGACATACCCAGTTCCTGCAACCGTTCTTCATATGTTTTAGTCTCCAGTCCCCTAATCATCTTTGTTGCTCTTCTCTGCTTCACTTTGCAAGGAGTATAAATCCTTCCATTCCCTACCATCCAGTTAGAGCTGAAGAAGCTTATTGGATGTGAAGTGAAATGCCTTAAAAAAAAAAAAGAACGTCCAGTTGCCTCTTGAAAAAGTGCCTTTGGGACGCCTATTGACTGTCTGTCAGAAGCTGGATGAGAAGCTTGTAAATGGTGACCCAGGGATCAGGGGTCAAATCAACTTACCTTTGCTACCAGTTCACAAATGTGTGCATGCATGGGCTCACTTCACTTGCACATGCCATTTCCACATATGCGTGGGATCTTCTGCGCATGTACAGAGCCTCAAAAAGGGATTTGATGATGTCCAGGTAAGTGGGCAGAGCCTCCCGATACCGCCACTACCAGCTTGCCTGAACCAGGTAGAACCGGCTGAATTTCACCACTGCCTGGGATGTTGTAACTCATAAATATATGCTGGTTGCCAAGCGCCCGAAGTTTGATTGTGACTGTGGGTTGCTGCAAAAGACGTACTTTTTTTTGAAGCAAAGGTTTTGTTTTTTTAAATTTTTGTTACATATTTTAACTTCTTTTATAAAGAAAGTGTTTGTTAGGTTTCCCCCCTTTACATCTTCTCTTATGCACAGTTCATTTTACATCCAATTTCCATTTCAAATTTCAGCCATCTTATTTTATTTCCATATTTTCCAACTTAACTTTAATTTCTTCTTAATACATAAACAATATCATTATTTGTCCTTCCAAGTTAATCAAATTTAACATTTCATTTCTATCTATTAATCTGTTTTACTATCGATAACATATATCCTCAAATGTAATCTTGTATAGCAAACATTCACTTAATTAATTATCCACAATATTAATCTGTTTCCCTGATATTAGCTATATAGCATTGGCACTATTACCATATTTCATTCTATTCTATAGTAAATCCTTTATTTCCCATATTTCATTCTATTCTATATATATAAATCTAAATCTATATATTCTATAGTAATCCCATATTTCATTCTATTCTATAGTAAATCCTTTTCCTTCTTTCCTCCTTTCAACCATTTTCTCTTAGTCTCTCCGGAACTCCACTTCTCTTATATTCTCTTCTTTCCACCCATTCACCCAGGTTTTTCTTTTTCTTGTTTTTGTAGTTTCTATATTTTTCTCCTCACTCTTTTTTCTAGATCAGCAGTTCAGCGGTTCAAATCCCACCGGCTCAGGGTTGACTCAGCCTTCCATCCTTCCGAGGTGGGTAAAATGAGGACCCAGATTGTTGGGGGCAATATGCTGACTCTCTGTAAACCGCTTAGAGAGGGCTGAAAGCCCTATGAAGCGGTATATAAGTCTACTGCTATTGCTAAGTCTACTGCTATTGTTGGGGGCAATATGCTGACTCTCTGTAAACCGCTTAGAGAGGGCTGAAAGCCCTATGAAGCGGTATATAAGTCTACTGCTATTGCTAAGTCTACTGCTATTTTTACTTCTATTGTTTTAGTGACTTTCTCCAATTTTTTCCCCCAGTCCTTCCCATTATTCCCACCTTTGCTGCTTAATTTTCTCTGCAAAAAAAAACAAACATACTTGTGAGGACTAGCAATAAGTCACTTTTTTCAGTGCCATGGAAACCTCAAACAGTTGCTAAACAATTGTTTGTAAATTGAGGACTACCTAGATGTGTTTAAGAAAAGGATGGATACCCATCAGATGAGAATGCTTTAACTTAAATTCTTGTGCTGAGCAGAAGTTTGAATTTGATTGTCAAAACGGTCTCTTTCAATTATAAGATTCTATGATGAGATTCACAATCTTATTTGGGCTATCATTTTGTGAACTAGGAAACAGCTGGGGGAGGCCTGCATACCGTACATCAAAGGCTTATATTGATGAGATTGTGGAAATTTATCCAGGATCCTTCCTCATCTTATTCCATCTGTTGCACTAGGTGGCAATCTCTGTCATTCAAGCCCCTTGTCTGTGATAGCACAGTTAGACTAATCTTTTAATAATACTCTTGAAAGCTTTCAAAAATAACTGTTCCCTGAATAGGTTTGAGCAAAGAACAGGAAAATGAAGAGCTGGGAACAAGCAGGGAGTTTTCTGTGCCATTACAATCTCAAGTACTGGATTTTGATTGAGGCTCTTGAGTTGTGTACATCACTTTAAATGCTACAGTCACTTTTTCATATTTTACTGCTCTCTCTTTCTTTCTCTCTCCCTCCCACTCTCCCTCCCTCCCCATTTATTGGCAGCTGCTCAACAGCCTCTTGAAGAGTTGAAGCGGACATGTGGAACAGTGCTGGATTGAGCTGACAGTCAGCCAAGTGCTGATTTTATCTCCAGTTGCTGTTTCCCCTGTGAAGGAAGGAGTGAATGAACGCAAACTCATTGGCTAGTTAGCAAGCTGCACTTTTACATCTTCAAACATTTTTAATGCAAATGCAGCTTTGGTTTTTACATCCGGGACTATCTTCCCAAGGAATGTATGGCCAACTGAGGGGCAGCCCGGCCTGCAATACAACAGTTTCTGGATTTCATTCTGGAACATGGCTGCATTCAATGTCTTCCTTCTTCCAGAGAACAAGCTTTTTAATTAGATGACTAGCTGATAACCTGACATTGCCCAGGTATTTATTTATAGAGGGAAAATGTCCAGACCAAACGTAATTTCTAATGTTGGATTTCCCCTCTGACCAGAGGGAGCCCCTTGTGGAATACTGTGAAGCCGTCACCATGGCAACTCCACTGAGCTGTACAGTAGAAGCCATTTTACATCAGTACAGTAGAAGCCACTTAAAGGCATAACAGGCTGCATCTTAACAGAACACCCCCCCCCCGAGGGTTGTTAGGGGTGTCTGACCCGCACATTTTTTCCCCAATTTTTTTCATCTGTGTACCAAGTTTGGTTGAAATTGCGGCAGGTGTTCCAGAGTTATGCTGGAACACACATGCACGCGCACACGCACACAAACATACACACACACACACACACACACACACACGCCATTTATATTTATAAATATAAGATTGATTTATTTACTATTTGTTTATTTATGTGGAAATTAATCTGCACCCAACTTTTACGCAATGACTCTGGGCAGCTTACCACATAAAAGCATTACAATCTTTAGGTTTTAATTAGTCAACCACCTCCAGTGTCAAGGTGGTTTAACAATCCTATCATTTAATGGTGGAAGTTCTGGAACCAACTGTGGTTGTAAATTGAGGACTACCTCCATACGTTTTGGTGTGACCCAGCAGAATTTTTTTCAGATTCTTCTGGAGCAGCGATCACCAACTGGTGGTCCGCGGACTGCTGGTGGTCCGTGAGAATATTTTGGTGGTCCACAGAAAAATCTTTTCATTTTTGCATTTTTTATATTGCACTAAATCAGGGCTCCTCAAACTGCGGCCCCTGGGCTGGATACGGCCTGCCAAAGCAATTACTCCTGCCACTGATCCTTTCTGGGGTCCTTCAGGTACTTAGCTTGGCTGCCTATTTAGTAGCTCCAGCCCTTCCCTCCCTGGGAGTCCAGGCACTTCAGTGAGCAGTGCGCAAAACTTCAGCTGAGCTCCTCAAAAGACAGGATTTGCAGGGGAGTGAGGTAGCACCAAGGTTGGCTACGAGGCAAACATTCATTCTTGGCCATATTTGAGATTCCTAGCTGCGAAAAAATCTGGGGTTGACCCCAGGTGCTTCTCTCCGCTCACAGGCGGCCAAGCTAAGTGCCTGAAGGACCACATCCCATCACTAATTCATATTAGTGGTCCACAGGATTTAAAATTATGAATTTAGTGGTCCCTGAGGTCCGAAAGGTTGGTGACCCCTGTTCTGGAGGACTCCTTTGGGACAAATTCTGAATTTCAAAAGAGGGACACACATACACACAAATAAGACTGAGCCCTAGAATGCCTCGACTGAGTTAATAAGATTGCCCAGCAAGTAGGAGCTTTATGTTGCAAAGACAAGTGAACTGGATAGGGAAATGCATAACTATAGGTAAAGATCAGGGAGAGATAAACTCTTACAGGTTCTGTAATAGGAAGGTGACGTTTGAGTTGAAGAAAACCATTGCTTACTCGAGGGACTGCTGTGAAAATAATGGTAACTGCCAAAGCTGTCGTCTTTTTAGAGGTTTTTAAAGTTTCTCCCCAGCGAGCTTCATTGCAGTTTGATGGATTTAAGTGGCACAGAAGCACACCAAGAGCAGCAGGACAGGTGCCTAACAATGACCCACTCTTGAAGGGGTGACACAATGTCACAACGTCAGAGTCTTATTATAATGGATATGTTATCCTCTGCTGGTGGATTATTTGCAAATGCAATCCGAACAGAATGGCAGATTTGGAAGGGACCTTGGAGATGTTCTAGTCCAACCTCCTGCTCAGGAAGGAGACCCTATACCATTTCAGACAAACAGTTGTCCAATCTCTTCTTAAAAAGCTCCAGTGTTGGAGAATTCACAGCTTCCGGAGGCAAATTATTCCTCTGATTAATTGTTCTGTCAGGAAAGTTCTCCTTAGTTCTAGTTTAGTTCTGTCCTTGATTAGTTTCTATTCATTGCTTCTTGTCTGCCTTCTGGAGAATAAGTTGACTCTCTCTTCTTTGTGGCAGTCCCTTAAATATCAGAACATTGCTATCATGTCACCCCATCAGAGGTGGGTTCCTACCAGTTCGCACCTATTTGGTAGAACTGGTTCATCAAATCTACAGAACTGGTTAGAAGAGGTTCCACCAGTGGACCCGGAAAGCAGGCCACACCTACAGAAGAGGTTCCAAATTTTTTTGAAACCCACCACTGGTCCTTGGATATGATTATTTTACACTATCATGCTCATATTTATAAAACTCAGTGCCTCTGTGAAAGGTAAGGATGACTACTGCGTTTGTGGTGCAATCAGAACATTGGGTGTATTGAAGTTGTTTTAATGCAAACCAAAGATGCCTTTTAAAAAATAAGTTTACATCATATTCTTATGCATGCCAATACTGTGTGTGAGGTAATTTAAGGTGGTTCTGACAAGTGTCATCGGCATCCTCATATCCGGTCACATGGGCAGAAAGTCACTCCCATCTGGTCATATGGGCAGCAAGCCACTCCCACAAAGGAGGCCACACCCAAAGAGTAGGTTCGAACAATTTTTGAAACCCACTGCACCCCATGTCATTCTTTTCAGTCAACTAAACATGCCCAGTTCTAGCAACTGTTCTTCCAATGTTTCAGCCTCCAGTCCTCTAATCATCTGTTGCTCTTCTCTGCACTCTTTCTAGAGAGCAATCTTCATTATTTGTCATTGGATTTCAGGAGGTTCATCATCATGTAGCAATTAAAAAGAGAATTGATGAGTTCCTGTTAATTCATATCTTTACACCATGTAGAGACGGTAGGGCAAACAGAGGAGACATTGATGGGAATAAATTGGTAAAGGTTCCCCTCACACATATGTGTTATTCGTTCCCGACTCTAGGGGGCAATGCTCATCTCCATTTCAAAGCCAAAGAGTCAGTACTGTCTGAAGACGTCTCTGTGGTCATGTAGCCGGCATGACTAAACGCTGAAGGCGCACAGAATGCTGTTACCTTTCCACCAAAGTGGCCCCTATTTTTCTACTTGCATTTTTACGCGCTTTTCAATTGCTAGGTTCAAAGCGAGTGTGCGCGTGCAAAAATTTTCAGGTGCTGAGCCAGTAGTAATGCTGGTAGGAACCCACCTCTGCCAGCATGGTTTGGCATGCTGACTGCATCCCATGTGTGTGGGGTTGAAGTTTCAGTCACTTGCGTGGACAGCAGTGGTGGGTTTCAAAAATTGTTCGAACCTACTCTGTGGGTGTGGCCTCCTTTGTGGGAGTGGCTTGCTGCCCATGTGACCAGATGGGAGTGGCTTGCCGCCCATGTGACAGGATATGAAGATGCCGACGACACTTGTCAGAACCACCTTAAATTACCTCACACACAGCACTGGCATGCATAAGAATATGATGTAAACTTGTTTTTTAAAAGGTATCTTTGGTTTGCGTTAAAACAACTTCAACACATGCAATGTTCTGATTGCACCACAAACACAGTAGTCATCCTTACCTTTCACAGAGGCACTGAGTTTTATAAATATGAGCATGATAGTGTAGAATAATCATATCCAAGGACCAGTGATGGGTTTCAAAAAAATTTGGAACCTCTTCTGTAGGTGTGACCTGCTTTCCGGGTCCACTGGTGGAACCTCTTCTAACCGGTTCGGTAGATTTGATGAACCGGTTCTATGAATAGGTGCGAACTGGTAGGAACCCACCTCTGGTGGCAGGTTCTTGGCAGGCCATGGACCAATTGTAATCTGTGAAATGTGGGTTGGGGACTCCTGCCCTATTTGGTTCCTTTCTGTTAAGTTTTTGGAGAGTTATCCTACTGATGGACAGACAGAGTCCTAAGTCCTCTTTATATAACCTCTTTCCGACATTCAGATTGAAAAGAATAAAAATAATTCTTCAAACTCTCACTTGCTGTTTGGGTCTATGAACTGAAAGTAGATTTAGGAATCGGTTTGGGCTGCATAAGAAGATTACAAGGAGAATGTTTTGGTTCACATTGTAATTGTCAACCCTGAAGTGAACCTGGCTGAGGCCATCTTTGATGCTTAATGGTTGCCACAAGACAGTGGGGGAGAATGGGACAGGGGGAAATTAGATAGCTCAGCTTTGCCATCAAAATAAAAAGTTTTCTTGTGGGAACCAAGGACATTCCAACAGGTGGCTGAGAAGAGGAGGAGTGACCAGGAGGAGAAAAGCACTACTATTAGACAATGTGACCAATGATCTGGGAGGAAGGGGGAACTTTCACTTTTTAATTAGGTGAAAACCATGAGAACTTTCAGAGTCGGTTTTCACCAGTTGTGCCAATATGATATATCCAATCAATGGTTCTTTGAGGAATCTATCTGCCTCAAAGTTCTGCTTTAAATGGGTGCATTAATCGGAACACTGATAGTAATATGAGCCAATTGAATTCATCCCGTCCTTCCTCATATAACACACATCTCAGAACAAATTATCCCTTGTTTTTTATAGTTCCTCAGATGTTCAGTTATTGCCTGCTCTTTTATAATAATCATTATTATTTGTTAAGAGAAATGATACATTGGGATTCTGAAATGCTTGCAAAAAATGATGCAGTTTTACACCATTGTTATTATTTTTTGGCTAATGAATTGACCTTATAAGGTCAAGTTATTCTGGAAATATTATCACTTTGCTTTAGTTTCTGCTTTTTACAATGTGGGTCAACAGAGCTAGCTGTAAGGTTTGCAAACCTTGGTGGAAACTCTCCCAGGGGTTAAACAGGTTCCTCTTTTGTTTGTGGGTGCTGGTGTGGGATCAGAAAAGATGAACATTTTGCACATGGACCTATATTTAATTCCGCAGACCTTAAGAAGCTGTTATCATGGTAAGATAATTGACTGTGAAAAGCTATCAACTGTAGTAAGGTGAAGTACACCACACTTAACATATCACTGAGGTCAGTCTCATGATTATGGCAGCTGCCTGAGTACCATTATTAGCTTCAGTTGCTCAGATTAACCTTTCTTGATGAAAAATCATTCAAATAGAATTAAACTAAAGCTTAGATCTCTTCAGGGTTTTTAAAAAAAATAAAATGCAAGATGTTTCACAGCACTAATCTTTAGATAATGGCCAGTGTGATTGACTGCTAGCACAACTAGGTTTCAATCTACTCTGCTTTCCACTGTTATTTTTTTTAAATTCATAACCAATTTCTACCCATTAAGGGGAAGAATAGAGAATAGCTTTGATATTGAAGTTTCAGACAGTGAATATCTATATCTATATATCTATATATCTATATATCTATATATCTATATATCTATATATCTATATATCTATATATCTATATATCTATATATCTATATATCTATATATCTATATATCTATATATCTATATATCTATATATCTATATATCTATATCTATATCTATATCTATATCTATATCTATATCTATATCTATATCTATAGATATAGATATAGATATAGATATAGATATAGATATAGATATAGATATAGATATAGATATAGATTTAGATTTAGATTTAGATTTAGATTTAGATTTAGATATATAGATATTTAAAGTCACAACTCCTGGTATGCCCAAATAGCTTTGATATTGAAGTTTCAGACAGTGAATACATACATACATGCATACATACATACATACGTACGTACGTACGTACGTATGTATGTATGTATGTATGTATGTATGTATATAAGTTGTATTTTTGCTGATAAATAAATAAAGGGAGACTAGTATAGATCTATTTCAAGCTATTTAGCTCTCATCAGCTAGCCATACCCTTACTGGGATTCGAACCTGTGCTATATTACATCTTAGGCAGACGTCTTGGCCATTAAGCCACAGGCTCTCCTCCTTATCAGCTGAAGCCAGGGTGGAAGGTATATATTTAGTGTCACAACCCCTGGTATGCCCCAATAATGGGAGGAATATATATACATACATACATACATACATACATACATACATACATACATACATACATACATGCATGCATACATACATACACACACACACACACACACACACATATATGTTATATTTGTGCTGATAAATAAATAAAGGGAGACTAGTATAGATCTATTTCAAGCTATTTATCAGCACAAATATAACAAATGTAACAAAAAGGCAACAGTAAAAAATATTGGGTTTCTTTCTGGATGGTCTCTTGTGACAAGCCGAAGGACAGAGAATGGAAGTAGTGATCTTCCTCCCATATTTGGGCATACACACACACATGTGTGTGTGTGTGTGTTGTGTCTGTGTGTGTCTGTGTGTGTCTGTGTGTGTGTATATATGTCACATGTATTTGAGCACTTCTGCATATGCGCATGGAGTGTACGGCGTCTGTGCGACGCTCCGCCGAGCAACTGCGCATGTGAATGTGGGGGACACCGAGCCCCGTTGCACCGTACCAGTTTCAACGGGATCTGAAACCCACCACTGGTCAGCTACTACAAAGAAAACTGTTGGCTTGCCTGAACAGAACACACTAAACCCTATGCTGGTTTATAAACCATAGTAACTGAATCTGCTAAACACACTAAGCCAAAACTAATCATATCATGGCTGAGGGTCACAGACACTGTTCTAGTTAAAGTGTGGCTGCCTTCAGAACAGATAGCCACTAATTCAGATGATTTTCAAAGAGCTCTAGACAAATTAATGGAGTATCAGGCTATCAAGGGCTATTAGGTTTGATAGCTGTATATTACTTTCAGAGCAAAAGCAATACACCATAAATCTAAGTTGCTAACTAAGAGGACAATTATGCTCATGACCTCTAAGCTTTTCGGAAGATGCTTTGAGTCAGCTGTGTTATGGATGCTTGATTAGCAAAGCTCCTCTTAAGTTCTGAAGGAGTTTGCTTACCTCCAACATTCTCTGCTTTCTGGTTAGGAGTTCTGGCATTGTCGGCACTGCAATAGCTTTCAAAGAGTCTGCAGTGAAGGATTACTAGAATTTACAAGTTTCTGAGATCCACTAGGTTATGAAGAAATGCTGATCCTAAATGGCTTTTCAGTTTCTTTCTTGTGCATCTATCCTTGCCCTACTTGATCTTTTTCTGGTACCATAATAATTCAGAATAGATTTTTTTTTCTCCTTAGAAATAGAATAGTAGAATGATATGATCCAGTAGAAAGAGAGATTATTAGCAAGGTAAAAAAGTATGTTTTAATTAGAATGTGTGGGAATTAAGAACCTTACAGCTGATAAATAATTATGTTCTGTTGATTATATAAAACTTGAAAATTGAAACTTGAAAATTCATATTTTTAATGGAAAATAGATTGAAAAAAAATGATAAATTGTTTATTTTTAAAGAGAAAGAAAAACTATATTGTTTGTATATGTTAAAAACTAGAAATTGGAAAATAGGAGAAGAAAAGTAATAGGTCTAAAATTGGAAATAATGGAAATATAATGTAAAATGAATTATGTCTTTTGGTGGGAATGTTAAAGGGGGAATAACACTAAAATAAAAATAAATTAAAAATTCATAATAATAATAATAATAATAATAATAATAATAATAATAATAATAATAATAATAATAAAAGCCGCACTGCTTGGATCTGCACGCATATTACGAAAATACGTTACGACATCCTAGGCCCCTGGGTGGGGCCCGACTAGTAACCAATGCCAAATCCGGCGAAACAACTGGCCGCTGTGATACAATTGTAGTATAATAATAATAATAATAATAATAATAATAATAATAATAATAATAATAATAATAATAATAATAATAATAATAATAATAATCGCAATGATCCCACTATCAGTAATCTTTAAAAAAAATGAAACTAGGCTACCAAACAGCCAAAGAAGCTGAAAAAATTTCGCATTTACTATATATGGATGATTTGAAACTCAGAAATAGAAATCCAATCATTGACAAACACAGTCCGAGTATTCAGCACCGATATTTCAATGCAGTTTGGCATGGAAAAATGTGCCACTGTATCTATAAAAAGAGGCAAAATCACTGCATGTGAGGGAATTGAAATGCCCAATGGCCAACTAATTAAATGCAACGAAAATGATGCCTACAAATACTTAGGCATTCTGCAGTTAGATAATATCAAGCATGGAGAAGTAAAAACTATTGTCAGGTGAGAGTACACCAACAGAGTTAGGAAAATTTTGAAATCTAAATTGAATGGTGGAAATACAATCAAGGCCATAAATACTTGGGCAATACCAGTTATAAGATACACAGCTGGTATAGTTAACTGGACACAAGCTGATTTGGACATTTTGGACCGAAAAACCAGGAAACTAATGACAATGCACTATAGTTTACATCCACGTGGTGATACTTATAGACTGTATCTGCCCCGAAAATCAGGTGGCAGAGGATTATTACAAGTGAAGCAAACAGTTGAAGAAGAAAAACATGCACTGGCTGATTATTTAAAAGAAAGTCAAGAACATCTATTAATCGAAGTAAAGAACAAAAATCTCCTGAAGGCCCAACAGACGAAACAAGAATACAGAAAAGAAGTGATAAAATCAAGAATGGAGAGTTGGTAGAACAAAGCACTGCATGGCCAATTTCTGGAAAAAATAAAAGATAAAGTGGACAGTGAACAAACTTTGTTATGGTTAACAACAGGTACATTAAAGAAAGAAACAGAGTCACTAATCCTGGCTGCGCAAGAACAAGCTATCCGCACAAATGCGATTAAGGCCAAAATCGAAAAATCCTCTGATGATGCCAAATGTAGACTTTGCAAAGAAGCTGATGAAACTGTTGATCACATACTCAGCTGCTGTAAAAAAATCACGCAGACTGATTATAAATTGCGGCACAATTCAGTAGCACAAATGATCCATTGGAATTTGTGCAAAAATTATAATATTAAAACAGCAACAAACTGGTGGGAACATCAGCCTGAAAAAGTCACCGAAAATCAGATGGTCAAGATCTTGTGGGATTTCTGTATACAAACCGACAAAATACTGGCGCATAATACACCAGACATCACACTGGTTGAGAAAAATAAGGTCACAATCATAGACATCGCAATACCATGTGATAGCAGGGTCGCTGAGAAGGAACATGAAAAAATCGCAAAATACCAGGACTTAAAAATCGAAATTCAACGACTATGGCACAAACCAGCAGTGATAATTCCAGTGGTAATTGGCACACTGGGTGCTATTTCAAAAGCACTGGAATTATATTTAAAACAGTTAAAAATTGACAAAGTCACCATCAGTCACATCTACGTCAGGAATTTTTCGGCTTTTAACCCTTGCTTAACTCTGCTCGAGTGATTATAAAACACCAGATTAGATGAGGCACGTTGTTCTCCCGCCTCCTCCTGTAGAGGGCACTTTTTAGAGGCTTTTTTAAACAGTTAAGCACTAAGCAGAGTCATCCACGATGACTCTGGCAGCAACTAGCTCAGCCTGACCTCAGTTCTTGCCTTTTTCCTTTTACATTTTTTTCCTTTTCATGATGAGAGTGGTGAGGCTCTGCCTCCCCTGCCTCCCCTAACTGCACGTCCCTGGACTGACTCTTTTGCTGAACACTAGAATCACTGCTGCTCTGGACATCCACTGCATGGATTTATCCATTTGAATTTCCTTCCATGAATGAGACAGATTTTAAAAAATTACTTGTGGGATGGATCTGCTCAGTCGTGCAGAGGCTATCATTGAGAAAAATCTCTGGAGCTCCAGAGAATTGCTTTGCAAGCATCTCAAAAATCAAGATTCCTGATCACTTTAAGTATACACTGGATCCATTTTATCAAATAAAGCCTAAATTTTGTTTCACATTCAGCTGACAATTTCTGACTCATCCTTCTAGGTTCTTAAATAATGGCATTATAGTGGAACTTGGAGTTCAGTTAGTTTTTCTGCACAGTCTGGAAAATTTCTTATTCTAGGCTAGATGGATAGGTTCCTTTGCTTTTAGGCAGAAGATAAGAAAGGCTTCACAAAGGGACTTGTTTTCCTTCCCTAGAATTTCAATTCTTATACTTGGATATGTGTAGGTCAGTAGTGGGATTCAGCCAGTTCGCCCCTATTCAGGAGAATTGGTTGCTAACTTTCTAAGCAGTTCGGAGAACCTTTTGCTGGAAGAAATCTCATTTTGTTTCTTTCCACTTTACAGGGCTAATCCTGTAAGGAAGGCAGGAAGGAAACATTCTGGTGTTGTTTCTAGCCTAATCTTTCTTGCCCTGCTTACAGAAACTGCCTCTCCGGTTAACCCTTATTACATTGTAACAGCTAAGGCGAAGCGCCCATCAACTTGAGTGACATTGAGTTGGCCACGCCTACCCAGTCACATGATCACAGAGCCATGCCTACCCAGCTGGTCATTAGGGCAGAGAACTGGTTGTTAAATTATTGGAATCCTACCACTGGTGTAGGTCCAGGCTGAGGTTTACTAATTGTTGTAAATCACTCAACGGTTGGCACGATTTGCATACCTCTGGGTGATGGAGTAGAGGATAATGCTGATTTCTTTTCACTTCTTATTAAAATCAAGTGCATTTTAATGCCTTGCATGTATAAATGACCATCCGGACACTTGTAAATATCCACAAAGACTTACCGGTAATTGCTATTTTTATTCCAGGCCCATCCCAAGATACTGATGAGAATTGTCTTAGTTAAGGCAGACCAGCTAATTTCTTCTGAGGTTTACATAGGGGGGGGAAGTTTAAGTCCATTCCAGTATATTAAATGAGACTGAAAACACTTCAGATCGATAACTTGCTCATCTATGAAAAAAAATAACAGGGAATGAAAAGTGATCGTCAATTGATTTGAAATGCTTAAGGCTGACTACAAGCTGATGAGGGCTCCTTGTAAATAACATTTGGTATGACTGCCGGTGAATTAAGCCAAAATGCAGGAGGAAGATGTTTTTCATAACGTTCATCCCCACTTGAGCAGCCTTTGCAAAATGAGGAAGGAGGAAAGAGTCAATCCTAAGAAAAGGAGAGAAGAAGATGCTGTAAAGACATAAGAGAAGGCTACACAATTTTTTTGCAAGTGGGCCTATATTTGGGGAGGGACAGAGGATCTTTCCTATACTGTGGGGGCAAAAATATACCTTTATATCACCAAAATGGCTGTAGTTACAAAGTATGAGTGTGTTTAATGGTTTAGAGAAAACTTGGCCAAACTCCGTTGCTGGATAATTCATAGTTACTATTATTTCAACTATTGGGATAAATTAGGTCTTGCTATTAGCAGTTCTCAAATTGCAGATGTTCCTGAGGAAGTAATATTAAAAACTACTGTTGGATGGTTTAACAACTAGAAAATGTTTGCCTTGTTACTATTAGATTGTGTGAAGGGAAATGAGATTTCAATCTCTGTTTATCCTTTAAGTGGTCCTATTGGATCCTGGGGAGGAGGGGGAGGAGGAGGAGGAGGAGGAGGAGGAGGAGGAGGAGGAGGAGGAGGAGGAGGAGGAGGAGGAGGAGGAGGGGGAGTTGGAACCAGGAGCATCCAACAGGGATAACACTTCTCCCCTAGAATTTCTGGAGAGTCCTGGGGCTGAAAATGATGCTTAGTTTTTATTTATTTATTAGTTTGTCAAACATGTACAAGTAACAGATACAAGTATAAACATGGACATGAACAAAGGAAATGAATAAAAATAAATGGGGGCAGGAGGACAGGGATGGTAGGCGCACTGGTGCGCTTTATGCACATCCCCTTTACGGGCCTCTTAGGAATGGGGTAAGGTCTACGGTAGACAGTTTGAGGTTGAAGCTGTGGATGTTTGAGGGTGTGACAACGGAGTCAGGCAGAGCGTTCCAGGCATTGACCACTCTGTTGCTGAAGTCGTATTTTCTGCAATCGAGTTTGGAGCCGTTTACCTTGAGTTTGTATCGATTGTTTGCCTGTGTATTATTGTGGTTGAAGCTGAAGTAGTCATTGAATGGTAGGACTACGCTTAGGTTGGACTGCAGGTGGTGTAGTTCCAGATTATCCAAGCCCAAAATTTGTCCCTGGCCCCTCCGGCATTGGGGGAAATGGTGAACCAGATCAGGAGTTCCTCGCTATAGTTTTCACTCTTTTCCAGCTTTACTTATTTCAAAGCTTTTTTATTTATTTAATAAACTTACATAGCGTTCCTATGTGACACCTGACTGTAATTTGGAAGAAAAGTGGAGTATGATAACCTATCCAATAAATAGAGACCTCCTTTGGTGTAGAACTTACGCCTTAGACACAAAGGCAACTTGGTGGCCTTGGACCAGTCTCTCTCTCTCAGCCTTAGGAAGGAATCAAAATCTTGTCAAGAAAACCATAAGGACTAGTCCAGGCAGTTATCAGGAGTCAACACAGACCCAAAGTGAGTGAGTGAGTGAGTGAGTGAGTGAGTGAGTGAGTGAGTGAGTGAATGAATGAATGAATGACAATTCCACCCAAGATCAACTGCTGAGAATCAGATTAGGGTCTCCAGAAGCTATGCTCCTGATATATCTCCAGGCTTAAAATGGTAAATGTCACTCCCTTTAAAAGTCAGTGAAACTTTTTCTTGTCCTTATAATTTAGTTGCAGAGTTTTTAAACCATCTTAGAGTTTCAGCTTAGTTTGAGCAATTGTGGAGTTTCCAGTGTTAGTGTCTATATCCCAATAAAAACGTGGAAAGGACAAAATTATTTGGAACATGGGAAGAAATTTATTTATTTAGCATGTGACATACTCTATAAGAAGGAAATCTACAAATGCTAGATCCATTTAATTATTTAGTTAGCTTATGGCATATCATACATGGACTGGCAATGTGTATTAATATTTCACCTAGATTAGTAAAACAGAATAAAATATAAATGTTAAAAAAAACTACCTTCAAATGCTTACTTAAATGCTAGACACAATGCACAATATCAAGAGCCTAGACTGCTGGTTCATTCTGTTTGGTGCTTGCACCATGGAGGGCAAATTAGCTTTACACCAGCTAACTAGTATCACTTGGGTTGTTGACACTTCTTGGCTCCTCCGCTGGTCTTGCCTCGTGTTCAGTCAGATCCAGCACCAGCTTCCACGCTCTGCACACACGAACCCAGCTAGGTTTGTCCCACTGAAGTGGTAGCCATTTATCTACTTGCAATATTGCATGCTTTGGAACTGCTGGGTGGGACGGAGCTAGTAATCGAGCAATGGGAGCTCCCTCATCTCGTGGAGCCCGGCTTGAACTGTTGGGGTGGGTGCAGACCATTTCTGCCTGGCAGTTTCAGCATCATTAAGCCACTCCACTATTGCGTCCCCTCTTGGAGGGAGGGGTGTCATTAGGGCTCTAAAGAAGTTGGAAAACATGGTTTAAAGTAGGGGAAGTCAATGTGCAGCTCTGGCCTTAAACTGAGCTCAAAAGCCATGTCCACCCAGCTCAAAAACCTAAGCCCCATTGCCAAAGTTTTTAAAGTGTTTTGAAACACCCTGTTGTTGCTAATATAAAAAAATGTCAGATTCCTTTATTATTAAAAGAAGAAAAGATATCCCACTACTGTACATCAGCTATACTGTTTGTGTGTGTGTGTATGTGTGGGGAATTGTGGTTGCTTTTTTAAAAACAAGGCTGGTGCTGTTTCTATTCCCTCTGCAATCTGTATTCAGTGGTGACAGTGGTACAATTAGGTCACTAACTGCAGTGGTATATGAAAATGACCTTGGGAGAGAGAAGGAAGTGCTGGAAACTAGACAAGGGTCAGAGAAGAGGCAGCTGAGCTTGCAGAAGCAATGGGGACGTGGCAAAGGTCCAGTGGTGGGTTTCAGCTCCTGTTGCAACCAGTATGCTGCAACGGGAGTTGGGTGTGCACTACGGGCATGCACACTATGCATGCACACACCCGCACCCACACAGGAGCCGTACGCTGTGTGGATGTGTGCAGATGGCCCATTTCTTTCAAATACAGGTAAAGAATAAGGGCAGGCGGGCCCTCCAAAGCACCGTTCTGGTACGATGGCTGCTGCTTCCGGCAGGCACCGATATGCGTGTACTGGGGTGTACCGCCTGCAACCCACCACTGCAAAAGTCGCAAAAGGCAAATAATAACAAAATAATAGTTATGATAGGAATGACCATATGACTATTAATAAACCATCAGTTATCCTGAAATAAATTAGATCTAATACATCTAATACTAGATACAATGCAAGCTACAAGATTCAATGCAGCTAGATACAGTGAAATCTCTATTATCCCACAGAAGCCCAAATGAATTTTCATGAAACCCCAAAGGAATTCAAGAAAATACTGGAGACTGTTTGGTTCTTTCTTTCTTTCTTTCTTTCTTTCTTTCTTTCTTTCTTTCTTTCTTTCTTTCTTTCTTTCTTCTTTCTTTCCTTCTTTCTTTCCTTCTTTCTTTCTTTCTTTCTCTTATTCATCCATCCATCCATCTACTTTTAAAGAACATCTTTTAACCTGATGGGACCAAAGGTGTCCTAGAAGCATGTCTTTTCCCCAAAACTCTCTATTTTCTCTATTTTTCTTGAGTTTGTCATCTGCCTGGAGTAGCTCTGATTCCACAACGTTATTCTTTGAATAAATTATTTGTCATAATTCTGACTGTGACCCTGAATTATGATTATTTAAGTTGCCATGGCTCCATGCCCATTAACGTTCCAAATTGGACCCAGGGAAAGTCAGCTTTGAATCTCTACTCCTCACATCAACGGTCCTGAGCATGCCAAGATAGGTTCAAGATATAAATGTAAACAGGGAATAAAATAAGAAGCCATTTATTTATTTTATCTTTTTTATGAGCAGGGGAAGGACAAAGCTCATTAGTAGAGTGGGCGTTTTCTGTGCAGACAATTGGCATCTTACCTTGCTGAATACAGAGGTGAGAAAGCACGGGGTAAATGAAATGAAGGAGTGGGTTTCTCTTAATAGGTCTCACTTGGAAAAATATAAAAAATACCTGCTAAGCAGTGGTGGGATTCAAATAATTTACAACCGGTTCTCTGTCCTAATGATTTCTTCCAACAACCAGTTCACCAAACTGCTCAGAAATTAACAACCCGGTTCTCCTGTAGTGATGCAAACTGGCTGAATCCCACCACTGCTGTTAAGTTAACCTCAAAAGCAAGAGATACATGGATGGATGAGTTGGACCCAAAATCAAATTCAGCTGTGCACATACTCTCCCTCTGCCTCCCTGATTGATTGATTGATTGATTATGTGCCATCAAGTCTGGGTCAACTCTTAGCATAGATAGACTTAGCATAGATAGACCAAAGTCCAATTAATTGTGTGTGTCCAATCACACTTGGCCAATAAAGAATTATATTTTTATTCTATTTCTCCAAGATGGTCAAAACTCAGTTTAGTCTCAGTTTAGTCTTCCAGGTCTCTCAATGGTGAATTTGCTACTGTTTAGCTGAGTCCATCAGCCTTGCTGCTGGTCATCCTCGTCTCTTTCTTTCAATATTTCCCAGTATTATGAAGGCTTTCGAAGGAGATGAGTCTTCACCTAATAGGTCCAAAATATGATAAAAGGAGCCTTGTCGCTTGAACTTTGAGTGAGAATTCTGGTTTGATTGGTTCTGTAATCTGTTTCTATCTTTTCTTGATTGTCCATTTTATTCTTATGAATCATCTTCAATACTCAAAAGCACCAATAGTCTTTCTATCCTGCTTCTTTAAAGTTCAATATTTGTTTTCAGAGAGTGTCGCAAGAGAAACCATCATCTGCCTCATTCTGATCATTGTAGATACAGACATAAAATGTCATCTGAATAGGTTTTCCAGGGCCCCTTCATTGCTGCCCCATCAAGTTCTACTCATATTATATATTTCTTGACTGCTAATTCCTGTGTTGTTCATAGTCAATCCTAAAAGGCAAAAGCTATCCCCAACTTCAGTATCTTCATTGTCAGCTCTAAAGTTGGTTCCTGCATCTGTTAGTTTGATCTTTTGCATTTTTAATTGTACTCACATCTTTATTCACGGTGGTCCTTGACTTTCACAACTTGAGCTTGCAGTTCCTTTGCATCAGATGTGGGTTGCTCATGGTTCAGCCCGGTTCAGCTGAACTGGTATGGTGATGGTGGGAGGCTCCACCCACCCACCCGGACATTTCTATGCATGCGCAGAAGTGTTGCATGCACATGCAAGCATGTGCGCGAGCATGAGCGAGGCGATAGTAAACCGGTTAGCAACCCACCACTGCTTTGCATGTTCAGCAAAGGATCTACACCAGAGATGCGCTGCTGCCATTTCATACTGGTTTAACCGAACCAGTAGTTAAGATTTTGCGCAGTTCAGCAAACTGGCAAATCCCACCACTGGCTGGCCACGCCCCTGCTCATTTCTTGGCCTGTTTTCTGGGCCTTTTTTCAGCCATTTGGGGCCATTTTCCAGGCCATTTAAGGCTGTTGTTTGGACCATTTTCAGGCTATTTTTGGGCTGTTTTCTCTGACAGAACAATTAATCAGTGGAATAGATTACCTCCAGAAGCTGTGATGGCCCATCACTGGAGGGTTTCAAGAACAGCCATTTGTTAGAATGGTATAGGATCTCCTGCTTGAACAGGAGGTTGGACTAGAAGACCTCCAAAGTCCTTTCCAACATATCATTCTATGTTCTATAAGAGTACCAATAAAATAAGTAAAATCAAAAACAAAATGTTATAATATGGTATTTCTCCAGATGTCAGTCAAAGCATTATTTTCTACTCCTAGTTTTCTATTTCCTTGTTTCAACAGTTATTTGGCATCTGTTATTGAATAAGTATGTTACTCCTTATTGCTTGCGTTTGGGGTATCCTCAAGGACTTCGAATATTTTTCATTCTCTAAAAACCTCAGTCAAAAACCTGGTGGTAATATTTACCTGTGTTCAGGGAGTCTTATTATGGCACTCCTGACATAAACATCAGAAATAGAGGGAATGTATCATTTTGTAAGCAATAAGCCAATAGTGGGATTATAGAGTTTACCTTTTATATAGAAAGTTATCTTTTACCAGAGTTTCAAATGTTGTTAAAGAGTTTATATTGGATAATATATGCCCTGACAGGAGTTACACCTGCAGGAACTGATGCTTTATAAACAAACTGAGACATTAAAACATGAAGACAAACACACACATGCACACACACAAACACACACACACACAGAGGAAAGAACAGGATTTTATTACCTTTGTGTATACAAATAATACAAGCTCACAAACCTCAGAGTCTCATATATGTTACTGACAATGTGTGAAAAGCTGACATTTCCTAGAATGCCTAGGAAATCTAAAGATTTTTAGGCAAAGCATGAAATGTCTTTGTTATTTTAATTTGCTATATGCCATATTTTTTGGACTATAAGACGCACTGGTGGATAAGGCGCACCAAGATTTCAAAGAGGTACCATATTTTTCGGAGTACCATATTTTTCGGAGTATAACATGCACCTTTTCTCCCCCTAAAAGAGCGTGGAAATGTTGGTGCATCTTATACACCGAATACAACCATTTTTGACTTTCTGAAGCCCTGCCCCCACATCCTATTTTTGCGAAAAACAGGTGAACAATGGGCCGTTTTTCACAAAAATTGGGGCATTTTGCCTTCCTCCAGCCCTGCTGAAGCCTGCAGAGTGCTGCTGGAGGGTGGGGGAAACCAAAAATGCCTCCATTTTTGCAAAAAAAGGCCCATTTTTCATCCTTTTTTTTCCGCAGAAATAGAATGTGGGGGCAGAGCTTCAGGAAGCCAAAATGGCTATATTCAGTGTATAAGACTCACCAACATTTCCACGATCTTTGGGGGGAGGGGGGAAAGGTGCATCTTATACTCCAAAAATATGGTACTTTCCCTTGGGGTATGAGGTGTTCAGAGAGGGGTAGCAGCACCTCTGGTGTAGGGGCATGTCATGTCCTTTTAGAGCAGCTCATCCACCTTTGGTCCTCACCTGTCACTCAGCTGTCACCTGTGGCTCCTAGTAGCTGTAGCATGCACAGCAGCCACACCCCAGGCAAAAGCTTTGACAGGCTGTCCAAACCAGGTTAAGGGTGGTCATCAGGTCATCGAACTTCAGTGAGATAGATAGATACTTGTCTATCCCGAGTATGTGAAGACAGATTCTGGCGGATTGAGTGGATGAAACCTACCAGAATAGGACAACGGTCATGAAGGTGGACTCCACAAGTGATGTGGTATGCTAAGAGCACGGCAAGGCATGAAATATAACCTGGTCAACCACTGTGCCCAACACATCTCCAACTATCTCAATTCTTGTCCTGCCATTGGAGCAAGATGGAATCTGAGAAGAGTGAGTGAGCCTGATTATGCACACCTCTCCCTCATTTTAATCCAATTCACGCGCAAATCTTCACATTTCCCAACTCCCGTAACCCATTAGATGTCGATGGATGAACATCATCATATACTTTCCCTAGGTATAGTACTTAGGCATTATGCAGAGGGACAAGAACTATTTCGCCAAAGTATGAAAAAAGAGTCATGAAAGGGGTTAGGTCTAGGATTAGGCTAACCTTAACCTTAATATTAACCCTAACCCTAACTTTGACTCTAACTCTCTAACTTTAACCCTAACCCTAACTTTAACCGTAACCCTTTATTGAAAAGATGTATATGAAAATGAAAGAAGAAATGCAAAATACAATATAGAACTTTGTTACTGGAAAAAAAAGAAGAGAAAAAGACCAGTATTGACCTATTTGTTGCAACAAGGAAGTCTAGAATCTGGTTTTAGTAATTTATGATTAATGATTGTAACTATGATTTATGAGCTTTGAGCAATTACTTGGTGTTTATATGTACACTGTGAGCTTATGCACTGGAGACAAATTCCTTGTGCGTCCGGTCACACTTGGTCAATAAAGAATTCTGTTCTGTTCTGTTCTGTTCTGTTCTGTTCTGTTCTGCTCTGCTCTGCTCTGCTCTGCTCTGCTCTGCTCTGCTCTGCTCTGCTCTGTTCTGTTCAATTCCAGTTCCAGTTCCATTCGATTCCACTCCACTCTAGAATGGCATTTTAATGGAAGTATTTATTCTTTGCCGGTTTGCCTTTCTGCATTGCATAGAATACCTAGGAAATGTGTGAAATATGAAGGGTTTCATACTTTGACGCCCAATTTTTGGCATTCTATAGATTTCCCAGGCATTCTATGAAATGCCTAATTTCACATGTTGACCGTAACATATATAATGCTTTGATTGTCCTGTGCAAAATGCTTTCTCTGTATACATCTTGAGGCCATATTTTGACACTTTATAGCGCATATCTTCTTTCACTTAGAAATTCTGGAGTCTTGCCAAATGGCCTTTTCCAGTTGAAATAGCTTAGTCCTTTGAGATATGAGGCACACTGCTTAGAGGGGTGCCAATCTATAAAAACCTAGTGTGCTGTAATATTGGGGTTGTTAATGTAGTCATTAGTGCAACAACAACATATGTAGATCTGTTCTTACCTAATTATCACAAAGCTGCTTTGTGATACTATGAGAACATTAAAATACCATAGTAAAATGTGATATAGCGCAGGTAGCAAACAGAGGGCAAAGCCAAGAAACATTTAAAAATAATAAACAAAATGAGTTCATCTAAGAATTTATCACATCTTCAAAGGCTGGGAATTCAAGAGGGAGACAAGAATATTTTTGGTTCAAGAAATTTATTCTATAAGAACTCAATAGATGGGGTGGTAAAATGGGAATCCATTCTAAACAATGATATATCCTCAAACATGGGCCTTAAATGGAGCCTGCCCATTATGATTGTATGTTGTGAGAACTGTAAAATGTGACCAACCTGATTTTACAATATTTTTCCGGAAGTCGTTAAGTAAACATGGTGGTCTTAAGTACAAATCTCATTAGAACAATTAATCAGTGGAGCGACTTGCCTCCAGAAGTTGTGAATGCTCCAACACTGGAAGCTTTGAAGAAGATGTTGGACAACCATTTGTCTGAAGTGGTGTAGGGTTTCCTGCCTAAGCATGGGGTTAGACTAGAAGACCTCCAAGGTCCCTTCCAACTATGTTATTCTATTCTATTCTATTCTATTCTGTTCTGTTCTGTTCTGTTCTGTTCTGTTCTGTTCTGTTCTGTTCTGTTCTGCTCTGCTCTGCTCTGCTCTGCTCTACTCTTTCTCATGGTTATTTAGTGAGTGTGGCAGTCGTAACTATGATAAGTCAAGTCATAAGTCAAGGAATACTTGTACTTTGGGTTATATTCTAAAATGCAGCTGTGTTGCTAAGCACCAAAGTGTGGTCACGTGATTGCAGTTGTGCGTGGGGGGGGGGAGACTGTTGGAACCCTGGATCTGGGTTCCAACTCCCCCTTTTAAAGATAGTTCATAACTTTAAATGACCAGTTGGTGCTGCCATCACCAACTGCTGCACCCCCCTCTGACCCCCACATAAAGCAAACTGACACATGCCATGAACACATGGCCAGACCGCAAACTCGGAACTGAACCAAAGCCCAGGATGTTACATCACAGCCATCTGCTCAGGACATTACATCACAGAACTCAGGAGGTTACAACACAAAGGTGCAGGATGTTACAACGCAGCCAACCTCCTAGGATGTTGCAGTATAGGACTCAGGATATCACTACACTAGAGCTCAGGATGTCATCACGAAGCCAATTACCCAGGTCGTTACAACACAAAAGACTAAGGGGCACACAGCTAGTACCTCAGCCACACAGGATGTTACAAAACACCCAACTAATCTGCATACATCAACTCCATCAACTAATCAAGATGTAACAAAGCCAACCAACCCACTTACAGTGACAAAGAC
Organism: Thamnophis sirtalis; assembly: GCF_051295495.1. Taxonomy (NCBI): domain Eukaryota; kingdom Metazoa; phylum Chordata; class Lepidosauria; order Squamata; family Natricidae; genus Thamnophis; species Thamnophis sirtalis. The sequence continues at coordinate 12,088,602 of NW_028261386.1, read as the reverse complement.
AGCATTCTACACCCCCCCACCAATATTTATAGAAAGACGGCAGCTCTGATCACGCTTTGCTCACACAAGCACGAAACTGAAGGCACCAGCCAAGATACTCTCAATCTTACGTGAGAAAAGACCCGAATACAACAAGACCAGAAAGTGTGTGTGTGTGTGTGTGTGTGTGTGTGTGTGTGTGTGATGTCAAAGCACCTGGTATGCCCAAATATGGGAGGGAGCATACTGCTTCCCTTTTGCCTTTCAGCAGGTGCTTTGACATAACATTTACTTATTTCCTTGGCTCAGCTGATAAGGGAGGAGAGCTTGAGGCTTAGTGGCTAATACAACTGCCTAACATGTAAAAACAGCACAGGTTCAAATCCCAGTAAGGGTATGGCTAGCTGATGAGAGCTCAATAGCTTGAAATAGCTATACTAGTCTCCCTTTATTTATTTGTCAGCACAAATGCAATACACACACACACCCCAGAAGACCTCCACAGCCCCATCTTCTTTAGAGCAACCAGAAACATTTCCTCCCTCAAAGTCTATGGAAGTTCTCAGTCGTCCCGGTCATGGTTGTCCTAAAGGTGCTTTTTCAAGAGGCAACTGGACTTTCTGGTTTTTCTTTGAAGACATTTCACTTCTCATCCAAGAAGCTTCTTCAGCTCTGACTGGCTGATGGGGAATGGAAGGATTTGTATTATTTGCAGACAGCTTGTCATTCGCATACTTTTAGTGAGTGGGGAATGGTGACTTTAACTACTCTCTAAAAAAAAAAAGCAAATGAACAGCCATCTGCAAGGCATATAAATCCTTCCATTCCCCACCATCCTGTCAGAGCTGAAGAAGCTTCTTGGATAAGAAGCGAAATGTCTTCAAAGAAAACCCAGAAAGTCCAGTTGCCCCTTGAAAAATCACTCTTGGGACTTCCTCCCTCAAAGAAGGGTTGATAATCCCCGGATCCGTCCACTTACACCGAGGCTCAAAGATATTAACATGAACATAACTTCTAATTATATTCTACTCTACTCTACTTGCTTATGCTAATATAAAGATGAAAGCGGAAGAAGAAATTAGAGATGAGTGACCTGACTACTGCAGACCACCTTCTACAAGTACAAAGATTAAAAAAAGGTCAATGAATAAAGAATTTGCAATCTTCTTGAAAGGGAGATGTTTGGTGGTAAGTGCAAAGGACTAAAATGAGGGTTGGAATTCTGTTTTTCCTTTGTGGTTTTTATGTGCTTATTATATTTGGCATATGCAGTTATAGTGTTGCTTTATTTTTCTAGATTCTTTTCCAAATTTATTTTTATTTCAAACAAGGGGTATTCAAAAAAGTTATAATCCAGAATTATTCAGTTAATGTTCAATGAATACAACATGACCTATACCAAGCAAAAGGTATGAGAATGAAGGCTGGGGAATATGGGATACCTAATAGAAACCTGTGTGCTAGAATAGCGACAAGAGGCTATTCCTACTAAGAATGTAGGAGACCCATTCGATCAGGGGTGGGGAACCTTGGCCCTTTTACGACTTGTAGACTTCAACTCCCATAATTCCTGAGCCAGCCATGGAAAGATAACACACATTCTCCATGCTAGAAACCAATCCTGCCTTCAGCATTTGTGATCATTTGAGTCCAAGAGAAATAGCACTTAGACTTATGTACCACTCCGTAGTGCTTCACAGCACTCTGTAAACAGTTTACAGTGTTAGAATCTTGCCCCCAACAATCCAGGTCCTCATTTTATCGACCATGGAAGGCTGAGTCAACCTTGAGCTGGTCAGGATCGAATTCCTGGCAGCGGGCAGTCAGTCTGCAATACTCCATTCTAACCACTTGACTTTGACACAATCTGGCACCTGTGGTCCTAAACATTGATGGGGACTTTCTATCACAACAAATGTGTTATCCCTTGCAAATGTATATAGTATATAAAAGGCAAATACCACTCACTCATCATGATATCTCCAGAATCATAAAGCCTACAAACTTGAAATTTGGCACGTATATTCCTCTTGGCTTGTAGGTGCTTGCTAAGAAAGGATTTTTTGAAATGGCCATCATATCATCAGTATTTCTTATATAGTATTATATTAACTCATGTCAATGCAAAGGAGTTCTACTCCCCCTTCCCACCTGAAAAGAACTCTGTTCCAACTGCCAGTTGCCTTATATTAACATGCTCTGATGCAAAGGAGTTAGACATTCTACTCCCCCTCCCCACCTGAAAGGAATTCTGTTCCGACTGCCAGTTGCCTCACATTTCATTACCTTAGTTCAAACTGGCAGATGTTCCAATCCTTCACTCAGGAGCGATCTGGGGCTCTTTATAGTACTAAACATTGGTACCTCACCAAAATGTCTATGCCTTCCATTTATGGAACTGCTTCCAGACTGAAGGTGGTGGGAGCCATGTTCCCTTATGTGTTTTAATCACCGACCACCACTGAGCCAATGGAGTGAACTGGAGGGAACCAGATTTCTTCTGCATTGCCCAATCACATAGTTTCATTGCGAAGCACAGGTATCCAGCTAGTTGTATATATGTGGCAAACTCATCTTCTGTCCCCTCCCCCCTTCCTCAGGGCCCTTTCTTTGAGAGAGAAATACAAATAACTGCATTCTAGTCGACACAGTGCCCACAGACAAGACATTTCCAGAAAGCGATGATTTTGCCATTCCTTTGTAAGGAAGGAAACAGCCAGCAAAGGGGGGGTGGGGTTAGGGGACTGGTAGTAGAAAGCAGAGATTTAAAAATATCTATCCAATTACCGGTGCTGTGGAAATCATGGTTAGGAAATAATACAAAACATGGAACGGAGATCCCTCTTATCCAGAGGAATCTTTTCGCATTAAATTAAGTCTAGCTTCTCATGCCTATTTAAATGGGAGAAAGCCCTCAGCCGTTGGGTTGCTATAACAAGCATCTATTTGCATTTAGATGGAGCTGTTTGGAAAACAGAGCATATTTAGAGGTCCTGCTGCTGATTGAATCCACATCACCTAACAAAGCCACTTTGGAGTAGCCAGGAATTAAATTCATTTCCAGTAACTCTGAAATGCCTGAAAGGATCACGTGACCTCCAGGTCCTTTTTTATAACTTTGAAAGACCGGGAGTATAACGTTCATCTGAGCCCCTGCTCCTAATTTCCTTCTCTCTGCTTGCATCTTCATTTCATTTCTCCTGCCCCCTATTTTCCGATTTAACTCAAATGACCAACTTCAATACTGAAATAATTCTTGAGATCCTTTTTTGACTGGTTAATTTTGCTTATTCATTCATAGCAAAAGATATCGCAACAGGACTTAGACTTTTATACTGCTTTACAGTGCTTTACAGCCTTCTCTAAATGGTTTACAGAGTCAGCATATTGCCCCAAACAATTTGGGCCCTCATTTTACCCACCTCAGAAGGATGGAAGGCTGAGTTAACCTTGAGCCTGGTGGGATTTGAACTGCCAAATTGCAGGCAGCCGGCAGTCAGCAGAAGTAGCCTGCAGTACTGCACTCCAACCACTGCGCCACCGAGGCGCATGAATTCACTTGCTCGTTCTGAATAGCAAAATTCAGATGATTCAGATGTAAAAGATCTGAATACAGAATTTCAGAATACAGAATACAGAACAACAGAGTTGGAAAGGACCTTGGAGGTCTTCTAGACCAACCCTCTGCTCAGACTGGAAACCCTTTACCATTTCAGACAAATCGTTATCCAATCTCGTTTTAAAAACCTCCAGTGTTGGAGCACCCACAACTTCTGGAGACAAGTTACAACATATGGAAGCAACACAGGAAAGAATATCGCTTTCCAAAAGCTTTCTCTGCATCTTAGAAAAATCACCTAGATTTGACCAGCCTCATGTGATATGGACAACACTGAACCAGATTCGAACTGGTTGTGGTAGATGTGCAGATGCCCTCTATAAGTGGGGCAAGATACCATCACTGAGTTGTGACTGTGGAGCTGAAAAATAAACTATACAACACAAAGTGGCAGAGTGTGAAAGCAGACCCTGTAATGGAGATTTTGCTGATTTCCTGACTGCAACAAATGAACTAAAAAAAACCTTATATTTGCACCTTAGATATACACCCGTAATCTCCTGGCTAAGATTTCAGAATTTATAGTCTGTATTTTGTATTTTACTCTTGTGTTCCTTTTTACTGAAATATGATCTGAATGTATCATATGATAAATAAATAAGCAACATTCAGAGTAAGCATGGGACGATTCCCCAATGACTTGCCTAAAGATTTGGTTTCCTCTACTGATAGAGCTTTGGGACCAGTGGTGGATTTCAAATTTTTTTTAGAACCTCTTCTGTAGGTGTGGCTTGTTTTGTGGGAGTGGCTTGCTGGCCATGTGCCTGAGTGGTAGTGGCTTGGCAGTCAGGTGACTGGGTAGGCGTGGCCAACTTGTAAAATGTGATGAAACTCACTTAACAATGCTCTTGCTTAGCAACCAAAATGTTGGCTCAGGATCTCTGGCATTGAAGTGTACAAGTCTTAAAGCTGTCAAGTTACAAGACCTTTGCACCCCTAACCCTTTAGAAAAAAAACCCCAGGGGTATTCAAACTTGACAGCTTTAAGACTTGTGGACTTCAACTCCCAGAATTCCTCCTCTCGCTCTTCATCTTGCGGACGGGCGGACGGGCGGGAGCTGGAACTGGTTCTAAATGGCACTGTATATTTGTGGAACCTCTTCTATAGAAGAGGTTAGAATTGGCAGGAACCCATCCCTGTTTGGGACCCAATCCATAGCAAAACAAGGAAGACCCACTGGTTAAGATTCTTGCCATCTTCTTAGCCAGATCATTTAACAATCAGGAACTTCTTTTTGGACATCAGATTAGACCAGGGGTGAAATTCAGCAGGTTCTGACAGGTTCTGGAGAACCGGCAGCGGAAATTTTGAGTAGTTTGGAGAACTGGCAAATACATCTCTGGCTGGCCTCAGAGTGGGGTGGGAATGGGGATTTTGCAATATCCTTCACCCAGGAGTAGGGAGGGAATGGAGATTTTGCAGTATCCTTCCCCTGGAGTGGGGTGAGAAGGGAGATTTTGCAGTATTCTTCCCCTGCCACGCCCACCAAACCACACCCACAGAACCGGTAGTAAAAAAAATGTGAATTTCACCACTGGATTAAACCCCACTGTGAAAACCTAAGTGATTTGGATGAAGTTGTAACTGTTCCAGAGAGCTGTAAGGACTGGGAGAATAACCTTGAGGGGCAGGAGAAAGAATTGCTACCAAGACAACAGCCAGATAAATGAAACCTCAGTCCCAAGCAGAAATGTAACTTAAGAAAACACCTCAGACTTATTTAAGTGATTAAAACAGGGACTGTGCCAACTTGTCATTAGTTCCATCCCTGTGGAACTCATCCTCATCCTATTTATTTCCAATATAAATAATGTAGAAACCTCGGGACCTAGAACGCTTCCAAGAATAAGGCCAATATGTCAGTCGGACCTTCTGCTTTGGTCCATGGGCAATCTTCACATTGTGGAGAAAATGTATTGGGTTAATTCATTATTCATGTTGTATTGGATTCATGCTCCATTTTTCATTCAGGAACCATGTTGGCCAATGTAACTTTGGCCGGTAGGGTGATAGGATGAGAGACAATGACTGGCCGAAAGTTAATAGAAAGGGGGATAGTGTTCATGGGGACCAGTGGTGGGTTTCAAAAATTGTTCGAACCTACTCTGTGGGTGTGGCCTCCTTTGTGGGAGTGGCTTGCTGCCCATGTTACCGGATGGGAGTGGCTTGCCACCCATGTTACCGGATATGAAGATGCTGACGACACTTGTCAGAACCACCTTAAATTACCTCACACACAGCACTGGCATGCATAAGAATATGATGTAAACTTGTTTTTTAAAAGGCATCTTTGGTTTGCGTTAAAACAACTTCAACACACACAATGTTCTGATTGCACCACAAATGCAGTAGTCATCCTTACCTTTCACAGAGGCACTGAGTTTTATAAATATGAGCATGATAGTGTAGAATACACATATCCAAGGACCAGTGGTGGGTTTCAAAATTTTTTGGAACCTCTTCTGTAGGTGTGGCCTGCTTTCTGGGTCCACTGGTGGAACCTCTTCTAACCAGTTCGGTAGATTTGATGAACCAGTTCTACCGAATAGATGCGAACTGGTAGGAACCCACCTCTGATGGGGTGACATGATAGCAATGTTCTGATATCTAAGGGACTGCCACAAAGAAGAGAGAGTCAACTTATTCTCCAGAAGGCAGACAAGAAGCAATAAATAGAAACTAATCAAGGAGAGAACCAAACTAGAACTAAGGAGAACTTTCCTGACAGAACAATTAATCAGAGGAACAATTTGCCTCCGGAAGGTGTGAATTCTCCAACACTGGAGCTTTTTAAGAAGAGATTGGACAACTGTTTGTCTGAAATGGTATAGGGTTTCCTTCCTGAACAGGAGGTTGGACTAGAACATCTCCAAGGTCCCTTCCAACTCTGCCATTCTGTTCGGATTGCATTTGCAAATAATCCACCAGCAGAGGATAACATATCCATTATAATAAGACTCTGATGTTGTGATGTTGTGTCACCACTTCAAAAGTGGGTCATTGTTAGGCACCTGTCCTGCTGCTCTTGGTGTGCTTCTGTGCCACTTAAATCCATCAAACTGCAATGAAGCTCGCTGGGGAGAAACATTAGAAACCTCTAAAAACATGACAATAAAAAGGTTAGCCATATTCTTAAAATAATGGAATGTGCTGAAATGAGTAAATTGACATTTGAAATTAGAGAACACGAAGATAAACAATGGGAAATGAGATTTATTTTATCAATGGTCAGTTAAAAAATATGGAAATGAAAGATAATACAAGAATAAGAGGATGATATGGTGAATATAACATAAAGATATATTATTATTGGATAGATTGAAGATGATGTAATGAATTGTTATACTATAAATAAACCCAATATTTAGCATATCTCGTTTAAAATGAAGGAATAATAGTGATAGTCAAACAAATAAGGTATAATGATAATAATGTATAAAACATATTCGATTTGATATTATGTGATTTATATAAATTGCAAGTGATGACTATGGAAAGGATGCAAAAAAAAAACCCTTGTAATCAATCAACACACTGTATGTAATGGAAGATGGTTTTATGTTTTATGTCTTATTTGTGTAAAAATTAAAAAAATAAATAAAAAAGGTTAGCCATCACTGTGATAAACTCACCCAAAAGCAACTTGTGACCCAGTCTTGAGTTCCGATGTCAGCCCCTCCTGAAGTCACATGATCATATATTTTGGCAACCAGCCCACATTTGAAGCCATTTGCAGTGTCCTATGGTCACGTGACCAGGATTTACAATGGCTTTGTCAGAAACTTGCATTTATGTCCAGTTCCTGGCAAACCAAGTCCATAGCGAATAATGGATTTGCTCAACGACCACAGTTTCTCTTTATGACCTCTGTGAAAAAGGTCATCAAATTGGGTCCAGTCACATGGTGGCCTACTTTACTTCTATCATGACTTACAATCATAATTGCCAGGCTCAATTATGGTTATCAATTGAGGATTACCTGTAGTGTCATGCTGTAGAAAATGCCAGAGTAGTGAACAGGATAATTCATATTATTATTATTATTATTATTATTATTATTATTATTATTATTATTATTATTCAATTGTATCACAGCGGCCAGTTGTTTCGCCGGATTTGGCATTGGTTACTAGTCGGGCCCCACCCAGGGGCCTAGGACGTCGTAACGTATTTTCGTAATATGCGTGCAGATCCAAGCAGTGCGGCTTTTTGCATTTGACTGATGGTGATTTTGTCAATATTTAACTGTTTTAAATGTAATTCCAGTGCTTTTGGAATAGCACCCAGTGTGCCAATTACCACTGGAATTACCACTGCTGGTTTGTGCCATAGTCGTTGAATTTCGATTTTTAAGTCCTGGTATCTTGCGATTTTTTCATGTTCCTTCTCGGCGACCCTGCTATCACCTGGTATTGCGATGTCTATGATTGTGACCTTATTTTTCTCAACCAGTGTGATGTCTGGTGTATTATGTGCCAGTATTTTGTCGGTTTGTATACGGAAATCCCACAAGATCTTGACCATCTGATTTTCGGTGACTTTTTCAGGCTGATGTTCCCACCAGTTTGTTGCTGTTTTAATATTATAATTTTTGCACAAATTCCAATGGATCATTTGTGCTACTGAATTGTGCCGCAATTTATAATCAGTCTGCACGATTTTTTTACAGCAGCTGAGTATGTGATCAACAGTTTCGTCAGCTTCTTTGCAAAGTCTGCATTTGGCATCATCAGAGGATTTTTCGATTTTGGCCTTAATGGCATTTGTGCGGATAGCTTGTTCTTGTGCAGCCAGGATTAGTGACTCTGTTTCTTTCTTTAATGTACCTGTTTTTAACCATAACCAAGTTTGTTCCCTGTCCACTTTATCTTTTATTTTTTCCAGAAATTGGCCATGCAGTGCTTTGTTCTGCCAACTCTCCATTCTTGATTTTATCACATCTTTTCTGTATTCTTGTTTCGTCTGTTGGGCCTTCAGTAGATTTTTGTTCTTTACTTCGATTAATAGATGTTCTTGAGTGTCTTTTAAATAATCAGCCAGTCCATGTTTTTCTTCTTCAACTGTTTGCTTCACTTGTAATAATCCTCTGCCACCTGATTTTCGGGGCAGATATAGTCTATCAGTATCACCACGTGGATGTAAACTGTAGTGCATTGTCATTAGTTTCCTGGTTTTTCGGTCCAAAAGGTCCAAATCAGCTTGTGTCCAGTTAACTATACCAGCTGTGTATCTTATAACTGGTATTGCCCAGGTATTTATGGCTTTGATTGTATTTCCACCATTCAATTTAGATTTTAAAATTTTCCTAACTCTGTTGGTGTACTCTCGCCTGACAATAGTTTTTACTTCTCCATGCTTGATGTTATCCAACTGCAGAATGCCTAAGTATTTGTATTTTTATTATTATTATTCAATTGTATCACAGCGGCCAGTTGTTTCGCCGGATTTGGCATTGGTTACTAGTCGGGCCCCACCCAGGGGCCTAGGACGTCATAACGTATTTTCGTAATATGCGTGCAGATCCAAGCAGTGCGGCTTTCTGCATTTGACTGATGGTGATTTTGTCAATTTTTAACTGTTTTAAATGTAATTCCAGTGCTTTTGGAATAGCACCCAGTGTGCCAATTACCACTGGAATTACCACTGCTGGTTTGTGCCATAGTCGTTGAATTTCGATTTTTAAGTCCTGGTATCTTGCGATTTTTTCATGTTCCTTTTTCATGTTCATGTTATTATTATTATTATTATTATTATTATTATTATTATTATTATTATTTAATGGATTTATGGGCCGCCCAATCCCGGAGGATTTTCTTTCCGTGATGATCAATCTATCTTTCATCTAAAAATAAGTGACTTGAGCTTCCTGAAGAGTTTCTTATTTCAACAAAGGGACTTGTCTGAACATGAAATCAAGGCTATTTTGCCTTCTGATATGTTATATACTGCAAGAGAAGCATTCCCCCACTTTCCCTTATAATAATTACAATTCCTTCACAAGAGAAATTACAACCACAAAATTGCCCTAGTCATTTTCCGAGTAAATATTACATTTAAATAACAATGAAGCTGTGCTTAATTTTTATACCCCTTCCTTGTTAATAATGAAATATGTTTAATATGTGTTTAAAACTAAAAGGCTATAACTAAAACTAGAAGCCTGTTGAAAGAAAGGAAATAATGAAAGAAAGAAAGATAGAAAGAAAGAAAGAAAGAAAGGAAGGAAGGAAGGAAGGAAGGAAGAAAAGAAGAAAAGAAAGGGGAAGGATAAGAAAGGAAAGGATAGGAAGGGAAAGAAAGAAAGAAGAAAGCAAGCAAGAAGAAAAAAGAAAGAGAAAAAGAAAGAAAGAGAAAAAAGAAAGGATAAGAAAGGAAAGAATAGGAAGGGAAAGAAAGAAAGAGAAATAAATAAATAAATAAATAAAAGGAAAGGAGAAGAAAGGAAAGAATAGGAAGGGAAAGGAAGGAAGGAAGGAAGGAAGGAAGGAAGAAAGAAAGAAAGAAAGAAAGAAAGAAAGAAAGAAAGAAAGAAAGAAAGATGCATTGGTTTAAGAATTCATTAATAATCTTAAGAATTCTGAATAGCCATTTTAAGTAGGTTCTGCTTTAAGCAGTATTATGCTGTATAAATTGAATTTAGACTCTTGGTGACTATTTTAAGTGAACATCCACAGTCCTTCAGCGTGAAATTAAACCACTTATGTTCAATTACTGGCAATGCGAAGACCTGAGTCTTTCCAAAGGGAGAGTCCTAAATGCTATCCACTCCCTCTTTCAAACATCAATCAAATACACAGCAATCTGATAGTTGAATACCTGCTTCATACCCACAAATGGCACTCATGTCATCCGACAGAGATAGGTGGTTAAGAAATACAAAGATATACTGATGCCAGTCAACTGTCTCCTCATTTCTTATATTGCACATGTGAATTAGGAATCAGGTTGCATCTTTCCTATGCATTATTGTTCCCTTCTCTGGTAAGGTAAAGGTAAAGGTTCCCCTTGCACATATGGGCTAGTTGTTCCCGACTCTAGGAGGCGGTGCTGATCTGCATTTCAAAACTGAAGAGCCAGTGCTGTCCAAAGATGTCTCCTGTGGTCATTTGGCTGCCATGACTAAATGCCAAAGGCTCGTGGAACGCTCTTACCTTCCTACCAAAGATAGTTCCTATTTTTCTACCTGCATTTCTACATGCTTCCAAACTGCTAGGTTGGCAGAAGCTGGGACAAGTAACGGGAGCTCATTCTGTTACACGGTGCTAGGGATTCAAACCACCAAACTGCCAACCTTTCGATCGACAAGCTCAGCATCTTAAACACTGAGCCACCGCATCCCCTCCTTCTCTGGTGTGATCATGTAATTATTTCTCTAAGTTTTACAAGAAAGGATGGAGTATTTGTCCCAGTTCAAATAATCCATGGACTTGCCAATCAAGCTATTTCTTTTCCATAAAGGGGATTTTTTTTAAAATAAATGTTTTTTAATTTTAGTTTAAAACAGGTACACATCTTTCTTTACATCTGTAAAAAATATATCAATCAATTACAGATAAGTTTTGGTACATCTCCTCCACAGTCAACCAACATAACTCATATTAACTAAGGCATTATTATATATCCATTTTCATTTAACTGTAATTATTATTTAACAATATTGATGAAAGTAATAATCTTGACCAATCCCTGCCCACTCCGGTGGGAGAGGAAAAAATAAAAAAAAAGAAGAAAAAAAAGGACAGATAAAAAATAAAAATTAAAATAAAAAATAAAAATAATACAAAAAAAGACAAAAACGACAAGAGACAAGGCAGGAAAACGAAACAAAACACAGGTGTCTATCATGAGAAAAAAGAAGAAGTATATCAACTGGTTACAACGTGCTTTGGTGCTTCTCTTCCATTAACTCATATTAATTCAAATATCTTAACTCGAATATTTACCATATCAACATCATTATACCTCCAGTTTTAATTACCTATGGTTATTTAAACATCCTTCATCCTTAGCTATGCATTACATAATTAATCCATAACACATGCTGACAATTCATTTACTTATTTATAAAATCCTCTATTATCATCAAATCCTCATATCCTATTTTAGCTGGACATCCATAATATTTAATTATATCATATATCATAACATTTTCCCAGTATTGATTAACATTTGATTGTATGTATTTTATTTAGTTTTTAATAGTGATAATTATGTATTTAATACTCTTTATGTATAATCTTCCAATTGTTAGTTATCATATCAACTCCACATTATATACATTACTATCAATATCAATTATTATTCAACTATATCTGTTACAAGAAAAAGCAATTAGGTTTAACTAGTTTTCAATTGTGTTCTTCAATCTATCAGCCAGTTCCAAATTATATATATTACTGTCCATATCAGTCATTTTTCAGCTATATCTATTACACATTAAGGAAATCAGATTTAGCTAAATTTTAAATTACGTTGTTCCATCTATCAGCCAGTGTCTCTCCAATAGCAAGATCCTCTCCAGCCAATTGCCACGCGTTGGATACATTTACCAAATGTTTTCATAATCAAATCCAGACAAAGGTATTTTGGCACCTTTGGACTCTGAATGTCATTGATGAAATAATAATAATGTTGTCCTGGGCTTGTAAAATTTTCCAAATTAACTTTAATTCTCAAGGGTGGATTTTCCATTCCTCCTGCACACTGTCTTTTTAAATGAGTCTTCTTTATAGCTTCCCCCCTCCTTTCTTCCTCTGAGATAGACCAGACACCATTTCTCACATTTTCCGTTTGTATTTCAGGAGCATTTAAACATTCAACAATCTCAGTTTTTGCTTCATATTTTAAAATCAGATGATCCAGTTTTCTTTCCAGTCTTTGATAAGAATCAAAAAGTCCTCTACATGCGGAAAAAAGTCTCTGAAATGAAATCTTAGAGGTATTTTGGGACGCCATGATGTGTGTCGCAGTTAGAAATTGCAAACTCTTTTTTTTTCCCCACAGACTTCTTAGTCTCTCACAGGCTGTGATTGTAAACAAAGCCGAGTAGTAAAGTGATAAAAGTGTTGAATCGTGACGGGCTAATTAGTAGAAAATAAATTTTACGATCCACTTAAGGAGATTCAGAGGGGGGAGGGTGTCGAGGAGTTTCTTGAAGCATTTAAGAAGTAAAGTAACCACCAGCCATAAATCCATTGGAAAAAGCCAATTCGCCGCTAAATTTCCCTGTTCTTTGGTTTCAGTTATCTTAAGTTTTTAACGCGAACAGTCTCTCTTGGATAATAAAATCAGCTTACCAGATGACATCACTTCTAGCATTCTTAGGGGCAACCTGCAGTTTCAGTTAGCACACAGCTAATCCAGAAAGGAATTGGCACGAGGAGTTAATACCCCCTCCCCAGAGATTTGCGGGTATCTCTGAGGTCCTGGGTCTCTCCCCACCTTCACTGTCGTCTCCGGGACAGCTAGAGTTCAAAGAACCCATCCAAAAATCCTTCGGTATAGAGGAATTTCAGGAGTAGCCTGAAACTCCATCTTCACACTGCTAAGCCCCGCCTTCTTCCTGTCTCCATAAAGGGGATTTTTAAGTGTCAAAGAGAAATTACATATCCAGGGTTCTAAAGCAATATGTTTTCTTTCACTTCATGTTCCGGTGACAGACCTTCAATGGCACACTATCATCCACTGATAAAACAATTGTTTCTCCTTCCAGATCCCCAATCCATTATGTTAGGGATGTAATCCTAGTCTTGGGTTGGCAATATATATATAAGACTAAGTCGAGCACAAAACCCCCAACCAATCAGAACACACCTCCACCCAATCAGAACACAGCCAAGCTCCCACCCAATCAGCTCCCACCCCACACTGGCAGTTAAAAGGAAGAAACAGCTGCGATATCACATTGCTCCTGGAAGCACGAAGCTGAGTAAACCAGTCTGAAGATGACGAATGAGACTTCGTCGAAAAGTCGCCAAGACACTTCCAATTTTACGCGGGAGAAAACCCGAATAACTATATATATATATATATATATATATATATATATATATATATATATGTATATGTATATGTATATGTATATGTATATGTATATGTATATGTATATGTATATGTATATGTATATGTATATGTATATGTATATGTATATGTATATGTATATGTATATGTATATGTATATGTATATGTATATGTATATGTATATGTATATGTATATGTATATGTATATGTATATGTATATGTATATGTATATGTATATGTATATGTATATGTATATGTATATGTATATGTATATGCATATGCCATGAGTGAAATAATGTATCTGTCACTTTAAATGCTCAAGTGAGATGTGATTGGATGCTGTTGCTTTAATCAGCCATAAGAGGGAGTAGGAACTACTACTGGTTGTTCCTGGTTGTTCCTGCATGTTCTCCGTGCTTGTTATTGGAGTTGAATACTGTATATTGGATGGTGGCTACTCTGTATGTTAGTTACCTGTCTACATGGTGAATCGTGAGTTGAGCATCTGTAAACCAACATGCTGTAACATAGACTTATATAATTCAAGACTATTTATCGCTTGTTTTGGAGAATGTTTATCCTACTTTATTTTTGTTAACGCAAGTAAAGTTATTCTTGTTTTAACTTCGGTGGCTGTGATTGATAGCGTGACTATTCAGTGGCACATTCCTTGCTACCTTCTGCTACTCAACTCTAGTCTCCAAAAGGAGATATACTTAACATATTCTCCCCATTTCCAGGTCAAATTGTTGCTAGAATTGCTGAAGAGTTTTGTCAATCATCATGGAGAACAGAGTGATATGGGGAACAAAGGTTTGACAGAGAAGAGCAACAAAGATCATTAGGGATCTGGAGGCTAAACATAGGAAGCACGGTTGCAGGAATTGGGTACGCCTAGTCTAATGAAAAGAAGGACTCAGGGGTGACATTATTGCAATCTTCCAACATTTGGGGAGCTGCCACAAAGAAGCGGGGAACTCCCTATTCAAGCAGGAAACCATATACAATTTCAGACACATAGTTGTCCGATCTCTTCTTAAAAGGTTGTGTTGGAGCACCCACAACTTCTGGAACCAAGTTGTTTCACTGATTAATTGTTTTAACTATCATTTCTTCTTAGTTCTAATTTGCTTCTCTCCTTTATTAGTTTTCATCCATTGCTTCTTGTTCTGCCTTCAGGTGCTTTGGGGAATAGGCTAACCTCCTCTTCTTTGTGGCAACCACAGAGATATTGGAACACTGCTACCATGTCACACACACACACACACAGTCCTTATCTTTGCTAGATTAGACATATTCAATTCCTGCAACTGTTTCAGCCTCCAGTCCCCTAAGCATCTTTGTGTGATGACTGAGCTGAAATGGTCTACGAGAGAAGTAGAAACAAGAATGGCACAGAGAGGAAGTTATGGGGTAGTACACTGAATAGGAGCATGGTGGCGAAGTGGTTAGAATGCAGTATTGCAGGCTAACTCTGCCCACTTCCAAGAGTTCAATCCTGACCAGCTCAAGATTGACTCATCTTTCCATCCTTTGGAAGTCGATAAAGTGAGGACCCAGATTCTTTGAAAGCAATATACTGACTCTGTAAACCATTTAGAGAGTGCTGTAAAGTGCTATGAAGTGGTGTATAAGACTAAGTGCCATTGCTATAGCATTAGAGTACTTTAATGTTAACCACATGACTTCTTGTTTTTATTTCTCGACTTAGAATTCTTATCCTTTTTGTGCACTCTGCAGAATGCTAATTACACCAGAAAGGAGGAAGGCAATGAGTATAGATGGATACATGCATTAGTGTGTACTCCCAGTGAAGGAAGGACAGCGTAACAAGAAAGAGGTGAAGTGTGTGTGTGTGTGTGTGTGTGTGTGTGTGTGTGTATGTGTGTAATATATGAAAGAAGACCTGCCACTAAACACAAGTGTTTCCTATTTCCTGTTGAGTTGCTTCTCTGTTTCTTCTCTCTGAAGCACAGCCTACCCATTTTGCCTTGAGGGTTGGGAACAAGGCAGTATGTCTTTGATCTATTATTGAGACTTTAAAATACAACAGCCTTGTGTAATCTTTTCCCTGTGATGTACTCCACAAAGAGTTGTCACTCCAGTGATGGACTACAGCATGGAAATGGCCTCCCTTAGACATACATCACTGGAACAATAGCACGTTGAGTTATGACCTGCCTGGGACGTAGGCAAAGCAACTAGAGGAGGTAGGGTGACGTCAATCAAAGATCTTCTCTGTTTCCTTACAAAGAGCTATCCAAGACTGAAGGGAAGAGGATCCAGTGGTGCCTTCAAAGAGAAAGATCTCCAAGTGCAAAACACTAAATTGAGTGAAAGGAGTTTCCGCTTAGTCCCCAACTTCATATTCTTTGGATGCATGGAAATAAAATGACCCAAAGCCTTTAGCAAAAATAAATTAAACAAATGTATTTATAACCTGCCTTTATTATTTTTATAAATAACTAAAGGTGCTGAAGAAGTACAATATTCTTTCCTTCTCCTATTTTGCCCCCAGCAAACACCCTATGGCAGGGGTGTCAAACTCAAGGCCCACAATGTGGTCATATCTGGCCATCCTGGTCTACACAGTGCGAAGAGGAAACATGCCAGCAGTTTGGGGAGCAGCGTCACACCCACCCAGTTGGCCATGCCCACCTGGATGGCCACTCCCACCCGGTTGGTCACACCCACCCAATTGGCCACACCCACCAGGTTGTCTATGCCCCCCCAACCCTGCCGAGGTCAACCGCAGCCCTGATGTGGTCCTCAATGAAATTGAGTTTGACACCCCTGCCCTATGGGGGTGTTTCGAGAGAGAGAAGGTGACTGGCCCAAAGTCACCCAACCACTTTTCATGTCTAAGGTGGGACTAGAATTCACAGTCTCTTAGTTTCTGGGCCAGTACATTAATAACTGCACTCGTCTGTTGTACAAGGCATTTTTCTCCTTCTAATTCTAATATTCTGTAACAGCACAAGTGGAATCATATTTTTCTACTTTGCTGAATATTTCTTCCCTTTTTCAATCATTCTCTTTCAGACATAGATTGTGATGAAAGACTCATGATACAATGTGGTTGTTTTGCATTTAAGTTATTGAAGGAAATCATACATTTATCATTTTTAATGGGATGGAAAATCACTGAGATATTTTGACCTATCAGTGTAGATGGATACATGCAAACATATCATTCAATTAGTATTTATAAGGCACACATTCCATGAACACTGTTTCCAGTATTCTTGTATGTTTCTTCTGACATACCCAACTCAAAGAAGGAAGAAGGTCATAACTATTTAAACCTCTTCAGACAAAGGCCAATCTTCCTTCCTTCAGATCTATTAATTCTTTTCTTGATTATCTTGACTACACACACAAACACACACACACACACACACACACACACACAAACAAACATATACAGCATAGCTTACATTTGGTTCTGCAACACAACAAGACAGACACAGACTTCAGAGGATAATCAGAACTGTAAAAAAAATGATTATGGCCAGCCTGCCTTCCACTGAGGACCTGTACAGTGCAAAAGTCAAAAAGAGGGCCATGAAAATATTTACAGACTCCTCCCATCCTGGACATAAATTGTTTCAACTCCTACACTCAAAACAACGTTATAGAACACTGCACACCAAGACAACTAGACACAAGAACAGTTTTTTCCCTAAATGGCATCACTCTGGCTAAACTCTGTTGCTTGTATCCTTATGATTTATATTGATATTGACTGTTTGCCAATTGCTTATTTGTACCCTATGACTATCATTAAGTGTTGTATCTTATGATTTTTGACCAATGTATCTTTCCTTTTATGTACATTGAAAGCATCTGCACCAAAGACAAATTCTTTGTGTGTCCAATCACACTTGGCCAATAAAGAATTCTATTCTATTCTATTCTATTAATTAATTCATGTTCTTTATCATTTTTTAAAACTTTCTTTTTTAAAATCTTCCATGTCCCATGATCGTCATCCAATTGGCTCATCCCTATTAAGTTCCTCCAAGCATCATGATATTAATCAAACAAGACTTTTACATAGAACTTTTTACTAAGGTAGAGAAAGTGAAGGCTGGGTTACTGGCCTTCATTACACCTGATGCCAGATGCCTTATGGTAAAGAAGCACCAAAAAGGTTGAGCACATCTTGGACATTCTACCAGATGTGCAACCAAAACCCAGTTTTATCACAAGCATAATCATACTTTTCCTTGTAGCTGAGATCTTTACTGTAACTATGCCCTTGTTAGCCTTGGTAAGGAGTTGGGAGAACATTGAAAAACTCAAGTGTCCAACCTTACAAAACATATGAAGAATGGTGGCAGGAGTTGAATATGGCCTGTCTAGAGAAAAGAAGGTCAAGGGGCAACATGATAGCAATATTCCAGTATTTAAGGGGTTGCCACAAAGAAGAGGATGGTCAGTTTATTCTCCAAAACACCTGAAGGCAGGACAAGAAACAATGGATGGAAACTACTCCAAGAAAGAAGCAACCTGGGATTAAGGAGAAACTTCCTAACATGAAGGACAATTAACCAGTGGAACAGTTTGCCTTTATAAGTTGTGGTGGCTTCATCACTGGAGGTTATTAAGAAGAGACTGGACAGCCACCTATCTGAAATGGTGTAGGGTGTCCTGCTTGAGTAGGGGGTTGAACTAGAAGACTCCAAGGTCCCTTCCAGCTGTATTCTGATTGATTGAAAACCAAAACTACATGTATTGGAAGATTAAAGAAACATAATCTTGCAAGTTTAATTTACTTGGACTTCAGCAAGGCATTTGATAAAGTAGACCGTAACCTACTACTAGATAAAGTAGAAAAATATGGGTTAGACAGCATCACCATCAGATGGATTCATAACTGGCTGACCAACCACACTCAACGTGTAGTCCTCAATGGAACTGCATCTACATGGAGGGAGGTACGCAGCGGAGTACCCCAAGGTTCTGTTTTAGGCCCAGTACTCTTCAACATCTTCATCAATGAGTTGGATGAGGGGATAAATGGGGAACTCATCAAATTTGCAGATGACACCAAGATGGCAGGAATAGCCAACACTCCAGAAGATAGGCTTAAGATACAGAAGGATCTTGACAAACGTGAACATTGGGCACTATCAAACAAAATGAAATTCAATGGTGAAAAAAGTAAGGTTCTACATTTAAGCAAGAAAAACAAAATGCACAGGTACAGTATAGGTGGTACCTTGCTCAATGGTAGTAACTGTGAGAGGGATCTTGGAATCCTAGTGGACAACCATTTAGTTGTTTTCTTGCAGGCTTTTCTTGACTCAAACTAGGCAACACCATCAGTGATCACTAGCACTGGTGATGTTTCATAGTCTGGGTAACGAAATGTCTGCAAGATAACAATCAAGCTCAGAGAGCACAAAAGAGCTCTCCTTTGGGAATGTTCTATAGCTGGAGTGTCAAACTTGTGGCTCATGATCCATGGCCCAGATACGTCACATGCAGGCCACACTTATCCCAGCGCCGTGAATAGGAAAATGTCCCAAAACATCACTTCATGGCAACATGACACAGCAGGTTTGACCCCTGTGTTCTAGAGCATGGAAGTATCTGAACAATTAACCTATTGAAGTGGTCAGAGGCATTATATGGCCAACCCAAAATGAGCAATGTGGATATGAGTGGTGTGAATGCAACTGCTAGGGTTTTAGCTTCATAGAGCCGAGGTGGCGCAGTGGTTAGGGTGCAGTACTGCAGGCCACTTCAGCTGACTGTTATCTGCAATTCGGCGGTTCTAATCTCACCGACTCAAGGTTGACTCAGCCTTCCATCCTTCTGAGGTGGGTGAAATGAGGACCCAGACGGTGGGGGCGATATGCTGACTCTGTAAACTGCTTAGAGAGGGCTGAAAGCCCTATGAATGCGGTATATAAGTCTAACTGCTATTGCTATCTGGTTAAGAGTACTGTGTGAACTTAACCTATCCAGGAAACTGCAATCTTGTATATACAATAAGAACTGCAGTGGTTGGAGTGCAGTACTGCAGGCTACTTCTGCTGACTGCCGGCTGCCTGCAATTTGGCAGTTCAAATCCCACCAGGCTCAAGGTGGATCCAGCCTTGTATCCTTCCGAGGTGGGTAACATGAGGACCAGATTGTTGGAGGCAAAATGCTGACTCTCTAAACTGCTTAGAGAGCGCTGTAAAGCATTGTGAAGCGGTATATAAGTCTAAGTGCTATGCTATGCTATGTTTGATTGAATTCAATGGGATTTTCCTCTTAGGCACACTCTGATTAGCCTTATTAGACTTGCTGTCTGCCTAAACAATCAATAACTGCATCAACTACCATAACGACATCCATTCAACGGATTCTTTTTCATGCTTGTGCTACCAAAGCATTGAAGCCCATTCAGGCAAGGAACAGAAAAGAATTTGCTTTCGGCATTAGGAGATTATGGAAATAAAGACTGGAAGCATTTTGCAAATCTTTAAGGGATTTGGAAATCCCTTCCCTGTTATTTCTGGATAGCAGTGACAATACATGTGGATTTACTTCCATTAAGAGACTGCACATTGCTGCCCTCCAGTTCAGTTCAAGCTGCTTTTGGCAGGTTCCCATGTATGGCTGGGAAGGAGAGAAGATAACATATTGATTCTGGATCCTTGAAATGGCCCATTCAGTCTGGGGGACACACATTCATTTGATCAGAGGCCAAACTAGAAACTTGCCCAAATGGAGTTCAAACTGAATACTACACTGTGTATAACCCAAGATGGATCTAAACTGTCTGGCAATTATCTCATAATTTGGGACATTGTTCTCTAGTTAGAAGTGGGCAATCTTTTTTGTTCGCTTGATAAAAGGTAAAGGTTATCCTCACACAAGCATGTTAGTCATTCCTGACTCTAGGGGGCGGTGCTGATCTGCATTTCAAAGCCGAAGAGCCAGCGCTGTCCAAAGATGTCCCTGTGGTCATGTGGCCGGCATGACTAAACACCGAAGGTGCACGGAACGCTGTTACCTCCCCACCAAAGTGGTCCCTATTTTTCTACTTGCATTTTTACATGCTTTCGAACTGCTAGGTTGGCAGAAGCTGGGGCAAGGAATGGGAGCTCACTCCGTTACATGGCGCTAGGAATTTGAGCCACTGAACTGCTCACCTTTCTGATCAACAAGCTCAGCATCTTAGCCACTGAGTCATCGTGTCCCTCTGATATCCTTGCTTATTAGAAGCTCAGGGTTGGTAGCCACTGAATCCCCACAAGGAGGATGCCCTCAACTTGCAACATTTGTTTAATTACTGTTTGAAGTTACAACAGCACTTAAAAAAGTGACCTATGACCATTTTTCATACTTACTTTTTCATATGAAATCATGTGACCATGGGGATGTTGCAGCATCCCCATGGTCACATGATTAAAATGTGAATCCTTGGCAACTAGCACTAGCACTTACACTTATATACTGCTTCACAATGCTTTACAGCCCTCTCTAAGCATATTGCTCCCAACAATCTGGGCCCTCATTATACCAACCTCGGAAGGATGGAACGCTGAGTCAATCTTGAGCCCGTGAGACTCGAACTGCTGACAGTTGGCAGAATTAGCCTGCAATACTGCCTTCTAACCACTGCACCACCTGGGCTAAGTTGTGTTTATAAGTTGAGGACTACCTATAATCAGATTCTCTCTCTTCTTATCACTCTTCTCCCCTTTTAGCATCTGAGATAAGATTTAAGGCCCCTTTCAGTCCATGTTTTGAGAATTCACCACTGAAATTTTGCCCACAAAATAAAATGTCCACGTTTAGAACATAGAATAACAGATTTGGAAAGGATCTTGGAGGTCTTCTAATCCAACATTCTGCTTGACCCCATAACATTTCAGAAAAATAGCTGTCCAATCTCTTCTTAAAAGGCTTCCAGGGATGAAGCACCCACAACTTGTGGAGGCAAGTTGTTCCACTGATTAATGGTCTCAATAGTAGGAAATTTTTCCTTAGTTCTAGGTTGCTTCTCTCCGTGATTAGTTTCCATCCATTTCTTCTTGTCCTGCCTTCAGGAGTTTTGGAGAATAGGTAAACTCCCTCCTCTTTCTGACACCCCTTAGTTTTTGAGACACTTGTATCATGTCACCGCTAGTCTTTCTTTTAATTAGACTAGACATATCCAATTCCTCCAACTGTTCTTACACGTGTTTTATTTTCCTAATCCCCTAATCATCTTTATTGTTCTTCTCTGCGCTCTTTCCAGAATCTCAGCATCTTTTTTATATTGTGGTGATATTGATGCAATATTCTAAGTGTGGTCTTACTAAGGCCACAGTTACTAAGGTAAAGGTTGCCTTCGCACATATGTGTTAGTCGTTCCTGACTCTAGGGGGTGGTGCTCATCTCCGTTTCAAAGCTGAAGAGCCGGCGCTATCCAAAGACATCTCTGTGGGCATGCGACCAGCATGATTAAATGCCGAAGGTGCACGGAACGCTGTTACCTTCCCACCAAAGGTCGTTCGTATTTTTCCACGTGCATTTTTACGTGCTTTCGAACTGCTAGGTCGGCAGAAACTGGGACAAGTAACAGACCTTACACCGTTATGCAGCGCTAGGGATTCGAACCGCCTAACTGCCAACCTTCTGATTGACAAGCTCAGCATCTTAGCCACTGAGCTACTGCGTCCCTCATTACTAATTACAGTTACTTGTTACCGTTACTAATTAAATTATGTTAGGGGAATGTAGTACTGATGTTTTATTAGTACTACAGTATGTATGGATGATATATACATCCATACATATAAACACACACACACACACATTGTGTGTGTGTGTGTGTGTGTGTGTGTGTGTGTGTGTGTTAAAGAATAAAAGCATAGCAAATTCTCTTGAGGCAATAGTTTTATAAAATAAGGGGAGATTACAAAGCCTGTGTATACTGTGAGAGTTTGCAAATTATCACAGCTTTGCAACACTTTCAGCAATTTCTTATTAATTGATATAAAAATAAGTGGAGAATAAAGGAGCACAGATGTTTGTTCCTTTGTGCATTCCTTACTCTCGTCCTCTGATTGCTTTGGAAATGCTATTCAATAGTATTTCTCTTCCTGGGGAAATTTACAAATGGTTTGGTAGACGGGAGAAAGGGAGAAGAAAAAGTGAATGTCGGTCTGCAGTAATTGGATCTCCAAGTCTCACTGAATAACGGAAGGAATGCTACCGCATAAGACACTTCTAAATCATTTGGGGACACTAGATAGCATTTTGAAGAATTGCCTTGGGCTGATTTAATAGAGAAAAGGAAAGTAATTCATTTGGTGTCCTAAGATACCCTGAGACATCTTGTGCAATTCCGACTGTCTGCAGGCTCCATAAGAGCCTGTTATTGTGCAGATTGTCATCCACAGAAACGGTGTGGTACAGCAAATGAGGCGGTAGACTAGGATTAGGGAGGATCAGGTACAAGTCACCCTGCCAGAGCAGTGTCAAAGAGATAACTTTGGGGCAGTTACATTCTCCCAATCCAACGTCCTTCAGTCCAGTGAGGTTTATTGCTATAGGAGGAAATAGGGAGGATAACACCTGAAGAAGCTATAGATGTACTATCTTGAATTCTTAGAGCAAATTAGATAGATAGATAGATAGATAGATAGATAGATAGATAGATAGATAGATAGATAGATAGATAGATAGATAGATAGTTGTTATAGTTATAGTTATAGTTATAGTTATAGTTATAGTTATAGTTATAGTTATAGTTATAGTTATAGTTATAGTTATAGTTATAGTTATAGTTATAGTTATAGTTATAGTTATAGTTATAGTTATAGTTATAGTTATAGTTATAGTTACAGTTACAGTTACAGTTACAGTTACAGTTAGTTACAGTTATAGTTATAGTTACAGTTACAGTTACAGTTACAGTTACAGTTACAGTTACAGTTACAGTTACAGTTACAGTTACAGTTACAGTTACAGTTACAGTTACAGTTACAGTTATAGTTATAGTTACAGTTACAGTTACAGTTAGTTACAGTTACAGTTACAGTTACAGTTACAGTTACAGTTACAGTTACAGTTACAGTTACAGTTATAGTTATAGTTATAGTTATAGTTATAGTTATAGTTATAGTTATAGTTATATATTGCTCTAAATATTCAAGATACACACACACACACACACATCCTGCTTTTGCTCTAAGAATTCAAGATACTACATCTATAGCTTCTCTATATATCCCTTACATATAGGAGAATATGTAGGAGCATGGCAGACAGCACTGCAGGCTAGAATGAAATGTGTTAGCAGTTTAGAATCCTTACGTTGCTACAAGAGATCCAAGTTCAGCTCCCCTTGAATTCCCTCAACCGTTATCTAATGCCAATTTAGGGCTGAGTGTTAGTTCACCAGATTCCTGTGTACGGCTCAAGCAATAAATCTTTCTAAACTACAACTCAACCTATGGTCCTGAATCTGATCTTTGCAGCTGACAATATCTGACATATTCTGCTTTTCTACATAACACAACATCCTTTGCACTTCCCTTTCATTGTCACAGTATTTATTTATTTAGTATTTATTTATTTAGTATTTATTTACTTCATCAGTTAGTTAGTTAGTGAGGTAGCTAGCTAGCTAGTTAGATCCCTCCCATCTCACTGTTGAAAGTCACTGGGTGGCTCACAAAATGATTAAAATTAAAAGAGATTAAATAGAGACTAAAACAAGGCGAATGGGTGACAGAGGATTTTCTCTTTACCCCATCAGCTATTCCCCAGCATGGATCAATCCCCACCAGCATCCCAGGCCAGCTGGCAGAGTCAGGATTTAAGGAGTCCTTCGGCAGAAAAATTGTCCAAAGGATAGGAACCATAGCAGAAAAGGCTCTTCTCCAGGAACCCCACCAGCCAAAATTCTTTGACAGATGGGATCCGTAGTGGACCTCATATGCTGGAGCAAATGGGATGGGATGGGCGAACCCTATTGTGGCATCATACTTTGAAACCATGCCCTAAAGAGCTTTAAGTAATAACCAACACCTTGAATTAGACCCAGAAGCAAACTGGCAACCAGTGCTGTTTGCATAACACTACTGTTAAACGTGCCATCTCTAAGGGCCTCCAGACAGAGGTGGCATTCAGCAGGTTCTGACCAGTTCTGAAGAACCAGTGGTGGGAATTTTGAGTAGTTTGGAGAACTGGTAAATACCACCTCTGCCTGGCCCCACCCCATCTATTCTCTGTCTCCTGAGTCCCAGCTGATTGGGAGGGAATGGGGATTTTTCAGTAACCTTCCCCTGGAGTTGGGTGGGAATGGAGATTTTATAGTACCTTGCCATGCCCCCCATGCCACATCCACCAAGCCATGCCTGCCCACCAAACCACACCCACGGAACCAAAAAATGAATCCCACCACTGCCTCCAGAATTGTACACGCCTCTCCCTTCTTACCGTTGAGGAACAGATCTGTTCTTGAGTGAAAGATGACATGTAATATATGTTGCCATTTTGGTACACTGCCCAGTAATTTTGCCACAGTCCTGAGGGAAAAAACCCTATTCTGTTCTGTCCAATTATGTTAAATTTGCTTTGATATTCAGCCCTGACATTATCTCTTCTTTATGAAGGAGAGCAGAATGGGGCTTTATCGGCATGGAACATGTCCCTCATTTATTTGTCTCTTTCCAGTGAACCAGATATGGTAAGCCCTGAGTCTACAGAATATCCTAATAAGTTATGATAACCAGTGGGCAGATAGGATGGAATTGACAAGATATGGTCTCTATGTTATATTCCCCCCCTCATTTCCAATAAACATTCTTCCCTGAAGACATGCATTTCATCGATTTGAAGGTAAAATGCTTCCTCTTAAATACATACATGTAAAAGATGTATCAAATATGTAAAAGGTAAAGGTTCTCCTTGCACATATGTGTTAGTCATTCCCAACTCTAGATGGCAGTGCTCATCTCCATTTCAAAGCCAAAGACATCTCCGTGGTCATGTGGCCGGCATAACTAAATGCCGAAGGCACACAAAGTTACCTTCCCCACCGAAGGTGGTTTCTATTTTTCTACTTGTATTTTTTACGCGCTTTCGAACTGCTAGGTTGGGAGAAGCTGGGACAAGTAACGGGAGCTCACTCCATTATGTGGTGCTAGGGATTCGATCCGCCAAAGTTCCGACCTTTCTGATCAACAAGCTCAGCATGTTAGCCACTGAGCCACTGCGTCCCTATGAATCAAATATGTAGCTATATCTAAATAACTGTCTATTGAAAGAGGACCAAAGGAACTGTGGAATAAACTCAAAGAAGCTCTTCAAGATGGATGTGAAAAAAGGCTGCCAAAAATGAAGAAACAGAAGAAAGCATACTGACTGTTAAAAAAAAAAACATGGAAATTGCTAAAAAGAGAGGAGAGCTAGGGCCAAGAAAAATCTCAGGAAGGAACTTAACAAAGAGTTTCAGAGAACGTTTAGAAGAGACAAAAAGCAATATTACAACAACGTTCATAGAGATGTAGAAGATGGAAAAAGACATGGGAAAACAAGAGAAGTCTTTCAAAAGATCTTTGAACTCAGAAGGAGGTTCCAACTCCTAATTGATATGCTAACTGATGCCAATGGAAAGGCTCTGATTCTTTGATTCAAGGAAGATCAAAGACAGATGGAAGGAGTGTATGGTACAGTAGAAATGCCAACATCCAAGATACTTTAGAAAGTATTCCCTAGTTACAAGAACATCTAGTATTAGGAGATAAAGTTAAACCAGTAACCCTGTCATTACCAATTCAGAAGGCTAGAGGAATATACAAGAACATATTCCTTAGTTACAAGAACATCTAGTACTAGTAGATGACGTTAAATCAGTAGCCATTACCAAGTCAAGAGGCTACTGGAACAGACAAGAACATAAGGTATTCTCTAGTTACAAGAACACCTAGTAGTAGTAGAAGAAGTTAAATCAGTAAATCATATACATTGGACAATTCTGTGTAAGGTATTTATATGGTGTCGATTTTGTGTTGCTTTTTAGGTGTTGGTTGGGGTATTGATGGCTGACTATTAAGTTATTGGCTGTTGTTTCCTCATGCTGCCAAACCCTTCACCTCTTAAGTACTTGATAAGCTGGGGGTAAGCACTCCTGTTGATTGATGAGGAACCCGTTTCCCAGGCTTCAATCACTTCCCTGGCTGTTTTTGTGCCTGCTCGTCCAACAATCTTAGTAGCTGCAAAATTGAACGTATGGCCTTGTTTATTGTAATGTGAGGCTATCAATGAGTTTGGGTCTCTTTGTCTGATCATTCACTTGTGTTCTTGCAGTTTGCAAATTTGATCAGCATTTTTTCCATCTCCTTATCTAAAACATTAATGAGAATACTTGTTGTGGCCTGCCAGTGGCCAGGGGAGCTGGCAGCAGTCAGACAGTGAGGAGGTTGGGGAGGAACATGGGCCAGTCCTGGAGGCTGGGGAAGGCTTGGATGAGGGCTCTGCGTCAGAGGCAGAGATGGGGCCAAGGGCATCGGGCAGTTCTCAGCTGCCTTCAAGGCTAGACAGCAGTGAGGCAGAGGAATAGCTGGAGCCTGTTCCCAGCATGCACATGTGCATAGCTGCCAGAAGAAGAGAAGGTTGATTTGGGAGTAAAGCCATAGGTGGACAGTGAATGGCCCCTCTCATAGAAAATAAAAGGAGCAAAAGGGGAGTTGGGTTTTGCAGGAAACAATTTGTTAATTCGTTCGTTCATTCATTCATTTGTTTCAGGAGTGTGAAGATCTGTCCGTGAATCTCAGAGACTCTGTGCCTAGTCTTTCCTTGCGCAGCATTGCATTTGGAAAATATTTACATGGCAACTTTCCAAGCTAGATAAGGTCTGTGGTCAAAAATTCACCTTTGAAAGACTGTTTACCAGGTAATAAAAGGGTTTTTTTCGGGACCAGTAATCTACTTTGTACTTTTTGGGGAAGCCTAGGTCAGAATCTTTGGTTCTGTGTGTGAAACCCAGAACCAAACCTTCCAGTATCCACTAAGTGCTCTTCCCCAGTTTCATAAGGATAAAACATTCTTTCAGTATGATTTCTGAGCAACTTTGTATCCCCTTAATTGCCATGCCCTCCTGCCCATTCTAATCCAACCTGCTAATCAGAATGTCATTGCTATATTCTCCCGTTGTAGTAAAACATACGTTCTGAAAAATTTATCAGGATGAAATAGTGTAGCATAAATAATAGATTTATTGTAATATATCTGTCCATCTCTTTGAGTTGCACAATTTAGTTACCAAGTAGACTGTAAGGTAGTGTTTGACTTACAACCAAAATTGAGGCCAAATTTTCTGTGGCTAAGTGAGGTAGCTTTAAAGCGAGTTTCGCCAAATTTAAGACTTTTCTTGCTACAGGTATCAAGGGAATCCCTAAAGTTGTTAAGTTAGTAACACGGCTGTTCAGTCTATCTGGCTTTCCCACTGATGTTGCTAGTCAGAAGATCACATGCCCCAAGGAGACTGCAACCATCATGAATATATGCCAGTTGCCAGGCCTCTATGATGGTGTGTCCATGGGGTGCTGCTAATGGCCCTAAGCATGAAAAATGCCCTTTCATTTTTTCAGTGGTCTCTTAACTTTTAATGGTCACTAAATGAATAGTTGCAAGTTGAGGACTACCTGTACTAGGGGTGAAATCCAGCAGGTTCTGACAGGTTCTGGAGAACCGGTAGTTGAAATTTTGAGTAGTTCGGAGAACCGACAAATGCCAACTCTGGCTGTCCCCAGAGTAGGGAGGGAATGGGGATTTTACACTATCCTTCCTCTGGAGTGGGGTGGGAATGGAGATTTTGCCATGCCCATCAAGCCACACCCACAGAACTGGTGGTAAAAAAAATTGAATTTCACCACTGACTTGTACAACTTTATCGGGACTCATCATGTCCATCCCTATTTGATAGCTCATCATTATGACCTTGGTTTAAACTATATGAGGATCTGGATTTTTCCTCACTCCAAGATGGAAGACTTTGGCCTTCTAACAGAATAACAGAGTTGGAGCAGAGGTGGTATTCAGCCGGTTCTGACTGGTTTCTGGTGAACCAGTAGCAGAAATTTTGAGTAGTTCAGAGAACTGGCAAACAATGCCTCCACTGCCTCCCAGCCTCCCAGGTGATCGGCATGGTTGGTCTACTGCTTTCTTCTTTTGTTGCCCTGCACAGGAGAACAGAGCTGGAAAGCAGGTTAGTAGGGTGGGGAGGGAATGGGAAGTGTGTAGTATCTTTCCCCTGCCATGCCCACCAAGCCACACCACACCCACCAAGCCATGCCCAAATAACTGGTAGTAACATTTTTGAATCCCACCACTACCTTGGAGGTCTTCTAGTCTCACCCCCTACTCAAACAGGAGACCTTGTGCCATTTCAGACAAGCGATTGTCCAATCTCTAGATGAGCGCTTTAATTTTCATCCAGTACTTTCATTCCTGAGCATGACCTTTTCCATTTTCCCCTGATTTGCTGACTCTCTATGCTGATGGGCCCTCCTCCCGAGGCATCTGCCAGAATAAATGCAATGAAGATTGCAAATATTTGGATATGTCCAGATAGCAGCAGATCTTGTATGATGTATCATTGCTTAGATAATCAGAGGAGCCACTTGTGGCTCGGCATTCGTGCCTGAATGTTTGAAGATAATGTCTGACATCCTCGTCAATGACCTTTCCGATACTGCCAGCATACGCTAGAGCTGGGGTTTTGTGAAGAATTTAAATTAAATTTGCTGGGGAGGGAGGGAGGGAGGGAGGAAGGAAGGAAATAGAATGAGGAAGGAAAAGAAAAACAGGGAGGGAAGGAGGGAGGGATCGAGGGAGGGAGGAAAGAAGGGAAGGAAATAGAGCGAGGAAGGAACAAGGAGGGAGGGAAGGATGAAGGAAGATAGGAAGGAAATAGAGTGAGGAAGGACAGGAAAAATGGAGAGGTAGGGAGGAAGGAAGGAAAAAAAGAAATAGAATGAGGAAGTCAAGGAAAAACCAGGAGGGATTGAGGGAGGGAGGAAAGGAGGGAATGAAATAGAGCAAGGAAGGAAAGGAAAAACAGAGAGGGAGGGAAAGAGGAAATAGTAAGGAAGGGAAGGAAAAAAAGGGAGTGAAGGAGGGAGGGATTGAGGGTGGGAGGAAAGAAGGGATGAAGGAAGGAAATAGAGTGAGGAAGGAAAGGAAAAATGGAGAGGTAGGGAGGGAGGAAGGAAAAAAAGAAATAGAATGAGGAAGTCAAGGAAAAACCAGGAGGGAAGGAAGGAGGGATCGAGGGATGGAGGAAAGGAGGGAATGAAATAGAGCAAGGAAGGAAAGGAAAAACAGAGAGGGAGGGAAAGAGGAAATAGTGAGGAAGGAAAGGAGAAAAGGGAGGGAAGGAGGGAAGGATTGAGGGTGGGAGGAAATGAGGGATGAAGGAAGGAAATAGTGAGGAAGGAAAGGAAAAACGGAGAGGGAGGGAGGGAGGGAGGAAGGAAATAGATTGGGAGGGGGGAAAGGGGCATAAAACTAGGAAGGGCCAATATTTTTGTGTCTATTGTTTTTCTCAGCTTTATTTAATTGGGAAATTTTGATTAGCTCAGCTTTTCTTCATCCTCTTTGTTATTAGTCCATCTATTCAGCAAGCAACTATGGAAGTTCAGGGAGACTGTTAACCCAAGTGCATACTTTTAAATGGATCTAAGGAGAGACTAAACTTTGCATAAAAAGGAAGTCGACTCAGTCTCTGGCATTTATACTTAAAAGAGATTGGGAAAGACATTTCTTGGCTCCAGTTGCTCCAGTTACTCCAGTTACATACATTTAGATCCTGAAATTGGTGCTCCAGTTACATACATTTAGATCCTGAAATTAATCAATTATCACCCTTAGAAGCATAGGAGACATTGGGAGCAACTTCCTGATCAGTGCAAAAATGTTTTCTTTTCTTATATCTTCATACTTTAAACCTGTTAAAATACTTAGACTCATTTATCCCATTCCCTCCCCCACCCCCTTTAAAGCAAGATTTGTAGTGAGATCACCCCATGTTGAATCCCAGGTGGTGAGAACACACTGAACAATGAAGAGAATAGAATTCTTTATTGGCCAAGTGTGGTTGGACACACAAGGAATTTATCTTTGGTGCATATGCTCTCAGTGTAGAATAAAAACTCATTCATCAAGAATAAAAAGATACAACACTTCGTGATAGTCAAGGTTACTAATAAGCTATCAAATCGTATTAGGAAACAAATAAAAACAATACGAATTATTTGTATTGTATTTGTATTTTATTATTTGTATGCCGCCCTTCTCCGGGAGGACTCAGGGCGGCGAACAATTCAAGGGGGAAAAAAAGGGGAACATAAAAGACAAAATACAGATAATAAAAGTAGACAACAGTCGCACAACCATACATGTCAAGAGGGGAGGGAACTCATCACCCCCAGGCCTGCCGGCAAAACCAGGTTTTGACGGCTTTTCGGAAGGCCTGGAGAGAGGTGAGGGTCCGAATCCCTGCGGGGAGTTCATTCCAGAGGGCCGGAGCTGCCACAGAGAAGGCCCTCCCCCGGGTAATAGCCAGGTGGCATTGGCTGGTAGATGGCACCCGGAGGAGGCCAACCCTGTGAGATCTAATGGGTCTGTGGGAGGTAATTGGCAGCAGGCGGTCTCTCAAGTACAAGAATTGAAAGTTACATGCAACAAGGTTATAGTCATAAGTAGAAGGAGATAGGTAATAGGAAGGATGAGAAGAATAATAGTAATACAGTCTTAGTAAATTATTTGACAGTGTTGTGGAAATTAGTTGTTAAGCAGAGTGATGGCATTCAGGAAAAAACTGTTCTTGTGTTTAGTTTTCTGGTGTGCAGTGCCTTGTAGCGTCGTTTTGAGGGTAGAAGTTGAAACAATTTATGTCCAGGATGTGAGGGGTCTGTAGATATTTTCACAGCCCTCTTTTTGACTCGTGCAGTGTACAGGTCCTGAACAGAAGGCAGGTTGGTAGCCATTGTTTTTTCTGCAGTTCTAATTATCCGTTGAAGTCTGTGTCTGTCTTGTTTGGTTCCAGAGTCAAATCAGACAGTTATGGAGTTACAGATGACAGACTCAATAATTCCTCTGTAGAACTGAATCAGCAGCTCTTTCTTTTTTGCAACGATCAACCCAAGGATGTCACACTTCCATTCTGCAAGTGCAATCATGTCTCACGGGAAACCGGTTTATTTATGCTGCGTATTTGCTCCATGCCTAAGCAAGGTAAAGCACAGTTTGTAGCAGCAGATGGGCAGAATTGGCAGGAGGCTGCCAGTCGGCTAGAGCAAATTGCAGTTATTTCAGCTACTGTGTTAAATGTGCAAACTTCTGGGAGAATAATAATAATAATCATAATAATTCTGCTGATGCCCAAATGGAAGAGAAACAGCTAGAAGAAATAACGAAACATCATCATTTGCAAATTGAAGTCAAGCGATTGTAGAGGAAGAAATCAATGGTTGTGCCAATAGTAATAGAGAAATACCCGAAGGGCTGCCTACATAGATGGAAATTTTGAACTTAGAATAGGTTCTGACTTTGAAAAAAAAAAACCCCACCCTACTTGGAACTGCCTATATAGCAATAGCAATAGCAATAGCAATAGCAGTAGACTTATATACCGCTTCATAGGCCTTTCAGGCCTCTCTAAGCGGTTTACAGAGAGTCAGCATATTGCCCCCAACAATCTGGGTCCTCATTTTACCCACCTCGGAAGGATGGAAGGCTGAGTCAACCCTGAGCCGGTGAGATTTGAACCGCTGACCTGCTGATCTAGCAGTAGCCTGCAGTGCTGCATTTAACCACTGCGCCACCTTGGCTCTTATACCAGTGATGGGTAACCTTTTTGTTGTTGCGTGCTGAAAGCACACTCGCACGCACCCATAATGCATTGCCTACGCAACCCTTCTGCACACACCACACCCTTGTCCATGCGCACACGACCACCATGTATGCACCCCAACCCCATATGTGCCTCACCCCTCGTGCATGTGTGGCAGACACCTGAAAACCAGCTGGCCAATGAAAGGCGCACACACATGAGTAGTGGAGCTGAGCTGGGATGACGGCTCTTGTGCCCGCAGAGAGGGCTCCACGTGCCACCTGTGGCACCCATGCCATAGGTTCACCATCACGGCTATATCCATTCAGATCAGTGATGGGTTCCGGGCAGTACGGCCAGGTAAGGGGCATACTGGTGGCAACTGGGAGCAGTGGCCACCGTACCGGAATGGTATTTCGGTGTGCCCACCCGCCTGCCAGTGTTCCTTACCTCTATTTAAGGGAAATAGGCCACTTGCACACACGCGCACAGCGTACGGAGTCTGCATGACCTCACCAAGCAGCTGGGGCATACCAGGGCGGTGGCGACCTCATGTGTGTGCACAGCGTGCATGCCTGCAGTGAATGCCCGGCCCTGTTGCACTGTACTAGTTGCGACGGCATCCGGAACCCACCACTGATTCAGATGTTATCTTAGCAGTTCTTACATCCTTGGCTACGACTTGCACTGTTAGGTTTTTACCAGTCCCAGACTGTGAATTGAATTGAAGATTAAATAATAATAACAATAATAACAGCATATTATTGTAACATTGTTTTATAATAATAACCATCCCTTACCAGTACCACTGCAATAACAACAGCAGAGGTGGGTTCCTACCGGTTTGGTCCGGTTTGGCCGAGTAGGTAGTAACTCAGCCGGCCGTGCACAGAAGTGGTTTTTATCATTTTTGGTTTTGTCATTTTCTTTTACTTATGCGTATGTGTGTGCCCGAAGCGCATCCCTGAGCAAAGTGGCAGTAACAGAAGCCAGAACCCACCTCGAGCAACAGCAATAGGAGTTAATATATACCACTTCACATATACCACTTCATAGTGCTTTACACCCCTCTCTAAGCAGTTTTGCAGGGTCAGCCTATTGACCCCAACAATCTGGATCCTCATTGTACTGACCTAGGTAGGATGGAAGGCTGAGTCAACCTTCAGCCAGTGAGACTTGAACTGCTGAACTGCTGACAGTTGGCAGTCAGCAGAATTAGATTGCAGTACTACATTCTAATCAGTGTGGTGGCCTAGCGATGGAGCTCTCGCCTCACAATCAGAAGGCTGCAAGTTCGATCCTAGGTAGAGGCACATATTTTTATCTCTCTGGGCACACTGAGAATAATTGAGGGCATCCGGTCATTAAAACACTCTGTGTCAGGCCTGCAGTTATGTCCCTTTTAGGATCTTTGGCCTGCCTGTTGTTACCTAGTTTGGGTAATGAAATGTCTGCAGTAAAACAGCCAAGCTCAGAGATCATCAAGGATCCCTCATTTCAATCCTGAGCGACAAATATTCTCCTTCTATGTAGTACAAAATGAAGGACTGGATCCTCGCATTAAATTTCAGGGTCCACCCATACAGGTAACAAGTATACAATAAGGTGTATTCATTTTTCTAATCAATTGGTCACACTTCTGCGTATTTTTTTTTCTTTTAAACATCTCACAACTAGGTTTCTTTTTTTAAAAAAAAAATCCTAAATGTTCTACCTAATTCTCATCGGATGTCAGTTTGGATCATCTAGTCCAGGGGTGTCAAACTCGGTTTCATTGAGGGCTGCATCAGGGTTGTTTTTGACCTCGGGGCGGGGGGGGGGGGAGGGTGCATGGCCAGGGTGGGCATGGCCACCTCAGCATCCCTCGTGTCAGGAACGTCTGTGGTGGCCCGAGCTCTCTGCCAGCATAAACAGGCTCTTGAGCTCTGTTTTGGCCTGCAACAGCCTCCTGCAACTCTTTGCATGCAGCCCTTCCCTGGCAGAGGCACAGGGGTGGGTTTCAGGCGGTTCGCGGCGGTCCCCGCGAACTAGTTGGTCGGCGAACCCAGAAGTAAGTAACTTCCGGGAACGCCGAAGGATCCACCCGCCCGCCCGCGTTTCTTACCCAGTTTTGATGAGTTCTGCGCTTCCACGCATGCGCAGAACGCATACAGTGCCTGCACGATCCTCCAGGAGCAGCTGGAGCATCGCACAGGTGCTAGTACGCATGCGTGCACTGCGTGCATGCACGAGGACGCCGCCAGCCCCACTCCAACCGAACCGGTTGGAACGGGGCGAGAAACCCATCCCCGGAAAGAGGCACCACGGGCTGGTCCTTCGCTGTTTTCAGGGTGATCCCTTGGGCGAGACCTATGTACCCCGTGGGCTGGATCCAGCCCCCGGGCCTTGAGTTTGACACCCCTGATCTAGCCAATTGTCTATTCTTATCTTATTTCTGTTGAGTCACTTAACAACAAGACGAGTGGCAAATAAAATAAAATAATACAATGGGATGGGATGGGATGGGATGGGATGGGATGGGATGGGATGGAATGGAATAGAATAGAATAGAATAGAATAGAATAGAATAGAATAGAATAGAATAGAATAGAATAGAATAGAATAGAATAGAATAGAAGACAGTGAGATGAGGCTTTTCCCCAAAGGCATAAACTAGCTCTGTGTAATTCAAGAAAAAAAATCCTAGATGCAATTTGAAAAATCAGTGTGATTTGATTAGGCAACTTACATTGATTTAGAAAAAAAATCAATCCAATTCCATTTCTTAAAACTGGAGGGGATGTGTGTTTAGTCTCTAGTTTCAGAACTGATCTGAAAATAAAGCAGCTTCGCTTGTCATTTGAGAACTTCATTCCTGATCTGATTTGGAAAGCCATTTCAATAAAGGGATTTATCAAATCAGTTCAGAAATGTGATATCTCTAGTCTAACGAAGAGAAGGATGAGAGGTGGCATAATAACAGTCTTCCAATATTTGAAAGGCTGTCACAAGGAAGATGGGGACAACCTATTCTCCAAAGCACCTGAGGGCAGGACAAGAAGATGGAAGAATATCAAGCAGAGGTCCAACCTAGTATTAAGGAGAAATTTCCCATCTGTGAGAAAACTAACTTCACTGAGATTAATTAATTAAGAGCTGCAGTGCCCAAGTGGTTAGAATGCAGTATTGCAGACTGACTCTGCTCACTGCCAGGGGTTCAATCCTAGCCAGCTCAAGGTTGATTCAGCCTTCCATTCATCCAAGGTTGGTAAAATGAGGACCCAGATAGTTGGGGGCAATAACGTTGATCCTGTAAACTGCCTAGAGAGTGCTGTAAAGCACTATGAAGTGGTATAGAAGTCTAGGTGATATTGCTAAGCTATAGAACAGCTTGCTTCCAGAGGTTGTGGGTGCTCCATCACTGGAGATTTTTAAAGAAGAGATTGGACTGTCATTCATCCTGCTTCAACAGGGAGTTGGACTAGAAGACCTCCAAGGTGATTTCCAATTCTGTTATTCTGTATTCTGCATAACGTATTCTAAAACTCAACTGTTTGCCTATCTCTGCTACAAATGTACTTATCAATTTCTGAACAGGAATGCATTGCCAATCCTCTAAATTGAGCCAAGGAGCCTTGTAGACTTTACAAATACAAATGAGACTTTAGAAAACGTGCAAAGAAGAGCAACCAAGATGATTAAAGGCCTGGAGACTAAGACATAGGAAGAACAATTGCAGGATTTGGGTTTGACTAATAGTCTACAGAAAAGAAAAGACTAGGGGGCCACATGATAGCACTATTCCACTATTTGAGAGGCTGCCACCAAGAGGAGCGGATCAATTTGTTTTCCAAAGCACCAGAGGGCAGGACAAGAAACAATGGATGGAAAAGAAAGAGGCAACCAGAAATTGAGGAGAAACTTCCTAACAGTGAATACAATTAACTAGTGGAACAGTTTGCCTTCAGACATAGTGGGTGCTTCATCACTGGAGGTATTGAAGAAGAGACTGGACAGTCACTGGTCTGAAATGGTATAGGACAGTGATGGCTAACCTTTTTGTCATCACGTGTGTGCCCACACCCATAATGCAATGTATGTGCAACACCCCCCATGCGCCCTGCCCTCTGCACATGCGACCCCCATGACCCCCCACTCCCCTTCACATCTCCTGCATACGCCCTGCCCCTGG
Source organism: Thamnophis sirtalis (assembly GCF_051295495.1). NCBI lineage: Eukaryota > Metazoa > Chordata > Lepidosauria > Squamata > Natricidae > Thamnophis > Thamnophis sirtalis. The sequence continues at coordinate 12,051,980 of NW_028261386.1, read as the reverse complement.
CGCATGCACAGCAGAGACCCCAAAATCAACTGGTCGACGGGGGGCATGCAGGCATGCGCAGTGGAGCTGAGCTGGGGCAACAGCTCGCATGCCCACAGAGAGAGTCCATGTGCCACCTGTGGCACATATGCCAGAGGTTCGCCATCATGGGTATAGGATTTCCTGCTTGAGTAGGGGGCTGGACTAGAAGACCTCCAAGGTTCCTTCCAGCTCAACTCTGATTCTTTGGGGATGGAAATGCTTCCTGATTACCGAGCTGTATGTCTTTCTTTCCCACTCTTCTCCCCCCAAAAGATGACTTGTTATATGCTCATGTCAATGGAAAGCATTATTCACTGGTGAAAAGAGATGGAGTGCCATGCCTAGTGTCTCCACCATATGTAAATGATGTCAGCCTGGCTTGCAACAACTCATCCATCACAGGTGCTGATGCCTTTTTGTTTTCATCTTCAAAAGAAAAGGCACCTTGATGCCTGCTTTCCTCCTTTTTTTTGTGCTGCCTTTCTTCTTTTTTTTCCTTTTTTTTATATAAACTTAGCATTTGCCTCAAACTCTATTCTGGGTACCTCGTTCATAAATGTTCCCTTTATCCTCCACCTCAAGTAAACAAATCCTTCAGTTTTACGATCTTCGTTGGATGGTGAAATGAACACGCGTCCACCAGGGTGCTTAACACAAAGACATGGGGCAAACTTTCCAGACACTGCACTGGATGATCTATCCCTTCAATATCGCGCTGCAAATTCTACAGAGAGATCAGATCAACATACATCCTCCCTCTATTAGAGAGATTTCTAGGGAGGCCGAATAATATCTATGTGAACCATTTTCTCCAGGACTCAAATCCAGTTGCGCAGTAGCCGAATTCTGGACTGCTGCAATGATAATAAGGCAAAACCGTTTAAACAAGAAGACTCTTATTTCGATCATATTTTGCTTGAGTCGTTTTAAAATAATTTTCAGAGGACATATATTTTATATATAGTCAGGAAATTTCTCCTTAGTTCTAAGTTGCTTCTCTCCTTGATTAATTTCCACCCATTGCTTCTTGTTCTACCCTCAGGTGCCTTGGAGGATAGCTTGACTCCCTCTTCTTTGTGGCAACCCCTGAGATATTGGAAGACTGCTATCATGTCACCCCTAGTCCTTCTTTTCATTAAACTAGACATACCCAGTTCCTGCAACCGTTCTTCATATGTTTTAGCCTTCAGTCCCCTAATCATCTTTGCTGCTCTTTTTGTCTGCACTTTTTCTAGAGTCTCAACATCATTTTTACATCGTGACAACCAAAACTGGGAAGGAAGGAAGGAAGGAAGGAAGGAAGGAAGGAAGGAAGGAAGGAAGGAAGGAAGGAAGGAAGGAAGGAAAAGAAAGAAGGAAGGAAGGAAAGACAGACAGACAGACAGACAGACAGACAGACAGACAGACAGATCTGGATAGTCATTTGTTAGGAATGTTGTAGTGAAACTTGCAGTGTACAGGGGATGGAACTTGATTATTGTTTATGTGCCATCAAGTTGCTTTGACCCCTAAGGATTGGTTTTCTCCAAAATGCTTCTCTCCCTAACCTGTTTTAAGCCTCCAAACAGTGCACTCATAGAGCTCTGTAACTATTTCCACCATTGCTGGTGATTATCATCTCCTCCTCCTCCTCCTCCTCCTCCTCCTCCTCCTCCTCCTCCTCCTCCTCATCATCATCATCATCATCATCATCATCATCATCATCTCTTCCTTCTTTTCTTCCTCCTCCTTTTTCCATTCCTCCTCCTCCTCTTTTCTACCAGTTTTCCCAGAATTAGTCTTTTCCAGAGAGCTGTGTCTGAAACAGAATAATTTGAGTCTGGTCATGTATGTCTTGAAAGTCGAACTTTCACTTCCTTAGAGAGTGACGAGGGAGTATAACTGTAGTTTGCACAATTCTCATCTTTATAGGCATGTGTAGTGGAAAGTAGTCTGGATTTCCAGCAAGGAGGGGGTGCCTTCCAGAGGAGTAAAAGACAAAGAAGTTTACATAGCTTGTGTGTCCTTCCACTTCACTGCTGGTCATCCTCTTCTTCTCTCCCCTTCTTCCTTTTCCAGGATTAGAGAAGGTTGAACCTTCAGACGAGGTGTCCGATGTAGGTTAAGTTAAATCTGGTCATTTGTGCCTCGAGTGTGAACTCCAGGTTTATTTGTTTGATGATCCATCAGAGTTTTTTTTTTTACTGTGCACCATGTTTTCAGGAGTCTTCTCCAACACCAAAGTTGAAAAGTATCAGTACTTTTCTTATCCTGTTTGTTCTGATATCTCAGGGGCTGCCACAAAGAAGAGGGAGTCAAGCTATTCTCCAAAGCACAAAGGGCAGGACAAGAAGCAACGGGTGGAAACTAATCAAGGAGAGAAGCAACTTAGAACTAAGGAGAAATTTCGTGACAGTTAGAACAATTAATCAGTGGAGCAACTTGCCTCCAGAAGTTGTGAATGCTCCAACACTGGAAGTTTTAAAGAAGATGTTGGATAACCATTTGTCTGAAGTGGTGTAAGTTTCCTGCCTGAGCAGGGGATTGGACTAGAAGACCTCTAAGGTCCCTTTTTTTATTCTATTCTTCCCAGTCAACTTTTGCTTCCATAGAGTACCTCAAGGAATACTGTGGCTTACACAAGTCTTATCTTGAGTGTCACTTACTCATAATCAAATTTAAGGTGGAGCTCTGTTTGTGTATTTGTGGCCAATATCTTGGCTTTTTTAAACACTCACCCAAACCCCAATTACCCCTAACTGGCATCATTCTAAGTACAGTAACCTTCTTGGATATCCAGAGGAAGTGGGAGCCTATCAATCTCTTGATATAAATTCTAATATAAATTAAATCACCTCCTTATTAAATTTTATTTTTTTAAACAATTGAGCCGTACATTTTCTTATATTGAAAGTTGATCCTAATGACAAAATAAAAATAGACCCAGTTTGCCCTAGTTTGCTACTGAAATTTAAAGTTACTTTAATCCCCACCAGAAATTGTTTTGGGATAGAATGAGGAATTTAGCTAGTTCTGGGTCTATTTATAGCTTCTGTCCTGCCAGAAATTCCATGGGAATCAAATGCCTCATTTCCGTCCCAGTAGGATTCTTGGCAGACCTCATTTTAATCCCTATTCAGACTCGTGTTCTCCGATAATTTAGCAGAGCCTCTGTCTTTGCTCATTATTATAAAACATTATGGAATCTGTGAACTTTGTTTTACAGCTTCAGTCTCAGGATCTGCAGGTTACAGGATATCACAAAGCATGGC